>NC_053490.1:525699247-526299247 GCF_905171775.1 Rana temporaria | reverse complement strand
CGTGGATTGTTGTTTGAAGGGCGTTGGCTGTGAACTTGGTATGCATACACACGGCGGGACTTTTTCAGCCAACTTTCAACCAAATCATGTGTTTTTTCTGCTCTTTACCGCCACCCTTTGGTCAACTTCTGCTATTTGTAAATAATGGTAACAAAGATAAATCCGCCCTTTCTGTGTTCCCACCACTGCGCTTATGAACAAATAGTGATAATCAAATTGGCAAAAGAGTGAAGCAGCTACTTTAAAAAAAATCAAACTGTGAAAAACATATTCTAAAACCCTAAAATTAGTGTGATAAAATACAAGCAGCGCTGTAAACGATGTAAGATGAAATATCCGTTTTCACAGGTATTCAAAAATAATGCTAATGTCCATAAACATCACCATGTGACAAAAGTGAATATGTGCACAAATTTCAAAATATATATATATGTGTTTAACCACTTCCTTACTGGGCACTTAAACCCCCTTCCTGCCCAGAGGACTTTTTGCGATTCGGCACTGCGTCGCTTTAACTGACAATTGCGCGGTCGTGCGACATGGCTCCCAAACAAAATTGGCATCCTTTTTTTCCCACAAATAGAGCTTTCTTTTGGTGGTATTTGATCACCTCTGCGATTTTTATTTTTTGCGCTATAAACAAAAATAGAGCGACAATTTTGAAAAAAAAAAAAAAATTTTACTTGTTGCTATAATAAATAGCTCAATTTTTTTTTATCCTCAGTCTAGGCCGATACGTATTTTACATATTTTTAGTAAACAAAAAAAAAATCGCAATAAGCGACTGGTTTGCGCAAAAGTTATAGCGCCTACAAAATAAGGGACAGAATTATTATTTTTTATTATTTTTTTTTTGCTAGCAATGGCGGTGATCTGCGATTTTTATTGCGACTGCGACATTATGGCGGACACATCGGACACTTTTGACACATTTTTGGCACCATTCACATTTATACTGCAATCAGTGCTATAAATATGCACTAATTACTGTATAAATGTGACTGGCAGGGAAGGGGTTAACACTAGGGGGTGAGGAAGGGGTTAAATGTGTACCCTATATAGTGTTCTAACTGTGGGGGAAGGGGGGTGACTGGGGGAGGTGACCGATCTGTGTCCCTATGTACAAGAGACACAGATCGGTCTCCTCTCCGATTGGCTGTTCACGGCCGCTTCTGTGCTGCCGTAAAAACACGGCGCCCCAGAGAAGTAGAACCACCCTGCGGCCGTATATAGTCGTACGGCCGTCGGGAAGTGGTTAAATATTAATTAAAATACTGTATAAGTCCATAAAACACATCAAGTAGGTTTGTGAAAATTTTTTGATAATAGCTTCCAATCTTCCACCACACCCGGTGTCAGTGAATCCTCTCCCTTCAGATGCTAAACTCACCAACTCAAATTGCCTTACACTCTCGTGTTCGGCGTGTAAACGTGTACAAAAAGACCTCACTGGTAGGTGTAGCAGATAATTCCAGTTCCAACCAATTCACTGCCAGAAAGCTTTGCATGTAAATAAAAGAAGTGCTCAAAATAGCGTGATACCGTAAAACCAGTTTAATAACACACTTGAATCTTCAAATATAGCACTCACATGAATCTCAAAAAATAGAGCAATACACTGCACAGCAAACACTCATTCAGAGATGAACCGAAAACCGAGTATATTGGTTACAGCAGACCCAAGGTGTCGACTGATCGCTCACCACCTCCCCTCTGTTCCTTCCTGGATCTCTGCTTCCTTGATTGGCCTTGATACGTCACACGTTCACTTCAGATGGTTGCCGCACAGCCACGCCCCGACATGTTTCGTCATAAAAGACTTAGTCATGGGATTACAGGATGTCTCCAATTTACAAGCCGATCTCAATGCTCTGTCTAATTGGGCGACTAAGTGGCAGATGAGGTTTAATGTTGATAAATGTAAAGTTATGCACTTGGGGGCTAAGAATATGCATGCATCATACATGCTAGGGGGAGTACAACTGGGGGATCCATAGTGGAGGAGGATCTGGGGGTTTTAGTTGATCGTAAGCTCAATAATGGCATGCAATGCCAAGCTGTGGTTTCCAAAGCGAGCAAAGTCCTTTCTTGTATAAGAGACGTATGTACTCCAGAGAGAGAGATATCATTTTGCCCCCCTGTACAAATCATTAGTAAGACCTCATCTGGAATATGCAGTTCAGTTTTGGGCCCCAGTTCTCAAAAAGGACATCGGAGAACTGGAGAAAGTGCAGAGAAGGGCAACCAAACTGATAAGAGGCATGGAGGAGCTCAGCTATGAGGAAAGACTAGAAGAACAAAATGTATTCACTCTTGAGAAGAGGAGAATAAGGGGGGATATGATCATCATGTACAAATATATAAGGGGTCCATACGTAAGTAACTCCGGGAGAGATGTTGCCGGCCGGGGCAGTGTACGGGGACCGCTACGGGAGCTTCAAATTAAAGTGAGTATTTCATAAGGAGCTAGTATGCCTTTGTCTTGCAGCCTTTTCCTGGGCTCTACAGTCCCACCAAGAGGCCCGAGCGACCAGCCGGTAGGTCCTTCGGCTGGCCGGAGACCTGAACAAAGCCACAGCTGGGGGAGGGGGGGTGTGTAATATGCAGGGGGCTGGGTAGGGTGAGGGACTGTGTGATGTGCAGGGGGCTGTGTAATGTAATGTTAAGGGGTCCAGAGGTACGGGGGCTGTGTAATGTAAAGGGGTCCAGAGGTGTCGGGCAGTGTAATGTAAAGGGCTCGAGAAGTTCAGGGGAATTTTTAATGCAAAGGTGGCCAGAGGTACGGGGGGCGCTGTTTAATGTAAAGGGGGCCAGAGGTTCGGGGGCTGTGTAATGTAAACAGGACCAGAGGTGCGGGGCTGTGTAATGTAAAGGGGAACAGGGGTGCAGGGGGCTGCGTAATGTAAAGGGGTCCAGAGATCTGTGTAATGTAAAGGGGGCCAGAGGTACGGGGGCTGTGCAATGTTATCTTAATTTATTAGCAGATGAATGCGGCCCACCATGCATTCACATACATTGAATCCGCCTTTAAGCAGCCCTGATTTTGTGGTCAGCGGACGTGCGTTTCCGAACGTGGGGACCAACTGGCTCTCCAGCTCCTGTTTCAGGACACTTCTCCATGACTGTATAAGGAGAGGCTCCCTCCCAGCTCCTGAGCTCCCCCGCCTGAGTCACATACCCCCTCCTGCACGCAGTCTAGCACTCCATCCTTCAGTTCACCCAGCCGACAACTCCTCCCCCAACAGGCTGACCATGAGTATATGTAAAAGGTCTGCCCCCTGCCAATCCTAGTTGGGGATTGGTCAGGGCTCCTCACATGCACTACATGCCACTCCAACTCTCAGCCCTGCCCCTCTTCCAGAACATTCTCACTGGAAACAGGGGAGGCACCCAAAAGCTGAAGTACATGTCAGTCACGCCCACTGCTACACTAACCACTCCCTGCCCCCAGATCAAAAACAAACAGGCCTATCTCGCAGCATAGGCCTGCTTAAGCAGAATTTTGCAGCTACAAATACAGCAGCTGCTGACTTTTTATAAATGGACACTTACCTGTCCAGTGCACCCGCGATCTCGGTTCCCGAAGCCAATTTCTCCCTCAGCTTTCGGGTGGAGGCGCCCCCATCTTCGGTAAGGGAATCAGGAAGTGAAGCCTTGTGGCTTCACTTCCTGGTTCCCTACTGCATTGCGCAATCCTACTGGTCCCTGCTGTCTTCTGAGATCTGTGAGTCTCCCAGAAGACAGTGGGGGGGGGAGAAGGCGCCGGACGTGGCGTAGGTCACCACATCACTGCAGTGATCTATGCCCGGGAGTGGGAGCAAACAACTGTATTAAACAGGTATTTGCTCCCTCCTCCCCCCTGAAAGGTGCCAAATGTGTCACCGGAGGGGGGGATTCCAAAAAGCGGAAGTAACATTTTTGGGTGGAGCTCTTTAAATTTACCTGCACTGACAGAACCTACAAAACACTACGGGCCAGATTCAGAGAGATCGGCGTATCTCTGTGCGGGCGTAGCGCATCTCATATGCGCTACGCCGACGTAACATAGAGAGGCAAGTACAGTATTCACAAAGCACTTGCTCCCTAAGTTATGGCGGCGTATCGTAAACGGGCCGGCATAAGCCCGCGTAATTCAAAGTAGGCTGGTAGTGGGCGTGTTGTATTGAAATGAATCGTGACCCCAAGTAAATGAAGTGCCGAACGAACTGCGCATGCGCGCGCATGCTCAGAATCACGTCGAATTTACTCCCTAAGATACGCCGGGTCTATTCATGCGACGTGAACGTAACCTACGCCCAGCCCCATTCACGTACGACTTACGTAAACTACGTAAAATACGACGGCTGTTCCGACGTTTCCGACGTCCATACCTTTGCATTACTTGCGCCTCATATAGCAGGGGTAACTTTACGCCGGACGTAAGCCTTACGTAAACGACGTAGCTAAATGCGACGGGCACAGGTACATTCGTGAATCGGCGTATCTAGGTCATTTGCATATTCAACGCGTAAATCTACGGAAGCACCCCTTGCGGCCAGCGTAAATATGCACCCAAGATACGACGGCGTAGGAGACTTACGTCGGTCGTATCTTGGCAAAATTCAGGCGTATCTGGTTTCCAGAATACGCGTATAGATACGACGGCGCACATTTGGACTTACGACGGCGTATCTGAAGTCTCTTCTGAATCCGGCCCTACAACTCTAGCACCTACCTAGGGTAGAGGGTGCTACAGAAGAAAAGAGGTCTAACCTTAAACTAAGTAGAGGGTTCTTTACTGTAAGAGCGGCAAGGATGTGGAATTCCCTTCCACAGGAGGTGGTCTCAGTGGGGAGCATCAATAGTTTTAAAAAAAATTATTACATAAGCATCTGAACGACCACAACATACAGGGATATACAATGTAATACTAACATTTAGTCACACACACAGGTTGGACTTGATGGACTTGTGTCTTTTTTCAACCTCACCTCCTATGTAACTATGTAAGGACGGTGAAGGACCAAGCTTGACTTCACAAGAAAAGGTTGAGCTTTGCTTCTAAATTCAGCTGTCTATGGCCCAGATTCTCAAAGACTTACGACGGCGTATCTCCAGACACGCCGTGGTAAGTCCGAATGGTGGCCGTCGTATCTATGCGCCTGATTCATAGAATCAGTTACGCATAGATTTGGCCAAGATACGAGCGGCGCAAGTCTCCTACGCCGTCGTATCTTGGGGTGCATATATACGCTGGCCGCTAGGTGGCGCTTCCGTTGATTTCCGCGTTGAATATGTAAATGAGCAAGATACGCCGATTCACGAACGTACGTACGCCCGTCGCAATTAGTTACGCCGTTTACGTAAGACATACGCCGGCGTAAAGATAAAGCTGGTCTCTAGGTGGCGCAGCCCATGCAAGGTATGGACGTCGGAAAAAGCGTATCTTTTTATCTTTTTACGCTACGCCGCCGTAACTTAGGACGCAAGTGCTTTGTGAATACAGCACTTGCCTCTCTAAGTAGCAGTGGCGTAGCGTAAATAAGATACGCTACGCCCGCACAACGTAAAGCCGCCCTACGTGAATCTAGGCCTATATCTCTAGATCTACAGATGGTTGTTGTGACGCGTGATTTGTACCGAAGGAAACATCTACCGATGTTATTTTTATATCATATGCTTAGTTGGAATTGCTCAGGTTAATAAGAGGTTTGCTTTACTGTTGGCGAATAATCATAATGTTACTAATTACCTTTGTATTCCAACTGGCAGCTGTTCGGAAAAATAAAATGCTGCATCCTTCTATTATGAGAACATGGAGACATTCTGTACAATGTTTGGACGCGGAATTACACCATCTTACTTCATTCTGCGCCGGGCTATGAATTCGATAAAAGGAATCTCCACAAATAGGAGTTTTAGGCCCAGTTTCTTAAACGAGATACACCGTCGTATCTCTAAGGCCCCGTACACACGACAGAGGAACTCGACGTGCTTGGCACGTCGAGTTCCTCGTCGAGTTTTGGGATGAAGCCGCCGAGGAGCTCGGCGGGCCGCCTTCTCCCATTGAACAACGAGAAAATAGAGAACATGTTCTCTATTTTCTCATCGAGCTCCTCGGCGGCTCCATCGAGCCAAAACTGTACAGACGACAGAGTTTCTCGGCAGAATCCGGGTTTTGACCGAGTTTCTCGGTGAATTCTGCCGAGAAACTCTGTCGTGTGTACGAGGCCTAAGTTGCGCAGTCGTATCTATGCGCCTGATTCTTAGAATCAGTTACGCATAGATTTCTCGTAGATCCGACTGGCGTAACTGTGTTACACCGTCGTATCGTAAATGCATATTTACGCTGGTCGCTAGGTGGCGCTTTCGTCGAATTCCACGTCGAGTATGCAAATTAGCTAGATACGCGAATTCCCGAACGTACACCCGGCCGACGCAGTAAAGTTACACCGTTTACGTTAGGCTTTTCCCGGCGTATAGTTGCCCCTGCTATATGGTGGCATAAGTGCGGCGTAACAATGTTAAATATGGCCGTCGTTCCCGCGTCGAAATTTGTTACGTCGTTTGCGTAAGTCGTCCATGAATGGGGCTGGACGTCATTTACGTTCTTTGCGGCGTACTTTGGAGCAATGCACACTGGGTAATTCCACGGACGGCGCATGCGCCGTTCGGGAAAAACATAAATCACGTCGGGTCACAGTAGATTTACATAAAGCACGCCCCCCCTAATCCAAATTTGAATTAGGCGGGCTTATGCCGGCCGATTTACGCTACGCCGCCGCAACTTACGGAGCAAGTGCTTTGAGAATACAGCACTTGCCCGTCTAAGTTGCGGAGGCGTAACGTAAATCAAATACGTTACGCCCGCACAAAATTGCGCGGATGTACGAGAATCTGGGCCTTAGGCTCCATTCCCACTCAGCAATTTGAACTGCCGCAATTCTGCTTGCGTCTCCAAATCTGTGGCAATCGCTGCAAAATGCAGGACGCGCGTTTCGGAGCTTCTTTTTGGCGACAAAGCGCATTGAAGTGTATGAGCTGCCTTATGAGCAACACGTGGAACCGTGTGAAAATTGTCCGCACAAAATCTCGAGCAGGAATGCAAGTTCTTGATACGCTAAGTGTAAATGGGGCCTTATATCTGATAAGATGCTTTCTTATGCCCCGTACACACGATGGGATTCTCCGTCGGGAAAACCTTGGATGTTTTTTACGACGGAATTCCGCTCAACCTTGGCTTGCATACACACGGTCACACTTTCGACCGTCAAGAACGCGGTGACGTACAACACTACGACGAGCCGAGAAAATTAAGTTCAATGCTTCTGAGCATGCGTCAAATTGTTTCTGAGCATGCGTCAGAATTTTGCGCGTTGGAATTGCTACAGACGATTCGGAATTTCTGATCGGAATTTTTCCCGGTGGAAGAATTGAGAACCTGCGCGGTCGTGCGACGTGGCACCCAAACAAAATTGATGTCCTTTTTTTCCCACAAATAAAGCTGTCTTTTGGTGGTATTTGATCACCTCTGCAGTTTTTATTTTTTGTGCTATAAACAAAAATAGAGCGACAATTTAGAAAAAAAAAAACAATATGTTGTACTTTTTGCTATAATAAATATCCCCAATTTTTTTTTTTTAAAAGCAAATTTTTCCTCAGTCAGTTATGTATTCTTCTACATATTTTTGGTAAAAAAAAAATCCCAATAAGCGTTTATTGATTGGTTTGTGCAAAAGTTATAGCATCTACAAAATAGGGGATAGTTTTATGGCATTTTTATTATTATAATTTTTTTACTAGTAATGGCGGCGATCAGTGATTTTTATCGTGACACATTTGACACATGTTTGGGACCATCGTCATTTATACAGCGGTCAGTGCTATAAAAATGCACTGGTTACTGTAAAAATTACACTGGCAGTGAAGGGGTTAACCACTAGGTGGCACTGAAGGAGTTAAGTGTGTCCTAGGGAGTGATTCTAACTGTTATGGGGAGGAGCTACCAGTGACACTTCACTGATCACTGTTCCCGACCACAGAGAACAGTAGATCCCTGACGTGTCACTAAGCAGAACAGGGGAATGCCTTGTTTATGTAGCGCCTATGTACTTTACAGTACTGGTGCTATTTTAATTTTTTTGTGTAGATCAGAGTGTAGTTAAACTCTGATCCAGATTGTTAGTAGCAAAATGTGGTCTCTGTCTCAGCTTGGCTATGGTGTGAGTCCATTCTGCTGTACTGGGGTGTTCTTCCAGCCCTGGTCCTGCAGGTGGCAGCAGTGGAGTCAAGGTTTAGGTGCTCTTCCCAGCAGCAAATCACAGGGGTTTGTCCTCGCTGTGCATACTGGGGAGGGGTATTTATGGGACAAGACGCCATTGGTTCTGGGTCTTCTTCGTCCAGTGTGGCACACACCTTTAGGGCGGCCACACCACGGTCCCCCGGCGCTATGGCCTACCTGGCCGGGGCATGCATGCCACACGATGTTCCCGGTTCCGAGCATCTGAACAGTGGCAGGGACCCAGTGAGTGACTGGGTTCCCATTCTTGAAGATCCCAAGCTGTACTGCTGTTCGGTGGGGAGTCGGTTTGAGGAGCGCCATTGAGAGGTTGGCAGTCCAAAAGGGCCTGGATAAACCACCGGGGATCAAGGTAGCCGGACACAGAGGGATTGATCACCGGTCGGTTGGTACCTGGGCGGCAAGTTGAAGGAGATCTAGACATAACTCAATAAAGGAGGCATGTCTCCAAGAATTCAACCAAGAGGGGACCTGTGGCAGAGGTATCTTTCTGAGGCTCATTGAGAGGGGTCTGTGGCAGAGACTTTCTCCTGAGTTCAAGTTCACCAAGGAGGGTCTGTGGCAGAGACTTATTCCTACAATTGTCCGAGTGATACCCAGGTCAGTGAGAGAGGCCTGTCCGGGTACACTAAACCCACTCAGGCGGGAGTGGTGAAGAGAAGTGTTACGCTTGGGAGCAGGACTGTTCCCTATCATTACGCCTGAATCTGCTATTCTCCTATCTTCTTCAGCTTTACTTTCCCTTACCACAAGTTTTACTGTTTTTACCAGCTGGGTAATAAAGAGCACAGCAAAGAGCACCTGTCTGGACATTCCTTTACTTCTACTACATGCAATACGCATCATCCACCCCTAGGAATTTCAGAGGAGCCATGAGGTAACACGCCGCCCAAAAATCCAGCAGCTCCACTGGGGGTAATGCTACACGTGGGGGCTCATCCGGGATTGGCTGTTACCTCAAAATACCCAAATACAGAAGTTTAATCAATAATTGATTGAAATATTTGTTGTGTTAAAATGTGCATGGTGAGGAAAGAGTTAACGTCGGCACTGAACCTGGGCGCACGTGCGGCGAAGCCATGTGCGCCTGCCACCTGTGAAGAAAAGAACTCAGGTTGGAGGAGTCACCCACCCCTGCGTGAGATGCAGGCTGAGTTTGGCGCCAAAGGACAGAGTGATTGCCCACCCACGAGAGAAGGTTGTGCGAACATGTCTGTGACATCAACACCATTCTGAAAGCTGAGACCCCCGATGTCTACCCCCGGAGTCAACGCTTAGACACTGCCCTGATGGGCCAGTATTTGGCGCACTATAAATCCATTAAATCAATCAATCAATCAACGCAATGTCTTCTGCTGCTGGAGTTCCCCTGACAGATACCGGAATCCGAATGCGGACCCAGGGGAAGTTTGTCCTGTTTCCCAGCGGCAGCGTGGAGGCCCTCAAACTGTCCTGCCCCCGATGTTCGGAGCTGGTCGTCCGCCTTTTGCCTTTTGCCAGATGCAAGAGATGCCAAGTGGAACCACAAAGGAGCCATGAGGTAAAACGCCGCCCAAAAATCCAGCAGCTCCACTGGGGGTAATGCTACATTTACAATGGCACCCCCCTGTTCTGCCATTGCCTACTGCAATCGTGGGCCGCCCGGGAACATCGAGTTCCCGGAAGCCGCGGGCGCACTCACTAGGCATGCGCAGGGCGTCCAGGCGCTGGGCGGCAAATTTAAAGGGACGTACAGGTACACCCATTTGCCTGCCCGTGCCATTCTGCTGACCATGGCCGGACTTACCATTGGGCTTGACTGGGCTCAAGCCCATGGGCCCCGCCCAATAGGGGGCCCCCTTTAAAACGGCAACCCCCCTTTTTTTTATTTATTTTTTATAAAAAAATGTTTATATATATATATATATATATATATATATATATATATTATTATTATTATTATTATTATTATTATTAAAGGGCCCAGGGGTCTCCAGGGCCCCCGGATGGCAACCCATCTTTTTTTTTTTTTTTTTTTATAAAAAAATTTACACTTTTTATATATTAATATATTTTTTTTTATTAAAGGGCTCAGAGGTCCCCAGGGCCCCATGTGGCAACCCCCCCCCCCCTTTTTTTTTTTTTTTTATAAATGTTTATTTTTTTATTTTTGTTTATATTTTTTATTTTTTATTAAAAGGCCCAGAGGCCCCTAGAGCCCGGATGGCAACCTCCCTTTTTATATATATATATATATATATATATATATATATATATATATATATATATATTCTTCTTTATTTCTTTTTTTTTTTAAAGGCCCCCCCGCTCGCTTCTCAATTTGCGGCTGCCCCCGCTTCTCAATTTCAGGTGGCAGCACCCCCCCCACCCCGGTTCTCTGCTCCAGGGGGCCCATGCCTTAAGCTGTGTAAGGGGCCCCAAAATTCCTGATGGCGGCCCTGCGCATACCTCCCAACAGGCACGGATTCTGTGGGACTTTCCCACACAGACAGCTTCTTCCCGCAGTCCCGCAAAAGGGTTAATTTTCCCGCACTGCAAGAGGAGGCAGCACGGAAGAAGGAGGAACCGGAGTGGTGTGTGGAGGACTGTGGCTGCTGAAGGGAAGAAAGCCGACAGCCGGGCTAGTGACAGTCTGTGGCCCCGGGTGTTGGAACAGGTGAGAGGCACTCCCCCCCCGCTCAACAACTTAAATTCGCCCCCCCGCTCAACAATTTCGATCCCCCCCCAATTCTCGGCTCCAGGGGTCCCCTTCAACACTCAAGCCCAGGGGCCCCCACCACCCTAAGTCCTGCCCTGCTGCCGACGTATATCTGGGTGCGGCGGTCGGCAAGCGGTTAACGTGTTCTACTTTCCAATATTCCATCGCCTTTTCTGACAAATCGCCTAGTCGCTGTCACCATTCGACCTTGTTGTAAGTATATCATTTCCGTAAACTGAATAGTTCTCACTTTGTAGCATTAACAATGGCAAAATAAACAGATAGAGCTGTTGGTATGGAGGCAATTATTCCCGGGAGACGAGATTTAAATAACTGTTTTCTTAATTCAGCGTTTGCTATTGTCCTACACAATGCGCTGTTTATCTTATTTTAACTCAATTATTTTCAAGTGGAGATGAAGTTTTTTTTTTTTTTGCTAAATTTCCTTGCGTTCCGCTAACAGGTAACCCGCTGAGGTATAGTTTAATGCGCTTTCTCCAGAACGAGGACGGCGACAAGTGACAGCAATTACAGAACATTATATAGAATGGGAGCTTTAGAGAATGAGTGAGAGCGTAGGAAAAAAAAGAGAGTTAAATCTCTGTTGTGGAATAAAACCAGTCAGCATTAACAATACAAATGTAACAATAGGCCTTATTATGAAAAGTGTCTTAAAAGCAGAACTATAGGCACAAATAACACAATAGAAATGAATAGCCTATTAAAAGAAAAAAAAAAAGAATAAATAACGAAACCAGCTTTAGCTGCGAGATTTACCTTCCTCCGCAGTACTTTTTTTCTGTCACTAGATGTCCTCAGTCTGATGGCCAATGTGATTAAACCCACTTCCCGTTAGCCCTGGCTAACCCGGACGAGCCCCCAACCTGTGACTGGAGAGTGAAAGGAGAAGCAGTATAGCGATGAGTTCTTATCAGCATGTTTTCTGTCAGCGAATGAACTGATTGGCTCCTTGTACTGCTACTTATATATAGGAGTATATTATTAATATTAATATTATTATACAGGATTTTTTATAGCACCAACAGTTAGCGTAGTGCTTTACAATATGAGGGCTGACAGTACAGTTACCAGGGCTTTTTTTTTCCTCAGACAATAGGTAAAGGAACTCCCCCTTTCCGGGTCACCCCTTTTCTCCGCCCTCTACCCACCTCCCAGTACCGCCCCTTTGGGCAATATAGAACCAAGTATATATTTGTGGTGCTAAGTAATTTGTATGGAATTTGGTAATGATATTAAAGGGGTGTTCCAGCTTTTTTTTAAGTTTATTAAAAGTCAGCAGCTACAAAATGTGTAGCTGCTGGCTTTTAATAAACAGACACTTACCGGCTCCAGCGACGCGCCGGCCGGGGCTCCGCTCCTCGCCCCCCCTCGCCGGCCAGCGTCTTCATTCTTAGGCCCCGTACACACGACAGAGTTTCTCGGCAGAATTCACCGAGAAACTCGGTCAAAACCCGGATTCTGCCGAGAAACTCTGTCGTCTGTACAGTTTTGGCTCGATGGAGCCGCCGAGGAGCTCGACGAGAAAATAGAGAACATGTTCTCTATTTTCTCGTTGTTCTATGGGAGAAGGCGTCCCGCCGAGCTCCTCGGCGGCTTCATCCCAGAACTCGACGAGGAACTCGACGTGCCAAGCACGTCGAGTTCCTCGGCCGTGTGTACGGGGCCTCAGTGTGGGCACCCGGCAGTGACAGCTTTCGGCTTCACAGCCGGGCACCCACTGCGCATGCGCGAGCGGCACAGGGCCGTCCGATTGGACAGGCGCTTGCCTACAGGGAGGGGCTGTGAAAAGGCGATTAAGCTAATCGCCTTTCCAGCCCCTCGGCGGAAGGAGGAAGTGGGACAGGAAGTCCCCTTCTCCTGAAGCCCCCACTCCCCCCCCAAAAAAATTACATGTCAAATGTGGCATGTAAGGGGGCGAGGAGTGGGTTAAGCGGAAGTTCCATTTTAAGGTGGAACTCCGCTTTAAGAAAAGCAGTAAAAAAAGATCCCCTGCAGCCAGCAACAATAGATCCCCCTAACAACAATGGACCACCCACAACAAAATCCCCCCCCCCCAGCAACAATAGACTCCCGGGAGCATCAACAGATCTCCGCACAGCCAGCATTAATAGACTCTCTGGCAGCCATCAACAATAGACCCCTCCCCCAACAGTAGATCTCTTTCAGCAACAACTGACCCCCCCCTGCAACAATAGGTCCCCCACCATCAACAATAGACCTCCTCAGCAACATTAGACCCCCCGGCAAAAATAGATCCCCAGCAGTGACCATCATTACCCTGAAGCACACCCCAGCACCCCTTACCATTACATACAGTCAGTCCAGGAGGTGCCGGAATTGCATTCCCCCTAAGAGCCCTGACAGTTACAATACAATTCAATACAGGAGGAATCCGAGTGCCCTGCTCATTAGATTTACAATGTAAAAGATTGTATATACAGTATCTCACAAAAGTGAGTACACCCCTAACATTTTTGAAAATATTTCTTGTATCTTTTCATGTGACAACACTGAAGAAATGACACTTTGCTACAATGTTGTGTAGTGAGTGTACAGCTTGTATAACAGTGTAAATTTGCTGTCCTCTCCAAAAAGAATAGAGAGCTGATTCCCGAAAATCCCGACTGTGTATACGGGGCATGAGTGTGAATTGGATGCGGATTCCCCTCATCAAATTCGCAATAGCGGAAGACTGTGACCTGCTCTCTATGGAGCCAATTCACATATCTCCGCCGCGGTTTCGGTTCAAATTTGCATCAGGTCATGTGCGTTTTTTGGTCCATTTCAGGTCCGAATTCAGCCAAACATTCGGGCTGAAATCGGACCTGGAACGGTGGAATGGGGACGCACCGCACCCCTGCTGTGAGCCTTCATATGGCTTAGATGTGAACCCTCAATGACTGAGTGGTGGCCTTTTATATGCTGATGACCCGTCTCTACCTATCAGCCTATTCCAGTCCTGTGGTCTCCTAGCCTTGTCTGTCGCCCCTGATTGACCTCCTGTCTTATCACCTCTGGCTTCCTTCTTGATTGATTCGATCAGTTATAACTGTGTATAGTAAAACCTTGGTTTGAGAGTAACTTGGTTTAAGCACGTTTTGCAAGACAAGCAAAATGTATTAATAGATTTTGACTTGATATACAAGCGATGTCTTGATATACAAGTAGCGTCATGCCACAAAAGAGTATAAAAGAGAAGAGAGGCGCCTCTAAGTGTAGCAATATGGTTACATTTAATGAAGGTACAACATTTAGAAACGTATTGCTACACTCAGGCCCCGTACACACATCCGAGGAACTCGACGTGCCAAACACATCGAGTTCCTCGTCGAGTTCAGTGTGGAAGCCGCCGAGGATCTCGGCGGGCCGACTTTCCTCATTGAACAACGAGGAAATAGAGAACATGTTCTCGTCCTCGTCGGCTTCCTCGCTGAAAAGTGTTCACACGACAGAGTTTCTCGGCAGAATCCAGCTCCGACCGAGTTTCTGGCTGAATTCTGCCGAGAAACTCTGTCGTGTGTATGGGGCCTTCGAGGCGCCTCTCTTCTCTTTTACACTCTGGAGCTCCTGCTGGATTTTGCTTCTAGTTCCGTTGTGGAGGCTTCCATTTGTGGATGGACATTTTTTTGGTTACACAACCAATCACATTGCTATATTCTTTTTATATGGACTATAAATTGAAGGACCAATGAATAATGGTCATGGAACAAATCATCTGAGTTTCCATTATTTCTTATGGGAAAATCCAAAGTTTTACTGTATTTGCTCCATTCCTTGGTGCATCCAAACCAACAACTTTGGCCAGCGGATCTTTGTCTCTAATATAAATAGAGACTTCGGTATTAAATTAAAACTGTTAGCCGACCGCCGCAAGCAGATATACGTCTGCAGCATGGCACGGACAGGCAAAAGGACGTATATATACGTCCCCTTTAAGAAGCGGCATTGTGGATGCGTGCGGCGTGTCGTGAGCTCCGTGACTCCGACCATGGGTCCCGCGGACTCGATGTCTGCGCGCATACCCGCGATCGTGTCACAGTGAGGAAGACCGGGGAAATGCTGATGTAAACAAGCATTTCCCCAGTCTTCCTAGTGACAGGACACTGATCACAACTCCCTGTAATCGGAAGCGGTGATCACTGTTGTGTCACACACAGCCCACCCCCCCTACAGTTAGAAGCACTCCCTAGGACACACTTAACCCCTTCAGCGCCCCCTACTGGTTAACTCCTTCACTGCCAGTGTCATTTTCACAGTAATTAGTGCATTTTTATAGCACTGATCGCTGTAAAAATGACAATGGTCCCAAAATGTGTCAAAAGTGTCCGATGTGTCCGCCATAATGTCGCAATCATGATAAAAAACACAGATCGGCGCCATTATTAGTAAAAAAAAGAAAAACATATAATAAAAATGCCATAATTCTATCCCCTATTTTGTAGACGCTATAACTTTTAGACAAACCAATCAATATACACTTATTGCAATATGTAGAAGAATATGTATTGGCCTTAACTCCGGATTTCTTTTAAATATTTTTGGGGATATTTATTAAAGCAAAAAGTAATGAATATTGAATTTTTTTCAAAATTGTCGCTCTATTTTCGTTTATAGCGCAAACAATAATGTAGCACTTCCCCCGGAGGAGCTGCTGGTTGTTTTGGGTGCCACATTTACCTCGTGGCTCCCCTGAATTCCTAGGGGTGGATGATGCGTATTGCATGTAGCATAAGTAAAGGAATGTCCGCAACAGGTGCTCTTTGCTGTGCTCTTTATTACCCAGCCGGGTAAAAACAACAAACTTGTGGTGAGGAAAGTAAAGTTGAAGAAGAAAGGAGAACAGCAGATTCAGGTGTGATGATAGGAAACAGTCCTGCTCCCAAACGTAACACTTCTCTGCGCCACTCCTATGTGAGTGGGTTTAGTGTACCCGGACAGGCCTCTCTCACTGACCTGACAGCCGGAGTATCACTCGAACATTTGTAGGATAAAGTCTCTGCCACAGACCCTCCTTGGTGAACTTCAGGGAGACACCTCTGCCACAGGTCCTCTCTAGTTTGTAGTTACGGAGATGATCCTCCTTGGTGAATTACGCCTGGATCTCCTTCAACTTGTCGCCCAGGTACCGACTGACAGGTGATGAATCCCTCAGTGTCCGGCTACCTTGATCCCTGGTGGTTTTTCGAGGCCCTTTTGGACCACCAGCCTCTCAATGGCGCTCCTCAGAAGGACTCCCCACCGAACAGCAATACAGCTTGGGGTCCTCAAAGGTGGGAACCCAGTCACTCACTGGGTCCCCGTCGCTGTTCAGATGCTCCGGGCCAACCTGGTCCCGGAACCAGGAACACCGCATGGCACGCACGCCCCGGCCAGGTAGGCCATAACGCCGGGGGGCCGTGATGTGGTCACCCTAAAGGTGCGTGCCACACTCAAAGAAGACGACCCAGAATCAATGGTGTCTGCTCCATTAATACCCCTCCTCAGAATGCGCAGCGAGGCCAAACCCTCCTGATTGGCTGCTGGGAAAGAGCACCGAACCTTGACTCCACTGCTGCCACCTGCAGCACCGGGGTTGGAAGAGCACCCCAGTGCAACAGAATAAGCCCACAGCACAGCCAAGCTGAGACAGAGACCCTGTTTTACACATATTTGGATCAGAGTTTAACTACACTCTGATCTCCCTCTAAATTTAACTAGCACAGGTACTATAAAGTACACAGGCGCTACAATAAAAACCGCAGAGGTGATCAAATACCACCAAAAAAAGCTCTATTTGTGGGGGGGGAAAAGGACCTCTGCACGACCGCGCAATTGTCAGTTAAAGCGATGCAAAAAGTGGCCTGGTCTTTGGCCAGCAAAATGGTCCGGGGCTGAAGTGGTTAAATATATATACCGTATTTATCGGCGTATAAGCGCACTATTTTGCCCTGAAAATCAGGGCAAAATCGTGGGTGTGCGGTATACGCCGATACCCGCTTTCCCGCCACGAGTTTGAATACTGCGCCGGCATATACCGAGCGCAGTACACTCGTGTATCTTCGGGCAGTCTCGGCGCCTCTCGTGCTGACGTCCTGAGCGTACAGGACGTCAGCGCGAGAGTTGCCGAGCCTGCCCGACGATACACGAGTGTACTGCGCTCGGTATATGTCGGCGCAGTATTCAAACTCGGCGCGGGAAACGAGCGAGGAGGATGCGAGGACGCCGCAGAAGGACGCCGGACCCGCCGAAGAGGACACCCGACCCGCCGAAGAGGACACCCAACCCGCCGAAGAGGACACCCGACCCGCCAAAGAGGACAACCGACCCACCGAAGACGGACACCGGACCCGCCGAAGAGGACACCCGAAGCCGCAGAAGGACGCCGGACCCGACGAGGCCGCCGATGGACACCGCGCAAGACACCAAAACTGTAAGTACAAAAAAAACAAAAAAACTTTTTTTCCACAGGATTGGGGGCCACTTTAGGGGTGCGCGGTATACGCGGGAGCGCGTTATACCGCGATAAATACGGCATTTGGATCAGAGTTTAACTACACTCTGATCGCCCTCTAAATTTAACTAGCACAGGTACTATAAAGTACACAGGTGCTACAATAAAAACCGCAGAGGTGATCAAATACCACCAAAAGAAAGCTCTATTTGTGGGGGAAAAAAAGGACCTCAATTTTGTTTTGGAGCCACGTCGCACGACCGCGCAATTGTCAGTTAAAGCGACGCAAAAAGTGACCAGCAAAATGGTCCGGGGCTGAAGTGGTTAAATATATATATATATATATTTGTTTTATTATTCAAACCTGTAGGCCTTTACAGCCACCTACAGCTCTAGTTTAATGTCTTCTGCACAGAACTCATTTTATTTCCGGTAGAACATTTGTAATAAGCAATATCAACACATACAGAACCAGCAGGTATGCAGTTGTTTTAAATCCGAGAGCATTTCCACAGCGTGATAAGACAAAGAGCGATCTTTCCCGCTCCCTAACTGCTATCCAGCCATCATTAGTAGAATGACAAGAAGCGTTCACCTGAAACTACCTTACTCCGCAAGCTGCCACAATACGCCGTCATCTGTCAGAATGTGACGCCTTTCTACTGCCGTCTCCACCATCATCTCCCTCCTTGCCCTGATTTACAGTCGCTAATACACTCCGCCATTACCAGACTTCAATGCATGTGAATTCCCCTGTGTCTCCCCAAGGTTCCTTCCCTCCTGACTTTCCTCCAGATCCCCCCCCCCCCCCCCCCACCGATCACGGAAAACTTTCCATCAAATATTCATACGATCATTCTGAACTACGAGAGATTTGCGGGAATGCGGGACTTGGCTTAGAAGAATCATTAAAATATCAAACTTTAAGGTTTTTTTTTTTTCTTCCATAGTACTGTATGAGTCAATTCCCTGCAGGAAAATGCAATGATTCATTTGTTTATGTCTAGCCTTCTCTCTGCCCTTTTCATTGATATATTCGTCCTTCTGGTTGTCTGTTTATCTGTCCGCCCATCCGTCTGGTGGATTGGTAATCAGTAGATATGTGCATTCCCGTTCGTACGAATGTTATTTTCGTATGAAAATTTTCGCAGAATAAATTGTACATACGAAAAAATTAAAGCACCAAAATACGAAAACGACGGGATTACGAATGAGCCGCATAACGAACAACCGCAAATACGAACGAACGATCTGCCGAAAATACGACAAAACGAAAACGGCAAAAGAACGAAAATTACATCCACAACAAAAGATTTGCATTCTGTATCCTGTTTGAATCCCCTCTCTGCTCGTATCCTCAGCCGTTTGTTCACGCGACATCCACAACAAAAGATTTGCACTCTGTATCTTGTTTGAATCCCTTCTCTGTTCGCACCCTCAGTCGTATGCTCACACGACATCCACAACAAAACCCTGTATTTTGAATTCCTTTTTTCTGTTCGTATTTTGGATTCAACAGAATGCAAATCTTTTGCCACAGATGTCACACGAACACACGACCGAAAACACCAAAAGAAAAAGGACCCAAAACACAGAATGCAAATCCCTTGCCACAGATGTAATTTTCGTTTTTTTTGCATGGGCAGTGAGTGTAGTTAGTACAGCAGCTTCTCTTTTGTGCTGAGTAGTACGGTAAAGCCAAATAAACTTTTCTGTGGATTTTCATCTGAAGGGAGATCCGTTGGCCAGACTTTTGAACCCAAAAATGGTTTTCTGATGGAGTTTAAAAACGAACAAATTTTCTGAGAACGAACGGAAAACTATCGTTTTTATGTTTGTTGTTAAAAAAGTCTGACCAAGTGTATGGGGCTTAACAATCGTTAATATGGATGAGCCGCGTGTTGAAAGTGCCGCGAATCCCGCGATATATTTACGAAAGTACAAAATGACGAAAATCCTTTTTCTGTTCGTATTTTCAGTCGCATGTTCATATGACATCCACAACAAATTGTCATAGATGTCACACGAACACACGACCGAAAACACGAACAGAAAAAGGAATCCAAAACACAGAATGCAAATCATTGACGAAAATTCACGAAAATTATTGTCTAACAAGTAACGAACATGAATTAAACAGAATAACGAACCATCCCGCATGTACGAAAATAAAACGATAACGAAAATACGAAAACCATCGGAATAAGAAAAAATCTCGTCGTACGAAAAACGAACGGGAACGAACAGGAAAATGGGCGTCTTACGAAAAACGAACGGAAACGAACCTACGGAATGATATGAAACAGAACAAAAAAAAAACAAAAAAAATTTCTGTGCACATGTCTAGTAATCAGGCATGTACTGGCCATAGGGACTACAGGGAGTTTCCCAGTGGGCCGATGGCTCTGTGGGCCGGTTTTAGTGACAGCCTGTCAAAGTAATGGCTGCACAGCTCGCCCTCCACTTCATGCAGTGATGTGAGAAGGATGAGAAAAATACAGAGGAGAATAAGTGAAATAATAAAACAGGTGAGTGAGGACTCCTTGGGGCAGATCCACAGAGATCTGCACCCCGCGCAGCGTATCAGAGATACGCTACGCCGCCGTACCTTACCTGGCTTTAGTTCGAATCCTTAAAGATTTTGCGCCGTAAGTCACGACGGCGTAGTCTATCTCTGGCGGCGTAACGGCGTGTAATTCAAATCGGCGATTAGGGGGCGTGTTTCATTTAAATGAAGCGCATCCCCGCGCCGAATGAACTGCGCATTCCGTCCCTAAATTTCCTGCCGAGCATTGCGCTAAATGACGTCGCAAGGACGTCATTTTTTTAACATAGACGTGAATTACGTCCATCCCGATTCACGGACGACTTACGCAAAAAAAAAAAAATTCAAATGAAACGCGGGAACGACGGCCATACTTAACATGGCAAGTCTAACTATACGCCGCAAAACGGCAGCTTTAACTATACGCCGGAAAAAGCCGACTACAGACGACGTAAGAGAATGCGACGGCCGCGCATATTTTCGTGGATCGTCGGAAATAGCTAATTTGCATATCCGACGCGGAAAACGACGTGAACGCCACCCAGCGGACGCCGAAGTATTGCATCTTAGATCCGAAGGCGTACAAAGCCATACGCCTGTCGGATCTTACCCAGATGCCGTCGTATCTTGGTTTGAGGATTCAAACTAAAGATACGACGCGGCAAATTTGAAAGTACGCCGGCGTATCAGTAGATACGCCCGCGTACTCTCTTTGTGGATCTGCCCCCTTATGTTATGCTACTTATGTTTTTTTGCACAATTGCGTATAGTTTATATACTGTTTTTGTGCTTGTATACAAACTTAAAGTGGGCCGGTCTGGATGAAGTTCAGGGCCAAATTTCGGTCTCGGTCCAGCCCTGCTGGTAATTCATTTAAAGAACAGGCTGTTCACCAATGGTGGGCACCGCTCCCTCTCTCTAGCCACCCCCCCCTCCATGACCAATGGATAGATTCATGCATAGTGGCCGCTGCCACCCCCTATTCAGGATGACCGCCCCCTTTCCGGGTGCCGCGCGCCCGAATTTACAGTGGCGGGGGTTGTTTTTGAAACACCTGATTAGAGCCATAGACTCTAATAGGCTTTGCAATAGGTGAACTGTGAGCGCTCGCAGTCCACCCAGGTGTGTTAGAAAAGCATATGAATATTCGCTTTCCTAACACTAAACCGCCTCTCTGCCAATCAGGTGCTCGGGTCTGTTACCCGTCAACCGATTGGCTGAAACGACAGGTGCTGTAATTGGACGTCTATTAGGAGGCGAAGGACGGGAGGAGACGTATGGAGGACACCGCTCACCGCGGTGACACCCGCTGCCCCACGGAGACAGAGTAAGTAAGCAGGCGGGGAGGGGGGGTCACAGTGGCAGCATTATATGGGCACAGTGGCAGCATTTGATGGGCACAGTGGCAGCATTTGATGGGCACAGTGGCTGCATTTGATGGCTCAGTGGCTGCATTTGATGGGCACAGTGGCTGCATTTGATGGGCACAGTGGCTGCATTTGATGGGCACAGTGGCTGCGTTTGATGGGCACAGTGGCTGCATTTGATGGGCACAGTGGCTGCATTTGATGGGCACAGTGGCAGCATTTGATGGCACGGTGGCTGCATTTGATGGGCACAGTGGCTGCATTTGATGGGCACAGTGGCTGCGTTTGATGGCTCAGTGGCTGCATTTGATGGCTCAGTGGCTGCATTTGATTGGCACGGTGGCTGCATTTGATGGCACAGTGGCTGTATTTGATGAGCACAGTGGCTGCATTTGATGGGCACAGTGGCAGCATTTGATGGCACAGTGGCAGCATTTGATGGCACAGTGGCTGCATTTGATGGGCACAGTGGCTGCATTTGATGGCACAGTGGCAGCATTTGATGGGCACAGTGGCAGCATTTGATGGCACAGTGGCAGCATTTGATGGCACAGTGGCTGCATTTGATGGGCACAGTGGCTGCATTTGATGGCACAGTGGCAGCATTTGATGGGCACAGTGGCAGCATTTGATGGCACAGTGGCAGCATTTGATGGCACAGTGGCTGCATTTGATGGCACAGTGGCTGCATTTGATGGGCACAGTGGCTGCATTTGATGGGCACAGTGGCTGCGTTTGATGGCTCAGTGGCTGCAGTCGATGGGCACATTGTCTGCATTTGATGGCACAGTGGGGCTGCAATTGATGGGGTTTTTTTTCAGAATTTTTCAGTTCCCTCCCCCCCAAAAAATTTGAGCACCAGCCACCACTTCTGTTCACAGGTAGTGGGTGTTGACATTATTTAGACCCCTTTCCTCTATAAATGCATGTCAGCATGGTACTGGCTGGCCTTTGCTCTGGGATTCATATCTATGCTTGCCAACCCTGAGCTTTAGTAGTGGTGCCTGATAAATAAATATATGGACAGATTATACACTAGATAGATAGACTAGATAGATAGATAGATAGATAGATAGATAGATAGATAGATAGATAGATAGATAGATAGATAGATAGATAGAAATACCTCTCAAATTTCTAAGATGGGAATGACGGACACCTATTAGCAAAATGATGTAGGCACAGAACACTCCCCCTGCCACGCCCCTTAAAGGAAAATTGTACAAAGAAAATGATTGGTTAAAGCCACGAGTGCTTTTTCTTACAATTACTATTCCTTTACATTGGCTTTTGGAATTTATAAATGCAGCCATTTAGAAATTGGGTGAAAGGTTTAGCAGTGTAAAAATAAAATATTGGAATTTGCTTTCAAATTTGTCTATTAGTAAAGGGGAGGGCCTAAATACCCTCCCAGCATCCAGCATCAGCTGGAAACTGATTACTGATATCTGTTTGCTGCTGAGGGACACATGCTGGTGGACACCAAAACTACAACCTTCTGCTCTGGGAGGCACAGTGCTGATCCTGGTCCTGACACAAGTTCTGAGTACGGTATTGTAAACACTCTATAATCAATATTTCTATAATAAATATTTTTTTGGAAAATTAAAGACCCTGGACCCTGCATTCACTATATCTGGTCTCCCACAGTACACAGCACAATGACATGTAATTGTTTTAGTAAATATAAACTGCTAAATATCTTTTCTCATCAGCAGTATATAGCAGCCTTGTGTCTTCTATCAGTGTCTGGTTAAAGCTTGTATGAGGAGTTTTTATTCTACTGTGACTGTGCTACGATGCTGCAGGACCCCTGACCCTCTGTCTGGACAGTGGTGATTGGCCCTGTGCTGATCACATGCACCCTTCCAAAAAAAAAAAAAAAAGACAACATCAAACAGACTTCTTACACAATGCAGAGGATTAACCCCTTAGGTTCCACCGTGAGTAAAACAAGTATGCTTTACTGCATATACAGACTGATTGAACTGCTGTGGGTTTAGTAACACTAAGCAAAATGTATTTACAGTGAAACAAAATCCATCCAAACACCAGCACACACCAACCATAAAAAAATAAGTGAAACAAACACCCAGCCACAGAATGCCTAAATAACCTAACAAACAGAAAGTCTAACTACAACTAACTATATACAATATATACAAAATGGGGAACACATAAAAGCAAAGGAAAACTGGAGGTGCAGGGAGCAGATGGGAAGAGGAAATAAAAAATAGGACCAGGGTCAAGATGGAGCAGGTACAAGGAAGCATGGTACAGGGTAAGAGCAAGATCGGGATTAATGGCTGTAACGGTCAGGGGTTGACGCTGTTTATGATATTCCATTCCACCAATCCAAGACAGCTTATCCGACACTCCACAATCCAGCAGACACGATCCATATGGATTTTCCCCAGAATAACGAGACACAGCTCTGTTCTCTGGTTCCAAACAGAATGAATACTTTAATGGAAAACTCAGCTCTTCTTATACAGTTAGCAACCAAATATGGACAATGACTCAACTCCACCCACACATGACACAAGGAACTTTAATGCACATTCCTTTGGATAATGACATTCCGATAATCTACACAAACTAATTACTAATCATTACCCAGACGTTCTGACTCCGCGACAAGCTATTCTCACCTGATACACAATACAGTGTCATTAGCATACACAATGAAATATCTTAGGAGCCAGGCTTAATTAACACAATAGACAATAGAATGCAATCACAACAAGCTTTCCTCACTACAGCCAGGTAGCTGAAGGCGATTAAAATCAATTAACATCTTAACAGTAGCAGACTTAATTAGCACCTCAACAGTCTATGGTCCAAATTGAAGGAGACACTCTCCTATTGACCTGTTGTGGTCAGAATTAACGAGTTGTAATATTTCAAGCTATCCTGCAATACATGAATTATCATTATTGTCCCATCTCATGTAATTCATGATATCATTTCTCAGTCATCCTATGCCCCTATTGGACATAGGATGACCCTAGACCCAAGAGTCATTGGTGAAGCTGGCACAGGAGTACCCCGCATCCTTCAAAAGTCTCTGGGTATCACGGGCCATTCCGTTACAATGGCAAACAGAATCTGGCAGCAGCAAAACACTGGAGCTGGAGGCACTAGTAGGGGAGGACCTAAATACCCTCCCAGCAGCCAACATCAGTTGAAAACTGATTACTGGGATCTGTTGGCTGCAGGGTGGACACCAAAACTACAACCTTCCACTCTGGGAAGCACAGTGCTGATCCAGGTCCTGGCACAAATTCTGAGTAATGTAAACACTCTATAATGAATATTTTTTTTAGTAAAATTAAGATGTAAATGTAAAATATCACTTTTGTAAACTTGCAAATGTTAAGTTACATTTACCAAATTTAATACATTTTACCAAAATAGTTTGCATTTAAGCGTTCTTTTTCAATACAATGAGTAATAACTGTCTGGACGCCACATACCTAATAATGGGTAGTAACACGAATATTTCTAATTAGTCACGGCTGGTCGCTTTTATTGGAGTTAACAATAGAACGTAACGATATTAAAACTCCTTAGGAGATGTTTAAAACCTTGAAATTCTGGGAGAAGTGAGCGGGAGGCAATCGGAAAACAGACTCTCCCACTGACAGCTCTCTCCTCTATCTTGTCCTCCGCACTCGTCTGATTATATTAAAGTCTCTGTCAATCGTCTATTTACGTACATTCTGGGAAGACAATGAGCTGTCAGTCATCAGGTAATGAAAGGCAGACGCCAAAAATCCAGCCCCGGAATTGTCACTTTCTGCTCCTCACACACCTAAAGGAGAGTATTGCACTGTCACCTATTATATCCACCCAACGTTCAGTCATATTAACCGAATGGTTAAAGAAAGACGACAGCTTTACATCACGGGAATGAAGATTATGGATGCCTTGTGTGTGTGTGTGCATATGTTTAATTTGGACATAAACTGTTATAAAATAAAACTTTATTTAAAAATTTGACTCAAACTTTTCATTCGAATTCTTATGCTGCGTACACACGATCATTTTTCGGGCATGAAAAAAACATAGGGCCAGATTCACAGTGAGAGTACGCCGGCGTATCTACTGATACACCGGCGTACTTTCAAATTTGCCGCGTCGTATCTTTCGTTTGAATCCTCAAACCAAGATACGACGGCATCTGGCTTCGATCCGACAGGCGTACGGCTTCATACGCCTTCGGATCGTAGGCGCAATACTTTGGCGCCCGCTGGGTGGAGTTTGCGTCGTTTTCCGCGTCGGGTATGCTAATTAGCTTTTTCCGGCGATCCACGAAGGTACGCGCGGCCGTCGCATTCTCTTACGTCGTCGCTAGTCGGCTTTTCCCGGCGTATAGTTAAAGCTGCTATTTTGTGGCGTATAGATAGACTTGCCATGTTAAAGTATGGCTGTCGTTCCCGCGTCGAATTTAGATTTTTTTTTTTGCGTAAGTCGTCCGTGAATAGGAAAGGACGTAACTCGCGTATACGTTCAAAAAATTACGTCGGTGCGACGTCATTTCGCGCAAAGCACGGCGGGAAATTTCGAAACGGAGCATGCGCATTTCAATCGGAGCGGGGACGCGCTTCATTTAAATGAATCACGTCCCCTACCCGCCCAATTTGAAATACGCGCCGAGAAATACACTACGCCGCCGTAACTTACGGCGCGAAATCTTCCTGGGTTCGAAATTCCGCTAGGTAAGATACGGCGGCGTAGCATATCTCTGATACGCTGCGCCAGGGCAATTCTTTGTGAATCTGGCCCGTAGTTTTTAAAAAACGTCATTTAAAATGATCGTGTGTGGGCTGCACATTGTTTTTCGGGTTCTGAAAAACAATTATTTTTTTTTCGAACATGCTGCATTTTTTAACGTCGTTTTAACCACTTAAGCCCCGGACCATATTGCTGGTCAAAGACCAGAGCACTTTTTGCGATTCGGCACTGCGTGGCTTTAACTGACGATTGCGTGGCTGTGCGACGTGGCTCCCGAACAAGATTGGCGTCCTTTTTTCCCCACAAATAGAGCTTTCTTTTGGTGGTATCTGATCACCTCTGCGGTTTTTAGTTTTTGCGCTATAAACAAAAATAGAGCGACAATTTTGAAAAAAATGAATATTTTTTTACTTTTTGCTATAATAAAAATCCCCCAAAAATATATAAAAAAAAAAAAAATTCCTCAGTTTAGGCCGATACGTATTCTTCTACATATTTTTCGTAAAAAAAAAATCGCAATAAGCGTTTATTGATTGGTTTGCGCAAAAGTCATAGGGCCAGATTCTCAAAGGGCTTAAGATGGCGCAACGCTATTTGCGCCGTCGTAAATCCTAATCTGGCCCGGCGTATCTATGCGACTGATTCTTAGAATCAGTTACGCATAGATATCCATTAGATCTGACAGGCGTAAGGCTCTTACGCTGTCAGATCTCAGATGCAATTTTTTTTCCCGCCGCTAGGTGTCGCCGACGTAGTTTTCCCCGTCGTCTATGCAAATTAGCTATTTATGCAAGATTCCCGAACGTACGCGCGGTCGACGCAGTGAATTTACGACGTTTCCGTAGCATTTGCGACGCGTAAAGTTGCCCCTGCTATATGAGGGGCAACCAATGTTAAGTATGGCCGTCGTTCCCGCGTCGAAATTTAAAAATGTACGTCGTTTGCGTAAGTCGTCCGTGAATGGCGCTGGACGCCATTTACGTTAACGTCGAAACCAATGACGTCCTTGCGACGTCATTTAGCACAATGCACGTCGGGAAATTTTAGGGACGGCGCATGCGCAGTACGATCGGCGCGGGAACGCGCCTAATTTAAATGATCCACGCCCCCTACCTGGATCATTTGAATTAGGCAGGCTTGCGCCGGAGGATTTACGCTACGCCGCCGCAACTTTACAGGCAAGTGCTTTGTGAATCAAGCACTTGCCCGTAAAACTTGCGGCCGTGTAGCGTAAACGAGATACGTTACGCCTGCATAGTTTTAGGCCAGGATACGAGAATCTGGCCCATAGCGTTTACAAAATAGGGGGTATTTTTATGGCATTTTTATTAATATTTTTTTTTTACTAGTAATGGCGGCGATCATCGATTTTTTTTTTCGGTACTGCGACATTATAGCGGACCATTGGCATTTTTATAGTGATCAGTGCTAAAAAAATGCATTTGTAGTACTATAAAAATGCCACTGGCAGCGAGAGGGTTAACACTAGGGGGCGGGGAAGGGGTTAAGTATGTTCCCTGGGTGTGTTCTAACTGTAGGGGGGGGGCCTCACTAGGGGGAAATGACTGATCGCTGTTCATACATTGTATGAACAGAAGATCAACATTTCTCCCCTGACAGGACCGGGAGCTGTGTGTTTACACACACAGCTCCCGGTCCTCGCTCTGTAACGAGCGATCGCGGGTGCCCGGCGGGGACGCGCACGGGAGTCGGGGGAGAGGGGGGGCGGCGCGCACGCGCCCCTAGTGGCCTACGCGAGAGCCGACGTATAGCTATGGGCTCTCGCGCAGGGGAGCCGACCTGCCGCCGTAAAACGACAGCGGCTGGTCGGCAAGCTGTTAAACGATGTCCTTTTTTGGGTTGTAAAAAATGATCGTGTGTGGGCTAAAACGACGTTAAAAACCCGCGCATGCTCAGAAAAAAGTTATGAGACGGGAGCGCTCGTTCTGGTAAAACTACCGTTCATAATAGAGTAAGCACATTCATCACGCTGTAACAGACAGAAAATCGTGAATCGTCTTTTACTAACAAGGAATCAGCTAAAGCAGCCCCAAGGGTGGCGTCATCCGCATGGAACTTCCCCTTTAGAGTGCCGTCGTACGCGTTTTACGTCACCGCGCTTTGCTAGAGCATTTTTTAAAAACGACCGTGTGTGGGCAACGTCGTTTTAATCATGAAGTTGGAAAAAAAACTGTTTTTTCTACATGCCGAAAAACTTTGTTTTTTTTTCATGCCGAAAAATGATCGTGTGTACGCGGCATCAGATTCTACTGTAACTTTTTCTCTCTAGTTTGATATAGACAAGGGCAGAGGTTACTGACTTGAGCATTCTGAACCCTTGAAGGTGCCCTGAGATGTTCAAGGGGCACCTGAGGACGATTAGGTTTCTTCATCTACATCGGTGGTGGGCAGTGTTAATTTCCGTGTGCCAAAATTCGATTTCGCTTTAGTAATAGTCTTTTTGTCTAAAATGCAATTTTTTTTTTGTTTTGGTCGTATTTTAGTCATCTGAATTGTTTTAGTTTTAGTTGTATTCAGGCGAATAAAATCTAATGGGTTTAGTTAAATTGTAATGGAGTATTTAACCACTTAAGGACCGCCTCCTGCACATTTACGTTGGCAGAATGGGCACAGGCACGTACCTGTACGTCCCCTTTAAGTGCCCACGACCCGGTTCGAAGTTCCGTGACCGCGGGACCCACGGACCTAATCGCCGCCGGTGTCCCGCGATCGGTCACAGAAGCTGAAGAACGGGGAGAGGTGTGTGTAAACACACCTTCCCCGTTCTTCACAGTGGCAATGTCACTGATCGTCTGTTCCCTGATATAGGGAAAGGCGATCAGTGATGTCACACGTCCAGCCCCGCCCCCCTACAGTTAGAAACACATATGAGGTCACACATAACCCCTACATCGCCCCCTAGTGGTTAACTCCTAAACTGCCATTGCCATTTTCACAGTAAACAATGCATTTTTATAGCACTTCTTGCTGTGAAAATGACAATGGTCCCAAAAATGTGTCAAAATTGTCCGATGTGTCCGCCATAATGTCGCAGTCACGAAAAAAATCGCTGATCGCCGCCATTAGTAGTAAAAAAATAATAATAATGAAAAAGCCATAAAACTATCCCCTATTTTGTAAACGCTATAAATTTTGCGCAAACCAATCGTTAAATGCTTATTGGCAATTTTTTTTACCAAAAATAGGTAGAAGAATACGTATCGGCCTAAACTGAGGGGAAAAAAAATTATATATATTTTTGGGGGATATTTATTATAGCAAAAAGTAAAAAATATTGTTTTTTTTTCAAAATTGTCGCTCTATTTTTGTTTATGGCGCAAAAAATAAAAACCGCAGAGGTGATCAAATACCACCAAAAGAAAGCTCTATTTGTGGGGAAAAAAGTACGCCAATTTTGTTTGGGAGCCACGTCGCACGACCGCGCAATTGTCAGTTAAATCGACGCAGTGCCGAATCGCAAAACCTGGCCAGGTCCTTTTACCTGCATTAAGTGGCTTAAGTGGTTAAGCATTTCTAGAAAATTTCCAAACTCATTATATACTTCTGTAGTACCAAAAAAAAATAATCGAACATCATGTTAGTTTTTTATGGTATTAAGGTTTGCACAAACTACACAGACACTCAGAACGGTGGTCTGAGGAGGCGTTTGATGCTGCACAGTGCTCTGGGACAGTGGTCTGAGGAGGCCGGTCATGCAAAGTGCTCAAAACGGTGGTCTGAGGTGGCCACTAATGCACAGACACTCTGGACAGTGGTCTGAGGAGGCCTGTAATGCATAGAGTGCTCAGGACGGTGGTGTGAGGAGGCCTGTAATGCATACAGTGCTCTGGAGGGTGGCTGGAAGAGGCCACTAATACACACAGTGCTTTGGACAGTGGTCTAAGCAAGCCTGTAATGCATTTCACAGTGCCCTGGATGGTGGTCTGAGGAGGCCTGATATGCACAGTGCTCTGAACAGTGGTCTGAGGAGGCCTATAATGCACACAGTGCCCTGGATGGTGGTCTGAGGAGGCCTGATATGCACAGTGCTCTAAACAGTTGTCTGAGGAGGCCTGTGATGCACACAGTGCTCTAGAAGGTGGTCTGAGAAGGGTTGTAATGCACACAGTGCTCTGGACGTTGGTCTAAGAAGGCCTGTAATGCACACAGTGCTCTAGAAGATTGTCTGAGGAGGCCTGTAATGCACACAGTGCTCTGGACGGTGGTCTGAGGAGGCCTGTAATGCACACAGTGATCTAGAAGATTGTCTGAGGAGGCCTGTAATGCACACAGTGCTCTGGACGGTGGTCTGAGGAGGCCTGTAATGCACACAGTGCTCTGGACGGTGGTCTGAGGAGGCCTGTAATGCACACAGTGCTCTGGACGGTGGTCTGAGGAGGCCTGTAATGCACACAGTGCTCTGGACGGTGGTCTGAGCAGGCCTGTAATGCACAGTGCTCTGAAGAATGGTCTGAGGAGGACTGTAATGCACACAGTGCTCTGGACGGTGGTCTGAGGAGGCCTGTAATGCACACAGTGCTCTGGACAGTGGTCTGAGGAGGACTGTAATGCACAATGCTCTGAAGAATGGTCTGAGGAGGACTGTAATGCACACAGTGCTCTGGACTCTGGTCTGAGGAGGCCTGTAATGCACACAGTGCTCTGGACGGTGGTCTGAGGAGGACTGTAATGCACACAGTGCTCTGGACGGTGGTCGGAGGAGGACTGTAATGCACACAGTGCTCTGGACGGTGGTCTGAGGAGGACTGTAATGCACAGTGCTCTGAAGAATGGTCTGAGGAAGACTGTAATGCACACAGTGCTCTGGACGGTGGTCTGTGGAGGACTGTAATGCACAGTGCTCTGAAGAATGGTCTGAGGAGGACTGTAATGCACACAGTGCTCTGGAGGGTGGTCTGAGGAGGCCTGTAATGCACACAGTGCTCTGGATGGTGGTCTGAGGAGGACTGTAATGCACACAGTGCTCTGGACGGTGGTCTGAGGAGGCCTGTAATGCACACAGTGCTCTGGACGGTGGTTTGAGGAGGACTGTAATGCACACAGTGCTCTGGACGGTGGTCTGAGGAGGACTGTAATGCACACAGTGCTCTGGACGGCGGTCTGAGGAGGACTGTAATGCACAGTGTGACGGTATCGGTATGATATCCCCGTCAACGTTCCCTTCTTCCCATAACGAAAATCACCCCAATATTCCACGAGGAGGGATATCCCTGGAATCGCCCAGAAAGCCACACATGAGACCAGCTTACTGCTTGAACAACACAGACTTTAATGTTATAACACACAGCTTATATGTCATTTCCAAAACTGTTACAATGACAAATCTCCGCCCCCCTCACACTGGGGCTTCCATACAGATGAGTAGGTAGACACGACGGGGCCGATGCTGAAACACATTTTCTTTAGACAATGACATCAATGACGCTGAGCACTAGCTGTACTGAATACATTAACTAGACAACTCGACCCCGCATATAGAGAGATAATTACCACAATGAAGCAATCAGAATAATTAACACAAGCCACTTAAACCCAGCTCTCCTTCACACAACACAATAGATCAATTAACCTTTAGAAATAGTGAGGGGACATTAGCACATCAATAACCTGGCTAGCAGGGAGCAGTAAACTGAGACATATAGGCAAATGTATCACAATGGCCCCCCTTTTGCTCCCTGCTCCGGCAAACCCGGTTGGACCTTCCCTGGTCCAGTAGGGTTGACGGGTTCAGAGCTATTAGTCAGAGGTTAACTCCGTTTGGCATGACTGACCTCCCTTGGCAACTGCTTCAGACTCAGGTATGTCACCGGGTCGTCAGATCACACGCCGGTCAGTCCCCAAGTCTTTGTGCGATCTGCAAAGTCACCAGAAGTCAGTGTGAAGACAGCGAATGGGTCTGTGCGCCGCCGTCTAGGTGTCCCGCTATGGGAGGGGGCAGGTTATGGCTCTGAAGTGACAATCCCAGGAGATTCATAAAAAGAAAAAGTTATATTTGTTGAAATGCTGTAGCACTGGTGCTCAGAGTCCGGGGGGGGGAGGGGAATCAGAGCCCCATAAGGTCAGCCACCCCCTGCTCCCTCCGCAGCCGCCGGTTCTCCTCTTGGAGCTTCTCCAGCTCCATCTCCAGTTCATGGAGCCTGGGGGGGTCAGCCCGCTGTGACCTCAGGTGGTTGTTCTCCTCCTCCATGCGGCTTATGCACTCCTCCAGCTCTATGTACTCACGGATCAGCTCCTGCTTGCTCATGTCCTGCAGGCTCTCCACGTGGTCCTTCATCATCAGGAACTGGGTGGTGGTGTAAGGGGCCACCGGTGGGCCCTTGGCGAACATCTCGGCACGCATCTGGGACGCCCGCTGTGACTCCCTCTCCTCCAGTCGCTTCTTCTCCTCCCAGGTCAGCTTGTTATACGGCTTCCAGGACCTCTTCTTCTTGAAGGGTGGCCGGCGGTGCCTCTTTCTGCCCAGCTCCCTCCAGGGCCCCTCCAGCTCAGGGCTGTCGCCCATGACCAGCTGACAATGGTGTTCCCTGTTGTCCGTAATAACAGATTGTACCATGAGGGCTTCGTAAGGGGTGCCCAATGGTTCTTCCTGACCCAGCTCCTTTGGATCCCAAGCCGAGTCTACACAATGGGCTGCTGCTGGTGGGCGGTACCCAGGTTGAGACCAATTTGACCTGGTGTTGTCATTCATGGGGCAATTCTGCTTGAAGTGACCCAGCTGTTTGCACCGGAAGCAGCGTTGTTCGTTGCCCTCCTGGCGATGATAGCGAGGGCTAGATGTCACCGGTCTGTTAGGAGGTTGGTATCTAGCGGTTGGTGGGTGTGAGGGCGCCGTTGGTCGTGGAAGTTGTACCCGTGGTGTGACCTGGTTTGTCTTGCGAGTATCTGCATATTCATCCGCCAACTTCGCGGCCTCTGGTAGAGTCATGGGCCTGCGATCTCTCACCCAATCTTTGACGTCCGTCTGGATGTGATTGTAAAATTGCTCCAGGAGCATTAGTTGCAAAATGTCCTCTGCGGTGGTGGCCTGGCTGCTGTTAGCCCAGTTAGAGGCCGACCGGGACAACTGGCATGCCCATTCCGCATAAGAGTCTTTCGTGGTTTTGCGTGAGTCCCTGAACTTCTGTCGGTGGGACTCTGGGGTTACTGCATAACGAGCCAGGAGCACTTCTTTAACCCGGGCGTAGCTATGAATATCCTGATCTGGCACGGTCCGGAAAGCATCAGAAGCTTTGCCTGACAGTTTGCCTGACAATATTGCAACCCAGTCTCCTCTAGCTATTCGGTGCAGGTTACATTGTCGCTCAAAATCCGCCAGGAAGTTATCAATCTCACAGTCCTTTTCATCAAAAGCTTTAAAAGCGCTAAACGGAATCTTCCTTGCGTCTGCTGTGCTGTACTCACTGTTTGGAGAATGTGCGGCTGCTTGTTGGACTGCTGCCAGTTTTAACTGTAGTTCTGCGTCCCTTATTTGTTTAGCTTTCTGTAGTTCTGCGTCTCTTATTTCTTTAGCCTCCTGTAGCTCTGCGTCTCTTATTTGTTTATCCTTCTGTAGTTCTGCGTCCCTTATTTCTTTAGCCTCCTGTAGCTCTGCGTCCCTTATTTGTTTATCCTTCTGTAGCTCTGCGTCCCTTATTTGTTGATCCTCCTGTAGCTCTGCATCTCTTATTTGTTTATCCTTCTGTAGCTCCGCGTCTCTTATTTCTTTAGCCTCCTTCGCTAACAGGTCCATCACTTTCAGTACCACATCTGGCGTTGGGTTCGGGCCGAACCACGCTAGCTTCTCTCTCATTAGCTTGTTGGCTGGCGATTCCTCCTCCTGAATCACTGGTGTCTCCATCTCTTGTACTGCTGGCGTTGCTGCAATCCCGTCCTCCTGGTCTAGATCCATTGATTCTGCTATGATGACCCGCTTGGTTTTGTTGCTAGCAATCCTTCCACGAACTTCCAGTAGTTCTTCCAGTGTCTGCTTGGAATCCGGGTGTGAAGGGGAATAGAAGGGAAAAATCCCACTGCTACTAACCAATTGTGACGGTATCGGTATGATATCCCCGTCAACGTTCCCTTCTTCCCATAACGAAAATCACCCCAATATTCCACAAGGAGGGATATCCCTGGAATCGCCCAGAAAGCCACACATGAGACCAGCTTACTGCTTGAACAACACAGACTTTAATGTTATAACACACAGCTTATATGTCATTTCCAAAACTGTTACAATGACAAATCTCCGCCCCCCTCACACTGGGGCTTCCATACAGATGAGTAGGTAGACACGACGGGGCCGATGCTGAAACACATTTTCTTTAGACAATGACATCAATGACGCTGAGCACTAGCTGTACTGAATACATTAACTAGACAACTCGACCCCGCATATAGAGAGATAATTACCACAATGAAGCAATCAGAATAATTAACACAAGCCACTTAAACCCAGCTCTCCTTCACACAACACAATAGATCAATTAACCTTTAGAAATAGTGAGGGGACATTAGCACATCAATAACCTGGCTAGCAGGGAGCAGTAAACTGAGACATATAGGCAAATGTATCACACACAGTGCTCTGAACGATGGTCTGAGGAGGACTGTAATGCACATTGCTCTGAACGATGGTCTGAGAAGGCCTGTAATGCACACAGTGCTCTGGACGGTGGTCTGAGGAGGCCTGTAATGCACACAGTGCTCTGGACAGTGGTCTGAGGAGGACTGTAATGCACAATGCTCTGAAGAATGGTCTGAGGAGGACTGTAATGCACACAGTGCTCTGGACTCTGGTCTGAGGAGGCCTGTAATGCACACAGTGCTCTGGACGGTGGTCGGAGGAGGCCTGTAATGCACACAGTGCTCTGGACGGTGGTCGGAGGAGGACTGTAATGCACACAGTGCTCTGGACGGTGGTCTGAGGAGGACTGTAATGCACAGTGCTCTGAAGAATGGTCTGAGGAGGACTGTAATGCACATAGTGCTCTGGACGGTGGTCTAAGGAGGACTGTAATGCACAGTGCTCTGAAGAATGGTCTGAGGAGGACTGTAATGCACACAGTGCTCTGGAGGGTGGTCTGAGGAGGCCTGTAATGCACACAGTGCTCTGGATGGTGGTCTGAGGAGGCCTGTAATGCACACAGTGCTCTGGACGGTGGTTTGAGGAGGACTGTAATGCACACAGTGCTCTGGACGGTGGTTTGAGGAGGACTGTAATGCACACAGTGCTCTGGACGGTGGTCTGAGGAGGACTGTAATGCACACAGTGCTCTGGATGGCGGTCTGAGGAGGACTGTAATGCACAGTGCTCTGAACGATGGTCTGAGGAGGACTGTAATGCACAGTGCTCTGAACGATGGTCTGAGGAGGCCTGTAATGCACACAGTGCTCTGGACGGTGGTCTGAGGAGGCCTGTAATGCACACAGTGCTCTGGACAGTGGTCTGAGGAGGACTGTAATGCACAATGCTCTGAAGAATGGTCTGAGGAGGACTGTAATGCACACAGTGCACTGGACTCTGGTCTGAGGAGGCCTGTAATGCACACAGTGCTCTGGACGGTGGTCGGAGGAGGCCTGTAATGCACACAGTGCTCTGGACGGTGGTCGGAGGAGGACTGTAATGCACACAGTGCTCTGGACGGTGGTCTGAGGAGGACTGTAATGCACAGTGCTCTGAAGAATGGTCTGAGGAGGACTGTAATGCACATAGTGCTCTGGACGGTGGTCTGAGGAGGACTGTAATGCACAGTGCTCTGAAGAATGGTCTGAAGAGGACTGTAATGCACACAGTGCTCTGGAGGGTGGTCTGAGGAGGCCTGTAATGCACACAGTGCTCTGGATGGTGGTCTGAGGAGGCCTGTAATGCACACAGTGCTCTGGACGGTGGTTTGAGGAGGACTGTAATGCACACAGTGCTCTGGACGGTGGTCTGAGGAGGACTGTAATGCACACAGTGCTCTGGACGGCGGTCTGAGGAGGACTGTATTGCACAGTGCTCTGAACGATGGTCTGAGGAGGACTGTAATGCACAGTGCTCTGAACGATAGTCTGAGGAGGACTGTAATGCACACAGTGCTCTGAAGAATGGTCTGAGGAGGACTGTAATGCACAGTGCTCTGAACGATGGTCTGAAGAGACCTGTAAGGCATTGAACAGTGCCCTGGATGGTGATCTGAGGGTAATCATCCCTCCCTCACATTTTGATTACTTATACTGTAGTTCATTGACGAAAATGGGAATTGATTTTCATTATAAGTTCCGTCAATTAATGAAAATGTGTGTTCATTTTCATTTAGTTTTCATCCGTGGAAACATGCCGCTGATGAAAATTATGACAAACATGTTTTCGTCTAAGAAATTAACACTGGCGGTGGGCAAGCTGCAGCCCTCCAGCTGTTGTGGATATACATTTCCCAAGAGACTTTGCAAGACTGACAGCTACAATCATGACTCCCAGAGGCAGAGGGATGATGGGACTTGTAAGTTCTGCAACAGTTGGAGGTTACCCACCCCTGATTTAAGTGCATTCGCTGATCTCCCCGAGGCTAGCTAGCAAAACCCCAGAAGCACCAAGGATTTGGTCACTTTCCCTGGTCACTGTGGCTGTTAACCACTAGCCGACCGGCAGCCGCCGCAGTTATACGGTGGCAGGTTGGCTCGGCTGCGCAAAAACACGTAGCCATACGTCATTTCCCATTCCAGCCAGCGTGCCCCCTGCTCGCCCCTGGTGTCGACACGCGTGCACGGCGGGGCGCAATCACCGCCGGGCACCCGCGATCGCTCGTTACAGAGCGAGAACCGGGAGCTGTGTGTGTAAACACACAGCTCCTGGTCCAGTCAGGGGGAGAAATGCCTGATCGTCTGTTCATACAATGTATGAACAGCGATCTGTCATTTCCCCTAGTCAGAATTGAAAACAAAATTTTAATTAGTTATTTTGGGTTCATTTTAATTTGTTACTATTGTAATTCAGAATTCCAGATACAACTTCCGAATAGCAAAATAATTTTTCCGAATTTCATTTTACGGAATAAAATGAACCGCACATCGGGCCAGATTCACAAAGAGATACGACGGTGTATCTACAGATACACCATCGTATCTCTGACTTACACTGGTCCTATCTATGCGCCTGATTCATAGAATCAGTTACGCATAGATAGGGCTAGATCCGACAGTGTTACAATGTGTTACACTGTCGGATCTTTTTTTCAATTTAAAAATGGCGCCGGGGGCGTTCCCGCTGATTTACGATAAATAATATGTAAATCAGCGAGATACGCAAATTCAAGAACGTACGCGGACCCGTCGCAGTGTTCTTACGTTTCCGTAGCAGTTTTCCGTTGTATACTTACCCTTTCTTTTATCAGGCGCAGCCAATGTTAAGTATAGCCGACGTTCCCGCGTCGAATTTAAATTTTTTAACATCGTTTGCGTAAGTCGTTCTCGAATACGGACGCACGTCGTTTACGTAAGCGTCGCAACCACTGACGTCCTAGCAACGTCAGTGGGAGCAATGCACGCCGGGAAATTTCGCGGACGGCGCCTGCGCATTTAAATCGGCGCGGGAACGCGCCTGATTTAAATATGACACTCCCCTAGCCGCGGAATTTGAATTCCGCCGGGGGTTTAGGATCCGCCGCCGCAAGTTTGGAGGTAAGTGGTTTGTGAATTAGCCACTTGCCTCCTAAACTTGCGGGAGCGGATCTTAATTCACGTAGATCGAGCGGATCTATAGATCCGCTGAGCTACGTGAATCTGGCCCATCATGTCTAGAGCTGGAAAGGCCCCCCACGCATTTATCACCCTCCCCAGCCACCTTCTGGATGCCAACTTCCTGGGCAGTGGGGAAAGTCTAGCTAGGACTGAACTAACCAGCACTAAACAGGAGGAGAAGACAAAGGGAGAAGCCGAAATCCCAGAAAACAAGTTGTAGTGGCCCAAAACTGCCATTGGATGTCAGCATACTACAGAAAAATAATAACCACATGCGGTTTAATACAAGACATAAAATAAATGCCATGAAAGTGGGTCAGAACATCAGTTCTTTCAGCAGGTGGAACGTTTCACATGTGCAGTACAGTATGTATTACAATTACGCATTCAGCTCTTCGCTGTGCGTTCACATTTACACAGCAGTCGAGTGATTTAAACGGCTCTTTAAAATTAAATATGTAAATAAATAAAGTTCACATCTATTCATAATTGATGCCTTAGAAAAAGATTTATTTGTAAAGCAGGCACATTTTCCCAACCAATACCAACATATATTATTAATGTTCTCCTGCGAGCACATGGGTTTCCCGGGCACAGCAGGTACAAGGAGTTCAGAGGAGACGTACGGAGACCACCGCCGCTGACGCAAAACAAAACTCATTTAATAAACTTCAAGTAAAACGATGGAAAACGGCAAATTAACAAATTATCTTATTTTATTCAATTATTTTTTTTTTTTTTATTGTGAAACGTTAGGGCTAAAGGAGGTTCATCAAGAACAAGATACGATTGTTAAAGTGGACCTATCATTAGAAATATTGTTCACGTTAAATAATAATAAATAATAATAATAATAATAATAATAATAATAATAATAATAAAGGAACAGAGTATAAAAAAATACAATAGAAAAAAAATAGAATAAAGTAAAAAAAAAAAATAGAATAAAATAAATAAATAAAATAAAAGATCAGAATAAAATAGAAAAGAAAATAAAGGAATAGAATATAAAATATTAGAATAGAGTAAAGCAGAACAAAATAGAATATAAAATAAAATAATAAAATAAAATAGAATATAAAGTAAAATAAATAAAATATAAAATAGAATATAAAAGCATAGAATATAAAATCAAATAATAGAATCGAATAAAAATAGAGTACAACAAATAGAGTAAAACAGAACAGAATAGAATATAAAATAAAATAATAAAATAAAATAGAATACAACGTAAAAGAAATAAAAATATAAAATAATAGAATATAAAAGCATAGAATATAAAATCAAATAATAGAATATAAAATCAAATAGAATAAAATATAAAATTAAATAATAGAATTGAATATAAATAAATAGAGTACAACAACACAGATTCCAACAGAAAATAAAAGAATAGAATAAAATATAATACAATATAAGGGAATAGAATAGAATAAAATAGAAAGAATATTCAAATTGCAAATATAACTAATTCTAATTTGAAATAAATAGAAGAGAATAGAATAGAAAATAAAATAATAGCATGGAATAGAAATGAACATAGTACAATAGAACAGATTAGAATAGAACAATCAAAAGAGTAGATACAAGGGGCTAGAATATAAAATAATAGAATATAGTAAAACAGAACACAATAGAATATAAAATAAAGGAATAAAATATCTTAAAGTATAGAATATAAATAATAGAATAAACTAAAACAGATCAGAATAGAATATAAATAAAAATAAAAAAATAAAATAGAATAGAAAGTAAAGGAATAAAATATAAAAGAATAGAATAGAATATAAAATAAAATAATAGAATAAGATATAAAATAAAATAATAGAATTGAATAGAAATAAATAGAGTACAATAGAACAGATTAGAATATAAAAGAATAAAATAAAAAATAGAATGGAAAATAAGGCAATAGAACAAAAAAAGAATAGAATAGAAAATAAACTAGAGAAGAAAAGAATAGTTTAGCACAGAAAAAAAATACTAGGGTTGTCCCGATACCACTTTTTTAGGACCGAGTACAAGTACCGATACTTTTTTTCATGTAGTCGCCGATACCGAATACCGATACTTTTTTTAAATGTCATGTGACAGTTTTCAAACCACAATACAGACTAAGGATATTTTCTTTAGAATTATGAAGAACTCTAACTCAAGACATTATAAAAGAATAAAAATGAGTAAAAATGAATAAAAATGTTTTATTTGCTTGTCACGCAGTAGTAAAAAACGCAAAGAATTTTCATAGAACATGTTGATAAATACAAAAAAAGTATTCTATTTAGGTATCGGGAGCATTTGCGCGAGTACGAGTACTCCCGCAAATACTCGGTATCGGTCCCGATACCGATACTAGTATCGGTATCTGGACAACCCTAAAAAATACAATAGAATAAAACAAAAAGAATATTCAAAATTTGAAACAGAATACATTTGAATTTGAATAGCATAAAAATGGATAGAAAAGAATAGTTTAAAATAGAAAATAATAGAATAAAATAGAAAAAAATAGGTTAGAAAAAAATTGAATAAAGTAAAAAAAAATATAGAATAAAATAAATAAATAAAATAAAAGATCAGAATAAAATAGAAAATAAAGGTATAGTATATAAAATTATATAATAGAATAGAAAATAATAGAAAATCAAATAGAAAGCATGTAACCATCTCTCAAAATGCTTTAATCAATTGGTAACTATTTGTCATAATCATTATTTTCATGATTTTTTTTCTCTTCTTGACTTCATTAAAATGCAAAATAATAATAACGTGCAAGACAAATAGATGTTTGTTCAGCATTTAATAAAAAATAAATAAAGTATGTGTATATATATATATATTATTATTATTATTATTATTATTATTATTATTATTATTATTATTTTTTTTTTTTCCAAATATTTAATAAACAACTATTTGTCTTACACAATAACATTATTATTATTATTTTTTCCTCTTTTTCTCTGTACTCATCCCTCCCTTATTATTCCCGATCTCTATGTCCGGGTGACACGGGATGAGCGTCCATCAAGCTCTGACTCAGGACAGAATCCTCTGCAAAGCCGCTCTAGCGGAAGTATTTGCCTTGGTAAAATATGTAGAAGGTCGGGAGATATCCGGAGACTCGGGGACGCCATTCCTTCTATTTCCCATAAAATAATGATGAAGAACAACACACACAGGACATCTCGGGAAACGTTGTTTTTCCATAATACATGTGCTCTCTCCATGGACTTCATAACCTGAATTTTATCACTTATTTCCCTTTCGCTGGGAGCGCCGATCTGGATTTTCTTTTAAATTTTTTTTCTTTTTTTTATGTGTTTATTTTATTTTACATTTATACACACCGATCAGCCATTTATAACCACTGACAGGTCGAGGGAAATGACATTGATTATCCCGTGAAAATGGCATCTGAAAGTCGGTGGTAGTTAGTTAGCAAGTAAACATGTTGTCCCTGAAGTTGATGTGTGGAAAGCTTAACAATTTAGGCCCAGATTCTGAAAGGGCTTACGACGGCGCAACGCCATGTGCGCCGTCGTAAGTCCTAATCTGGGCCGTCGTATCTATGTGACTGGTTCTTAGAATCAGTTACGCATAGATAACCATTAGATCTGACAGGCGTAAGGCTCTTACGCTGTCGGATCTTAAATGCAATTTTTTTTTCGCCGCTAGGTGTCGCCTCCGTCGTTTTCCCGATCGATTATGCAAATTAGCAAAATACGCGAATTCCCGAACGTACGCGCGGTCGACGCAGTGAAGTTACGACGTTTACGTTAGATTTGCGACGCGTAAAGTTGCCCCTGGGTATATGAGGCGCAGTCAATGTTAAGTATACCCGTCATTCCCGCGTCGAAATTTGAAAATTGACGTCGTTTGCGTAAGTCGTCCGTGAATGGCGCTGGACGCCATTTACGTTAATGTTGAAACCAATGACGTCCTTGCGACGTCATTTCGCGCAAAGCACGTCGGGAAATTTACTAACGGAGCATGCGCAGAACGTTCGGCGCGGGAGCGCGCCTAATTTAAATTAGGCGGGCTTGCGCCGGACGTCTTTACGTTACTCCGTCGCAAGTTTATACTCAAGTGCTTTGTGGATCAAGCACTTACGAGAAAAACTTGCGGCGGTGTAACGTAAAGACGATACGTTCCGCCGCCGCATTTGTACCTGAATCTGGCCCACTATTTTTTGAGTAAAAAAAAAAGACAAAGGTAAAGTTAGCCAAATTTTTTTATATTGTGAAAGATAATGTTACGCCGAGTAAATTGATACCCAACATGTCACGCTTCAAACTTGCACCTGCTGGTGTAATGGCGACAAACTTTTACCCCTAAAAATCTCCATAGGCGACATTTAAAAAATTCTCCAGGTTGCATGTTTTGAGTTACAGAGAAGGTCTAGAGCTAGAATTATTGATCTCGCTCTAACGATTGTGGTGATACCTCACATGTGTAGTTTGAACACTGTTTTCATATGCGGGCGCTGCTCACGTATGCGTTCGCTTCTGCACGTGAGCTTGGAGGGATGGGGAGTGTTTTCATTTTTTTAATTTTGTTTTTATTTATTTTACCTTTTATTTTTTACACCGTTCTTTTAGAAAAAGAATGGTGTCACTTTTAATGTAAACATCCCTTGTAATAGAAAAAAGCATGACAGGTCCTCTTAACCACTTAAGACCCGGACCAATATGCAGGTTAAGGACCTTGCCCCTTTTTGCGATTTGGCACTGCGTCGCTTTAACTGACAATTGCGCGGTCGTGCAACGTGGCTCCCAAACAAAATTGGCGTCCTTTTTTTCCCACAAATAGAGCCTTCTATTGGTGGTATTTGATTTTATTGGTTTTGATTTTTTGCGCTATAAACAAAAATAGAGCGACAATTTTGAAAAAAAATCTATATTTTTTACTTTTTGCTATAATAAATATCCCCCAAAAAAGATATAAAAAAAACATATTATTTCCTCAGTTTAGGCCGATACGTATTCTACCTTTTTTTGGTAAAAAAAAATCACAATGAGCGTTTAACAATTGGTTTGCAAAATGTATAGTGTTTACAAAATAGGGGATAGTTTTATGGCATTTTTATTAATATATTTTTTCTTACTACTAATGGTGGCGATCAGCGATTTTTTTCGTGATTGCGGACACATCGGACAATTTTGACACATTTTTGGGACCATTGTCATTTTCACAGCAAAAAGTGCCATAAAAATGCACTGATTACTGTGAAAATGACAATTGCAGTTTGGGTGTTAACCACTAGGGGGCGCTACAGGGGGCGGGGCTGGATGTGTGACGTCATTGATCGTCTTTCCCTATATCAGGGAACAGACGATCAATGACACTGCCACTGTGAAGAATGGGGAAGGTGTGTTTACACACACCTCTCCCCGTTCTTCAGCTCCTGTGACTGATCGCGGGACACCAGAGGCGATTGGGTCCGCGGGTCACGCGGCCGCGTTCACGGAGCTTCGGTCCAGGTCACGCGCGCGCAGCCGTGCCATTCTGCCGACGTATATGTTAAGGAGGCGGTCCTTAAGTGGTTAAATATGAGATTTTTACACTAAAATGCTAAAAATATTAAAATAAAATGTTATCATTTAAAAAAATGCAAAAAAAAAATGGCCCTTTAAGAGCTATGGGCGTGAAGGACATTTTGGCGTCGCTTCTGCAATGATATGGAGACACTTGTCTCCATACCCAACCACAAGAAGGACCCGATCGCGGAGGGAGCGGGGAAGCGGCGGGGGAGGAAGCGGCGGGAGGGGGGGCCCTCTCCCGCCGCCAATAAAAGTGATCTTGCGATGAATCCGCGCAGAGACCACTATTATCGGAAACCGGACTGCCAGCTGAAGAGAAGGATACTGGGGTTAGCAATAGATACGCCGGCGTAATTCTTTTGTGGATCTGCCCCCTAGTGTAGAAGGGTAGAACATGTGGTCCATCGAGTCTGCTATTTATTTTTTTTGGCAGGGGGGGGTTGTGTCTTATTATTATTATAATTTTTTTGTCTTGATTAATTCTACGTTTATTTTTGCCAAATTTTTAGAGAAACCTCTGGCCATTTAACCGTTGAAAAAAATAAAATCTACTAAAACTGTTCTGCATTTCATGTTTAATTCATTGTTGGCTATTTGTGTAAATTATTGATGGTTGTTGGTGAAAAACATGAATATGTTTTAGTTTTACAAATAATTAATTTGAGTAAAAAAAAATAAAAAAAATAGCGCAGGGTCACGGATGTCATGTTTTGAAAGAATTTGATTAGCACTCCGACGGCAATTTACAATTACAAACCGGTAAGCAAACAAAGACCTGGGGCTGGAGAATCCATCCAGGACAGAACACAAAAGACGGGGCTGAAAAGAAAGCAAGGACCCGTCTTTTCATAAGGATGCTGTCTGCTGTGATGATGAGGGGCGAGGTATTGATTACCTCCATACACCATGGACTGTACTCAATGGCGCATTAGGCGTACCTTGAGCGGTAGGCTGTTTTTGTTCCAGAGCCTGCTACATCAGAAATGTTGCCTCTATGGCTCAATAAAACCTAAAACCAGCCAGATGGGAAATCATTGAATTCAATACTAGACATGTGCACAGAAATTTTTTCCGTATTATTTTGTTCTGTTTCGTAACGTTCCGTAGGTTCGTTTCCGTTCGTTTTTCGTAAGACGCCCGTTTTCCTGTTCGTTCTCGTTCGTTTTTCGTATGACGCAATTTTTTCGTATTCCGATCGTTTCGTATTTTGTTACCGTTTTATTTTCGTACATGCGGGATGGTTCGTTATTCTGTTTAATTCATGTTCGTTACTTGTTAGACAATAATTTTCGTGAATTTTTAGTCATTTTGTACTTTCGTAAATATATTGCGGGATTCGCGGCACTTTCAACGCGCGGCTCATCCATATTAACTATTGTTAAGCCCCATACACTTGGTCAGACTTTTTTAACAACAAACATAAAAACGATCGTTTTTCCGAACGTTCGTTCGTTTTTAAACTCCATCAGAAAACCATTTTTGGGTTCCAGGTTCAAAAGTCTGGCCAACTGATCTCCCTCCCAGACGAAAATCCACAGAAAAGTTTATTTGGCTTTACTGTACTACTGTACTCAGCACAAAAGAGAAGCTGCTTCACTAACTACACTCACTGCCCATTCAAAAAAACGAAAATGACATCTATAACAAAAGATTTGCATTCTGTATTTTGTTTGAATCCTTTTTCTGTTCGTATGTTCATATGACATCTATAACAAAAGATTTGCATTCTGTATTTTGAAACCAAATTACGAACAGAAAAAAGGAATTCAAAATACAGAATGCAAATCTTTTGTTATAGATGTCATATGAACATACGAACAGAAAAAGGATTCAAACAAAATACAGAATGCAAATCTTTTGTTATAGATGTCATATGAACATGCAAACAGAAAAAGGATTCAAACAAAATACACAATGCAAATATTTTGTTATAGATGTCATTTTCGTTCTTTTGCCGTTTTCGTTTTGTCGTATTTTCGTCGGATCGTTCGTTCGTATTTGCGGTTGTTCGTTATGCGGCTCATTCGTAATCCTGTCGTTTTCGTATTTTGGTGCCTTAATTTTTTTGTATGTACACATTATTCCGCGGGTACGAAAATGAACATTTTCGTACGAAAATGACATTCGTACGAACGGGAATGCACATATCTATTCAATACCAAAGCTCTACTGCTTAACCAGTTCCCGACCCCCGCATGTACATATACGTCCACAATATGGCACGTACAGGCACATGGGCGTACAGGTACGTCCCCGCCTTACCTGGGTTCGGGGGTCCGATCGGGACCCCCTCCGGTACATGCGAGGGCCGGGAACGGTGTACGGGAGGTCCGGGAGGAGGGGGCGGCTATTGGTTTCCAGCCGTCCCCTCTCGATCTCCGTCAGCGAATGAGCTTCCAGCTGAGCCCTCCCTGCCTGTGTAACTGTAAACACAGGCAGGGAGGAAGTGACGTTTTCTCCCCTCTGGCGGTCTTTTCGTCCGGTTCCAGAGGAGAGAAGACGTCAGTACTGTGAGTTGCACCAACAGCACACTGACACAGCACACATAGGCACATAACCCCCCCCGATCACCCCCCCAGCACCCCCAGATCACCCCCTGTCACAGTGTCACTGATTGCAGTGATCATTTATTTTCTGATCACTGCTTTTAGTGTCAGTGTGACAGAAAAAAGTGTCAGGGCAGTTAGGTTTAGGCCCCTTTAGGTCCAGGGTAGCCCCCTACCCCCCCCCAATAAAGGTTTAACCCCTGATTGCCCCTAAAGTTAACCCTTTCACCCCTATTGCCAGTGTCACTAAGCGATCGGGTTCTGATCGCTGTATTAGTGTCACTGTTGCCGCTAGGCAGTTAGTTTTTTTTAGGTTCGCCGCCAGGTTTATATAGCGTTAGGTACCCCCATAAATAAAGGTTTTAACCCCTGATTGCCCCTAGAGTTAACCCTTTCACCCCTATTGCCAGTGTCACTAAGCGATCGGTTTCTGATCGCTGTATTAGTGTCACTGTTGCCGCTAGGCAGTTAGTTTTTTTTGAGGTTCGCCGCCAGGTTTATATAGCGTTAGGTACCCCCATAAATAAAGGTTTTAACCCCTGATTGCCCCTAGAGTTAACCCTTTCACCCCTACTGCCAGTGTCACTAAGCGATCGGTTTCTGATCGCTGTATTAGTGTCACTGTTGCCGCTAGGTAGTTAGTTTTTTTTGAGGTTCGCCGCCAGGTTTAAATAGCGTTAGGTACCCCCATAAATAAAGGTTTTAACCCCTGATTGCCCCTAGTACCCCCATAAATAAAGGTTTTAACCCCTGATTGCCCCTAGAGTTAACCCTTTCACCACTGATCACTGTATAAGTGTCACTGGTGACGTGGTTAGCCAGTTAGTTATTTAGTTATTTTAGGTTCGCCACCAGGTTTTTAGAAAGCGTCAGGTACCCCCATATATTACCGAATAAAGGTTTTAACCCCCTGATTGCCCCCTAGTTAACCCTTTCACCAGTGATCACCGTATAAGTGTTACGGTTGACGCTGGTTGGTTAGTTTGCTGTTTATAGCATCAGAGCACCCGCCGTATATAACCCAATAGGTTTAACCCCCTGATCACCCGGCGGGTGATATAAATTTAATTTTAGCGCCAGTCAGGGTCTGCGTCGCCCCAGGCAGCGTTAGGTTAGAGCCAGTACCGCTTACACCCACTCGCTAAGCATACACCCCCCTTAGTGGTATAGGATCTGAACGGATCGATACCTGATCTGATCAGATCTATACTAGCGTACCCAGCAGTTTAGGGTACCCAAAAACGCATTGTTAGCGGAATCAGCCCAGATACCCGCTAGCACCTGCGTTTTCCCCCTCTGCCCAGCCCAACCCACCCAAGTGCAGTATCGATCGATCACTGTCACTTACAAAACACAAGACACATAACTGCAGCGTTCGCAGAGACAGGCCTGATCCCTGCGATCGCTTACAGTTTTTTTTGAAGCGTTTTCTACGTTTGCTTTTCTACAGATCAGGTGCTTTTTTTACCTGTGAATCCTTACCATTGTACCACTAAATTTAGAGTCCAAAATGGCAAACCGAAGGTACAATGATAAGCAGGCCTTGGAGTTCATGTGCATGTCAGATAGTGAAGAGGAGGAGGTCACGCATCTGACAGATTCTGGCTCAGAATACGAACCCGTTTGCGACAGCGGCTCCATGTCAGATAGCTCGCACGACGAAGTTGAGGTCCCTGCTAAGGCCAGGCGTACCCGATCCCATTCTGATGTTGTTGAGCAGCAAGAACCGCAGGACCCTCGTATGGAGCAGAGATCCAGTACTAGCGCCGCTATTCCTTCTGGTGAATTGGCAAGCACCAGCGGCCTAGTACACCCTGGTCGTTTATCCAGCACTGCAGTAACACTTGGTGACGTGGCGAGTCCCATAAGTGCAGTTGAAGCTGGCGATGTGGCAAGCACAAGTAGTGTCCCGCTGCCACCAAGAAGAAGACAGAGACAGGCCCGTCGTGCCCATAGTGCCCTTCCTGTAGAATTTGCCTATCCTGATTGGGTCCCCACCACTTCTACAGCACCTGTACTTCCCCCATTCACTGTCCAACCCGGTATTCAGGTGGATACAGCGAACTTTACGTCACTTGATTTTTATTCGCTGTATTTCACGGAAGATCTCTATAGATCTATTGTGGACCAGACTAATTTATATGCTGGTACTTACATCGCCGCTAACCCCCAGTCTCGCCTTGCCAAACAATGGAAACCTCTCGAGGTTTCCGAATTTAAGACCTTTCTGGGCCTTACCCTCAACATGGGCATACACAAATTTCCGTCATTGCGGATGTATTGGTCCACACATCCCATTGACCATATGTACATTTTCTCTGCTCACATGGCCAGGAAACGATACGAGGCGATCCTGCGGTTCCTGCATTTCAGTGACAATACACTTTGTCGTCCACGTGGAGACCCTGAATTTGACCGGCTCTACAAAATTCGGCCCCTCGTAAACCATTTCAACGAACGTTTTGCAGCCTTGTTTAATCCCCAGCAGGTTGTTTGCGTTGATGAGTCCCTGGTTAAATTTGCTGGCCGCTTGTCTTTCAAACAGTACCTTCCCAGCAAGCGTTCCAGATACGGGGTCAAGCTCTATAAGCTCTGTGACAGGGCCACAGGCTACACATGGAGCTTTAGGGTTTACGAGGGAAAAGATAGTCAGGTAGAGCCGGAAGGATGCCCAGATTACATGGGGAGCGCTGGCAAGATTGTTTGGGACTTGGTGTCACCCTTATTCGGAAAGGGGTACCATTTGTATGTGGACAATTTTTACAGCAGCGTGCCACTTTTTAGCCACTTATTTGATCAACAGATTGGAGCATGTGGCACCGTGCGACCTAATCGCCGGGGCTTCCCCCAGCGGCTTGTAGATGCCCGTGTTAGGCCGGGGGCGAGAGCCTGCTGCAGATGTAAAAATTTGCTCGCTGTGAAGTGGCGGGACAATAGGAATGTTTTCGTTCTTACCACCCTTCACGCAGACACGACAGTCCAAATTCGTACGGCGACTGGTGTTGTGGAGAAACCCCTCTGTGTCCACGAATATAACCAAAACATGGGAGGGGTGGACCTCAACGACCAGTTAATGGCGCCGTATCATATTGCCCGTAAGACGAGACGCTGGTACAAAGTGTAGTATCTCTACATTTATTTCAATTGGCTCTACTGAATGCTCATGTCGTATACAGAGCTTCAGGACGGAATGAATCCTTCCTTCAATTCCAGAGGGATATCATCACAGAACTCCTGTATCCAGGCGGTACTGTACCTCACCATCTCCTACCAAATGCAGTAAGCCGACTGCATGAGAGGCATTTTTCTTATGTCCTCCAGAGTACCCCTACCCAACGAGCCCCCCAAAGAAAATGTCGTGTCTGTACCAAGCGCGGATTTAGGCGTGACACCCGTTATTTTTGTCCCAAATGTCCTGGCAATCCTGGTCTTTGTATTGGTGAATGTTTTGAACGCTTCCACACACACGTTAATTATTAGTGTAGGGTGAAACATTTCACAGGCTAGGCACACTCACACAGGGTCTCCCAAGATGCCATCGCATTTTGAGAGACCCAAACCTGGAACCGAAAAGTTGAAGTTACAGTTCACAGTTACAAAAAAAAGTGTTAAAAAAAAAAAAAAAAAGTAAAAAATAAAAACACACAAAAAAATATAAAATAAAAAAACCAAAAATAGTTGTCGTTTTATTGTTCTCTCCCTCTCTATTCTCTCTCTATTGTTCTGCTCTTTTTTACTGTATTCTATTCTGCAAAGTTTTATTGTTGTTATGTTTTTTCATGCTTGCTTTTCAGGTATGTAATTTATTTTACTGTTTTCATGTACGCCATTCAGCTGTTGCGCGGACTTATTTATCTTGACAGCAACAGCGTTTGCTCCCACGATATATAAAGCCGCGACTCCAGTGCTGTAGGAGGTGATTTCACCACCACAGTTAAAAAAAAGAGCATATATGCCGAAGCATGTGGGCAGCAGGGGCGGAGGAGCGATTTTGCTCCTAATGCCGCGTACATACGGTTGACATTCCTACGGAGGCTTTCCCGTGGAAAAGTCTGACCATGTGTACACGGCATAGAAAAGTCCGACCGTGTGTACGCGGCATAGAAAAGTCCGACCGTACGCGGCATAACTTTTTTGCGGGAGGATGCCCCCATGCTTTGGCATATATATATTTTAGGCACAGGTTGCGTTAAAAAATTTTTTATTTTTTACTATGTTTTTTTATAGGTATTTGCTTTGCAGGTATGGTATGATCTTACTGTTATACTGGAATGTTACTTTGTTTTAATGTTAACCATCATTTGCTTAGCAGGTACGCCATTCAGTTGCAGTGCGGATTTATTTAGCGTGACAGCAACAGCGTTTGCTCCCACGATATATAAAGCCGCGACTCCAATGCTGTAGGAGGTGATTTCACCACTACAGTTCAAAAAAGAGCATATATGCCGGAGCATGGGGGCATTAGGGGCGGAGGAGCGATTTTGCTCCTAATGCCGCGTACATACGGTTGACATTCCTACGGAGGCTTTCCTGTGGAAAAGTCTGACCATGTGTACACGGCATAGAAAAGTCCGACCGTGTGTACGCGGCATAGAAAAGTCCGACCGTACGCGGCATAACTTTTTTGCGGGAGGATGCCCCCATGCTTCGGCATATATAAATGGTGCATGTATGCCCATCATTAGAAGTGGGTGGATGAAGGGAGGTATTCTAATGGTGGGCATACCCACCGATCAATCTTTTTTTTGTTCAGCCAACAGACTGCATGAAAAAAAAAAAGATTACAATACATGTCCAACAAGAACCATCAACGTACTGGTATGTTGCTGGACTTTGAATGGTTATACCAGAATGATGCCTGCGGGTTTAGGCATCATCTTGGTATCATTCTTTTCAGCCAGCGGTCGGCTTTCATGTAAAAGCAGTCCTAGCGGCTAATTAGCCTCTAGACTGCTTTTACATTCAGTGGGAGGGAATGTCCCCCCCCCCAGATATAAACGGCGCCATTGAGAATATGGGAAAGCATTTTATCACACCGATCTTGGTGTGGTCAGATGCTTTGAGGGCAGAGGAAAGATCTAGGGTCTAATAGACCCCATTTAAAAAAAAAAAGAGTACCTGTCACTAACTATTGCTATCATAAGGGATATTTACATTCCCTGAGATAACAATAAAAATGGTAAAAAAATAAATAAATGGAAGGAACAGTTAACAAATAAAATAAAAAAAGCGAAATAAATATATAAAAAAATAAAAAAATAAAAAAAAGCATCCCTGTCCCCCCCTGCTCTTGCGCAAAGACGAACGCAAGCGTCGGTCTGGAGTCATATGTAAACAGCAATTGCACCATGCATGTGAGGTATCACCGCGAAGGGCAGATCGAGGGCAGTCATTTTAGCAGTAGACCTACTCTGTAAATCTAATGTGGTAACCTGTAAAGGCTTTTAAAGGCTTTTAAAAATGTATGTAGTTTGTCGCCACTGCGCGTTTGTGCGCAATTTTAAAGTATGTCGTGTTTGGTATCCATGTACTCGGCCTAAGATCATAATTTTTATTTCATCAATAATTTGGGCAATATAGTGTGTTTTAGTGCTTTAAAATAAAAAAAAGTGTATTTTTTCCCCAAAAAATGCGTTTGAAAAAACGCTGCGCAAATACTGTGTGGAAATTTTTTTTGCAACACCCACCATTTTAATCTGTAGGGCCTTTGCTTTAAAAAAATATATAATGTTTGGGGGTTCAACTTTACTTTCTTGCAAAAAAATAATATGTTTTTATGTAAACAAACAGTGTCAGAAAGGGCTTTTTCTTCAAGTGGTTAGAAGAGTGGGTGATGTGTGACATAAGCTTCTAATTGTTGTGCATAAAATGCCAGGACAATTGAAAACCCCCCCAAATGACCCCATTTTGGAAAGTAGACACCCCAAGCTATTTGCTGAGAGGCATCTTAAGTCCATGGAATATTTTAGATTTTGACCCAAGTTGCGGGAAATATAAATATATATATATATATATATATTTTTTTTTGCGCAAAGTTGTCACTAAATGATATATTGCTCAAACATGCCATGGGCATATGTGGAATTACACCCCAAAATGCATTCTGCTGCTTCTCCTGAGTACGGGGATACCACATGTGTGAGACTTTTTGGGAGCCTAGCCGCGTACGGGACCCCAAAAACCAATCACCGCCTTCAGGCTTTCTAAGGGTGTAAATTTTTGATTTCACTCCTCACTACCTATCACAGTTTCGAAGGCCATAAAATGCCAAAATAGCACAAAAAAAAACCCAAATGACCCCATTTTGGAAAGAAGACACCCCAAGGAAACTGCTGAGAGGCATGTTGAGTCCATTGATTTTTTTTTTTTTTGTCCAAAGTGATTGAATAATGAGAAAAAAAAAAAAAAAGAAAAATGTGTCACTAAATGATATATTGCTCACACATGCCATGGTTATATGTGGAGTTGCACCCTAAAATACATTCTGCTGCTTCTCCTGAGTACAGGGATACCACATGTTTGGGACTTTTTGGGAGCCTAGCCGCGTACGGGACCCCGAAAACCAAGCACCGCCTTCAGCATTTCTAAGGGCGCAAATTTTTGATTTCACTCCTCACTACCTATCACAGTTTCGAAGGCCATAAAATGCCAAAATAGCACAAAAAAACCCCAAATGACCCCATTTTGGAAAGTAGACACCCCAAGCTATTTGCTGAGAGGCATGTTGAGTCCATGGAATATTTAATTTTTTTGCCCCAAGTGATTGAATCATGACCAAAAAAAATTAAAATAAAAAAATGTACAAAACATTGTCACTAAATGATATATTTCTCACACATGCCATGGTTATATGTGGAATTGCACCCCAAAATACATTCTGCTACTTCTCCTGAGTACGGGGATACCACATGTGTGGGACTTTTTGGGAGCCTAGCCGCGTATGAGACCCCGAAAACCAAGCACCGCCTTCAAGATTTCTAAGGACATAAATTTTTGATTTCACTCACACAAATCTTGAAGGCAGTGCTTGGTTTTCGGGGCCCCGTACGCGGCTAGGCTCCCAAAAAGTCCCACACATGTGGTATCCCCGTACTCAGGAGAAGCAGCAGAATGTATTTTGGGGTGCAATTCCACATATAACCGTGGCATGTGTGAGAAATATATCATTTAGTGACAACGTTTTGTATTTTTTTTTTTTTGGTCATTATTCAGTGACTTGGGGCAAAAAAATTTAATATTCCATGGACTCAACATCCCTCTCAGCAAATAGCTTGGGGTGTCTACTTTCCAAAATAGGGTCATTTGGGGGGGTTTTGTGCTGTTTTGGCATTTTATTGCCTTCGAAACTGTGATAGGTAGTGAGGAGTGAAATCAAAAATTTATGCCCTTAGAAATCCTGAAGGCGGTGATTGGTTTTCGGGGTCCCGTACGCGGCTAGGCTCCCAAAAAGTCCCACACATGTGGTATCCCCGTACTCAGGAGAAGCAGCAGAATGTATTTTGGGGTGCAATTCCACATATGCCCATGGCATATGTGAGAAATATATCATTTAGTGACAACGTTTTGTAAAAAATTTTTTTATTTTTTTTTGGTCATTATTCAATCACTTGTGGCCATAAAATTAAATATTCCATGGACTCAACATGCCTCTCAGCAAATAGCTTGGGGTGTCTTCTTTCCAAAATGGGGTCATTTGGGGGGGTTGTGTGACATCTTGGCATTTTATGGCCTTCAAAACTGTGATAGGTAGTGATAGGTAGTGAGGAGTGAAATCAAAAATGTATGCCCTTAGAAATCTTGAAGGCGGTGCTTTGTTTTCGGGGCCCCGTATGCGGCTAGGCTCACAAAAAGTCCCACATATGTGGTATCCCCGTACTCGGGAGAAGCAGCAGAATGTATTTTGGGGTGCAATTCCACATATAACCATGGCATGTGTGAGCAATATATCATTTAGTGACAACTTTGTGCAAAAAAAAATCAGTTTGTCATATTCCCGCAACTTGTGTCAAAATATAAAATATTCCATGGACTCGACATGCCTCTCAGCAAATAGCTTAGGGTGTCTACTTTCCAAAATGGGGTCATTTGTTTTTTTTTTTTTGCTATTTTGGCATTTTATGGCCTTCGAAACCTTGATAGGTAGTGAGGAGTGAAATCAAAAATTTGTGCCCTTAGAAATGCTGAAGGCGGTGCTTGGGTTTTGGGGCCCCGTATGCGGCTAGGCTCCCAAAAAGTCCCACACATGTGGTATCCCCGTACTCAGGAGAAGCAGCAGAATGTATTTTGGGGTGCAATTCCACATATAACCATGGCATGTGTGAGAAATATATCATTTAGTGACAACTTTTTGTAAACATTTTTTTTTTTTTTTTTTTCGTCATTATTCAATCACTTGGGACAAAAAAATTAAATATTCAATGGACTCAACATGCCTCTCAGCAGTTTCCTTGGGGTGTCTACTTTCCAAAATGGGGTCATTTGGGGGGGTTTTGTACTGCCCTGCCATTTTAGCACCTCAAGAAATGAGATAGGCAGTCATAAAATAAAAGCTGTGTAAATTCCAGAAAATGTACCCTAGTTTGTAGACGCTATAACTTTTGCGAAAACCAATAAATATACGCTTATTGCGATTTTTTTTACTAAAGACATGTGGCTGAATACATTTTGGCCTAAATGTTTGACTAAAATTTCGTTTATTCGATTTTTTTTACTTTTTGTTATAAGAAAAATCATTTTTTTTCAAAATTTACGGTCTTTTTGCGTTTATATCGCAAAAAATAAAAATCGCAGAGGCGATCAAATACCATCAAAATAAAGCTCTATTTGTGGGAAGAAAAGGACGCAAGTTTCGTTTCGGTACAACATTGCATGACCGCGCAATTACCAGTTAAAGCAGCGCATTGCCAAATTGTAAAAACACCTTGGGTCTTTAGACAGCGTATTGGTCCGGGGCTTAAGTGGTTAATTAGCAAATCTGTGGCTGAAGACTGATGCTCCTGGTTGGCATGTGAAGTCCCTTAACACTTGAATAGTAGCAAATATTAGCTGACAAATCTATGAACTCCAAAATTTGAAGTTTTTTTTATTACATGTAGAAAACACAGTGAACACACCTAACACGTTTCGTCCATTATGGCCTTACTCAGGCCCTAAGCACTTGCCTCCAAATGACGTACCTGGTACGTAATTTGACTTCAAGTGGTTAATCCCCGTACCGTTTTTTAGAGAAAACGGTTGTCTATCTTGTAATAACCAGACTCAAAGTCCCAGATTCACAAAGCACTTACGCCGACGTATAACAAGTTACGCTGACGTAAGTGCAAATGTGCGCCGTCGTATCTGTGCGCAAGACCCACAAACAGATATGCGCCTAAAACCAGGCTACACCCCGCCGACGTATCTTGCTTACGCCGGCGTAGAGTGGGCGTACATTTAGGCTGGGAGCATGGTGCCGCTCCCATTGATTAGCCATTCAAACATGCAAATGAGGTAAATACGGCGATTCAAGAACCTGCGTGCGCCCAACGCAGGCTACGAGAGGTGTGCGTAAGTTGTACGTCCGGTGTAAAGTTAGGCCCATAAAGGAGGTGCAACCCAGCAGCAGACATGCAAAGGTCTGCACCAGGGAACACAAGCCGGCGTATTTTACGTTGTACGTGTGTCTGGCTGGGCGTAGGTTACGTTCACGGCGTACGCAGTGATCCGGCGTATCTTAGGCAGTTGTTCCGACGTGATTGTGAGCAGGCGCAGGGGGATACGTCCACGTCACGGCGCATGCGCAGTTCGTTATACGTACTTGTCTGTCGCTCGGTCCATCATTTGCATGGGGTCACGCCTCATTTGCATGGGTTTGCCATGGGTCACGCCCACTTCCACCTACGCCGGCCTGCGCCTTCGAAACCTATGCCACACCGACGCAGCGTTGGGAGCAATAGCTTGCTGAATGCAGTGCTTGCCTCTCCGCGCTGCGTCGGCGTGGTGTACGGCGTTTGCGTTACGGCGGCGTAATGTGCGCCTACCTCTCTGTGAATCTGGGCCAAGGTTGTTATTATAAGCAGCAGGATGGGACATTCCCCCCCTCCTGCCGCCTTCTGTAGTTTTGTCGGACTCCCGTCCCATCAGCTGCATTGCCCGCACATCCGCCGGCTAGTTGGAGATAGAAATGTGCAGTACATGTAAAACTTTTCTAATTCGAAAACTTTTTGAAATCGATCCTAATTCGAAAAAATTCAAATTGATTCGAAAAAGTTGAATTGCTTAGAAAACAAAGAAATTAAACTAGTTCTGAAAACTAATGAAACAAATTTAACTAAACAAATTTATGTACCGTATTTATCGCGGTATAACGCGCTCCCGCGTATACCGCGCACCCCTAAAGTTGCCTTGAATCCTGTGGAAAAAAATGTTTTTTTGTTTTTTTTGTACTTACAGTTTTGGTGTCTTGCGCGGCGTCCATCGGCGGCCTCGTCAGGTCCGGCGTCCTTCTGCGGCTTCGGGTGTCCTCTTCGGCGGGTCCGCGTCCGTCTTCGGCGGGTCGGTGTCCTCTTCGGCGGGTCGGGTGTCCTCTTCGGCAGGTCCGGCATCCTTCTGCGGCGTCCTCCCCGCTCGTTTCCCACGCCGAGTTTGAATACTGCGCCGACATATACAGAGCGCAGTACACTCGTGTATTGTCGGCAATGCTCGGCTACCCGCTCTGACGTCCTGTACGTCCAGGACGTGAGCGCGGAAGGAGCTGAGACTGCCCGACTATACCCAAGTGTACTGCGCTCGGTATATGTCGGCGCAGTATTCAAAACTCGGCGCGGGAAAGCGGGTATCGGCGTATACCGCGCACCCACGATTTTGCCCTGATTTTCAGGGCAAAAAAGTGCGCGGTATATGCCGATAAATACGGTAAATAACAAATTAAAATGAAACTAAATACATCTATTTAGTTTAAAGCGGGAGTTCACCCGAAATTTTTTTTTTAACCTTAGATTGAGGCTCATTTTGTGAAGGGGAATTGGGTGTTTCTTTTTAAAATCGAAGCCGTACTTACCGTTTTAGAGATAGATCTTCTCCGCCGCTTCCGAGTATGGGTCTTCGGGACTGGGCGTTCCTATTTGATTGACAGGTTTCCGACCGTCGCATACATCACGTCACGAGTAGCCGAAACGGCGCCTGCACACCGACGTTCTGCTACTTTCGGAAAATCGCGACACGATGTATGCGACCGTCGGAAGCCTGTTGGAAGCCTGTCAATCAAATAGGAATGCCCAGTCCCGCAGCCCATACCCGGAAGCGGCGGAGAAGATCTATCTCTAAAACGGTAAGTACGGCTTTGATTAAAAAAAAAAACACCCGATTCCCCTTCACAAAATGAGCCTCAATCTAATATTAAAAATTAACTTTTTGGGTGAACGTCCACTTTAATTTCGATTTATTTACAAAATTTGTTTCGTTAAATTAGTTTAATTCGTTTAATTCATTTTGAGCGTCGTTTAAACGCCACGGCCTACCTGAGTATTGTTGCTGACCATGTCCATCCCTTTATGACTACAGTGTCCCCATCTTCTGATGGCTCCTCCCAGCAGGATAATGTCACCATGTCACAAAGCTCCAATCATCTCACCACTGGACAATGAGGTCACTGTCCTCCAATGGCCTCCACACTCACCACATCTCATCCAATAGAGACCCTTTGGGATGTGGTGGAACATCATGTTACTATGGAGCAAAATCTCTGAGGAACGTTTCCAACACCTTGTTAAATCTATTCCACCAAGATTGAAGGCAAAAGGGGGTCCAACCCGGTACTAGCAAGGTGGACCTAATAAATTGACCCGTGAGTGTATATGCCTATTTGAAATTCAAATGGATTTAAATCCCTATTTGCAAATAATCCAAACCTCTATTTTAGGATGCCGTTTTCCTCTTTAACCACTTACCCCCCAGCCTATAGCAAAATGACAGCCGGGCGGAGGTTGCGTTATTCTGACTGGACGTCATAGCAGGATAACAACCGCTGCGAAACCGGTGGGGGCGCGCATCGCGGTGATCGGTGGTGCGACACATCGCTACACCGATCTCGGATGCCCACCCAGGACCACCAGGGAAGTCCATAACATGTGGATGGCCATTTACATCCCCCATGGCCATCCACATATGCCTATACATGCCCAATATGTGTCAATCAGTGCCCACAAATGGGCACTGACTGTCACCATTATGAAACACATTAAAGTGGTTGTAAACCGCATTTTTTTTCTTTAAATAGACAAAGGCATAATGAGCTAGTATGACTAGCATACTATCTCATTATGAATAACTTTCCTTAGATCGAAGCCCCCAAAGCCGTCCTCGTCTCCCCCTCCAGCTGCAGACATCTCTCCGAAAGGATACTTCCGGATATCGCCGCTCCGGTGCTGTGATTGGCCAGAGCGGCGAAGACGTCACTCTGCGCATGCGCGTGGGAGCCGTCAAAGCCGGCATTAGCCATTCACAAAACCGGCATTCTCAGTGCGCCTGCGCCGTAGACATCGGTGCATTATTTTTGGCAAATATCTCCTAAACCGTGTAGGTTTAGGAGATATTGCAAACACCTACAGGTAAGCCTTAATATAGGCTTACCTGCAGGTGTAACTTCCCCCAGAGGGTTTACTTCCATTTTAAATCAGTGGTGCTCAGCAATGCCACCAATTAGCGACACCCATCAGTGTCCATCAGTGCCACCTATCAGTGCCAATCCGTGCCAACCTATCAGTGACAAACAATGCCCATCCGTGCCACCTAACAGTGCCACCCATACGTACCCATCAGTGCCACCCATAATTACCCACCAGTGCCGCCTATGAGTGCCCATCATTGCCACCTATGAGTGCCCATCAGTGCCGCATACCAGTGCCACCTATCAGTCCCGCCTATCAGTGCCCATTATCGGTTGGAGGAGAACCACTTGGCCTTTAGGAGAAAGATCAAAACCCATCTCTTCTGAGCTCAAGGGAAAAGTGGTCAAACAAGCGCCCAGAGGCGATTCAGTTCGCATGTGTAGCGCTATATAAATTTTTCACTCACTCACTCAGTGCCACTTCATCAGTGCCACCTCATTGGTGCTACCTCATCGGTGCCCATCACTGCCACCTCATTGGTGCCCGTCAGTGCATCGATATCAGTGCCCGTCATTAAAGAAGAAAACATTTATTTACAAAAAAATTACAGAAACGAACAAAACCTTTTTTTCTTTCTAACTTTTCGGTCTTTTTTTTTTTGCGCAAAAGTTTTTAATAGCTTTCTCCCTGGTGTGGAGTGTTGTGCTCGCCCCCTCCCTTGCACTACAGGAGAGTCAGGACGCTCTCTACGTAGCAGATAGAGAAAGGAGCTGTGTATTAGTGGGCGTCCTGACTCTCCGGCAGTCCAAGGGAAGGGGCGAGAAGGACACTCCACACCAGGGAGAAAGCCTTGCATTACTGTGTGGAGTTACAGACAGAAGAACAGGAAGTGAGGATTTCTCAGAAGAAATAAGGACATTTAAAAGCAAAATGGAAGGATGAGGTAAGTGAAGGAGGACTGCACTAAGGTAAAGGAAGCTATTTAGGAAAAAAAAATTGTACCTTTACAACCGCTTTAAGAACGAGGGCGCCCCAAATTGAGCACATTCTAAAAAATTGCCAAGACAGCCACTGGTTATCCAAAGACCCCATCATCTGAGCTGGAGAGACTGTGATCCGCGGCAGAGTATGGAGGAACCGAACAAAGAGTTAATTAAAAGTTTGTTGTATCGCTTTCCAAGTGCTTGGAGGCTGAGATGAGACGGGGTGACGAGGGAGCCAGGCTGCATAAAAGCTTTCAGCAATTCCACAGAGTCTCAGCATGAAAAATTCTCATGAAAAATGTAAACTTCTGACAGGCTGACTAATATAATGTTCTCAAAGTGCTAAAGTAGCATATCCAGATGAGACAGAGATAGCGCTGGTGACCCGGCGGCCAAAGCCAGATTAAAAAAAAAAAAAAAACACACACATTGAAATGAAGACGCTCCTCGGCTCAGCTTTAACATTATTAGACGTTGTGCAAATTTGTTTTCAACGGATTTTGTTCCTTACTGTTCATGCGGCTCATGGATAAGAATATAGGGCCAGATTCACAAACAATTACAGCGGCGTAACGTATCCCCTTTACATTACTCCGCCGCAAGTGCTTGATTCACAAAGCACTTGCGTGTAAACTTGTGGCGGCGTAGCGTAAAGCCGTCCGGCGCAAGCCCACCTAATTCAAATAGGGCGTGTACCATTTAAATTAGGCGCATTCCCGCGCCGAACGTTCTGCACATGCTCCGTTAGGAAATTTCCCGCCGTGCTTTGCGCGAAATTATGGCGCCCCGACGTGTTTTTTGAACGGCGACGTGCGTTACGTCCTTTCGTATCCCCGGACGTCTTACGCAAAAAAAAAAAAGATTAGAAATTTGACACGGGAACGACGGCCATACTTTAACATGGCTGGTCTAAATCTAAGCCATGAAATAGCAGGCTTAAGTTTGCGACAGGAAAAACCGACTAGCGACGACGTAAGAGAACGCGACAAACGCGCGTACCGTCGTGGATCGCCGTAAACAGCTAATTTGCATACCCGACGCGGAAAACGACGCAAAATCCACCCAGCGGTCGCCGAAGTATTGCATCCTAAGATCCGAAGGCGTACGAAGCCGCACGCCTGTCGGATCTTAGCCAAAAGCCGTCCTATCTTTGTTTGTGAATTACAAATAAAGATACGACGCGGCAAATTTGAAAGTACGCCGGAGTATCAGCAGATACGTCGGCGTACTTTTTCTGTGAATCTGGCCCATAATACCTTCTTATAAGGGCAGTGAGGTCACATAGGGGGTACCTGTAGGGCAGGCATGTCCAAAGTCCGGCCCGCGGGCCAATCACGTTCCGGTTTCGGATGGCCCGCCTGGTCATTTTGACATGTATGGGGCAGATCCACGTAGATCGGTGCATATATCCGCCGGGCGTAGCGTATCTAAGATACACTACGCCACCGTAAATATTTTTTTTGAATCCTCAAAGAATTTGCGCCGTAAGTTACGGCGACGTAGTGTATCTTTGGCGGCGTAAGGGCGCGGAATTCTAATGGATGTGATGGGGGCGTGTTTTATGTAAATACGTTGTGACCCGACGTAAACAACGTTTTTTTTTAACGGCGCATGCGCTGTCTGTGGGGGTATTCCAGTGCGCATGCTCGAAATTAAACGGGAACAAGCCAATGCTTACGACGGTGACGTCATTCTACTCAAATCCCTATTCACGGCTTACGCAAACGACGTAAAAAAATCAAAATTCGACGCGGGAACGACGGCCATACTTAACATTGAGTACGCCTCATAATAGCAGGGGTAACTATATGCCGGAAAAAGCCGAAAGCAAACAACGTAAAAAAATGCGCCGGCAGGACGTACGTTCGTGGATCGCCGTAACTAGCTAATTTGCATACTCAACGCAGAATTCGACGGAAACGCCAGCTAGCGGCCGGCGGAAAAATGCATCTACGATCCGACGGCGTACATAGACGTACACCTGTCGGATCGATCCGAGATGCAGTCGTATCTTGCTTTGTAGATACAAAACAAAGATACGACGCAGGAAATTTTAAATTACGCGGCTTATCAATAGATACGCCAGTGTAATTCTTTTGTGGATCTGCCCCAAAGTCTTTTGGAATCCCAGAGCGCCGGGGGCCACAAAAGAAATACATGCTGGCTGCCTTGGAGGAGGTGGGACGAGCGCCGTGCATACAGGAGTACTTCCTGTTTACACGGAGACCTGTGTAAAGGGAAATCCCGTCTCCTGCGCTGCCATTGGATGAGTGTTCTGTCCATCACAGGAGGCGGGACTTTCGATTAAAGAGTCGGCGCTCGTCCCACCCCCTCCGTCTCCTCCAAGGCTGCAGATGAATGAATCAGGCTGCAATGGTGAGTCTGCATTCATGGCAAGGGGGTGCTGCATTCATGGCAAGGGGAGTTCTGCTTTCATGGCAAGGGGGTGCTGCATTCATGGCAAGGGGGTGTTGCATTCCTGGCAATGAGGGTGCTGCATTTATGGCACTTGTGAGGCTGTATTGATGGGCAGTGACCCTTATTTTGATTCACAATTCTTTATTTAAAATTAAAGGTGCACGTTATGCGCTGATAAATACGGTATATCCAAATAACACGCCTGAGCTCATCTCTTTACCACACACTGCCACAAAGGGCAGTGTATTAGTGCTCGGACGAACGCAGGCAAAATGGTCGGCCCTCACGCATGTTCACTTCATCAAATCTGGCCCTCTTTGAAAAAAGTTTGGTGTAGGGTGACCACATTTCCAAACTACCATTCAGGGACAGCTTCCCTTCCCAAAAATCAGCTTGTGCTGTAACGAATCACAGCACAGTGATTGAACACAAGAGGTGGGATTTATGATTTCTCCAATCACAAGCAGGGGGCGGGGATTCTGCTCCTCCAGGCATTCCCGGCCAGGACAAGTACTGTCAGTGAGTAAAGCCGTGATGTAATATAAGAAAAAACTGCGCTAACCAAAAAGATTAATAATCAGGTGTAAAAACCAGAAGGCTGTAATTACGTGATACAAACACAAATACAAATGGAAAAAAGAGAACTGCGCCAACTAATAAATATACTCAGCAAGCAAGGCAGGTATAAATATAACAGAAAGAACAAAAGTCCAAATAAAGGTTGAATATTGAACGGACGCCTCAGATATTGAAAATCAGGACGAACAACACCCAGGTGCACTTGACATCTGTGGAAACCACCACCACATGGAGAGCAGCTTACCAGATTGCAGATAAACAACAGCAGTGTATAAAAATCCAACAGCAAGATGGAACCAGGGTGAACAGAACCACAGTGGGGTTCCCATTGAAAACTTCAGACTTATGACGAAACGCGTCTGGGATAGGGTGCAGTGACGTCACTGCATTCAACGCAAGGAGGAAGGGCTCTTATTGTGCCCATTTGTTTTTACAAGCTTACATTTCACGGATGTCTGTGAGTAGGATTTTATACTTATTAAACCTGGTTTTTAAACGTTATCACGCTATGGTCCGGTTTTCTTTAAATTATGTTATGACCCACAGGTCGTCTGATACGGATCTGAGTCTTCACATTCTGAGGATAACCCCACTGTGGTTGTGTTCACCCTGGTTCCATCTTGCTGTTGGATTATTATACACTGCTGTTGTTTATCTGCAATCTGCTCTCCAAAGCAGTGATGTGGCAGCCTTTTTTGGGGGCAAAAGATTGGCCCAGGGGGTGGCTGTGTCAGTTTCATTCCGGGACACTGTATTGTCCTGGAATGAATGTGCCCGGGACAGACCTGCACGCAGATGGGAGAGGAGAGAGGGCTCGATCTGCACCTCTTCCTCCCACCCTTACCCTCCACTGTTGGTGGTATCTCCCTCAAAAAATCACCCACGCTTCCCTGCTGGGTCCCTAGCTTGGTGCTCCAGATACTTCTCAAGCTTCACCCCCGCTGACTGGCTCGGTCCCTGGCTTAACACACAAGGCTGCTCTGCAAGCGTTAACTCCGCTGGCCGGGTCCCTGACTTGATCACTGCTTGTAGTTTCCCGATTCTCCACCATGCTCGTTCAGTGAGAATACTGCTCCGGTACTTGCTCCAGTTACTCCCCTGGTAAAGGTGGCAGGTTCCATTGTGGTGACAGCTCCCCTTCTACCTCCAACCACGACAGGTTCTCCGTCCCTTTTGGTTGGACTGTAAAAATGAAAGGAACACTTTTGAATTCGAACTCCTGGGATATTGATCTGGTCAGTTAAGTAGCAGAGGGGGAGGGGTGTATACAGAGGGGGAGGGGTGTATACAGAGGGGGAGGGGTTTATACAGAAGGGGAGGGGTGTATACAGAGGGGGAGGGGTGTATACAGAGGGGGTTGTTAATCAGTTTCAGCTGTTTGCTGTTAATTGAAATTAACAACAGGTGCACTAGATGGGCAACAATGAGACAACCTCTAAAACAGGAAGGGTTTTTCAGGTAGGAGGTGTCTGACATTTTTTTCCCTACTCATCTTTTCTGACTGTTTTTCACTAGTTTTGCATTTGGCTAGGGTCAGTGTCACTACTGGTAGCACGAGGCGATACTTGGACCCTATAAAGGTTGCACAGGCAGTCCAACTCCTCCAGGATGGCACATCAATACGTGTCATTGCCAGAAGGTTTGGCGTGTCTCCCAGCACAGTCTCAAGAGCATGGAGGAGATTCCAGGAGCCAGGCAGTTACTCTAGGAGAGCTGGACAGAGCCGTAGAAGGTCCTTAATCCATCAGCAGGACCGGTATCTGCTCCTTTGTGCAAGGAGGAACAGAATGAGCCCTGCCAGAGCCCTACAAAATGACCTCCAGCAGGCCATTGGTGTGAATATCTCTGACCAAACAATCAGAAACAGACTTCATGGGGGTGGCCTGAGGGCCCGACACCCTCTAGTGTGCTCTGTGCTCACTGCCGGACACTGTGGAGCTCAATTGGCATTTTCCATTGAACACCACAATTGGCAGGTCTGGCACTGGTGCCCTATGCTTTTCACAGATGAGAGCAGGTTCACCCTGAGCATATGTGACAGACGTGAAAGGGTCTGGAGAAGCCGCGGAGAACGTTATGCTGCCAGTAACATCATTCAGCATGACCGGTTTGGTGGTGGGTCAGTGATGGTCTGGGGAGCCATATCCATGGAAGGACGCACAGACCTCTACAGGCTATACAATGGCACCCTGACTGCCATTAGGTATCGGGATGAAATCCTTGGACCCATTGTCAGACCCTACGCTGGTGCAGTGGGTCCTGGGTTCCTCCTGGTGCACGACAATGCCCGGCCTCATGTGGCGAGAGCATGCAGCCAGTTCCTGGAGGATGAAGAAAGTGATACCATTGAATGGCCCCCACGCTCACCTGACCTAAATCCAAAAGAACACCTCTGGGACATTATGTTTCAGTCCATCTGGTGCCGCCAGGTTGCACCTCAGTCTGTTAAGGAGCTCAGTGATGCTCTGGTCCAGATCTGGGAGGAAATACCCCAGGACACAATCCATCATCTCATTAGGAGCATGCGCTGATGTTGTCAGACATGCATACAAGCACTTGGGGGCCCTACAGGCTACTGAGGACCATTTTGAGTTGGCATAATTTTTTCACTTTGATTTTCGGGGTGTCTTTGAATTCAACCCTCTGTAGGTGGATCATTTTGATTTCCATCAAATGATGTGCCATCCTTTCATTCCTAACACATTACCCCGTCCATATCAGTATAGATCCCAACACATTACCCAGTCCATATCAGTATAGATCCCAACACATTACCCCGTCCATATCAGTATAGATCCCAACACATTACCCCGTCCATATCAGTATAGATCCCAACACATTACCCAGTCCATATCAGTACAGATATCCAGCATGAGATTTTTGCCTGTTGAGATCTGATATGTTTTCAAAGTGTTCCTTTAATTGTTTTAAGCTGTATATATATAAATATATATATATATATATATATACTGTATATATATATATATATATATATATATATAGCGCTACCCCCTCAGGAGCCGCTGATTGTTGTTGGGATCAGCATATTAAGTTACCTCTCAGTGTTGTCTAGGGGTGTAGTTGATGAGTAGGGTAGTGAGCGAATGTCCAGTCAATAAAAGAAGGTTTTTAAATACTTTATTTCCAGGCCCAACATGGCCAACATCAGCATGAGGCAGAGAAAAAAGGTTGATGAAGCAAGAGAGAGCTTTGCAGTATCAGGCCTGGATATGAAAGTATGAAAGGAGCAGTCCTGCTCTCAACAGCACAGTAGTAGTAGTTACAGTTCGTCGTCACTCTAGCCAGAGTGGGTGAAGTGTCCCCGGACAGACTCCTGCCACAAGCCTGGCAGCCGAAGTGTCACTTTAGGTTGCTGGGAGGAACAGGCCTCTCTCACAGACCCGGCTCTAGGGACCTCTGCCACAGGTCTAATACTTGGATGAGTTGAACGGATTGAGCGAATCCTCCCAGTAAATTAGGTCAAGGTCACCGGGTGACAGTAGAAATGTACCTGTCAATGTCCCGGTCACCAGATTCCCAATGGTTCGTTCAAGCCCTATTGGACAACCTGCCTCCGGGTTCTCCTCAAGCCGACCCCCCATCGAACGGCACCCAGCCTGGGATCTCCTCAATAGAGCTGAGGACCCAGCAAATCACTGGGGCCCCTTTCAGCAACATGGAGCTCCGCGTAGCATGCAACCCCGGCCTGGTAGGCCATATTGCCGGGGCCTGTTGGATGCGCACACCCCAAAAGGTGGGTGCAGCGAAGAACCAACAAAAATGGCGTCTGCCACAGATATACCCTCCCCCAGCATGCCCCGCGAGGGAAAACTCCTCTAATTGGCTGCTGGGGAAAAGTGGCTCTGCCAGAACCCCTCTAGCGCCACCTGTCGCCCAGGGGTGGATTCAGCACCCCTGGAGCGCAGACTGACCTACAGGACAGTTCAGGAATGACAGCAGCCCAAAATGTTATCAAATTGTGAATGGGAGCAAAATAACTCTCCCATTCCCCACTAACTTTAGCGTAGTGCCCATACTGAAAGTTATGGGGGCTCTACATATATATATATATATATATATATATATATATATATATCATAGGCGTGCGCACATAGGGTGTAAGGTGTGCCTGGGCACACCCTAATCACCCTGTACTATGCAGATTCCCCCTGCTGCCTGGCTGCAGAGAAAGGGACTGGGGAATCTCTGTCCTCAGTCCCTTTCTCTGTCTCAAAAGTTAGACATCAGGGGTCTGTTTAGACCACTGATATTTCACCAAAGCCCCCAAACAGGGCTCCTAAAAAAACTAATATAAAAAAAATAATAATAATAATAAAAATAAAATTGTAAAAAAATAATAATAATAATAATACAAATAAAGATAAACTACTGACACCGATATCTGCCCTGCTGACAAAGCCCTACTGACTTGCCCACTGCCATATATGGTATATTATACACGCATGTGTGTTTGAGCTTTGGTGTGCACACCCTAATGCAATAGGCTGCGCACACCTATGATATATATATATATATATATATATATATATATATAGTGTAGCCAGTGTAGAATATATGTACAGTGTAGTCAGTATACAGTATATAATAGAGTGTAGTATATAATACATTACAGTCAGTGTACAGTATATAACACAGTGTATTGAAGTGGTTAAAGGGAACCCTATGGCAGAATTAAGAAAAAAAAAGCGGCATGGCTCTTTGGGTCTGGTATAGATTTTAAGGGGAACTCCACGCCAAAATGAAAAAAAAAAACATTGTGGACCCCCCCCCCCCAAAAAAAAAAATACATACCAGGCCCTTATCTGAGCAAGCAACCTGGCAGGCCAGAAAAGCGGGGAGGGGGACAAGTGAGCACCCCCCCTCCTGAACTATGCCAGGCCGCTTGCCCTCAACATGTTGAAGGGTTCTTTGGGGTGCCCATGTTAATGGGGACAACCCGCACCATCAACTCTTTACCGAGATTGGAGAGCGGGCGCGCGAGAGCGTTGACACTAAGGCCCCATACACACGAGAGGATCCATCCGCTGAAAAATCTCAGCGGATCGGTTTCAGCGGATAGATCCCCTGGTGTGTACGTTCCAGCGGATATTTATCCGCGGATATTTCCGAATTCCAGCAGATAAAAATTTGTAGACATGTCTACAAATCTATCCGCTGGAATCGGCACCAGCGGATCGATCCGGTGGTCTGTACAGACTCACCGGATCGATCCGTCCGAACCCATCCCTCGCATGCGTCGTAATGATTCGACGCATGCGTGGATATCCTTATATGACAGCGTCGCGCATGTCGCCGTGTCATCCGCGGATAAATCCTATTGTGTGTATGGGGCCTAAGGCGATGTCATATGACGTCATTCCAGAACGAGAGGGGGATCCCGCCCGCTGTCATTTTACTATACGACGGGGCAGGAGGTGGTTAACATAGTTTCCTATGGGTCATGTTCACATTTGTGTGAGTTCAACTAGTGAGTTTTTTGGAAGGGGTCGGGGGCTTTTTTTTTTTGCCCACCGCAGGTTGCGTTTTTTGGCTCTATAGACTTCAATGTATCAAAAAAATGCAAGCACTGAGAAAAAAAAAAAAAACACCACAAAATGCGCCAGGAAAACGCATCAACCACAACTTGCATGGGTGTGACCTTAGCCTTAGGCCTAGTACACACGAGAGGATTTATCCGCGGATACGGTCCACCGGACCGTATCCGCGGATAAATCCTCTCGAGGATTTCCACGGATTTGGATCCGATGGAGTGTACTCACCATCGGATCGAAATCCGCGCCGAAATCCCCTCGCGATGACGTGTCACGCCGTCGCCGCGATGATGACGCGGCGACGTGCGCGACGCTGTCATAAAAGGAATTCCACGCATGCGTCGAATCATTACGACGCATGCGGGGGATCCCTTCGGACGGATCGATCCGGTGAGTCTGTACAGACCACCGGATCGATCCGCGGGAGCCAATTCAAGCGGATAGATTTGTAGACATGTCTACAAATTTTTATCTGCTGGAATTGGGAAATTTCCGCGGATAAATATCCGCAGGAATGTACACACCATAGAATCTATCCGCTGAAACCGATCCGCTGAGATTTTTCAGCGGATGGATTCTATCGTGTGTACGGGGCCTTACACAAAGTCCAGATTAAAGTGAGCTTAGAGGACTTTATGAGTATGATTGCTTTCCCTCCTTGCCTGGAATTATTCTTTAAGAGTAATAATTTAATAACTCCACAGCTTGTTCTAAAGCTCATAAACCCTCCATTTTCTTACATTAATTTGTTGAATATTTCAGGAAATGCTTCCTGGCACCTTCGCCGTGTATACAATACACTAAGTTGCCACATTATGAAAAATCAATAAAGTGCTATTGCAATTTTTGTAATGAGGAAGTTCCCGAACGCTCAATCTGGCGCTGCGTTTCATTTGAGATGAACTTTACCTAAAGACAAATAGGTAGATTCAGAAAGAGTTAGGCCGGCTTATCAGTAGATAAGCCGACCTAACTCAGAATCTACGCCGACTTATGTTTAAGTGTATGCTCAAACAGAGATACGCTTAAACAGATCTAAGATACGACGGCTTGCGCCGTCCTATCTTAGGTTGCAATATTGAGGCTGGCCACTTGGTGGCGCTTCCATTGCGGTCGGCGTAGAATATGTAAATTAGTAGATACGCCGATTCACGAACGTACGCCCGGCCGACGCAGTACATTTACGCCATTTGCGTAAGAGATAAGTTAGAGCTAGGCCCTAGTGGAATAGTAATGTCAAGTATGGCCGCCGTTCCCGCGTCGAAATTCGATTTTTTTTACGTCGTTTGCGTAAGTCGTCCGTGATTCGGGATTTACGTCGTTTATGTCCACGTCAAAATCAATAGGCCCGTGCGGCTTACTTAGCCGAAATGCACACTGGGAAATGTAGGCGCCCGGCGCATGCGCAGTTCGCGAAAAACGTAAAAAACGTAAGGTCAAGCACTATTAGCATAAAACACGCCCCCCCCCAAACACATTTGAATTAGGCGCCCTTACGCCCGCCGATTTAGGCTACGCCGCCGTAACTTAGCAGGCAAGTACATTGTGAATCATGTACTTGCCTAGCTAACTTACGGCGGCGTAGCCTAAACAAACTAAGCTCTGCCGCCGCAAGTTTGCACCATTGTGTGTGAATCTACCTAAAACTTATTTTTTTTATATATACATTTTGGATCGGGGAGGGAATGATGAAAACCTCATTATTATGGACACTCTGTAAAGAGGCTCCATCACTTTAGGGAAAAAATGACAGTAGCTTGCTTCCCAGCCAACACTGCAACTATCTGTGATGGGGGAGGGTCTCATAGCAAAATCATTAACCACTTCCCGCCTGGTCAATGGGCAATTGACATCTGGGAAGTGGTTGTAAAATTCTGACTGGACGTCTATTGACGTCCTGCAGGATTTCATGCCGGCGCGCGCCCGTGGGGGCGCGCAGCGCGGCGATCGGTGGTGCGGGGTGTCAGTCTGACACCCTGCATCTCCGATCTCGGTAAAGAGCCTCCGGCGGAGGCTCTTTACCACGTGATCAGCCTTGTCCAATCACGGCTGATCACAATGTAAACAGGAAGAGCCGTTGATCGGCTCTTCCTCACTCGCGTCTGACAGACGCGAGTAGAGGAGAGCCGATCGGCGGCTCTCCTGACAGGGGGGTTTCACACTGATTGTTTATCAGCGCAGCCCCCCCACACTAGACCACAGGGAAGCCGCCAGGACCACCAGGGATTGGAGTAAACATGTGGATGGCCAGGTACATCCCCCATGGCCATCCACATGTAAAAAATATGCACAATAGATGCCAATCAGTGCCCACAAATGGGCACTGACTGGCAACATGGGCACTGATTAGAAAAAATCTAAATAAACAAGTGCCACCCCTCAGTGTCCATCAGTGCCACCCCTCAGTTTCCATCAGTGCCACTTCTCAGTGCCCATCCATGCCCAGTGCCCACCTATCTGTGCCACCCATCAGTGCCACCCATATATACCCATCAGTGCCACCCATATGTACCCATTAGTGCCACCCATATGTGCCCATCAGTGCCGCCTATGAGTGCCCATCAGTGCCGCATACCAGCGCCGCCTATCAGTGTCCATCAGTGCCGCCTTTCAGTGTCTATCAGTGCCGCCTATCAGTGCCCATCAGTGCCACCTCATCGGTGCCCATCAGTGCCACCTCATCAGTGCCCGTAATTAAAAAAGAAAACGTACTTATTTACAAAAAAAATTACAGAAAAAAATAAAAACTTCATTTTTTTTCAAAATTTTTGGCCTTTTTTAAGTTGTTGCGCAAAAAATAAAAATCTCAGAGGTGATCAAATACCACCAAAAGAAAGCACTATTTGTGGGAACAAAATGATAAAAAATTGTTTGGGTACAGCGTAGCATGACCGCGCAATTGTCATTCAAAGTGCAACAGCGCAGAAAGCTGAAAATTGGCTTGGGCAGGAAGCTGCGTAAGTGCCTGGTATGGAAGTGGTTAAAGATTATTAATGCCTTCTTGTATTTTTTTTTTTTTATCTTTTTTAGCCTCAAACTTGGGGGTGTTTATTAAAAACAATATTATTTCTGTGCGAATGACACTCAGCTGTCACAAATTGTATTTATTTCCTCATTTCCCATGATCATCGACTCCATCTAGTGGCTATAATGTGGTATGTTCCTAAAATCCTAGGAAAAAAAGGCATAAACCAAATGTAAAACATAACCAAACATGAAAAAAAAAAAGCAACTAGGGCCATGAGGCCCCAGAAGACGCATTTTAGTGCGAAACGCACGTAGGGCAGCTAGACACACTTGACACGCTACGCCGCCATGAGTGTTGGCGTTTTGTGGCATATGTTTTTAATAACATTTTGTCTTTTTTGGTTATGACACCTTCCCTGCCAGTGTCATTTACACAGTAATCGGTGCATTTTTATAGCACTGATCGCTGTATAAATGACAATGATCACCAGGGCTGCCATCAGGGGGGTACAGGCAGTACACCTGTAAGGGGCCCGGAGGTCCCCAGGGGCCCGGATGGCAACCCCTTTTAAAAAAAGGGGTCCGGAGGTCCCCAGGGCCCCAGATGGCAACTCCCTTTTTTTTTTTTTTTTTTATAAAAAAAAATAAAAAAATTATATATTTTTTTTATTTTTATTATTAAAGGGAAATTTTTTTTTTAGAGGTCCGGAGGTCCCCAGGGCCCCGGATGGCAACCCCCCCTTTTTTTTTTATATAGGGGTACGGGGGGCCCGGAGATCCCCAGGGCCCCGGATGACAACCCCCCCTTTTTTTTATAAAAAAAAAATATTTTTTCTATATATTTTTTTATTTATTTTATATGTATATATATATATTTATTATTATTAAAGGGCCCAGAGGTCCCCAGGGCCCCGGATGGCAACCCCCCTTTTTTTATAAAAAAAATATATATTTTTGTATATTATTTTATTTCTTTTTTTTCTTTTATATATATATAATATATATATATATATATATATATATATATATATATATATATATATATATATATATATATATATATATATATATATATATATATATTATTAAAGGGCTCAGAAGGTCCCCAGGGCCCCATGTGGCAAACCCCCCCTTTTTTTTTTATAAATGTTTATTTTTGTTTAGCAGGGGTAACTATACGCCGGAAAAAGCCGAACGCAAACGACGTAAAAAAAAAAGCGCCGGGCGGTCATTCGTTTCTGAATCGGCGTAACTCCTCATCTGCATATTCCTTGCGTATACAAATGGAAGCGCCACCTAGCGGCCAGCGTGAGATTGCAGCCTAAGATCCGACGGTGTAAGTCACTTACACCTGTCGGATCTTAGGGTTATCTATGCGTAACCTGATTCTATGAATCAGGCACATAGATCCGACCGGCGGAACTCAGAGATACGACGGCGTATCAGGAGATACACCGTCGTATCTCTTTCTGAATCTGCCCCGCTATGTTTGTCGTACATTTCAACAAGTATGGACTGTCCTCCATGTCCTATGGAGATGAATCTTATGCAAGCCACCATATCCACCATATCTCTTCTGGAGAAGATTCATTTGCAACAGGGCCGATCCTAGGGTGACAGACACCTGGGTGCAGAAATATTGCTGGCGCCCCTACATGGGCGTGGTCATCTTACTAACTCCTCCCCTTTACAAATGTGTCCCCCATCAGAGCCCCCCCCACAGCAGTCGTCCCCAGCAGGTGTCCCCCATCAGAGCCTCCCACGTCAGGTGTCCCCATAGATCAGTACCTGTCCAATAGATCCCTGTAGCTCGGGCGCGCTGGGAGCAGAAGCACATTACAGGGGGCCGGGCATACATGGCATCTTTGGTTACTAGGAAAGTGGCACTCAGAGAGCATTTCTGGGAGTGCACGGGATGATTGGCAGCAGCTCCGGTCAACCCAGAAGCCTCTTATCACACCGCCTATGGGAGAAGAGTCGAGACACGCAGAGGGGGCGGGGCAGACAGGAGACTGTTCCACGCGCACCGGACAGAATTAATTAGTGGAGCATAGTGCCGGAACGTGTGGTACCCAACCCGGAATCTGGGGACAGCGGTGGGTATGCGCTCTTGTCAGTTGCCAGCGGAGAGTAGTGTTGCTCATGAATATTCGCATTTCGAATATTCGTTACGAATATGGCATATTCGAATATTCGCGAATAACTCTAATTTCGCGGCCAAAATTCGCTATTCCGAATATTCGTATTTTTTCAAATTTATTTTTAAAACAGATCATATCCTATCGACGTCTAAAAGCATTGCTGGTATGATTAGAGACCCTGGGCCGAGTAGCTAAGCTGAGGCGATCCTTTTATGTTGCCGAATATTCGCAATCGCGAATATTCGATTTCCGAATATTCGCGAATACTTTCTCCGCCCTTCTTTTGCATCAGAGCCAATCAGAGTTGTCAAAATCTCGCAATCAATTTCGCATTCGCATTAGCGAAATTTCGATAAAATATCACCAATATTCGATTTCCGAATATTCGCGAATACTTTCTCCGCCCTTCTTTTGCATCAGAGCCAATCAGAGTTCTCCTACCACAGTTGTCAAAATTTCGCAATCAATTTCGCATTCGCATTAGCGAAATTTTGCGATTTTTTTTTTTTTATATATAAAATATCACGAATATTCGATTTTAGCGAATATTTCACGAATATTCGTCTATATATTCGTGATATATCGCGAAATCGAATATGGCGTATTCCGCTCAACACTAGTGGAGAGAGCAAGCGGGATGGGGAACCGCAGCACCCACTACATGCGCTCCGCCTCTGGACAAGGAGGAGGGAGGGGAGCACTTTGGCGCCCCCACCTCTGCGGCACCTGGGTGCGGAGCACCCCGCGCACCCTGCCTAGGATCGGCCCTGATTTGCTAATTTCGATATACAAGCTTCTACAGTCTACTGTTGGATATTGACTGATACTCTTGGGAATTTCCAGGTAATTGGAAACTGCTGCATATCCCTAATAAGGGATAGATACTAACTACCGCTACTCCACACAAGGTCTCATTGACAGTGCCTTTGTTTGTTTCATCTCCTAAATGGGTTTTTTTGTGAAGTGAAGGACTGTATATCTCTATTATTTCTGCAATTCATGGCCAACAAGTGGAGGATAGATGGGCGTGCTTCCATGTAATCACAATCAAGGATCTGTTTCCATATATGAGAATGACTATTGAGAGAGATTCAATTATACGAATGCTGAAAACAAGCGGTGGAGAGAAATGGAGCTATATATCTGGATGTGAATTTTTGAAACAAATATACAGTGGAACCTTGGATTATTTGCGAGCATAATCCGTTCCTGGAGAATGCTTGTAATCCAAAGCACTCGCATATCAAAGCGAGTTTCCCCATAGAAGTCAATGGGAATGCAGATAATATGTTCCGCGTTGACTTCTATGGCATGCAATACCGCATGTGGTCAGAGGTGGGGGGCACCGGAGAGCCTCAGAAATACTTGGGGACAGCTCAGCTGATCTCGGAAACCCTTCGCAAACACAGGCCCGGATTCACGTAGAACCGCGTATCTTTGTGTGGGCGTAACGTATCCTATTTACGTTACGCCTCCGCAACTTTGACAGGCAAGTGCCATATTCTCAAACCGAAGTTGCAGCGGCGTAGCGTAAATAGGCCGGCGTAAGCCCGCCTAATTCAAATGTGGTAGATGTGGGCCTGTGTTATGTAAATTGAATGTGACCCCATGTAAATGACGCAAGAAGCCAATGCTTTCGACGTGAACGTAAATGACGCCCTGCCCTATTCGTGAACGACTTACGCAAACAACGTAAAATTTTCAAAATTTTACTCGGGAACAACGTCCATACTTTACATTGGTACGCCTCCTGTACGCCTCATATAGCAGGGGTAACTTTACGCTGGGAAAAGCCTAATGTAAACAGCGTATCTGTACTGCGTTGGCCGGGCGTACGTTCATGAATTGGCGTATCTAGCAGATTTACATATTTCTAGGCGTAAATCAGCACACACGCCCCTAGCGGCCAGCGTAAATATGCAGTTAAGATACGACGGCGTAAGAGACTTACGCCGGTCGGATCTAATACAAATCTATGCGTAACTGATTCTAAGAATCAGGCGCATAGATACGACGGCTCGGACTCAGAGTTACGACGGAGATACGCCGGCGTAACTCGTACGAGAATCCGGGCCACAGTATTTCAGGTCCGAACTGTTCCGAGTGTCACCGACGCCCTCGCACCTCTCGCCAAATGCGGTACTGCACACACACCCCAATAGCTTAAATTTTGCTCGGTTTGCAAGACAACACTCGCAAACCGAGTCAGGATTTTTTTTTTTTTAATTGCTCATTATTCAAAACGCTCGTTAACTGAGTTACTCGTAAACCAAGGTTCAACTGTATACAGGTCCCCAGGGATAGGTCCTGGGAAGGTAAGTATATTCGTCCAATATTTGGGTTATGGTCCCTTTATGGGGGATGGTTTAAAGGTAATGTTGAGTTCTCAGGGGTTCTCAGGGGTTCTTACCCATGCAGGGTGAGGTGTTCTGGGTTAGTCCGGCTTTTTTTTTTTTTTTATAAAAATCTACAGACACATATAAAATATAAAATCAACAAAAAAAAAGAAGGAAAAAAAAACTAACAACAATCGGAATGAGAGCCTCACAGAATGCATCAACCCAGCAGCTCCATATTTGATCAAACTTATGAGGGCAATTCCAACTATCCCGAGGGGAAAACCGAGAGCCCGCTCTCTACTTTTCCCCTGTACAGAAAAACGTTGGAAAAACTCAGATGAGAGCTTTTCCTTCCTGAATCCCGACCGTGTGTATGCTCCATCAGAGTTTTTCCGACGGAAAAACTGACAAAAAACACCGGTTTTCTTGTACACACGGCCAGGTTTTCAAACAGGAACAAGGCCGGAAATCCCGGGGGCTCTCTTTTTTTGTCCGGCGTTTTTTTGGCAGTTTTCCCTTCGAAAAAACTGCGAGGGAGCATACACATGGCCAAAAGCTCTCTTCGCAGTTTTCCCATCGGAGAGCACGCTCGTGTGTACGGGGCAGCTGTCTTTTTTCCCCCTGGGATTCCCGACTGACTTTTTTTCCATCTGTAAACCCGGCCGTCTGTACGAGAAAACCGGCGGGTTTTGGCAGTTTTCCCGTCGGAAAAACTCAGACGGAGCCTACACACGGTCGGGATTCCAGAGGAAAAGCTCTCATCTGAATTTTAACGACGGGAAAACCGATCTTCTGTACGGGGGAAAAGTAGAGAGCAGGCTCTCGGTTTTATCCTCGGGATTTCCAAAAGAACCTTTTTCCTTTCAGAAATCCCACTCATGTGTACAAGGCAAAAGAGTCTTCCATATTTAGTGGGCATTACGCCCTCCACAAGGCTCAACAATCACAGAGCTGGATCAAGCAGAATAGAAAGGATATCCCCCCCAGTATTGTTCCAGCTCAGGGCAGAGACAGAAAACATGAAAGCAGGAGCCATTATCAAGCCCACATCTAAGGCAATTATAAGGAGCCCCATGATATATGGTAGACAGACGCTGGGGGGGGGGGGGACGGGTGTTAAACTCAATGAAGTAACTTCAGTTGGAGAAAAAGATCTCTGGAAGAAAGCATGATTTTCAGAATTTGGAGCAAACAGTCTTCCCAATTGTCATTCATCAGTGGGAATGTCAACTCAACACACATCTTATGTAAAGCCAAAGGCGATAATAAAGAGTACAATGTCGACAATGGTTTAGGAAAGTCAGCACAGGATAGTAGTGTTTCTGCTGGGTCAGACGTCAGAGAAATAGGGTGAGGACCTGCTCTGAGGCCGCGTGGTGAGGCTGTAGTAACCTAATTAGCTCTATGAAAGTGGTAAGTATCTCCGTAAAAATATATCCACAGACAGAAAGTAAAATGAGAATGAAAACATCTAAGGAAAGTCCATATAAAACCAAAATATGTGGTGCGGTCCAAAGTGAATCTTGAAGGTACAATCAAAGTGGTAATCATGCTAAACCACAAACCCTATCATTTAGACATGTGCACTGCCGAAAAAATGTTTCATTCTTTTTCTCAAAAATTCGTAATTTCGTAAATTTAAAAATTCGTAAATTTTTTTTGAAAATTTATTTTTATTGAAAGTTTTTGTTGACATAACAAAACATACATTTCTTGTCAAAACACCAAGTAAACCGTTGGTCAACATGACCATGTGCATACAACAGAGCCATCGCAGATGGCAATAACCAATTGAACTCCCTCCCTCCCTCCCCCCCACTACTCAGTTCCCTCCCCCTGCGAAACATCAGCGCAGGGCTCCTCTGCAAGAAAAAGAGATTTACACCTTGCTGAGTGTTCAGCACTATTCATATTCCCGATGCACCGGAAGTCAGTCAATTGCAGGTATAGAAATGTATGCAGAATTCAGACTTTATTTACCTATTCACACTACCCAACCGTCTGATCAGATTCGTACCAGGCCCTCCATACCTTTTCAAATTTTCCCACACAGCCCCGAGACAGGTATGTTGCCTTGTAATATGGGAGCATAGCATTCACCAGCCCTTTCCAAAATGCTATCTCTGGTGCCCCCGGACTCTTCCATTTGAGTAAAATAGCTTTTTTCCCATAAAATAGGAGTATGCTAAGTAACGTTCTATGCGCCCTGGATGGGACCACCTCCTCCACCAAGCCCAACAGACAAACACTGATTTCTCTAGGTATGGGTACCCCCAGCACTCCCTCTATGCAGGACGTGACCCCTGCCCAGAACTGCTGAATCTGTGGGCAATCCCAAAACGCGTGGTGTGCGTCTGCTGGCGAAAAAGTGCACCTCCAACATTCAGGTGGCACCGACGGATAAATCACTGCCAGCCTGGCTGGGGTGTAGTAGCTTCTGTGCAGAAATGTAAACTGAATGAGTCTGTCTCGAGCCGCCACCAGATATTTAAACGGACGATCCCACATGTCATCCCACTCCTCCCCTTGTATACCAGGGACCTCAGTCGCCCACCGCTCTCTGCATTTTACCAAGGCCTTAGGACTAATTTTAAACAATTCTTTATAAGTCACTGATAAAGTTTTGGGCAAATCTTCTGTCATTAGGAGGTCTTCTAATCTTGAAGGAAAGGATGCAACCGTCTGTGCTTCAAACTGTGTCTGGAATGCGTGTCTCAGTCTCAAATACCGGAAGAATTGTGTGTTGGGAAGGTCATGTTTGACCTTCAACTGGTCGAACGTTAAAAGTACCCCATCGCGCGTAATGTCCTTAAGTAGTTTGATCCCCTTGCCCGCCCAACCTGCAGCATCGTCAAATTTATAGAATTGTTGGAGCTTCGGGTTCATCCACAGGGGAGTCGAAGGGGAGACCCCCGTGTAGCTGGGACAGGCCAATTTTTCCACCTCCACCCATGCCCTAACTGTGGCCTTCATAGATTCTGTCAGTGGGAGGTCCTTTCCTGTACCTCGATGTATCGCTAACCGAAGGGACTCGTAAGAGCCCAAATGGGCTGCCTCCAGTATGGTAGCCGAATCCCCCGCGTCTGAACTCAACCATCTATGTACAAAAACTAGTTGCCCCGCCAAATAGTATTTGCGCCAATCAGGCACTGCCAGCCCTCCCTGTCCCCATGGTTCCTGTAGAACCTTCAAACCCAGCCTAGGTGATTTTGGTGCCCAGAGAAATGTGGTAGTGATGCTGTCCAACTTCTTGAAGAAGGACTTCGGTATCCATACCGGAGCATTCCTCAGAAAATATAGAATGACTGGGAGAATCTTCATCTTTAGAAGATTAACCCTGCCAATCAGAGACAGGGGGAGTTTCTGCCAAGTCAGTGCTTTCTGCTTAAAGAACGTCAAAATGGGGAGCAGGTTAAGAGACATGTAATCCATCGCATTCGCTGTTACCTTCACACCCAGGTAAGTTATCTGTGTAACCCACTTTAGTGGTAAGTTGGGATCCGCTTTTTCACTAGCCCCCTTATCCAAGGGTAAAATGGACGATTTGCCCCAGTTCACTTTCAGCCCTGAGTATGTAGTAAAGGTGTTCATGATACCCAGAGCAGTGACCAACGACTCCCCCGGATCTCTGAGAAACAACAGAAGGTCGTCTGCGTATAACGCCAGCCCTTCATTTATACTACCCACCCGAATTGCGAAAATTCGTAAATTTGAAAATAAGAAAGAAAATATGAAAATTCGAAAGAACGAAAATCCGAAAATTCAAAATACTAACTAACCAACTAATAATAACTAACTATTAAATTATAGAGTTGTGCTCATAAGTTTACATACCCTGGCAGAATTTATGATTTCTTGGCCATTTTTTGAGAATATGAATGATAATACAATTTTTTTTCTTACACTCATGGTTAGTGTTTGGCTAAAGCTATTATCAATCAACTGTGTTTAATCTTTTTAAATAATAATCACAACAGAAACTTCCCAAATGACCCTGATCAAAAGTTTACCCCAGTTCTTAATACTGTATATTGCCCTCTTTAACATCAATTTCAGATTGAAGTCTTCTGTGGTATTTGTGGATGAGGCTCTTTATCTCCTCAGATGGTAAAGCTGCCCATTCCACTGGGCAAAAAGCCTCCAGTTCCTGTAAATTCTTGGGCTGTCTTGTATGAACGGCACGTTTGAGATCTCCCCAGAGGGGCTCAATGATATTGAGGTCAGGAGACTGAGATGGCCACTCCAGAACCTTCACTTTCTTCTGCTCTAGTCAATGATGTTTCGACTTTGCCTTGTGTTTTGGATCATTGTCATGTTGGAATGTCCAAGTATGTCCCATGCGCAGCTTCCTGGCCGATCGTTGCAAATGTTCCTCCAGTATTTTTTGATAACATACTGCATTCATCTTACCATCAATTTTGACCAAATTTCCTGTCCCACTCCTCAGAAGACGAATCTCTATCGAAACGTACATCAGGCGGGTACGCGCATACGTCACTTCAGGGTCAGCGTCAGGTGGTTGCAGCTGGAGCGCACGCTGCATACCGCCGCCTACACGCTTGTTTACACCCTATAGCCACTTAGCGTCATGCTATAATCTGGCGAGCATTTCTTTTAATATATATTTAAAAAAAAATTGTTTAGCCTGTATCTGTTATCTACCACCTTTTAGCCACTCCTTAGGAGAACGGTAGTGATTACCGCAGGCTATTTACTTTTATTTAATACATTTTTACCCTTTTACCAAAACGTCATTACACTTTTGGAGTCCTCATTTTTTCCCTTTGAGGCACGGAGTAAGCTGGGTTGTATGCACTGCCCATTGGACAGCTGGATTGTGGACCGCCAATTGGGAAGCTGCAGATCTTGAGAGCAGAGGAGACCTTGAGAGCAGAGGAGAGGAGCAGTGATCCAAGGAACCTGTGCTATATGCCTGTTACCCCTGGTGCGGGGAGTACCATCTGGTGAGTGGGGAACCCTGAGGGGAGCACCGGGACCACTTCGTACTATTATACATAGGAGCACTCCCTCCACACCAATAAATCCCTCAGGACTCCATCTGCACTGCAATATTATTGATTTGTAGAGCCTTTTATGTTTTATAAGGTTTTTGGTGTTTCTATGGACTGTGCGTCCATCTTCCAGCCATCCTTTATCACCCTTATCACATCATAATTGGACTCTAGCTGGAATTGCATATCATATGTTGCCAATATATATGCTAATTAAGATAGCAGCATAGCTGCAGTTTGCTGTTACCAATTGCTTTATATATTTGTTATATTGCATATGTTTTATATGTCACTATATGGTTTATTTCTTTAATCATATATTATTGTTATTTGAGCTAGCACTCACACGTATATCCACATTTTTGTGGCTTACCACACTTTCTATCACTATTTACCCCTTGTTGGGCTCACTATTGATTTACAGCCAATTGGTTTGCACTATAGACTTTGGGGCAGATCCACAAAGAAATTACGCCGGCGTATCTATTGATACGCCGCGTAATTTTGCGCGTCGTATCTTTGTTTTGTATCCTCAAAACAAGATACGACGGCATCTCGGCTAGATCCGACAGGCGTACGTCTTAGTACGCCGTCGGATCTAAGCTGCAATTTTTTTGGCGGCCGCTAGGTGGCGTTTCCGTCGAATTCCGCGTCGAGTATGCAAATTAGCTATTTACGGCGATCCACGAACGTACGACCGGCCGGCGCATTTTGTTTACGTCGTTTGCATTCGGCTTTTTCCGGCGTATAGTTAAAGCTGCTGTTATGAGGCGTACTCAATGTTAAGTATGGCCGTCGTTCCCGCGTACAATTTTGATTTTTTTTTACGTTGTTTGCGTAAGTCGTTCGCGAATAGGGATTTGCGTAGAATGACGTCACCGTCGTGAGCATTGGCTTGTTCTGGGTTAATTTCAAGCATGCACACTGGGATACCCCCACGGACTGCGCATGCGCAGTTAAAAAAAAACGTTGTTTACGTGGGGTCACGGCGTATTAACATAAAACACGCCCCTATCACAGATATTTGAATGGCGCGCCATTATGCCGCCAAAGATACACTACGCCACCGTAACTTACGTCGCGAATTCCTTCAGGATTCGAAAAAACAAACACAAAGTTACGGCGGCGTAGTGTATCTTAGACACGCTGCGCTCAAGGCAAAGGTACGTGGATCTGCCCCTTTGTATCCATACTCACTCAGCTATTCAGCTCTATGTTGTAGGTTACCTTATGCGTATTTATATCAGTGGCGGCTGGTGCTCAAAATTTTTGGGGGGGCGCAAACGGAAAAAAAAAAAAAACAATTGCAGCCTCACTGTACCTATCAATTGTCACCACTGTGCCATGCCATCAAATGCAGTCACTGTGCCATCAAAACGCAACCACTGTGCCATCAAAACGCAGCCACTGTGCCATGCCATCAAAACGCAGCCACCGTGCCATCAAAACGCAGCCACTGTGCCATCAAAACGCAGCCACTGTGCCATGCCATCAAAACGCAGCCACCGTGCCATCAAAACGCAGCCACTGTGCCATGCCATCAAAACGCAGCCACTGTGCCAATGCTTTAAAACACAGCCACTGTGCCATGCCATCAAAACGCAGCCACCGTGCCATGCCATCAAAACACAGCCACTGTGCCATACCATCAAACGCAGCTACTGTGCCATCAATTGTCACCACTATGCCATCAAACACAGCCACTGTGCCCCCAATTGTCGCCACTGTGCCCCCAATTGTTGCCACTGTGCCCCCAAGTGTTGCCACTGTGCCCCCAATTGTCACCACTGTGCCCCCAATTGTCACCACTGTGCCCCCAATTGTCACCACTGTGCCCCCAATTGTTGCCACTGTGCCCCCACTTGTAGCCACTATGCCCCCACTTGTAGCCACCATGCCCAGTACCCCCCCTGGCACTTACCTTTATGGCTTCTACGTCCCTCGATGTCCCTCGTCCAGCCCTCGATGACGCTTCAGCCAATCAGGTTACCTGATTGGCTGAGACGCCTGTCAGTCTTATCCTCGGGCGTACGGCCGGTACGTCCCGAGGATGAGTTTCCGGAAGCCGACTACAGCTCAGGGCTGTACTCGGACAGCCTATCAGGGCCGCTGGCCCTGATAGACACTTCCACACAGCCAGTCAGCTGCCGTTATTCAGCTGACCGGCGCTCAACATCCGGCCAGCTGAATAGTGGGCGGCAGCGGCGAAAATATACAGATACATACAGTGTATGAATCTGTATATTTTACTGGCTGTGAGCGAGCCAGAGGGGGCGGCGCTCCTGCGTCCCTACGGACGCACCGCCACTGATTTATATGTGCACCTAGGCAGCACCAATACCCCTATTTATCATTTTCTTTTTATTCTCATCCCCTATCTAGGGGACAGGCTCAGGGGGGCAGCAGCCCATTATTGTAGTCCCAGCGCAGGTTCACACCATATATACCAGAAAGCAGAATATGCACAGACAAGTGATCTGATTTAGGTTACATGTATACCACAACCCCAATAGCGTTCTCTGATCAGCTAACCAAAATCTACTACAAATCCCCAAGGCCTGCTACAAGAGCAAAGGAGAACGAAGATTTGCAGTCCAAGGACCTCGACTGTGGAACGCATTACCAACTAATATACGAATGGAAGAGAATCACCGGGCCTTCAGAAAAAAACTCAAGACCCATCTTTTCTGAAGGCTAAATAGAAGGAAAATGGATGCCAAACGCCTTGAGGCGATTCAGTTCACATTTGTAGCGCTATATAAGTTAATCACTCACTCACTCACTAGTGAGAGCTGGGCAGAGGAGAAGCTCAAGTGATCTGATTGTTATATTGCAGTGTGTGTGTCTGAGGTCACCTGATCACAGTTGCAACATCAGGTTATTTACATATCTCATGCCTCTCCTGACTCCTGCGCGCGTGCCACCCGTGATCGCTCGTTACAGAGCGAGAACCGGGAGCTGTGTGTGTAAACACACAGCTCCCGGTCCTGTCAGGGGGAGAAATGCCTGTGCATACATTGCACAGAAATGCAATGTATGAACAGTGATCAGTCATTTCCCCTAGTGAGGCCACCCCCCTACAGTTAGAACACACCCAGGGAACATACTTAACCCCTTCCCCGCCCCCTAGTGTTAACCCCTTCCCTGCCAGTGGCATTTTTATAGTAATCAATGCATTTTTATAGCACTGATCGCTATAAAAATGCCAATGGTCCCAAAAATGTGTCAAAAGTGTCCGAAGTGTCCGTCATAAGGTCGCAGTACCGATAAAAATCGCTGATTGCCGCCATTTCTAGTAAAACAAAAATATTAATAAAAATGCCATAAAACTGTGCCCTATTTTGTAGACGCTATAACAATCAATACACGCGTATTGCATTTTTTTTACGTAAAATATGTAGAAGAATACGTACCGGCCTAAACTGAGGAAAAAAAAGTTTTTTTATATATTTTTGGGGGATATTTATTATAGCAAAAAGTAAAAAATATAATTTTTTTTCAAAATTGTCACTCTATTTTTGTTTATAGCGCAAAAACTAAAAACCGCAGAGGTGATTAAATACCACCAAAAGAAAGCTGTATTTTTTTTGGGGGGGGGGGATGCCAATTTTGTTTCGGAGCCATGTCTCACGATCGCGCAATTTTCAGTTAAAGTGACGCAGTGCCAAATCGCAAAAAGTGCTCTGGTCTTTGACCAGCAATATGGTGCCGGGGGTTAAGTGGTTAAAATCACTGCTCCTGCATCAGGAAAAAAAAATAATGAAAAATTCCTTTAAATATTGTACCTGCTGGGTGTCTATAGTATGCCTGTAAAAATCACCTGCCTGCCAGTAAATTAGGAAGAACTGATCTAGCTAAACTATACGGTGTATAAATATATGTACAACACCTGGGATGCATATATATCCTCTACACACTGTAACATTAACTGACCTGCCTGCTCTATCTACCTGCAAAAAATGACACTCTTTCTGTCTCTCTCTGTTCTCTGTTAACTGCCAACTCACTACACAAGGCCGCCCTGCATTTTTTTTTTAACGATCGTGTGTGGCCAACGTCATTTTAATGATGAAGTTGAAAAAAACATAGTTTTTTCTAGAGCCTGAAAAACATTGTTTTTTACAACCCGAAAAACTATCGTGTGTACACGGCATAATTCTTTTGAATTTTCATATTTTCTTTCTTATTTTTGTATTTTCGAACTTATGAAGTTTCAAATTTTCCAATTTATGAACTGCGATCATAGCGAATGACCCAAAAAACAAACAAAGAAAAAAACGAATGAAATGAAAACGAACACATCTTTCGTCAGTGCACATGTCTAGAGCAGACTCCACTGTTGTTTATTGTAGCATGACAGACATTTTTATATTCATGAAAACTTGCAAAGCTACTGTGACAGGAAGTCAGGTAAATCTGTGGGTGTTGTCACAGACGGAACACAGATGGTTATCGGGCGTCGGCTGCAAATGTGGCCAGGAAGGCTAAGGGCCTTTGGAAGACTCCAGCTCTTCAGAGTGAGGCAATTAAAGGCCTCTATAAGAAGTCCAAAGGATTACCACTAATTGGCTGCATCACTCCTAAGGCTGTGTGAGTAGGAGAGCAGTGCCAAAAGGTCTTCGGTGGAGGTGAGAAGAGGATTGATTTTTTCTGTGTGAAACAAAATCAAAAGACTATTGTTTTGTGCTGTATGACCAGCACTGTCTACCCAGCAGTAGGCTGTGTTAGACTTCATAGATAGGTTCCTGTGTGGAAGGTAGACACCCAGAGTGGCTAGGGTTTATTTTATGTTTGATTTTGTTTATGCTGTTTGGATGCTTGCAATTGTTTTCCAGCAAGATGGAAAATAAACCAAAACCTTTGTTTTCAACCGTCTTCGACTGCCAGTCTGTATAAATTCAGTGTGTGGTGAACCCATCCAAGGGGTCACACACCCCGCTACCAAGCTAACCCCTCACACTACTAAAAGGTCCACTTTCAAAACCTGTCCCCCGTTTTACCGAAATGAAAAGTTTTAGTTTGACGTTTCACAAAAATTAGATGTATAAAATTGGAAGGATGCGATTTTTCACAGGAAAACTGGAAATTATGCTGAATCTGAGAGACTAAACAGTTTTCACAATTTGCATAATGTTATCAAATCACAAACACACCAGGGATACTGCAGACTGGAACTTCGGAGATTTTCACTGTCGCCGGGCTGTGTGGGTAAAAACACCCGTAATGCAGGCAGAAAGGGATCGTAAGAGAAAAAACAGGGTCATAAATAATGGGTCTGTGCGTGACTCTGTGCCGTTCCACGTCTTCAAGTGGTGAGGATAATGCTTTGGCATCGATCTGTCCCAATTTTTTTCATTTCATAATGTTTGCTATCATTTAGCAGGGGGGGGGGGGGAGTTGCGCAGCCTCCCTGGAGCCAGCCTCTAGCAGCTGCCTTGCCAAGCGCTCAACATCGTTTTTATCACAGCTGCTCCATTTGCAAAATGTGTCTGCTTACTTGAAACGGCGAGTTTATTAAGATCTACGCCTTTTCTTCTCCCTCTGAATTGATCCAGTGAAGTTACATTCTTAGTTAAAGGTGAAAGTCTTATCTTTGCCCCGCGCTACTGCTGAGCGATTGTAGATTTCATTCTGGCGTGCACAATATACAGCTGGCTGGCCCCAAGGCTTTGTTCACACCATGCGTGGTGACCTGCGTAAATCTCCACATCAACTCAGTCTCAGTTTTCTGTTTAAAAAGTTGCTTTGCGCATTGACATACACTATATTGTCAAAAGTATTGGAGTGCAGGCTCCAGGGGCTGCTGCTTTGGACCCCCCCCCCAACAATGAGAGGGCCCTGGGCAGCTTCCCCTTTTACCCCACGGTAAAGACGACCTGTAATGAAACGTCCCACACTCCGCTTGAGTGCTTCCATCATATACCGCTTCCTATCAGTCTGGATATAGATATCAGATATTCCAGCTGCCCTCAACACACAACGAGACGAGACTTGTTTGTGTGCTAAACATGGAGGGCCAGATCCACGTAGCCTGGCGCATTGTTGCGTCCGGCGTAGCGTATCTCTGATACACTACGCCGCCGTAACTTTCAGAGTATTTTCCCTAATCCTCAAAGAATTTGCGCCGTAAGTTACGGCGGCGTAGTGTAACTTTGGCGGCGTAAGGGAGCGCAATTCAAATGGATGTGATGGGGGCGTGTTTTATGAAAATACTTCTTGACCCGACGTAAACGTTTTTTTAACGGCGCATGCCCTGTCCGTGGGGGTATCCCAGTGCGCATGCTCGAAATGAACCCGCAACAAGCCAATGCTTACGACGTGAACGTCATTCTACGCAAAGCCCTATTCGCTAACGACTTACACAAATTACGTAAAAAATTCAAAATTAGACGCGGGAACGACGTCCATATTTAACATAGGATACGCTTCATATAGCAGGGGTAACTATACGCCGGAAAAAGCCTTACGGAAACGACGTAAAAAATGTGCCGGCCGGACGTACGTTCGTGGATCACCGTATCTAGCTAATTTGCATACTCGATGTGGAAATCGACGGAAACGCCACCTAGCGGCCAGCGGAAATATGCACCTTAGATCCGACGGCGTACTAAGACGTACGCCAGTCGGATCTAGCACAGCTTCAGGCGTATCTTGTTTTGTGGTTACAAAACAAAGATACGCCGGAGCAAACTAGAAGTTACGCGGCGTATCAATAGATACTTCTTTGTGGATCTGGCCCCGGAGTATTTAATAGAACCAAGAATACAACCTTATATACACTTTAAAGAGGAGGTAACCAGAACATAAATTAACATGAGCTAATTAACTAATCATTTACCCAGATGGCTTTGCTTCCTTAACTTATACAGTGGTACACCAGGTATACCAAAAAACACTAGAATACCCCCTGCAGGGGTGTGCAAATGTCCAAGATTGAAATAAGTGCAAAAGAATAGTGCACAAATTAAACTCAATCAAATGTATAAGAGAAAATAAGAGGCTAATGTCCCACAACATCCATAAATAATGTAGAGATTCTTTCGATAGGTATTAAAGTAAGTGGATGAATTAGAATCCTTTAAGGCATGCTTGGTATCCGATAACTTGTCTCTCAGAACTCTCAATTTAATATATGTAATAGCTCTCGTTGATTGGATAATTTAAAAAAAAAGTCCGATGGGGCCCACACACACGATCAGAATTTCCGATGAAAAAAGTCCATCTGACTTTTTTCATCGTAAATTACAATCGTGTGTACGTGGCATTAGAGGCGCCTCTCTTCTCTTTTATACTCAGTTGTGACATGGCATTACTCTTATATCAAGACATCGCTTGTATATCAAGTCAAAATTTATAAAAAAAAACATATAAAAAATGTACGTGTCCTGCGCTTAAGATGTCTGTATGAAAAAGGCTGCTGCCCCCCCTTATAAATTCCCCAAAGGGGAACCTGTGATAGAAGGAAACAAAGGGGAGATCTCACTCTTTATGAATAATACTGAATAGACATTTAGGCACCCCAGTATTATAGTTATACAGGTGCACATTTGGTCCCTGGATTCTATTCACACAGATAGTGAGGGATTATCACTTAACTACTTAAAGCGGATGTGCCACGGGGAAAAAAATATTAAAAGCCAGCAGCTACAAATACTGCAGCTGTTGACTTTTAATATTAGGACACTTACCTGTCCTGGAGTCCAGCGACGATCGCAGCAGAGGACGAGCGATCGCTCGTCTCTCTGCTGCTCCCCCCGCCATCCACGCTGAGGGAACCAGGAAGTGAAGCGCTGCGGCTGCGCTGCGGCTTCACTGCCCGGTTCCCTACGGCGCATGCGCGAGTCGCGCCGCGCCCGCCGATTGGCTCCCGCTGTGTGCTGGGAGCCGAGTGTTCCCAGCACACAACGGAGGGGGGGTGACGGGATGTGACGGGATGTGACGGAAGTGGGTGCAAATACCTGTCTTTAGACAGGTATCTGCACCCCCCTCCCCCCTAAAAGGTGTCAAATGTGACACCGGAGGGGGGGAGGGTTCCGATCAGCGGGACTCCACTTTAGGGTGGAGAACCGATTTAAGGACCGCCTCCTGCAGATATACGTCGGCAGAATGGCATGGCTTGGCACAAGCACGTACCTGTATGTCCTCTTTAAGTGCCCACCCGGTCCGAAGCTCCATGACCACGGCCGCAGGACCCGCGGACCTGATCGCCGCTGGAGTCCCGCGATCGGTCCCCAGAGCTGAAGAACGGGAAGAGCTGTGTGTAAACACAGCTTCCCCGTTCTTCACTGTGGCGCTGTCATTGATCGTGTGTTCCCTGATATAGGGAAACACGATCAATGACATCACACGTCCAGCCCCGCCCCCTACAGTTAGAAACACATATGAGGTCACACTTAACCCCTTCAGTGCCCCCTAGTGGTTAACTCCCAAACTGCAATTGTCATTTTCACAGTAAACAATGCATTTTTAATGCATTTTTTGCTGTGAAAATGACAATGGTCCCAAAAATGTGTCAAAATTGTCCGGTGTGTCCGCCATAATGTCGCAGTCACGAAAAAAATCGCTGATCGCCGCCATTACTAGTAAAAAAAAAAAAATAATAAAAAAGCAATAAAACTATCCCCTATTTTGTAAACGCTATACATTTTGCGCAAAGCAATCGATAAACGCTTATTTCGATTTTTTTTTTACCAAAAATAGGTAGAAGAATACGTATCGGCCTAAACTGAGGAAAAAAATATTTTTTTTATAGATTTTTGGGAGATATTTATTATAGCAAAAAGTAAAAAATATTGGGGTAGATTCACGTACGGGCGCACATTGTTACGGCGGCGCAGCGTTTCGTATTTACGCTACGCCGCCGTAACTTACAGGAGCAAGTGCTGTATTCACAAAGCACTTGCTCCGTGAGTCGCGGCGGCGTAGCGTAAAAGGGGCTGACGTAAGCGCGCGTAATTCAAATGTGGAAGGGGGGGCGTGTTTTATATAAATTTATGATGACCTGACGTGATTGACGTCCGTGTACATATCCCAGTGTGCATTGCTTCCAGGTACAGCGTAACGACTTATTGGTTTCGACGTGACCGTAAATTACGTCCAGCCCTATTCGCGATCGACTTACGCAAACAACGTAAATAATTCAAATTTCGAAGCGGGAACGACGTCCATACATTGGCTGCGCCTCCTAATAGCAGGAGCAGCCTTACGCCGAAAAAGCCTTAACGCAAACGACGTAAAAAACGAACGCCGGGCACACGTACGTTTGTGAATCGGCGTAAGTAGACAATTTGCATATTCTACGCCGACAACAACGGAAGCGCCCCTAGCGGCCAGCGGCAGAATGCACCTTAAGATACGACGGCGTAAGAGACTTATGCCAGTCGTATCTTAGGCTAAAGTCGGCGTATCTATCTTTCTCAATACAGAAAGTAGATACGCCGGCGCAGCTTAGCAATTACACGGCGTATCTATGGATACGCCCACGTAATTGTTCTCTGAATCTACCCCATTGCATTTTTTTCAAAATTGTCGCTCTATTTTTGTTCATAGCGCAAAAAATAAAAAGCGCAGAGGTGATCAAATACCACCAAAAGAAAGCTCTATTTGTGGGAAAAAAAGGACGCCGATTTTGTTTGGGAGCCATTTCGCACGACCGCGCAATTGTCAGTTAAAGCGACGCAGTGCCGAATCGCAAAAACTGGTCGGGTCCTTTACCTGCCTAAAGGTCGGGGTCGTAAGTGGTTAACTAAGCTTAGGACACAGCACGGTTAACCCTTTGCAGGTCCCCGTAGCTATTGTGTCCCAGTTAGGCAGCGCCATTACCCCCACTTACCCTTTTTTTCCTTCTATAAAAAAAAATAGCTTGTCTTGCAAAACACTCTCAAACCAAGTTACTCTCAAACCAAGGTTTTACTGTACATACATTTGATAGTGGCAGGTGAACCCATGTCTTTTCTTGTGTGTATTGTTGACGTTGTCTTCATTATGACTAGACGTGCATCTCTATAATTATACTTGTCCATGATCACCAATCCAAGAGTAACTTTCCTGGCACCTTTGTACTGGAAAAAAAGACCACTTTCCTTATTCGTTATTAATGTCTTAGAAAAAGAATGCAATAATAATAATTCCTGTTCATTGCGTATGAATACATGTTATTAACCTAGAATATTAACTTGTAATTTATGTTTTAATCATTATAGTATTTATGGCAAAAAAAATGAAAAAGAGTATAATTTCATTACGCTGTAGGAGACGTTGACACTTTGTAGGAATCAATGACCACAATGGTTAAAGGCTAGCTATGCTATATATAATTAATATGGTAACCGCTAGTGTGAAGAAGGCTTTGTTACATTTGTTGGGTGGGCGTCTTTTATTGGCTAATGTACCTTATCTAAATGGCTTATGTTGGCTTGACCACAAGGGGTTTCTTTTGATCTCTGCTCTGTTTCGTTTTTGGCAGATTTCTTTTTACAGCACCTTTCCACCTCCTCCTGGTGCAGCTAAAATAGTCAGATGTTCTAACCCTTCCCTACTTTACTAAAAAAATGTTTTTTTATTTCTAATTTATTGAGGGACGCTGGTGTAGCAGTGTGGTAGAAGTGGTAATGGTTAGGTTTTTGTTAGTGTAGGTCAGGGGTCTCCAAACTGCGGCCCGAGGGCCAGATGTGGCCCTTTGCTAGCCTTTATCTGGCCATTGGTGCTTTATTCCTCCCACTTACATAAGGGACAATATTCTTCCCACTCACACCAACAAGGGGGGCACAATTTCTTTCACCGATACCAATGATGGGATACAATTACTCCTACTAATAGGGGCACTACTCCTTATCCTACTGACTGCAAACTCTACGGCCCCGTACACACGAGAGGATCGATCCGCTGAAATTGATCCGCGGATCGGTTTCAGCGGATAGATCCGCTGGTGTGTACAATCCAGCGGATATTTATCCGCGGATATATTTCGAGCCGACCGATTTCCAGCGGATAAAAATTTCTTAGCATGCTAAGAAATCTATCCGCTGGAGCCGATTCCAGCGGATAGATTTCTTAGCATGCTAAGAAATTTTTATCCGCTGGAAATCGGTCGGCTCGAAATATATCCGCGGATAAATATCCGCTGGATTGTCCCGGTGGTCTGTACAGATTCACCGGATCGATCCGTCCGAACCCATCCCTCGCATGCGTCGTAATGATTCGACGCATGCGTGGATATCCTTATATGACAGCGTCGCGCACGTCGCCGCGTCATCATCGCGGCGACGGCGCGACACGTCACCGCGGTGTAAATTTGGCGCCGATTTCGATCCGATGGTGAGTACACTCCAGCGGATCGAAATCCTCTGGAGTGTACCCGGCATATTTATCCGCGGATAAATCCTCTCGTGTGTACACGGCATGAGGCCATATTTACTCTCACCAATGCTGGGCCTGGGTTTTTTTTTACCCCCGCTGGCCACAATCCGGCCCTCCTAAAGTCTGAAGGACAATAAACTGGCCCTTGGTTTGAAAAGTTCGGAGACCCCTGGTGTAGGTGAACTCTAGGCTTATACATGTTATTATCTCGCACTTACCCAAAGTGTAGTGAAAATGTATTAATATGAAAAAATAAATATGAAAATAATTATAAAAATAAATTTAAATTGAAATGACGTGTAGGTGCTGCAATTTTAGTTCTAAATAATACCGGGTCTCTACTTACAAAGCTTGCACTGCAAACCGAGTTTCAGTAAACAAGCATGTAACAGTGTGTAACAGTGTGTTTCTAACCAAGAAGATGGCCGCGGGTGATAAAGTCAACATATACAGTATATATGTTCTCCGTTCTTCCCCAGTATATATGTTCTTCCCAGTCGAGGCTTCTTTCAGGGAAACGCGTTGGGTGGAACAACCTCCAATAACGTCACCACCCACCAGCTTGCAGAGTGAGCTCTGCAGCTGTGTCTATGTCAGGAAAGGCTGGCTGGGAACAGTAGTTCCATACATTCCATGCACATGTACGCGCACGTACAGTTACCAGCGCTAGGCGTGCTATTTAAACGCAGCCGTTTCACCCTAGCTTTGCTGTCTGATATACAGCGTTTCCAGAGCATTACCTGTTTGTCTGATCTGATCCTGTGATTACCGGCTTGCCCTGTGACTACCTCTGCTATCCGTCTGCATCTGACCCCGGCTTGTCTATGACCTTGCATCTGCCTTATCCTCTGATCCATCCGTGCCTGCCTGTTACCGAACCATCTTGTCCAGTGACTCTGTTCCCATATCCTGCACCTGTTCCTGTACCATCTGTCTGTGTTGACCCGGCTTGCCTGACCTTCCTGTGCACCAGTTCCTGGAACTACCTACCTGTTTCCAGTGAGTGACTCCTGTTACAAGCCTGTTCCTGTCTCCTGCCAAGTCTGCTGATCCAGCTACAGCATCCCCTGGTACCTCTAGATCTACCTTCCAGCTGTTGATCCTGCCAGGCACTCGTGCTACCTTGTACTTCCATGCCTCCTGTCCACTCTATCAGGGGCCGCGAGTCAGGGGCATAAGAGAGGCCTCCCTCCCCACTCTGGGCTAATCTACTAGGTACGTCACAGTCAGGGGCGGACTGACAACTCATGGGGCCCCCGGGCAATAGAAGATTATGGGGCCCCTCTGGCTTACAGATGGCCACCACGCCAGGAGGCAGTGCAGCTAAAATCTTGGGATATTCACATTAAAAGCATGTCAGTTTCGGACATATCAGGGACAGATCTAAAAAAAAACACAGATTTTTACATACTGTCCCTGGTTTTACTGAGCCTGGCAACCCTGATGGGGCCCCCTAGTGGCATGGGGCCCTCGGGCAGTGCCCGAGTGACTCAATGGTCAGTCCGCCCCTGGTCACAGTCTATATTGTTTTCTTGATCTGAATTTGTGAAGGGCAATGACAATTGGAAATGAAAACATACATTTTGAATGCACCATGAAGTTTCTCCTTTAAAATTTCACATATGCTGGAGAACATTAAGCTGACCTATTGGAGTTGGAATCTTTTGAATACTATTCCTAAAACTTTGGTGGAGGGATCACTACAGCGGGAGGAGGTTTGCACATTGGAGCTGACTGAGTGGAAATTCGCAGGTGGTTGCCTTGATAACAAGCGTGTTTGATCCCTATAATTTGGGATCCATCTTGTCTGGTAAGAGGCTTTAATTTTTCCCTTCTGACACAAGAGAACACACCCCTGAACATCATGGATATCCATGGTTTGCACTGAAAATATATATGGACAGTCACTATATATTTATTTAATTTGATCATTTGATGTGGACTACACTAATATAGAATTGTTTTTTCTAATTTACTAGGATTGCGCACTTTTGTTTTTGTATAAATTCTAGGATTGGCTGGGTTGGGAGTGACTCGGGCAGAGCTGGGTGACTCACAGGCAGCATCACTGAGACCTCACACTTTTTTTCCAGGACATTCTGGAACCTTCTGGAAAGGAAGGAGGAGAGGGAAGGTGGTGCTGCCTGGAGTGTTCTGAGGAGCCCTGACCAATTTCCAATATGAATTGGCAGGGGGCAGGCCTCCTTAAATACTCTGGGTCAGCCCAGCTGGGGAGGAGTAGTTTGGGTGGAAGCTGGAGATGGAGTGCTAGGCTGTCCTGGCCTTTGAGGGAGCTCCCCAGTCTGGGGGTGGGGGGGTGACCATAGAATAAAACAAGAAATTGGTCACACATTGGAACGTGCTCGGTAACTTTTTCCCCCTACACACGACCAGGTTTTCCGATAGGAAAACTGGCATGAGAGCTTTGTTAGGGAATCCCGGCCATGTGTATGCTCCATCACAGTGTTTCCCATAGGAAACACTGAGGGGTTAAAAAACGCCGGGGAACCCGACGGGAAAAAAGAGAGCTTGTCGGGAAAACTGCGATGGAGCATACACACGGCCGGTTTTCCTGGCCAAAAGATCTCGTCGTGTGTACGAGGCTTTAAGGTTGATATTCTACCGGCTAATGTTGGCTGGCAAATAAAAGAGGAGGCAGCTTGTGTGTGTCCCTATTCCTCTTGAACCATGCCAGGACCCCAACATGGGAAGGGTGCCTTGGCAGGGGAACAACATAATGAGGGCATGTTGATGCCTTAATCCTAAAGTCATCATCCCTACATTTCTGGCTTGATTGGATATTGGGGGTCTGTGCGGACTTTTTGGAAGCTGGAAGACCCATTACCATATCCACCCCCCCTTACATGAATGAATAAGGGGTGCTCATATACTCATGAACTAAAACAATTTCCATGGTAAAGAACCACAGCCACAGGGTGTATATGTTGTTTAATAAAAAAAAAAGCCCCATGGTGTAAATCCATCATCAATCAATCATGATGACGAATGGTGACCCATTGTAAAAAAAACATTGCAACAATCCTGCTCTCGGCAGACTCTTAATGCAAATGTCGGTTTTCCAGCCAACTGCTGAATGTCAACAAGCCAACCAGCGATGCTGTCTCACTCCATTGACTAAATATGGTTATGACCAAATTTGGTCACTGATGTTACCTGGATCTCCTGGCCAGATCCAGTTGTGTTTCATTGTTTTTTTTGTGATCTTGTTAAAGCTTTGTTTGCTGTGTTGCCCACCCCTCAGGTGGACCGCTTATGGATGTTTTAGATGCCTCTGAATTAATATTATTTGAACAGACAATATTTTTGTACAAACTTGTTTTCAAATGTCAGGTTTTTATTCAACCCTAATAATACAAAGGAAACTATTGTGGTTAAAATCAGAATCACATACTGTATATCTTCTAAAAAAATTATAGAGTTTTGGATTTCAACTCTCTGTTGTAACTCCTCCTTTCCATTCCAAATGATGACCTTTGAACACATCTGCCCCAATTCACCTGGAACCCGGGGGACTATTTCCTCTATCTATTTCTCTTTATCCAGGGGGGCTCGTTCCGCTCCCACCCATATGTTTCCAGATGGGAGCGAGACTTGACGACTGTTATAGAATTAGAGGATTAGAGCAAGGCCTGGTCATCCATTGCCAAATGTTCCTTTAATACGGTTACCATGGAAGCAGCGTACAAGGTTCTCCTCCGCTGGTATTGTGTTCCGGCCCACAGCTCATGCGAATCCATCGTATGATGATAGATGCTTCCGGGGATGTGGCCATCGCGGAGACGAGATACATATTTGGTGGTCCTGCCCACGACTTGTGGGATTCTGGTCTAGGGTCTATGGCCTTCTGTCAACTCTTTTAAATGTACCCTTCCGCAAAGACTCTCGACATGCTTTACTTCATTGCCCCCTCCCGGGCCTCTTCTCCTACCAACAAAAGCTGGCCACCTACCTCTTTATTGCTGCAAAACGTGCTATTGCTAAAGCATGGAGGAAGCCCTCGGTTGGTATTGCAGAGGTGAAGAGCATTTTGACCACCCTCATGTTACATGGAGATGACCAGTGTACTTCATGACACCCATGCTAAGTTCCTCAAAGTGTGGAATCCATGGTGGTCTTATGCTCTCCCTGCCCTGCCCCCAGACAGCTTGGGTATTCCAGACCGTTCAAATATACCACCCAACCCCCAGGCCCTGAGCTCTTCTCTTGTCTAAGTCTACAGCTTCTGTCTCTCCTCCCCAACATCTGGCTTCATATTACATCTTCTTTTTCTCCTTCCTCTCTCTTACTTTCACCCCCCCCCCCCCCACCCTGTTTTCCACTTGTCCCCCCCCCCCCTTTTTTTTTGTTTTGAGGGTTTTAGTTTATTTTTCCATTTTTTTTTTTCCTTTATTTTGTTTGTCCATTTTGATTTGTCTGTTGGTCCTACTGTGCCTTGGACTTCAGAGTCCAGTTACTCATTCCCACTTCCGGCTCAGTCGCCGGATGCTTTTATTGTTTGCCTTTACTTTAAAAAATAAAATAAGGAAAATGTATATATATTTGTATGCATATTTTTTGTTTGTATCTCCGTGATGTTTTGTTCCCCAGCGTGGGACTACTTTGCCTTCCTTTTCTTCAAGCCAGTATCCTGGCTATGTTTTTTTTTTTCCCAATAAAAATTATTGTACTAGAAAAAATTATAGAGTTTTGTTAAAAAATCCAGTTATCAATGTGTTATTGTCAATACAATAATAGTCGATTAATACAGATGGGTGATAATAATCAAGAACTTTTAAAATGTTATTTTTTATTTTTATATATCAAAACCTTCTGATAAGTTGAGCAACATCCATTGCTTCTGCAAGATCAAATAAAAAGTAGGTGAACATAATTGTGGATTTTTGCTCCTAGACATAAGTTATTGTTCCTCTTTCATTAAACAGCAATTAAAGACTTACATTTATTCATTATATGAAGCTCCGCAAAAGCAAACCTTTCCTTCACAGCGAAAGAATTGAAATAGTGTAATTAAATAGCAGGAAACCAACAGTAATTAGATGTCCTAAAATACCCTGGAGCTGTATTTAACAGGAACTACTGCCTTCTCCTAATTCATTTAAACCACTCACCATAATGGTCTCATTGAAAGCAAATGGTAGCCATTTAAAGTGTAATTTAGTGGTGTGGTTAGGTGGGTTCCTCATACTTGCCCCAGTCTTCGGGCAGGTAGGTGGAGCGATGAGATTTCCTTACTGATTTGAATGCTGTAATGACATCTTAATTGACTAGCAAAGCTACACCTGAAAGATTCTTGTTTTTCTGGCAGTGGGGGACTTTTGCATGTTACGTCACAGGTGACGTCAATAGAGTGAAGTGGGTGCAGTCACCGAAACCTAGGAGAGAAACAACATGATTCCATAGATTACTCTGCAGGAGAGTCTACGGGTATGGATCAGCACATGGCAGGCCCTCTAAGGACAGTCATGCCATGTGGCAGTTTCAGGTTTCAATGATAGTGAGTGTCATGAATATGCAATAGTCTGGCAGCTTACCTGTTTCCATCTGTCCATTGAGAGGCCTGACTCTGTTCTGGTTACCTTCTTATGTCCTCTCCTTCTTGATTGGCCCGCCCAGGCTATCCCAGGAAGTCTATATTAACTGTTGCACTACAGGCCTGCAGTGCTGTTCAACCGTGTTGTTAGCTTTAGTTCCTGTCTGCAGTGTGTTACGATTATCTTCCTGTGTACCGTTTTTGGCTCGTCCCTGACTTCTCCTGTTTGCCTGTGATCTTGACCTTTTGCCTGTCCCTCGGTTACCCCTGTCTGCCTGGTGCTCTGACCTCGGCTTACCCATCACTACCGCTTGTCTGCTTGCTGCTTCCCCTCTCTCCCTGCGGTGTGTGACCTAGGGGATCCCAGGGGTTGCGACCTGGATCCAGCTGCGGCGAAGGCCATCCTCACCACTAGAGGCTCTGGTGAACACAAAGTTGGGTCTTAGACTCCGCGCCCTGGGTGATCTTGGGTTCACACTTCCTCTCTTATCGCAGCAGTCGGTCATAGGTTTCACTACCCTGTGGTGCATCCCTGACCCCAACGGGGTGCACTTGTCACCTGGCCACGGGTGACCTGACAGTGAGCCCTTGTAGAAGATCACCAACTCGGAGTTCCTCAGGGCGTGGAGTCTAAGCCCCAGCCTGCTTCTTCACCAGGGCCCCTGATGACGGGATAAACTTAAAGCAAGCTGGAACCAGGTAGTGGCCCCCGGGTACACCCAGCTGAGGATACAGACAGCGCTCGTAAGTACAAATGACAGGCGACAGAAGGAAATCCAGAAAACAAGTCGAGGTCAGGGTGGGCAGCAAGCAAGGACAAACAGTAGATGAAGCCAGGGTTGGTGCACGGTGTTACGGAAATATTTATTTCTCACTTAAATAATTAAAATAAGTGATTAATACCTTTTATCTATATAAAAACGAAAACAAAGAATAGTGGTGCAAAAAGAGAAAAGGATTACATTTATTGATACAGAGAAGAAACTTGTATTAATCCAATATTCGTGACTATAACATAATAGATACCACCTTTAAAACCAAGATGATACCGATGATGCACAATAATACAAAATAGGAATATGGCTATAATGGACACAGTTGTAGTTAACTGAATCTACGAGGACAGCGACAGAGAAGTGAGATTAATCTTAGGCCAAATCTTAAAATAGAACAGAAGTAGGGAGAGGGAGAGAGAGGGAGAGAGAGGGAGAGAGAGAGAGGGAGAGAGGGAGAGAGAGGGAGAGAGGGAGAGAGGGAGAGAGAGGGAGAGAGGGAGAGAGAGGGAGAGAGAGAGAGGGAGAGAGAGAGAGGGATATTATGTCACCATGTGGGTCAGGTCCTCATCTCCAAAGCTTTCTGTCTGACCTTTATCCTCCCCTGCCCTCCTCTACCCCCCCTCCAGGATTTTAAATCCCTATGGACTCATTGGTTTAAAGTTGCCTAACAAACTGATTGGTTGAACCTCAAGCCTAGATATTCATTGGTTCGAAGTTCCCTCAGATCCTGATTGGTTGAATCTCAAGCCTTTTTGCCTAGCATGCCCAAATCTAAAAACCTTGGTGCCTTTAAGACTAAATTGTGCTAAGCAATCTCCTTTGATGCTTAGTTCGACCATTTCTAAGGGCCCCTGCTGTGATGGAGCCTTTCCGTCTGTCCTGGCCTTTCAAGACAAAAGGATAATTTAACAAATTTAATTATCAACCGGGAAAATTAACCCATTCCATCAGACAGGAAGAAGTACATTTTAAAGGTCAGCTGAGCCCTTAATTTGTCATATCACAAAATATAACCAGTCCAGTATAACATACACATCCATCTTTGCACTGGTTCCCCTGGTATAAATATGAAATTCTAAATTTCCACCACAGTCCCCCCTGATGTTCATTCTTGAACTTATGTCCTCCTTCAATGATCTTGTACCCCTCCACAAGGGCCCAGAAGCCCCCGACCCTTTCCCACCACCACCACTGCGGCTTGAACACACTGGAACCCCATCATGGTAGACTTGAGACAGTCCTGGTGCCCTTGAGACTTCACATCCAATTGTCCGATCAAACATATCCGTCGGACCGTTGTTGTCAAAAAGTCTGATCGTGTATATGGGCCTCAAGAAAACTCACCACATTACATGGACTCCAAGGGCAGTCTCTCAATATTGCAAGACAACTAAGGGTAGTCTTTCCACATGGCAGTCTTTCTAAGTGAATTCTCACTAGGGTTGTCCTGATACCGATACTAGTATTGGTATTGGAACCGATACTGAGCATACTTGTACTCGCGCAAATGCTCCCGATGCTTCCCCGATACTTTTTCTTTTTTCCTCCTGAGTGGGGCGGAGAGGGGGCGGGAAGCGGTCGGAGACGAGACCGAGAGGAAACTGAGGAGGCGGGATCAGAAGGCAGAGAGGAGGCGGGATCGGAAGGCGGAGAGGAGGCGGAGAGCAGAGCAGTCCTCGGGTATGTATAACATACCACTGGAGGAGAGCTGCTGCCGCTGCCGCCGTCTAGTTGTTTGGCGCTCAGGGAACATAACAGCTTTCATTTGAATAGCTGTGTGTTCCACGCCGCGCGTCAACATAGCCCCTTCCCCTTGCCCAGGCACTTTGGATTGGACGGGTGATCTGTCTATCAAAGTGCCTGGACAAGGGGGAGGGGCTAAATATGACGACGTGCGGCGGGGAACACACAGCTATTCAAATGAAAGATGTTATGTTCCCTGAGCGCCGAACAACTAGACGGCGGGGGGGATGAGACCTACACAAGCCTGCATTTGGGGGGGAGACACAGACAAAGCTGAATTTGGGAGACACAAGGCTGCATTTGGGGGGAGACATGGCTGCATTTAAAAAAAAAGTATCGGTAATCGGTATCGGCGTGTACATGAAAAAAAGTATCGGTACTTGTACTCGGTCCTAAAAAAGTGGTATCGGGACAACCCTAATTCTCACCACATGGCAATCTTCCCAAGGGAAGTCTCACTATATGAGTCTTTAAGAGCATTCTCTCAACATTATAGGATCTCTAATGGCAGTCTTTCCACATGGCAGGTCGGGGCAGTATTTCCACATGGCAGGCCCTCTAGGGGCAATCTCTATACATAACAGCACCTCTAAGTGAAGTCTTTCCAAGTCACTGTCTCTCCATATGATAGGCTATTTCAGGGCATTTTGACAAAATCAATTGCTGTAAGGACAGTTATTCCACATGACATACTCAGGGCAGCCCATACATAAGGCAGTCCCTCTCAGGAGAGTCATTCCACATAGCAGGTGATCAAAAGCAGTCCCTCTAAGAAGAGTCTCTCCATATGGCTGGCCCACTGAGGCATTCTCTATAAACAGCAGACGTTTTAACAAAGTCCCACCACATAACAGGCCCATTAGGAAATCTTTTTTAACCACTAGGGGCCCACGCCTTAGCCGAATGACGGCTACAGTGCGGACCCCAATTGCCGGAAGGACGTCAATAGACGTCCTCCCCTTTGCACATGCCCCCTGCGCCCCCCGTCGCACGCTGTGGTCACCGAGTCACTGTGACTCGGGTGATCACAGATCCATGTAAGGGGCTGGTCACCGGCTCCTTCGTAGGGGACATCGGTCCCCATTGGAAGAGACAAATCAGCCTCAATAGTGCACACCAGTACCGCCTGCCAGTGCCCACTGTGACCACCAGTGCCACCTGTCAGTGCCAATCAGTAACACCTATCAGTGCCCATCACTGCCACCTATCAATACCCACCAGTAGTGCCAGTCAGTGCCTCATCAGTGCCACCTATTAGTGCCAATTCTCAGTGCCCAACAGTGGCACCTATTAATGCCCTTCAGTGCCACCTCTCAGTGTCACCTCTCAGTGCCCACCGATACGCCTCTCAGTGCCCACCAGTGCCGACCTATCAGGGCCCACCAGTCCCGCCTATCAGGGCCCACCAGTGCCTCCTTATTGGTGCCCACCAGTGCAGCCCATTGGTGCCCACCAGTGCAGCCTATCGGTGCCCATCAGTGCAGTCTCATCAGCGTACATCAATGAAGGAGAAAAATTACCTGTTTGCAAAATGTTATAACAAAATATAAAACGGTCTTGTATTTTTTTTTATTTTGTCTTTTTATTTTTTTTTAACAAAAAATTTAAACCGCAGAGGTGATCAAATACCACCAAAAGAAAGCTCTATTTGTGTACAGTGTTGCATGACCGCGCAATTGTCATTTAAGGAGTGAGAGCTCTGAAAGATGAAAAATGGTCTGGGCAGGAGGGGGGTTTAAAGCGGAGTTCCACCCAAAAGTGGAACTTCCGCTTAATCCACTCCTCGCCCCCTTACATGCCACATTTGGCATGTCATTTTTTGGGGGGGAAGTGGGGGCTTCAGAAGGAGTGGGACTTCCTGTCCCACTTCCTCCTTCCGTCGAGGGGCTGCTAAGGTGATACATCATATCCCCTTTTGGCAGCCCCTCCCTGTAGGCGATAGCCTGTCCAATTGGATGGCGCAGCGCCGCTCGTGCATGCGCAGTGGGTGCCCGGCCGTGAAGCCGAAAGCTGTCACAGCCGGGTGCCCACACTTAGAATGAAGACGCCGGCCGGAGAGGGGGAGAGAGGAGCGGAGCCCCGGGCCGGCTCGTCGCTGGAACGTGGAGCAGGTGAGTGTATGTTTATTAAAAGCCAGCAGCTACACTTTTTGTAGCTGCTGACTTTTAATAAACATTCAAAATGTCTGGAACACCCCTTTAAGTGCCCAGTAAGCAAGTGGTTAATATTTGCTGGCTAAAAACAATGGGGCAGATTTACATAGAATTACGCCGGCGTATCAGCAGATACTCCGACGTAACTCCGAATCTAAGCCCGTCGTATGTTTAAGTGTATTCTCAAACTGAGATACACTTAAACATGCCTAAGATACGACGGCCAGCGCCGTCGTATCTTAGGGTGCAATATCTACGCTGACCGCTAGGTGGCGCTTCCATTGCGGTCGGCGTAGAATATGCAAATGACTAGTTACGCCGATTCACAAACGTACGCTTGCCCGTCGTAGTGAATTTACGTCGTTTCCGTAAGAGATACGCGGCGTAAAGATAAACATGCCCCCTAGGTGGCGTATCCAATGTTAAGTATGGCCGTCGTTCCCGCGTCGCAATTTGAAAATTTTACGTCGTTTGCGTAAGTCGTCCGTGAATGGCGCTGGACGCCATTTACGTTAACGTCGAAACCAATGACGTACTTGTGACGTAATTTCGCGCAATGCACGGTGGGAAATTTTGAGACGGAGCATGTGCAGTACGATCGGCGCGGGAACGCGCCTAATTTAAATGATCCACGCCCCCTACCTGAATCATTTGAATTAGGCGGGCTTGCGCCGGTGGACTTTACGCTAAGCCGCCGCAACTTTACAGGCAAGTGCTTTATGAATCAAGCACTTGCCCGTAACACTTGCGGCGGTGTAACGTAAAGGAGATACGTTACGCCGCCGCAGTTCTACGTGAAGCTGCCCCAATCTCTCCACCTGGCAGGCTCTTTCAGGACAATTTTTCTGGCTGGCCTTATAATCTCATAGTTTCTGCCTTCTCCAAATGTATTATATTATATTTAACCTTCTACATTTTTGCATTTGCTGTCTTTGAAAAGACGCCATAAAATAAATGTGGTAAAGCAAAAAAAAACATGTCCTTTGAATACATAATTTTGAACTGAAGATAGTAGGTATAGATACATCCAGCCAACTTTCTCATGGCGATTTGCTAACATGACAGGCTTATACTCCAATGGCAAGATTTTACAGCTATAATGCCGCATACACACAACCGTTTTTCGGGTTCTAAAAAATTACGTTTTTAAGGGTCCAGAAAAAAATAAGTTTTTTTCAACCCGATCATTAAAAGGACCTTGCCTACACACGATCGTAAAAAAGAAAATTCTCTAGCAAAGCGTGGCGACGTACAACGCGTACGACGGCACTATTAAGGGAAAGTTCCATTCGGATGGCGCCACCCTTTGGGCTGCTTTAGCTGATTCCGTGTTAGAAAAAGACGATTCGCGCTTTTCAGTCTGTTACATCGTGATGAATGTGCTTACTCCATTACGAATGCTAGTTTTACCAGAACGAGCGCTCCCATCTCATAACTTGCTTCTGAGCATGTGTGGGTTTTTCACGTCGTTAAAGCTCACACACGGCCATTTATTACAACCATAAAAACGACAACGTTAAAAACGTCGTAAAAAAATAGAGCGTGTTTTCGAATTTTTTAATGCCCATTTTTTAGATCGTGAAAAATGCCCTGGAGCCCACACACAATCGTTTTTAATGACATTAAAAAAAAACATCATTTTTTAGAACCCGAAAAATGGTCGTGTGTTCACGACATTACTCCCAACTCTGTTCCTGTACACCTTGTAATTCTGAAGGTCCCCACATACCTTTGTGTGTCCCAGGTACTCCTCTTAGATTTTTCATTATACAAAATCCATGGCAGAGATTTTGAGCCTCTCATAATTGTCACATCAAGCCTACAGACCCAGGAACTCATGTCTCACAATAGAAATAGAAGACATGTTCAGGTGCATTAACTCTCAACTCCTTAGAAATATTAGTTGTGGGTGGCCTAAACCCTTAAATTGATAAAACTCAGAGACTTTTCCATTTTTGGCAAACAATACATACTACATAGTTTCGTAACTTTCATCAAAGTAACCTCTAGGGTCTGCCAAACAAAAAAATATTAATTTAAACAAGTCGAAAACATTGTATCTGAGGCTTTCTTGTTTATTAGCTTATAGTTTCCCCCCGAAGTAGCTGAATCTCCTTAGGATTGTGCAATTTATTTGATACATTTTTTGTAAAATAAGGAAAGCAACAGGTAAAAGCTTCAGTATTAAATCAGAATGGGTCCCTGTTCCACAGTCAAGATTTTAGTGAAAGTAGACCGAAGAATGTGATGACTTAAAGGGGTTGTAAAGGAATTTTTTTTCCCCCTAAATAGCTTCCTTTACCTCAGTGCAGTCCTCCTTCACTTACCTCATCATTCCATTTTGCTTTTAAATGTCCTTATTTCTTCTGAGAAATCCTCACTTCCTGTTCTTCTGTCTGTAACTAGACATGTGCATTCATTTTCATATCAGGTATTTTCATTATCGTTTTAGCAAACGATAACGAAAGCACAGAAAACGAAAACCGAAAGATCCGACATAAACAAATGCTTTATTGCCTAACCTTAACTCTATTAGTCTAATATTATTCTACATAAAGAGAAAAGATTCGACATTAAGAGAAAAGATTCGACATTATAGAGACATGAAGAAGAGTTGACATAGAGAGAAAAGAGTTGACATAGAGAGAAAAGAGTCGACATAGAGAGAAAAGAGTTGACATAGAGAGAAAAGATTCGACATTGAGAGAAAAGATTCGACATTATAGAGACATGAAGAAGAGTTGACATAGAGAGAAAAGAGTCGACATAGAGAGAAAAGAGTCGACATAGAGAGAAAAGATTCGACAGAGAGAAAAGATTCGACATAGAGAGACATGAAGATTCCACGAAGCAGCTAAAAACATCCGATCGCAGCGAGTGGACATTTATGGTCAAATGCTCTTCCCATTGTCAGGTCACCTGTGGCCAGGTGACAAGTGCACCCCGTGGGGGTCAGGGATGCACCACATGGTAGTGAACCCTATAGCCGGCTGCTGCGATCAGAGAGGACCCAGCTTTGTGTTCACCAGAGCCTCTAGCGGTAAAGGTTTGCCTTCGCCGCAGCTGGATCCAGGTCGTGACCCCTGGGATCCCCTAGGTCACGCTCCGCAGAGAGAGAGAGAGGAAGCAGCAGGCAGAACAAACGGAAGTGATGGGTAAGCCGAGGTCAGGGCAACAGGCAGACTAGGGTAACCGAGGGACAGGAAAAAAAGTCAAGGGAACATGCAAACAGGAGAAGTCAGGGACGAGCCAAAACGGTACACAGGAAGATAATCGTAGCACACTGCAGATAGGAACTTGAGCAAACAACACTGTTGAACAGCACTGCAGGCCTGTAGTGCAATGGTTAATATAGACTTCCTGGGATGGCCTGGGTGGGGCCATACAGGAAGGAGAGGTGATAAAAAGGGAACCAGAACAGAGTCAGGCCTCTTAACCACTTACCCCCGGAACATATTGCTGCCTAAAGACCAGAGTACTTTTTGCGATTCGGGACTGCGTCACTTTAACAGACAATTGCGCGGTCGTGCGACGTGGCTCCCAAACAAAATTGGCGTCCTTTTTTTCCCACAAATAGAGCTTTCTTTTGGTGGTATTTGATCACCTCTGCGTTTTTTATTTTTTGCGCTATAAACAAAAATAGAGCGACAATTTTGAAAAAAATGAATATTTTTTACTTTTTGCTGTAATAAATATCCCCCAAAAATATATAAAAAACATTTTTTTTCCTCAGTTTAGGCCGATACGTATTCTTCTACATATTTTTCGTAAAAAAAATCGCAATAAGCGTTTATTGATTGGTTTGCGCAAAAGTTATAGCGTTTACAAAATAGGGGGTATTTTTATGGCATTTTTATTAATATTTTTTTTACTAGTAATGGCGGCGATCAGCGATTTTTTTTTCGGTATTGCGACATTATGGCGGACACTTCGGACATTTTTGACACATTTTTGGGACCATTGGCATTTTTATAGCGATCAGTGCTATAAAATGCATTAGATTACTATAAAAATGCCACTGGCAGTGAAGGGGTTAACACTAGGGGGGCGGGGAAGGGGTTAAGTATGCCTGGGTGTGTCTTTCTGTGGGGGGGGGGGGTGGCCTCACTAGGGGAAACACTGATTTTCTGTTCATACATTGTATGAACAGAAAATCAGCATTTCCCCTGCTGACAGGAACGAGAGCTGTGTGTTTACACACACAGCTCCCGTTCCCCGCTCTGTACCGAGCGATCGCGTGTGCCCGGCGGCGATCGCGCCCGCCGGGCACACGCACGGGAGTCGGGGGGCGAGCGGGGAGCGCGCGCGCGCGCCTCCGGCGGCGCGCACGCGCCCCCTAGTGGCGGCTATACGATAGGACGTATAGCTACGGGCTCTCGCCCAGGAGAGCCGACCTGCCGCCGTATAATGACGGTGGCTGGTCGGCTACTAGTTAATGGACAGATGGAAACAGGTAAGCTGCCAGACTATTGCATATCCATGACACTCATAGGCTGTAGAAGAATTCTAATGTTGGTTGACTAGTAATAATAATTAATAAACACAATTTTTACTAGTGTCATACAATTATTAGAATTTTTTATAGCTTGTAGGCGGAAAATTCGACCGGAAATGTACGATTTCGTTGCTCCGTCAAATCTTTTTTTTTTTTTTTCAAAGATTCTGTCAATCTTTTTTTTTTAAAGATTCCGTCTAATCTTTCTTATGACATTCGACAGACACCATAAGCCTTCAATGACAGATTCGACCTTAATTAATTTGGACTTTCGGACAAATGCATTTTTTTAACAAAAAGCTAAATAAATTAAAACGAATTTCGGGAGTAACTAAATAAATGTATTTTTCGGACGAAAACGAAATTCCGAAACAAAATATTTCAGTGTGCACATGTCTATCTGTAACTACACACCGTAATGCGAGGCTTTCTCCCTGGTGTGGAGAAAGCCTCTTGAGGGGGGAGGGGCGAGCAGGCAAGTGAGGACACTCTCTACTTTGCAGATAGAGAAAGGAGCTGTGTTAGTGGGTGTCCTGACACTCCTGCTCGTCCCCTCCCCCTCAAGAGGCTTTCTCCAAACCAAGGAGAAAGCCTTGCATTACTGTGTGGAGTTACAGACAGAAGAAGTGAGGATTTCTCAGAAGAAATAAGGACATTTAAAAGCAAAATGGAAGGATAAGGTAAGTGAAGGAGGACTGCACTAAGGTAAAGGAAGCTATTTAATGCTGGAGACTCTCCGACTCTTGTAGGTACTTTGAGTACTGGACTTAATGGAAGAGAAGTGGGTTGTTCATCTACTGTATAATGGAAGTTCAATTGTTGTGACCATTTGCTGCCTAAGAGTTTTTATTTTTTTTATATATTTTTTTATAAATCGCTAAAAATTTATATATAAAGCAACGAGCCAAAGTCATGCTTTTTTTTAATATTATTATTAATTTAAAGGAAAATCTCTGTTTTAACCCAATATTTAAAAAAAAAAAAAAAAACGAGCACACAGGCCTTGGGAAGCACAAAACTTTCAAAACAGTATATACTCAGAAACAAAAAAAAAAGATTCTATAATAGAGAAGGTGGTCCCTCCTGGCAAGGCACCCCCACAATGTTGAAGGTATGTGTCCTAGTATGGTTCAGGAGGGGGGACCTCACCCATTATTTTATTTTTGTGTGAGTCCATGGAGGGACTCCAGTTTTTTTTTAAAGAAGACAGAAATTTCATTTATCAGCAGTTTGCAACACTTTTTTTTCCTTTGTAAATGTCAGTGCTGTTGCAGCACTTTCTGTACATCAAAGAGATGTGCCCCTTCACAGACAGGATTAGGACACCTTCCCATGCTAGTTAGTTTAAGGAAGTGGGCATTTTTAATGTTCCACTTTAACCACTTCCTGACCGTGCTATAGCCGAAAGATGGCTATAGCGTGGTCGTCCAGTTCTGGGAGGGCTTAATCATATGATGTCCTCCCTTGATCACGCCCATGGTGGTGCGCTTTGTGATCGATGTGTACTTAGGGGAAAACCGAGAACCTGCTCTCTACTTTTTCCCCCGTACACACGTTCGCCTTTCCTGTTGGGACCGTGTGTATACTCCATCTGACTTTTTCCCCACAGGAAACGGCCATTTTTCAACAGGAAAAAGTCCGCTGGGAATTCCAACTGGAAAAAAGAGAGCTGGTTCTCTTTTTTTTGCCGGACAATTCCCGCAGTTTTCCCGTCGGAAAAACTGCGATGGAGCATACACTGATTCCCAGCCGAAAGCTCTCCTCGCGGTTTTCCTGTCAGAAAACCCGGTCGTGTGTACGGGACATTTGCCATCGGGAATCCCGGTCATGTGTACAGGGCATAAGGGTTTGATATGATTTTTTTAGTGGGAATACCACCCTGTTTTTCAGTTCGGTGAAGCAGAAATGTGCCCATGAGTCCCTGTTGAAGCTTATTTGCCTCATCTCAAATTTGAAATTGAATAGTTGGGTGCATAAAAGATTATAACCAATTATATAGATTCTGTGGAATTCCCTTTATACAGAACTGATTCAAACACCTTACTCCCGAATACTAGGGTGAAGGAGAATTAGGCATGCCTGAAGAAGCGAACTATTCGCAAAATAGATAGGCTCCTTCTTGGATAATTCCATGAATAAAATATATTGTCACGATCAGGAGTCAGGCTCAGAAACCAGTAGCTATAGCAGTAGAGGGGTTCCCACCGACCAGTAAGATAAGTACTCAAGCAGGTCACCCCTGGCAAGTGACACGGACTCATCCATGGTGCAGGGTCTAAACACTAACAGGCATTCTCCAGAGCTCCTGATGGTGGAGATGTTTTTTCTGCATGTAGTACCAGGTCGTGCTCCTCAGAATAGCTCCACCAGGAGGTGAGCGAGTCGGGGTCCAGTAGCAGATTGAAACAGCTCTGGTTAACGGGAGTGAACCACAACTGGGGCTAGCAAGGAATTTCAATGCACCTCTCTATGTGAGAATAAGTATTGGGACCCCAGGTGTCACTCCACACAAACAGGAGTTTGGGGTTCTCTACATCATCTCTCTCTCACATAAAGGGATGCGTTGAACTACTAGGGGGTGAGTGCATTACAACAAGCGACCGTACCCTAGACTTAAAATGATACAATGCACTAGGAGATTCCAATGCACAGCTGTATGCAAAGGATTATCAGTATTGGACCCCAAGCATCACTCCAAATCTGAGAACAGGAGTTTGGGAGTTCCCTACATCATATCCCTTAAACATACAGTAGTGCATTAGGCCACTAAGGGAGTAGGTATAAAATACCTTCAACCCTTAGCATAGAAAAGTTAGAGCGAACATGTTCTGTAACTTAGGGCAAGGGCCTTTAACAATAAAGAACTTATGTCAAGCACGTAGTTGGTAAGAATAGTGATAACTAATAGCAACAGCATAAGAGAGGCATATATAGCTCAGGTTATTGGAAAGTATGTTCCTTTAAAGAAGTTCCTCAGCAATCAACCATAGCACAACAGCAAGTCCCAAGTTAAGATGATAGTTTACAAGCCAACATTTGTTAAGCAACAATATCTGCAGCAGATCTTCCTAAGGTACTACAAGTAAAACATGTGCTACTTATCCGTTTGTAGGGCTTGAGACAAGGGATTTCGTAGTGTAGGGTGGTCTACCAGGAATTTCTCTTAGGTGCCAGCAATAATGGTTGTCTGGAAGTAGATAGCATAATGGCTATGTGGATATGGAGAGTCCTGGTAAAGTTGATCTGTAGCGTGGAGGGCGCTGGCAGCAAGAATGTAAGCATGGCTGAGCTACGGCTGACAATAATAGAACGGCGTGTGTATACACGCCGTTCTGTTTATAGGTGAGAGGCATGTGTGCCCTATACAACGCTGATTGCGCTGGCACTTCCGCGTTCCAAGCTGGAACGCACGCAGCGCCGGTCGCCGCACTGCGTTCCAGCGTGTAACGCACAGCTGCGCCAGGGGCTTTTTACACAGATATAGCAGGTAAGGATCAAGCAGAAGCGCAGTCAGTAAGCAAGCCAAAGGTTGGTACAAGCAGATGCAGGTTGGGATCAATTGCAAGTGTATTCGAGAAACAAGCCAAAGGTCAGTAGTGTGGTGGGAATGAGAGGTAGTGAATATACAGACAGCAGCAGGAGACACAAAAGCAAGATATTGGCTGGAGAGAGCAAAATAATCTGGTAAACAGGAAGTGCAAAGGCATGGCTTAAATAACAAGTTTATGGGTGAAGCAAGGAGTTCAAGGTTCACCAGAAACAAGGCAGGATTGTCCAAAGGAATCAGACAGGGTTGCCGTCTAGTATCCTAGGTTTCGCAGCAAGAAGAGCCACTGCCGGACGCAGCAGAGGTCATATGTTCAGGTCCCTGGTCCTGATGAATTATTTGTTGTGCCAATTTTATTTTGCCCATCAATAATAACTTTCAAAGCCATCCACAACTCTTGCCCCCAGCTACATAACTAGCGTAGTCTAAAAATACCAACCTAATCGTCCGCTTCATTCCACTTAAGACCTTCTGCTCTCTAGCCTCCCCCCCCTCCCCATCACCTCCTCCATACTCGCCTCAGGACTTCTCTCGAGCCTCTCCCATCCTCTAGAATGCCTACCCCAAGCTGTCAGACTATCTCCAAATCTATCCACTTTTAGGCAATCCCTAAAAAACATTTCTCTTTAACAATTGTACTTTAATTTTCTTCATTAGATCATCCCCCACAGTTTTTTTACCCTTTTGTATCACTTGACCCTCCCATCTAGATTGTAAGCTCTAATGATCGGGGGCCCTCTGATTTCTCCTGTATTGTATTGTTATTGTATTGTCTTCCCTAACATTGTAAAGCGCTTTGCAAAACTGTTGTCGCTATATAAATTCTGTATAATAATGATAACTCTTTCATTCCTTTTTTTCTGGTATGATTCTGGATCAATATGCAGGGGTTCTAAAAAAGGAAACATTATACAGATTTTTAAGCAAGAACACAAATAAAAATGTGTGATAAGAAATAAACTATAAACCAGCAGTGACCCTCAGGCCGGGGCCGGGGGCCAACGGAAGATGCCTGAGCCTGCAGACTCAGGGGGTGAGGTGGACACGGAAGTGGACCCGAAGAACAGAGTGAACAAAAAAAAAAGTATTACACACATAATATAAGTCCATAAAGAAAGCGTTTGACTCTTTCTAAGGAAAAATATACAAAGCAAAAAGGATAAAAAAAAAAAAGATAAAAAATTGTCCCAATTGAAAAACAAAAAACAAAAAATTTGATAAATTTCCAAAATCCATCCACCATCAAAAAAAAAAATTTGCTGTAAAAGGATTATTGTCCAGACAGTGCAAACTTGTTCCTTCACCATACGCAAGGGTAAGACACCCAAAGTGCACAGAAGGGGAATGTGCTTACCAGACTTAATGGATCTTTTTGATTAAAAAAAGATCTCTTGCGCTTAGCAGGAGCGTGCCTGCACACTTGGCCATAAACGGGAGATGTGGGTATTGGCTCAAGACCTCCATTGCAGAGATGGAACATGGAATGAAAAAGCTGCTTGAAGATGTTAATTTTACGAAACGTACGTCGCGGCGCAGCCTGGTCACGTGTACTCCCTATGTCACATCCGGCAATCTTGGCTTGAGCTTCCGACTGGTGAAACGCACGCCGTTGAGGAAGTGGAGGAACCACAAGTGCTTTTCCTTACGAGGTCTGCAGCCCCAGTGCGGGTTGGGCACCTTTTAATGTAAGCGGCCATTTGGCCTTTTTTGTTCTGTCATTTTATTATTTTATTAAATGGTTTGCACTAGGGAAGTTTTGGCTTTTTCATTCCATGTTCCATCTCTGCAATGGAGGTCTTTAGCCAATACTCACATCTCCCGTTTATGGGCCAAGTGTGCAGGCACGCTCCTGCTAAGTGCATGAGATCTTTTTCTAATGAAAAAGAATCCATTGAGTCTGGTAAGCACATTCCCCTTCTGTGCACTTTGGATGTCTTATCTTGCGTATGTGAAGGAACAAGTTTGCACTGTCTGGACAATAATCCTTTTACAGCAAGATTTTGTTTTTTGTCGTGGATGGAATTTTGGTATTAATCTCATTTTTGTTTTTGTTTTCAATTGGGACAATATTTTTATCTTTTTTGCTTTGTATATTTTTACTTAGAAAGAGTCAAACACTTTCTTTATGGACTTATATTATGTGTGTAATACTTTTTGTAACGGCTACCCACTGGTGTGAGGGTCTCAGCCGTTGGAGACGTCCTTTTCCCTGGCAAGCTGCGATATGCAGGTACCGCCGGTATATCCCATCGAACGCCCTTCCAAGAAAAGAGACGGGCTACGTTTGAAGGGTCAAGCAGACTGACTTTATTTGCCACATTTTTCCTCCTTATATATGGTTACAACTGTACAGAAACAAATGACACTCCCCCCCTCATCACACACTAAGGCTAATTACTAAACATTCTTTAATTAATAACAACAAAACCTTCACCCACTCCGTCTCCTAGGCAGACGTTTCGTCTCCGCATACAGAGACAGTGTTATCACACATAAACAGTTTTTAGCATGCATAATTATAGTTCTGAGAGCAGACCTGGGATTAACACCTGTCCATTACAACACCTTTATACAAGGACAATGGACTGTCCTCCCAGCCCTGACGCAATTAGCATGTCACTAGACTGAGTCATAGAATATTGACTGGTTGGGGTCACAATTAACCAACATCTTGTAGTCTCTCAAGATCCTGCAATTATTATCAATGTCCAGGCAGAATAGTCCATAATCCGTTACACTGCCCCCCTTTTGTGGAACACTCCGGCAGACCCGGATTGATCCTTTTCGGGTCAACTTGGGGATGTCCGGTCTGCTGTTAGGGTAAAAGTTCCGTTTGCCTGGACAGTCCGTCGGCCTTCCCATTGGCTTACCAGGTCGGTAGCTGATGGTGATGGTGAATAATAGAATTCAATTCTGGAACAGTCACTTGCTTTGCTCTCTCAATGGCTCCCAAAACCTGTTGCTGATGCTCTTGGGGGAGATACGGCACCACCTGGATGCAAATCCCATTTAATCTTTTGACAATTTCCGCCTGTTTGTGCATTTCAATGTTCAAGCCACGGGACATCTCATAATACGTGACATAGTGTCGTTGCATCTCTGATTTCTCACTGGCCAACTTGTCACATTCCCATTTTAGACTGTGATATTGTGCCGGATCTACAGTACATGTCGGGGAAGGTAGTCTTACCCGGTTCTCAGCAGCAAGTGGGTTGATTCCAGCAACGCGGGTGGTCACGGGACAAGCAGCAGCAGGTGTAGGTAAATAAGCCGAAGTCAGAGGGCCAATGTCGTTGCCCAGCACCACCTCAGCAGGTAGGTTGTCCATGATACCAACTGTGGTCTTTCCTGACCCGGCTCCCCAGTCTAAGTGCACCCGGGTGGTGGGTACGCGAAATACAGCACCCCCTGCGACCCGGACGGCAACTGTGCGAGTGGACACGTTCTCTGGCTTTACCAGATGTTTTTGAATCAGAGTGATAGTAGTCCCGGAATCTCTTAGGCCTTGTGCTACTTGTCCATTCACTCGTACCTCCTGACGGTGATGCTGACGGTTATCCGGAGAGGCCGCTTGTATTGGGTCTGCCTCATACCAAATTCCCAGACATTCCTCAGGGCCCCCTTCGGTCTCCAGGCAGTGGGCCGCAGAGGGACGTGATGGAGTGACCTCTGTGTTGGGTGTTGTGCGTCTCCAATTGTTATTTGTAGCTCTCAAAGGGCAATAACGAGCAATATGTCCAGTGTCGCTGCAGTGATGGCACGTCACCCTAGGCGAATCCCGGGGGTAGTTGCTAGGCCCCTGAGGACGTGGTGGGACTGGAGCCCGAAACTCTGGGCGTGGGGTGACGGTTGGAGTACGCGGTTCTACCTTCTGAGCCAGCCTCATAGTACCCTGGCTTACTTTCCTTGTCTCCGCGTACTCATCTGCTAGCCGAGCCGCCTCGTTTAAGTTAGCGGGCCGGCGATCTCGTACCCAGTCTTGTATGTCTGCGGCCAGGTCTTGAAGAAATGTTCCATTAGGAACAGCTGCAATACTTCCTCCCCGGTGTTGGCCTTGCACCCTTGGACCCAAAGGGATGCCACCCTTTGTAACTGGTTGGCCCATTCCATGTGGGAGTCCACAGCCACCTTCTTGGACTCCCGGAAGCGCCGGCGGTAGGCTTCTGGCTTTACGGCGTATCGGGTTAGCAGTGCCTTTTTAACTTGCTGATATTGTAAAATATCCTCTGGAGCGAGAGCCCGAAAGGCTTCATTGGCTTTGCCCGACAATTTCCCCGACAAAATAGTGACCCATTGGTCTGGTGGTACCTGGTGTAGTGAGCACTGCCTCTCAAAGTCCGCCAAATATCCATCTATTTCCTCCTCACTTTCTACAAAAGCTTTAAATGCAGCGAACGGTATTTTCTTTCCTGTAGCAGCAGGTGGGGGGGTAGGAACTGCAGGTGTAATGGGCTGTCTCGCTCTTACCAGTTCCAGTTCTTGTCCCCTCTTCGTTTGTATCTCTTCCCTTGCTTCCCGGAACAGCTGGTTGATTAGTTCCACGGACGTTTCTGGATACAAGGATAATCTCCGCTGTACAATCCAGTAATTACATCTCTTTGCTGACAGGTGCAAGGGGCTCAGTTCCTTCCATGGATCCATCCATTTCGTCCAGCTCCAGCAGTTCAGCTATCAGCTCCCTCCGTGGTCTGTTGCTGGCGCTCCTACCACGACTCTCCAATAGATCTTTTAGTGTGGATCTTTTCAGCCTGGCGTACTGCGACTCCATTCAGCACTTGCTCTTTGGATAAAAGGACCATCCCACTGCTGCCACCAATGTAACGGCTACCCACTGGTGTGAGGGTCTCAGCCGTTGGAGACATCCTTTTCCCTGGCAAGCTGCGATATGCAGGTACCGCCGGTATATCCCATCGAACGCCCTTCCAAGAAACGAGACGGGCTACGTTTGAAGGGTCAAGCAGACTGACTTTATTTGCCACATTTTTCCTCCTTATATCTGGTTACAACTGTACAGAAACAAATGACACTCCCCCCCTCATCACACACTAAGGCTAATTACTAAACATTCTTTAATTAATAACAACAAAACCTTCACCCACTCCGTCTCCTAGGCAGACGTTTCGTCTCCGCATACAGAGACAGTGTTATCACACATAAACAGTTTTTAGCATGCATAATTATAGTTCTGAGAGCAGACCTGGGATTAACACCTGTCCATTACAACACCTTTATACAAGGACAATGGACTGTCTCCCTGACGCAATTAGCATGTCACTAGACTGAGTCATAGAATATTGACTGGTTGGGGTCACAATTAACCAACATCTTGTAGTCTCTCAAGATCCTGCAATTATTATCAATGTCCAGGCAGAATAGTCCATAATCCGTTACACTTTTTGGTGATTTATTTTAAAGATTTATTACCACTAATTGTATATCACTGGTTTATCCACTTGGGAGAATGTTATGATTTGTATTTTTCTCACTTTAGTATATTTAATATTATGAGTGTTTTTTATAATCACTTTCTAGCGCCCTCCTTTTTCACTTATCAGTTCGTAGTAAAAATTCTGGGCCAGATTCACGTAGAAATGGGCTACGCTGCGGCGGCGTAACGTATCCCATTTACGTTACACCGCCGCAAGTTTACAACGTAAGTGCCTGATTTACAAAGCACTTACCTGTAAACTTGCGGCGGCGTAGCGTAAATCCGCCCGGCGCAAGCCCGCCTAATTCAAATGGGGCGGGCACCATTTAAATTAGGCGCGTTCCCGCGCCGAACGTACTACGCATGCTCCGTGGGGGAACTAGAGGCTCAGAAATAGACGAAAGGGGTGGGAGAAGAGGTGAAGTTGTAGAGAAGGGAAGTTCCGGGGATGGGGTCAAGGTCATGTTTGAGAGGCCTAGGCTGGTCAGGTGTAGAGTTGGAAATGCATAGGACCACCACGGGGCCCATAATTTGAGAAATTTGGCATGGGAGTCATGGAGGATACTGGTCATTTTTTTTCATGGATCTTAAAGCGGTTCTCTACCCTAAAGTGAAGTCGCGCTGATCGGCACCCTCCCCCCTCTGGTGTCACATTTGACACCTTTCAGGGGGAGGGGGGTGCAGATACCTGTCTAAAGACAGGTATTTGCACCCACTTCCGGCCCGGCATTCACGGGCAAAAGACGGTGTGGCAAACCTAGCCACTTCTGGAACACTGGACGTTACATGTCAAATGGTTGTCTGTATTGTATGCTATGTATTCTGCTGGGTCTTATGTGGGCATAGTAATTCGTATGCTAGCAGCCGTAAGCCACTAGCATTCAAGTACTTTGTTTTATGTTGCCCAATCGGTGTTCGGCAGTTTTAAACCGAACTCTCACAACACATAACCCCAGACCCCAGCTATCAACCGACTGTTCCCTCGTGCAGCAATGCCTGATGGGAGAATTATCCAAATTGTTAAGTTTCCCATGTGGTCCTCACTGTATTACCCCTGCTAAATCTGTTTGGCTGTTTGGAAACCCCTTGCATGGGGAATTATATAAATATGGAAGCCTGTGAATAAAAAGTCAGTTGACTCCCAGAGCTGTGTTTTGTCCGGTTACTGGGGGAGATTTGGGATATTGCCTTACTTTTCAGCGCTGACTGTGGATTTACCCTGGTTACCAGCGGAGATCATGGATTTTAATATTGTACTCCGCTACAGACGGGCATTGCGTCACATCCCGTCGCCCCCCCGTTGTGTGCTGGGAACACTCGGCTCCCAGCACACAGCAGGAGCCAATGGGCGGGCGCAGCGCGACTCGCGCATGCGCCGTAGGGAAACGGGCAGTGAAGCTGGAGCGCTTCACTTCCTGGTTCCCTCAGCGTGGATGGAGGGGGGAGCAGCAGAGAGACGAGCGATCGCTCGTCCTCTGCTGCGGACGCGGCTGGACTCCAGGACAGGTAAGTGTCCTAATATTAAAAGTCAGCAGCTGCAGTATTTGTAGCTGCTGGCTTTTAATATTTTTTTTTTGGCGGAACATCCGCTTTAAGAGTCGTAAAGGTGCTGTTCACCTCTAAAAATGATACAGACGTCTTTTTCAGGTGCTTTCTTTTGTGCGATTAGCTGCGATAAACAGAGCTGTGCCAATTGTTTTTAACAGTTGGTTGTGTCTGATGAATAAATTGCTCGCTGTCTTGTTTTATCCCCTTTTGTACAATAAAACTGAAATTATTTTTTTATAATTGTTGTTTTATTCTGTATGGCACAGAAACATCCTATTTCGCCTTCACCCTAGTATTAGGGAGTAAGGTGTTCGAGTCGGCTTATTTGCTCATCTTTGAATCGATAAGATCAGAGCCCCCCTTTAGCTCATCACAGTCTCATACATACAACATACTTATAATGTACGTTTACCTTAAAGTGATACTAAAGCTTTGTTTTTTTTTGCACAGAGTAGCCCTGATCCTCCTCTTCTGGGGGCCCTCGGCGGGTCTTGTGGATCCTCCCCGCATTGGATAAACCCCCTAGGAGAAGAGCTCTCCCGAGGGGGTTACCTTGTGGGCTTGCTCCTGAGTCATACATTCAGCGTCCATAGACGCCGAATGTATGACTTAGCCCCGCCCCCTGGTGCCTGCATCATTGGATTTGATTGACAGCAGATGGAGCCAATGGCTGTGCTGCTATAAATCTATCCAATCAAAGAAGGGACTCCGTGGAGAGAAGGATGGGGGAGACATGCCCATGGAAATTCGGGGCTCAGGTAAATAAAATGGGGGGGCTGGGGGGCCCGGACACTGCAAGGTGTTTTTTCACCTTAATGCATAGGATGCATTAAGGTGAAAAAACACAAAGGTTTATAATCCCTTTATGTACAGTGAAACCACAGATTGCGAGTAAAGCGGTTAACAAGCATTTCACAATACGAGCACTTTTAACCACTTAAGACCCGGACCTTTAGGCAGCTAAAGGACCTGGCCAGTTTTTGCGATTCGGCATTGCGTCGCTTTAACTGACAATTGCGCGGTCGTGCGATGTGGCTCCCAAACAAAATTGGCGTCCTTTTTTTCCCACAAATAGAGCTTTCTTTTGGTGGTATTTGATCACCTCTGCGGTTTTTATTTTTTGCGCAAAAAAATAGAGCGACAAAAATAGAGCGACAATTTTGAGAAAAATTCAATATTTTTTACTTTTTGCTATAATAAATATCCCCAAAAATATAAAAATATTTTTTTTTCCTTAGTTTAGGCCGATACGTATTCTTCTACCTATTTTTGGTAAAAAAAAATCGCAATAAGAGTTTATCGATTGGTTTGCACACAATTTATAGTGTTTACAAAATAGGGGATAGTTTTATTGCATTTTTATTAATAATTTTTTTTTACTACTAATGGCGGCGATCAGCGTTTTTTTTCGTGACTGCGACATTATGGCGGACACTTCGGACAATTTTGACACATTTTTGGGACCATTGTCATTTTCACAGCAAAAAATGCATTCCAAATGCATTGTTTACTGTGAAAATGACAATTGCAGTTTGGGAATTAACCACAAGGGGCGCTGAAGGGGTCAAGTGTGACCTCATTTGTGTTTCTAACTGTAGGGGGGTGTGGCTGTAGGTGTGACATCATTGATTGTGTTTCCCTATAAAAGGGAACACACGATCAATGACGTCGCCACAGTGAAGAACGGGGAAGCTGTGTTTACACACGGCTCTCCCCGTTCTTCAGCTCCGGGGACCGATCGCGGGACTCCGGCGGCGATCGGGTCCACTGGTCCAGCGGTCTCGGAGCTTCGGACCGGGTCACGGCTGGGCACTTAAAGAGGACGCACCTGTACGTGCTTGTGCCCAGCCGTGCCATTCTGCCGACGTATATATGTGCAGGAGGCGGTCCTTAAAGCGGAGGTTCACCCTCAAAATTAACTTTTTTGCTAACCTATCTCTAGCCTTAATAAAGGCTTGTAACGTTGTAATTTTTTTTGTAATGTGTACACTTACCTGTCTTCAGCTGCAGGTCTTCTTCCTTGTGGGGAGTGGGCGTGTCGCTCCTTTTCCCCGACGGGGAGCTCTGCATAGATGATTGACGTGCGTGTCATCGCCTTCCGAAAATATCCGACGGGGACTCGGCTCTTTACGGCGCTATACGGCGCCTGCGCCTGCCGTGTAGAGCTGACTGGGCAGGCGCTGTAAAGTGCCGAGTCCCCCTCGTATATATTCGGAAGGCGATGACGCACACGTCAATCATCTATGCAGAGCTTAGGAACGCCTACTCCCCGGGGGAGCGAGAATCCGGAAGCCGGGTGAAAACGACGGAAAAAGTAAGTACAGACCGAAAAAAAAAAAATACAGCATACTGTTGATGTCAGCAGTATGCTGGATAAAACAGTCTATAGATATTTTAGGGTGAACCCCCGCTTTAAGTGGTTAAAAAAAAAATACTGAGTGTTGTCTCACAAAACGAGCAGGATTCAAGCCACAGCAGTGTGCAGTACCGCATTTGGCCTGAGGTGCGGGGCGCCGGAGCCCGAGCGGAGCCTATCGGAGCCGTTTGGAAATACTCAAATACTCAGTTCCTGAGCCTTTCCAAGGTTTTCCAAGTTCAGCCGAGCTGTCCCTGAGCCTTTCCAAGTAATCCCGAGGCTCTCTGGCACTCCCCCACCTCTGGCCACAAGCGGTATTGCATGCCATAGAAGTCAATGCGGAGCAAATTATTTTGGTTTCCATTGACTTCTGTGGGGAAACTCGCTTTGATATGCGAGTGCTTCGGATTACGAGCATTCTCCTGGAACGGATTATACTCGTAATCCAAGGTTCCACCCTATATACAAGCATTCACATTATAATGTAGTACTCCAAATCAAATTTTTATTTATTTTTTTACCTGTATAACCGCTTCCCGACCGCGGCATGTAGATATATGTCGGCAGAATGGCACGTACTGTACAGGCACATTGGCGTACCTTTCCGCGGGTCCGATCGGGACCCCCCCCGCTACATGCGGCTGTCGGATTCCCTCGGGGAGCGATCCGGGACGACGGCGCGGCTATTCGTTTATAGCCGCTCCGTCGCGATCGCTCTCCAGAGCTGAAGAACGGGGAGAGCCGTATGTAAACACGGCTTCCCCGTGCTTCACTATGGGCTGCATCGATCGAGTGATCCCTTTTATAGGGAGACTCGATCGATGACGTCATTCCTACAGCCACACCCCCCTACAGTTGTAAACACACACTAGGTGAACCCTAACTCCTACAGCGCCCCCTGTGGTTAACTCCCAAACTGCAACTGTCATTTTCACAATAAACAATGCAATTTAAATGCATTTTTTGCTGTGAAAATGACAATGGTCCTAAAAATGTTTCAAAATTGTCCGAAGTGTCCGCCATAATGCCGCAGTCACGAAAAAAATCGCTGATTGCCGCATTAGTAGTAAAAAAAATAATAAAACTATCCCCTATTTTGTAAACGCTATAAATTTTGCGCAAACCAATCGATAAACGCTTATTGCTATTTTTTTACCAAAAATAGGTAGAAGAATACGTATCGGCCTAAACTGAGGAAAAAATATGTTTATATATGTTTTTGGGGGATATTTATTATAGCAAAAAGTAAAAAATATTGCATTTTTTTCAAAATTGCCGCAGAAGTGATCAAATACCACCAAAAGAAAGGTCTATTTGTGGGGAAAAAAGGACGCCAATTTTGTTTGGGAGCCACGTCGCACGAGCGCGCAATTGTCTGTTAAAGCGACACAGTGCCGAATTGTAAAAATGCCTTTGGGCATTTAGCAGCATATTGGTCCGGGGCTTAAGTGGTTAAGAGGTTAAAAAAAAAAAAATACTGAGTGCTGTCTCACAAAACGAGCAGGATTCAAGCCACAGCGGTGTGCAGTACCGCATTTGGCCTGAGATGCGGGGGCGCCGGAGCCCGAGCGGAGCCTATCGGAGCCGTTTGGAAATACTCAAATACTCAGTTCCCGAGCCTTTCCAGGGTTTTCCAAGTTCAGCCGAGGCTGTCCCTGAGCCTTTCCAAGTAATCCCGAGGCTCTCTGGCACTCCCCCACCTCTGGCCACAAGCGGTATGCATGCCATAGAAGTCAATGCTGAGCGAATTATTTTGGTTTCCATTGACTTCTATGGGGAAACTCGCTTTGATATGCAAGTGCTTCGGATTACAAGCATTCTCCTGGAACGATTATGCTCGTAATCCAAGGTTCCACCCTATATACAAGCATTCACATTATAATATAGTAGTACTCCAAATCAAATTTATTTTTATTTTTTACCTGTTTAAAAAATATAAGTCCCACCTTAAATGATACCAATACACAAATTTCTTCAATGCCCCCCCCACCCCCAGTAGTTGACCTTTAAAAGCAGCCTTTGCCAGGAATGTTAATGATGCTCGGCTTCTCCTTCTTCTCCGCTCACCAAGGAAGGAACTGGCGAGACTTCCAGAATTGATCAATCCAAAGACTTAAATGTAACAATTTATCGTTGCGAATTTTTCGGAGCTGTCATGTGCCCTTTCCCTCGGAGAAGTCCTTTGTGTAAAGGACGGCGTGAAGCACCTCTCCTGCTGGGAGATAGATTTGTACAGTATGATAATGCCGGAAGATGATATTCTAATAACCGCCGAACAATGGCATAATCCTACTTTAAAATAAGCGCAGAAAGAGGCATTCAATAGAAGGAAAATGAAAGGCTGTCCTTACATATCTGGGAACAAAGGAGAGAGGAGGAATCCATCTTCTCCTCTTCATCAATAATCGCGGGTCACAGTAGTCGCTGCGTATAATCAAATCGACTGACAGTCAAATTACCTCTGCCGAATTCTTCCCTCTCTTCTTCTCAAGGCGGATGGTGCTCTTCACTATGTACTATATGAATCAGCTCAATGCTTGGAATCACATGCCAAGTCTTTTTTTTTTTTTTCCATAATCCTATTTTACATTTATATTTTATCATTTTTGAAATTTTTTGTTAAAGTGGAGTTCCCCATAAATATAACATTACATCAGTAGTTTTAAAAAAATGTCATTAGTCCTTTACGAATTTTTTTTTTTTTTTTAGATGCCTTAAAGTGTTGTTGCTAGGCAGAATAGTTAATCTTCCCACTTCCTGCACCTAGGTGCTTAATGCACCGCGCAGGCTCCTGGGAATGTAGTGGGTGTAACTTAACAGGAGTCTGTGCACTCCCCAGTCTCAAAGAATCATGTGACTTGGACAGCACAGGTGCTGAAAACTGATCTGACACTGCTTGTGCAGCACTGAGCATGTGCGAGATCTGCAAGGCTGAAATCCAGGAAGTCATACAGTCTGGCTTCATGATGCCCACACTTAAGATGGCCCCAGTCAATTTCTATTTTATAAAGTGTCTAAATGCTGTAACAACCTAACTAAACGGACCTTAGTTTACAGACTAACTTTACTAGAATACATTAAGCTTGTGTATTACAGGGGTATTTATATTTAAAAAGTGAAATTGTGGCCGGAACTCCGCTTTAAAGTGCATCAATTTTAAGAATGTAGCCTGGAAGGACTCCAGAGTACTGTAATTAAAGCTGAACTCAAGGCAAACAGATCAATAACCGATGAAATACATATACGCATATATGCAGGGCTGTCTTAATGCATGGGCCAGGGGTTGACAAATTTGCTTGGAATCTAGGAGCCAGCTAAAAAAGTTAGGAGCCAGAAAACGCGCCCCGTCCCGACGAGCTTGCGCGCAGAAGCGAACATATACGTGAGCAGCGCCCGCAGGGCCGTCTTTACCGCAGGGCAAATGGGGCAGGTGCCCTGGGCCCTGTCACTGTTGGGGGCCCAAAGCAACCCCCTTTGAAAAAAAAAAAAAAAAAAAAAAATTTTTCTTTTTTTTTTTTTTAGGGGTCCGGAAGCCCCCAGGGGCCCGGAGGACCCCAGGGCCCCAGATGGCAACCCCCCCTTTTTTTTTATTATAAAAAAAAAAAATTATATATTTTTATTAAAGGGACAATTTAATATATTTTTATTTTTTATAAAGGGCCAATTTTTTTTTTAGAGGTCTGGGGGTCCCCAGGGGCCCATAGTTCCCCAGGGCCCCGGATGACAACCCCCCTTTTTTTATAAAAAAAAATCTTTTTATATATATATATATATATATATAATATATATATATATATATTTATTATAGGACCCAGAGGTCCCCGGGCCCCGGATGGCAACCCCCCTTTTTTTTTATAAAAAACATTTTTTTATATATTTTATTTTTTTATATATATATATATATTAAAGGGCTCAGAGGTCCCCAGGGCCCCGGATGGCAACCCCCCTTTTTTTTATATATTTTATTATTAAAGGGCTCAGAGGTCCCCAGGGTCCCATGTGGCAAACACCCTTTATCTTTTTTATAAATGTTTATTTTTTTATTTTTATTTATATATTTTTTTATTTTTTTTTTATTAAGGGCCCAGAGGTCCCCAGGGCCCTGGATGGCAACCCCCCTTTTTTTTATAAATGTTTCTTTATATATATTTTTTATTAAAGGGCCCAGAGGTCCAGGATGGCAACCCCCTTTTTTTGTAATTTATTTTTATTAAAAAAAAATATTAAAGGGCCCAGAGGTCCCCAGGGCCCCAGATGGCAACCCCCTTTTTAAAATATATGTTTTATATATATTTTTTATTTCTTTTTATTAAAGGGCCCAGAGGTCCCCAGGGCCCCGGATGGCTACACCCCTTTTTTATATATATTTTTCTTTATTTCTTTTTTTGTAAAGGGCCCCCCGCTTCTAAATTCGCGGCAGCCCCCCTGCTTCTCAATTTCAGGCGGCAGCACCCCCCATCCCGGTTCTCTGCTCCAGGGGGCCCATGCCTGAAGCGTGTAAGTGGCCCCATAATTCCTGATGGCGACCCTGCCTCCCGTTAAGCCCCTGTGCTGCCCACAAATCAGGCTGAAAATCATCAGCGGCACGCAGCCAGTGACAGTACTGCTTCCCTTCCCAGTGTTTTAACATGTACAGCACCCCTGGCTTCCCTTTAGACGTGCACTTCTCCCTTCCTGCCACTGGGTGCGGCTTGTATAAAAAAGTGAATTAGAATGTGATTTTATAACATCCCCAGTTTGCTCTTCCCGAGGCTGACTTCTTCATGTCCTTGCTCCTCAAGGTATGTCACTGTCACTGTTTGCTAATCTATTTGTAAATTGAAGTTTTCTGTAGAGTGTGCCCAAAGTCTTTATAATATTTGATGATTCACTGCAGGTCTGGTCAGTGTTTTAAAAAGTTCCTCTATTTTACACATGGCATGGGGTCACAGCACCGTCTGTCCATTCTGCTTTAGCACCATGGGACCCCATGCCATGCCATGTGTAAAATAGAGGAACTCTTTAAATCACAGACCAGACCTGCAGTCCAGGCTGAGTAAAGCCTCAGAGCACATGACATTACTGTCTGTATTTAACTGCTTGATGGGCTTATTTTGGGCCTGACTGGTTCACATGTATGTGTTTTGGCGGCCCACATTTGCGCAGGTACAGCAGCCCATTCATTTGAATGGGCCGCCATGCCTGCGTTTCCTGCAAAGAAAATCGCATGCCTCATGTAATAGGCTGCGCACACGGCACGTCTATGCCCATCAAGCACTGAAATACAGCACTGTCTGTCCATTCTGCTGTCTGCTGTGACTTATCTGCAGTTCCCACACTGTCAAACTTGCTGCATTTTTAGACGTTTAGGTCGCGCTTTTAAAAACACAGTGCGTTTGTGTGTGCAAGAACTGCAGGTAAGTAGCATGGTGCAAAAGCAGAATGGATTTCAAGGCAACTGTATTTTTAAAATGCTGAATGCACCTTTTTTCTGCAGGAAACAAAGGCATGGCGGCCCATTCAAATCAATGGGCTGCTGTACCTGCACAAATGAGGACCGCCAAAACATACATGTGAACCAGCCAGGCCCAAAATAAGCTGGAGGGGGGCCCAAAAAAAATGTTTGCCCTGGGCCCAAACCATATTAAAGACGGCCCTGAGCGCCCGCATATGTAAACGGTGTTCAAACCACACATGTGAGGTATCGCTGCGATTGGTAGAGCGAGAGCAATAATTCTAGCCCTAGACCTCCTCTGTAACTCAAAACACGCAACCTGTAGAATTTTTTAAACGTCGCCTATGAAGATTTTAAAGGGTAAAAGTTTGTCGGCATTCCACGAGCGGACGTAATTTTGAAGCGTGACATGTTGGGTATGAATTTACTCGGCGTAACATTATTTTTCATAATATTAAAAAAAATGGGGATAACTTTACTGTTGTCTTATTTTTTTAATCAAAAAAAGTGTAACTTTTTCCCAAAAAAGTGAGCTTGTAAGACCGCTGCGCAAATACGGCGTGACAGAAAGTATTGCAACAATCGCTATTTTATTCTCTAGGGTGTTAGGATAAAAAATATATATAATGTTTGGGGGTTCTAATTAGAGGCAAGAAGATGGCTTTGAAAAATAGTGAAAAATGACATTAGAATTGCTGTTTAACTTGTAATGCTTAACTTGTAATACCAACGGCCACCACCAGATGGCGCCAGCTCACAAAAAAAAAAATTGCGTGGGGGCCCCATGATAATCTCTCATCACATCATACTTGCCAACTGTCCCAGATTGGCCAGGACAGTCATGCTTTTTACTTAGCTGTCACATAGGGGCGTATTCTTATAGATCTGAGGCGGTGGAACGTATGTCCTTTACGTTACGCCGCCGCAAGTTTAAGTGGCAAGTGCCTGATTCCCAAACCACTTACCTGTAAACTTGCGGCGGCGTCGCGTAAAGTCCACCCGCGCAAGCCCTCCTAATTCAAATGATCCTGGTAGGGGGCGTGGATCATTTAAATTAGGCGCGCTCCCGCGCCGATCGTAATGCGCATGCTCCGTCGGGTAAATTACCCGACGTGCATTGCGCTAAATGACGTCTCACGGACGTCATTTGTTTTGACTGTAACGTAAATGGCGTCCAGCGCCATTCACGGACGACTTACGCAAACGACGTAAAATTTCAAATTTCGACGCGGGATCGACGGCCATACTTAACATTGAGTACGCCACCTAGGGGGCATCTTTATCTTTACGCCGCGTATCGCTTACGGAAACGACGTTAAAACACTACGGCGGGCAAGCGTAGGTTAGAGAATCGGCGTGACTAGTCATTTTCATATTCTACGCTGACCGCCACCTAGCGGTCAGCGTAAATATTGCAGCCTAAGATACAACGGCGCAGGCCGTCGTATCTTAGGCATGTTTAAGTGTATCTCATTTTGAGAATATACTTAAACATAGGATCAGACTTAAGTCGGCGTATCTGTTGATACGCCTGCGTAAATTATTTGAGAATATGGCCCATAATGTCCATGTCCCGTTACACAGCCAAGGACGTGAATCTCTGTGTGTGAACACAGAGCTCCACGTGCTGTCAGAGGAGAGGAGACCGATGCTGTGTCTCTTGTACATAGGGACACAGATCGATCACCTCCCCCAGTCAGTCCCCTCCCCCCACAGTAAGAATCACTCCCAGGGAACACATTTAACCCCTTTCTCGCCCCCTAGTGTTAACACCTTACCTGCCAGTCACATTAATACAGTAATCAATGCATATTTATAGCACTGATCGCAGTATAAATGTGAATGGTCTCAAAAATGTGTCAAAAGTGTCCGATGTGTCCGCCATAATATCGCAGTCCTGACAAAAATAGTAACTGCCATTACTAGTAAAAAAAAAAAATAATAAAAAAAGATGTCAGAATTCTATCCCCTATTTTGTAGGCGCTATAACGTTTGCGCAAACCAATCACGCTTGTTGCAATTTTTTTTTTTTACCAAAAATAGGTAGAAGAATACGTATCGGCCTAAACTGAGAAAAAAAATAGGCCGGGATTCAGAAAGGACTTACGACAGCGTATCTCCAGATACGCCGTCGTAAGTCCAAATGAGCACCATCGTATCTATGCGCTGATTCATAAAGGCAGTTACGCCTGAATTTGGCCAAGATACGACCGACGTAAGTCTCTTACGCCGTCGTATCTTGGGTGCATATTTACACTGGCCACTAGGGGCGCTTCCGTAAATGTACGCGTTGAATATGCAAATGACCTAGATACGCAGATTCAGAAACGTACTTGCGCCCGTCGGATTTAGCTACGCCATTTACGGAAGGCGTATGTCCAGCATAAAGTTACCCCTCATAAAGCAGGGGTAAGTCGGTAATGGACGTCGGATAACGTCGGAACAGCGTCGTGTTTTACGTCGTTTGCGTAAGTCGTACGTGAATGGGCGTAGGTTACGTTCACGTCGACAAAGCATTGAGCCGGCGTATCTTAGTGAGATTTGCGACGTGTTCTGAGCATGCGCATGCATGCGCCGTTCGTTCGGCCCCTCATTTACATGGGGTCACGGCTCATTGTAACACAACACGCCCACAGCCTTGATAATTTAGAATTAGGCGGGCTTACGCCGGCCCATTGACACCGTAACTTAGGGCGCAAGTTCTTTCTGAATACGGTACTCGCCTCTCTAAGTTACGGCGGCGTAGCGTATATGAGATGCGCTACGCCCGCCGAAAGTTACGCCATTCTTTCTGAATCCGGGCCATAGTTTTTAAAAAAAGAATTGGGATATTTATTATAGCAAAAAGTAAAAAATAATGGCCCGGATTCACAAAGCACTTGCGCCGACGTATCTCGAGATACGCTGCATAAGTGCAATATGCGCCGTCGTATCTGTGCGCCGGACCTCAGAAACTAAGATACACCTGAAAAAAGACTTCATCAGACCGACGTAACTTGCCTACGCCGGTGTAGAGTGGGCGCATATTTACGCTGGACGTACAGTAAGTTCTGTGGCACCTGGACGGCTGTCTGGGTGGACGTGTGTTGTACTGCCCGGGCTGCTAGGCTGGAGATTGGCCCTATGCCAGCGCACATCTTGCTGCTAGGCTGTCTGAGGGCCTATCCAGAAGCGGTTGAGAAGACTGCGGCTTGCAGTCCAACCAAAAATGAGGGTTCTGCCGGCCGGAGAACCTGTCCGTGGTCAGAGGTAGGAAGGGAAGCTGTCGCCACTAAGAGACCAACCACTTTTGGTTGGATTGCAAGCGGCAGTCTTCTCTACCGCTTCTGGATAGGCCCTCAGACAGCCTAGCAGCAAGATGTGCCTGGCATAGGCCAATCTCCAGCCTAGCAGCCCGGGCAGTACAACACACGTCCACCCAGACAGCCGTCCAGGTGCCACAGAACCTATATCACCTGACTGATTACCAGGGACCACAGTGAGTAAATGAAGCAAGTACCGGAGCAGTATTTTCAACCAACCGGGGACAGTGAAGAATTGGGAAACTTCAGTGGGTATCAAGCCTCAGGGACCCAGCCAGCGGAGGTGACGCTTGCAGAGCAGCCTTGTGTGTCAATCCAGGGACTGAGCAGGCCAGCGGGGTGAAGCTTGAGAGGTATCTTGAGTGCCAAGCTAGGGACCCAGCAGAGAGGCGGAGGTGACACTTTAGGAAGACACCACCGTGAAGATTGGAGGAGCTCCAGGGATTCAGTGACAGTGAATCAGAGGGTCTAGTGAAAGACTGGGAGCTCAGTGGGCTGGAGAACTACAAGGAGAGGTTGTAGTGAAAGAGAAAGGAATGGTTACGTTCAGGGCTCAAGTCCTGTAGGAACGCATGGGAACCACGTTCCTGTACTTCTTCCACAGCAGAACGCCGTTCCCAATGTCATCAAGGCGCGCCTATTCTCTCCCCTCCCTCGGTCTGCCTATTCCTCCTCCTCCAGCAGCCGCTGTAACAAAGAATCAGATCTAGTGATGGGGGAACACTGATCCAATGGCAAATTGAATCAGTGTGATGTGAATTATAGGAGCCGGGACATTGTTACAGTGGCCACTGGTGGAGGAGGAGGCGGACCGAGGGAGGCAAGACTGCATTGATGGGCACTGGCAAGGCTGCATTGATGGGCACCGATCAAGCTGCATTTGATGGGCACTGGTAATGCTGCATTTGATGGGCATTGATCAGGCTGCACTGATGGACACTGATCAGGTCGCATTTGATGGGCACTGGCAAGGCTGCATTGATGGGCACTGATCAGACTGCATTGATGGGAACTGATCAGGCTGCATTTGATGGGCAGTAGTGAGGCTGATTTACTGGGCACTGGCAATGCTGCATTGATGGCCACTGGCAAGGCTGTATTTGATAGGCACTGGTAAGGCTGAATTACTGGACACTGAACAGGCTGCATTTGATGGGCCACTGATCAGGCTGCATTGATGGGCACTGATCAGACTCATTTGATGGGCACTGATCAGGCTGCATTTGATGGGCACTGATCAGGCTGCATTTGATGGGCACGGAGGAGTGAGCGGTCCGGGACCTGGGCCCCACTTTGCACAATCAATATAGGCAGCCTGAGGAGAGGGGCCCCAGGCCAGCATGCTCAGCGATCACAGCCTCACTCCTCTGCACAGACCTTCCCTGCATAGCTGTCCTTCTAGTGAAGTCTCAGAGTCTGCCAATTAAACTTGCAACAACCTAAGGGTGTCCTGGCTTTAACCCTCTTTCCCCCAAAAGTTTGTTAAGAGAATAAACTCTCTTTTGCATTCAAGAAGTGTCTGGCGCCCAATGACTTTAATCGTCTTGCACCCACCCTACCTCACAACCCACTATACATAGAAGGGTGTCATCTATCTCTGGGCCTGGAGGTTCTCATTGGTCTGAAGGAGGCCTGGGACCTTGCTACATATCTTACATGATTTTGGTTAATTTAAAGTGTAATCCCACTTTTGTTGAGAATAAAACATTCCCCTCTGGGTGATCAATGTACATTGCAAGGATTATAACAACCTTTGTTGCAGATTCCTACCTTTTGTTATTCTGAAGTAATCCATGTGTGTTTGTCTGTGTCTCTGTACTGAGTAGGTCTAATGGGAGTGGTTTCATTATTTACTGTCAGGTGTGCAGCTGCAGAGCACTAATGAGGAAATATGATGGGCCTGCATCCCTTAAAGCGGGGGTTCCGCGGGTAATACATTTTTTTTTGTTTTTCAAGATGCTTCTGGTGCTCTTACCTTATATAATACGGTACTCGCGTGTCCTAATTTTATAGCCGCCAGCATTTCCTATTCAGCCGCAAAAGATCATTTATAAAATTCTGGGATAGAGAGCTTCCATCTTGCTTGTGGGCACTCAGAAACCCACAAGCAAATCCTTCCGGGATGCGGTGTCCCACGCATGAGCAGTGTTGACGGCGAGCGGCGCCGTCAACACTACACAGTTGCCATCACGTTGCTGTCACGAGATAACGCGGGATTACAGTACAGCGCGTCTCCTGGGAGTCTCGACACATCTCTCCCAGGAGACCTCACGCACGGCCGGGGAAAACTAAATACACGCCCACTCCAGCGGGGAATGAAACCCCGGAAGCCACAGGAAAGCTTCTGAAACAAGGTAATGAATGACATACGGGAAAAAAAAAAAACCATGGATACTAGAGCTAGATTCAGGTACATTAGCTAAACTTTGCGGCGGGCGTAGCTTAAGGCATTTAAGCTACGCCGCCATAAGTTAGCTAGACAAGTACATGATTCACAATGTACTTACCTGCTAAGTTACGGCGGCGTAGCCTAAATCGGCGGGCATAAGGGCGCCTAATTCAAATGTGTGTTAGGGGGCGTGTTTTATGCTAATTGTGCTTGACCTTACGTTTTTCACGTTTTTATTTTTGCAACTGCGCATGCGCCGGGCGCCTACATTTCCCAGTGTGCATTGCGGCTAAGTACGCCGCACGGGCCTATTGATTTTAACGTGGACGTAAACAACGTAAATCCCGATTCACGGACGACTTACACAAACAACGTAAAAAATTCAAATTTCAACGCGGGAACGGCGGCCATACTTGACATTACTATTCCAATAGGGCCTAGCTCTAACTTTACGCGGCCTATCTCTTACGTAAACGGCGTAAAAGTACTGTGTCGGCCGGGTGTACGTTCGTGAATCGGCGTATCTCCTCATTTACATATTCTACGCCGACCGCAATGGAAGCGCCACCTAGCGGCCATCCAAAATATTGCAATATAAGATAGGACGGCGCAAGCCGTCGTATCTTAGATATGTTTAAGCGTATCTCTGTTTGAGCATACACTTAAACATAAGTCGGCGTAGATTCTGAGTTAGGCCGGCTTATCAGTAGATAAGCCGACCTAACTCTTCTGAATCTACCTATATATACAGTATATTAAGGCTGGTGGTGTTAGTAAGACAAACTTGATATTTGGGGGTGAACCTCCGCTTTAAGACATGCCCCTATTGAAAGTATCTCTCCAGAAATTTAATTTTAGTTGCAGGGGATACCTGAAATATGACTTGTATCTTAGGCAGACTTCTGGGAAAATAGGTGAGCCAATCACACCAGCAGGAAATGATGTTTCTGGGGAGTGGTCAGTATACATTCTGTGTACAGAACACCTCCAGGCGGCCATATTGCAATGCAGTCTCAGAAAATGACAGCGGCTGCAGACTGAAAAGGAAAGGTAATTTTTAATAACATTCAATTACAATATGATAAGTGTGGCGATTATATGTGCTATATTATTTTTTCTTTATTTGCTATTTTTCCCCCAAGAAAGTGGATTTACCCTTTAAGTTTGGGAATTTGGGTATACACATCCATAGGTGCTGTGGGGAGCGACTTCTATGATCCTGAACTGCTGTCAGGACCTGAATCACCTGCTGGTGGTGCTGTGCTATTTAGAGTGGAATGTTGCAGTTCCAGGCCCGGATTCACGTAGGGCGGCGTAACTATGTGCGGGCGTAGCGTATCTTATTTACGCTACGCCGCCGCAACTTAGAGAGGCAAGTGCTGTATTCACAAAGCACTTGCGTCCTAAGTTACGGCGGCGTAGCGTAAATGGGCCGGCGTAAGCGCGCGTATTTCAAAGTAGGCAGGTCGTGGGCGTGTTGTATTTAAATTAAGCGTGACCCCATGTAGATGCATGGCCGAAGGAACGGCGCATGCGCGCACATGCTCAGTATCAAGTCGTATTTACGCCCAAAGATACGCCGGCTCAATGCCTGTGACGTAACCTACGCACAGCCCCATTCACGTACGACTTACGTAAACGACGTAAAAAGATTCGCTTGTTCCGACGTCCATACCTTGCATGGGCTGCGCCACCTAGAGACCAGCTTTATCTTTACGCTGACGTATGTCTTACGTAAACGGTGTAACTAATTGCGACGGGCGTACGTACGTTCGTGAATCGGCGTATCTTGCCCATTTACATATTCGACGCGGAAATCAATGGAAGCGCCACCTAGCGGCCAGCGGAAATATGCACCCAAGATACGACAGCGTAGGAGACTTACGCCGCTCGTATCTTGGCAGAATTAATGCATAACTGATTCTATGAATCAGGCGCATAGATAGGACGGCGCCCATTCGGACTTACGACGGCGTATCTCCAGATACGCCGTCGTAAGTCTTTGAGAATCTGGGCCCCAGTGTCACCCAGCAGCCAGCAGTCTCCAGTAATCAGTCTCCACGTGATGCTGGCTGCTGGGTGGTAGTGATGAACACCCCCACCAGTTCAGTTTGCACCAGAACATGCAAACAGGCAACAAATTTGTGCGAACCCTGTTAAAGTCTATGGGATGCAAACGTGAAAAATCAAAAGTGCTAATTTTAAAGGCTTATATGCAAGTTATTGCCATAAAAAGTGTTTGGGGACCCGGGTCCTGCCCCAGGAAACATGTATCAATGCAAAAAAAAAAGTTTTAAAAACTGAAGTTTTTTTAGGAGCAGTGATTGTGATAATGCTTAAAGTGAAACAATAAAAATGAAATATTCCTTTAAATATCGTGCCTGGAGGGTCTACTTAGTCTGCCTGTAAAGTAGCACATTTTTTCCGTGTTTATAACAGTACCACAGAAAAATGTAATTTCTAAAGGAAAAAATGGCATTTAAAATTGCTTGTGGCTGTAATGTATTGTCGGATAAAAATCATTGAAAAAAAAATGGCGTGGGTTTCCCCAGGGCCGTTTGAAGACATTTGGGGGCCCCAGGCAAAAAAAAAAAAAAGGTGACATTTCAGTTTTTAAGTTGAGAAGCGGGGGGGGGGGGCAGGGGCCCCAGCAGGGAGGGCCCTTGCTGCATCGCTGCGTCCTCCTGCAGTCCGGTCGGCCGTGTAACATTACCGCGCGGAACAGGAGATTGTTTGCTGTTCCTGGGGCCGGACTGAAAAAAAGTGAACACTCAGTGCACTTCCTGTCAGTCCGGCCGGGAACAGGAACCTGATTCTCCTGTACCGCGCCGTTATGGTACACGACTGACCGGACTGCAGAAGGATGCAACGGTGCGGCAAGGGCCCTCCCTGCTGGGGCCCCTGGCCAGCTCGGGGGGCCCCCTGGCCAGCTCGGGGCCCGAGGCAAATGCTTGCTTTGCCTGTCGGGTTCCGACGGGCCTGGGTTCCCCCCCACCCAGTCCATTACCAGGCCCTTTGGGTCTGGTATGAATATTAGGGGGAACCCCACCCCAAAATTAAAAAAAATGGTGTGGGGTCCCCCCCAAAATCCATACCAGGTCATTCAGGTCCTCAAACTGTATGGGCTGCGAACAAGAGGCTTTGCGGGATCCTGTAAGGCCAGAAAGTGTTGGATGCCGGCTAAGTATAGCCTGATGGTGTTATGTGATAGAGCCAGTTGTGTGTGGCAATATGATATGGAGGCTACTACGTGCTTAATGTCTGCTACCGTTGCACTCAGGGCAGGGTGCCAGAAACTTGCAAGAGGCTTTCCAAGCGGTGTGACATGCTTTCAGTGTGTTGCGGGACAAAGGCCAATTGATGAGTTGGGTCAGCTGACAAGGTGGGATAGGAGATGACGTTGGGTCGGCTTCGGGTTTCTGCTAAAAGAATGAGATGAAGTTAAAACGGGACAGTGCATCTGCTGCGACGTTGCACTTGCCCAGAATGTACATGCCGTGAACATTAAATTGATGCTGCAGTGACAATTGCACCAGCCTTCATAGGAAGGACATGTAGCGGGCTGGCACTGCTTTAAATTTAGAAGGGACTCTGAGTGTATAATTTTGGCTAATTGTGGCTTTTGTTTAAGCCGTGGCTGTGCTGAGAGTGACCACCATTGTTTGTCTGGGGTGTTGTTACCACCCCAGGCCAAGGGTGGCAGCAGCTAAGTCAGGGTGATATTGGGTGTCTCCCCTCGGCAGCCAATCAGTGGGGGTCGATTGTCCCGCTGTGCATGCTGGGGAGCGGTACTTAAGGAACAGACGCCATGGATCCGAGGTTGTCGATCCTTGGTCTGTCATCCCACCACCTCGTGGCCCTCCTGGCCGGGGGTGCGTGCTCCTGCAATCCTGGCTCCGGGACCATGTTGGTCCGGGGTTGTGATCTGTTGAGTAGGTCCAGTAAGCAGACTGGGTTTACGGTTTCAAGGTGATCCTGTGCTGTCCGTCCTGGAGAGAGGAAGCCACTTGATGAAGGACCTATCTTGGAGAGGACCAAGCTGGAGGCTGGTTTCTAGTTAGAGGCCTGGAAGCTTCATCGAAGGATGCACCATATACTGAGAGGCTTGATGGTGATCGCCTATAAGACTTGAATTCTGGGAGAATTAACCTAAAGAGATCCGGGTGCTGAGTCCTATGTTAGGGGATTCTGGACGGTAAGTGTCTCCACTCAAAGGAAGGTCTGTGGCAGAGACTGTACTTTGTTCCGTGCACCACTCCGGTTGCTAGGCCGGTGAGAGAGTCATATACGGGTGCGCAATACCCACTCTGGCTAAAGTGGCGACGGAAGCTGTGTTGCTGAAAGCAGAAGTGTTTCTGGATTGAAATCTTGCACCAGAACCTATCTACTTATTACCCTTCCACCCTTTTCCATCTACTTCTTCTTTCCTTACCAAGTTCTACAAATAAATCTTAGAAAAAGAAGTCTAAAGTGCGGACATTGAACTTTCTCAACTCTCATCTACCACCCTAGACGGCGAGAAGATAGAGGTAACATGCCGCCCGAAAATATCCAGCAGCTCCTTCGGGGGTAGTGCTACAGACATAATGGGGAGCGACTTGAACCTGCCCTTGTTAATGGTATCGGCCTTGGCCTGGTTGTCTGTGGTGAAGGCCACCGCTTGTCCAGTCCAGGTATGGCCTCAGACCTGAGCGGCTGCCACGATCGGGTACAGTTCGAAAAGTGACGGGGACTGGATAAAACTGGGTTTTATGAGGATTCTTTCTGTAGTGAGAACCCTGGCTAATCACAAGGACCTCTAGTTGGTATGGGATGCTTACATGATTGGTTACGTATCCTGAAGCTGAAGTAGCAATGTGCAGGGTTCCATTACGTTTATAAAGACTCTACTAAATAGTTTTTTTTTTTTTTTTTACGGAAATGGGCCAGATCTCTGTTAAAAAAGAACATTAGTATAAAAAAACAAAAACAGTGAAGGTTGTTATCTAGTTTTATATAATATTACTTCATTTTTTTTTTTTTTTATTACAAATATGTCAAGTGTAAAACCTGCACATACAATGCAACTAATCAGATTTGCGAGTAGTACTTCAGGACCATTAACAATCAGAGCTCATTGTCTAATTTCAGAACGGGCGAGATACGTGAATTAAAGCCTAAATTTAATGGATTTATGTAAGAAGCATTACGCGAGCTCTCCAAAACTAATCAATCGTGCTCCATTTTTTTTTTTTTTTTTATATTGGAAACAAATGAAGCTTTTGAAAAGGCTAGAGAAATGTGAACGCACACTTTTGAGGAGAGCAGGCTACATAATTTAGGACCTTTTCTGTTACATGTTCATTTTCAAAAATTTCTAAAGTGAACCTTTAGACAAACATGTGCTTTGTCCATGCAAGGAAAAAGAGAGGGTTCAACTCAAAGCTCTCTTCCCCTAGAAGCTCATACTCATATTTCCTTCCCTATCCCAGTGTTGTCAACCAACCAGATTGAAATTTACTGGAACGACACCCCGAAATTTACTGGCACAGCCACGTTTTTACTGCCATTTCACAAAAGTTACCAAATTACATTTTTAGCTGCAAATTTCAGTATTTAGGCTACAAACAAGTACACTAGGCAAATAGCAGTGTGATTTAAGGTAGATAGTAAAGTAAAAAAAAACATATTTTTGTTATTTTAGATATAATAAGGGCAAATTATTTAGTCACATCACCCCCTGGCTCCATCCCCCTCTGCCACCAACACCCCCCTCTGCGGTGCCACCAACAACCCCTGTCTCCAAATGCCCCCTGCCTCCAATCCATCGTCCCCTGCCTCCACCCCCCTCTGCGGTGCCACCAACAACCCCTGTCTCCATCCCCACCCCCTGCGATGCCACCCTCCCCCTCTGCGGTGCCACCAACACCCCCTGCTTCCAATCTCCCTCTGCCTCCAATCTCCCTCAGCTTTCAATCACCCCCAGGCCCCCTGCCTCCATCCCCCTCTGCGGTGCCACCAACAACCCCTGTCTCCAAATGCCCCCTGCCTCCAATCCATCGTCCCCTGCCTCCACCCCCCTCTGCGGTGCCACCAACAACCCCTGTCTCCATCCCCACCCCCTGCTTCCAATCTCCCTCTGCCTCCAATCTCCCTCAGCTTTCAATCACCCCCAGGCCCCCTGCCTCCATCCCCCTCTGCGGTGCCACCAACAACCCCTGTCTCCATCCCCCACCCTCTGTGGTGCCACCATCCCCCTCTGCGTTGCCACCAACACCCCTGGCCTCCAATCACCCCTTGCCACTAACACCCCCTGCCTCCAATCTCCCCCTGCCTCCAATCTCACCCTGCCTCTATTGCCCCCTGCCTCCATCCCCCTCTGCGGTGCAACCGCAGCCACCATCACCCCCTGCCTCCAATCACCCCCTGCCTCCAATCTCTATGTGCAATTCCAAGCCTAACCGATCTCGGCTATTTTTACTGGCACATTCCCGCAACCACGGACATTTACGTGCGGGGGGGAAAAGTGCCCATTTTTACGCACTGTCCATAAAAATACGGACGGTTGGCAACACTGCCCTATCCCTGTTCGTTATTCAGCCAAGAACAATACTTGGTGCTTCCTTGGGCAGCACATTGAAAGTGGGGTACAGGTTGGGACAGGGGGCCCATGCCCCCTAGAGTATGCCAGAGGCATATGCTGAAATATGAGGTATGGCATTAAAGCGGATGTGCCACGGGAAAATAATATTAAAAGCCAGCAGCTACAAATACTGCAGCTGCTGACTTTTAATATTAGGACACTTACCTGTCCTGGAGTCCAGCGCTGATCGCAGCAGAGCACGAGCGATCGCTCGTCTCTCTGCTGCTCCCCCCGCCATCCACGCTGAGGGAACCAGGAAGTGAAGCGCTGCGGCTTCACTGCCCGGTTCCCTACGGCGCATGCGCGAGTCGCGCTGCGCCCGCCGATTGGCTCACACGCTGTGTGCTGGGAGCCGAGTGTTCCCAGCACACAACGGGCGACAGACGGGAAGTCAGAAAAACCCGTCTTTCGCCCGTAGCGTGTGGCCGGAAGTGGGTGCAAATACCTGTCTTTAGACAGGTATCTGCACCCCCTCCCCCCTGAAAGGTGTCAAATGTGACACCGGAGGGGGGGCGGGTTCCGATCAGCGGGACTCCACTTTAGGGTGGAGAACCGCTTTAAGGTGGCGCTCTTTCCGTTATGAGCGATACTTCTCCAGGCAGACAATACCATGGTACAACTCTTCACCTTTATGCACCTTACACTCAGTGCCGGAACAAGGTCATCTAGAGCCCAGAGCAAACATACCAAACTGTGCCCCCCCAGGATGTATGGTCATTACTCATTATGTGTCAGCAAAAATCCCCTGCAACAAAAATCAATCACTAGTTTGCATGCTTACGCCTAAGTATAAATTCCCATTCCACTTACAACAAATCTGCCCCCCTGCTGAAATCCCCCCCTGCCAGCACAAATCTTTGCCCCTCCAAGCTCAAATCCTCTCTGTTTCCAAATCCCCCAGCAGAACCCCCCCCAAAAAAATCACCCCTCCTAGCACAAAACCTTTATCCCTCACATTTCCACTCCAAGCACCAATCCTTTCCCTCCGCTTTTGCCGGTGCTTCAGCGACGCTGCACATTGATTTCAATAGGCAGGGATGCTGTAGAAGATGGCTCGGTTCTCACAGCTTCCCAAGCAGAGAGCTGCTGACTGTCAATCAGCAGCTCTCCGCTCTGCTCCTCCATGCTCACTGAAACGCTGAGTAGTGGAGGGGCGGCGGGGGAGGCGGCTTGCTGAGAGGGGCATCAGTCCAGGCAGCTGGCAGATCCAGACTCCCATTGCCAGGAGGATGCGGTGCCTAGACTGATCTTGGTGATGTCAGCAGAGAGTGGACTTCAGACTGCTCTTGGCTGAAAACGGGTCACAGGAGTGCAAAACGAATTGCAGTCCTGTGACCTATGGGAGAAACCCAGCCAAATGAGCTCAGGCTGGACTTCTTCTTTAAATCATACCTGATGTTAGAAGCAGGCAGGGTCCATTGTGGTTGTGGGCATCTGAAGCCCACTAGCCTTTATTTCTGGGATTTCGGTGCAGCTGACTACCCAGCACGCACCTCCCAAACTCACGCCTGCGCAGTAATGTCACTGCGTGGCGCTGATTACAGTAATAGGCAATCCCCATGGACTTCTGGGATAGATGATGTTGATATCCCAGGAGTCCATAGGAATCGCTTTGTGATCTAATCGCCTAGGTGGCCGGACCGGAGGGGCTTCAAGAAGAAAACAGAAAAAAAAGGTATTTAGAAAAAAAATAATAATAATAATTTTGACCATTTACAATAACATTGCAGATGGGAATGGGAATGCTTGCAGGTTTAAAAAAATGGGTGGAACTCCGCTTTAATGAACCGTAACTGCGGGCATTTTACAAAAAAAAAATACCGTATTTTCCGGCGTATAAGACGACTTTTTGCGTACCGGGTACCTGTCGGTCAGACGGCGGCCATCCATTATTCAAAAGCCGCGCCTCCTCCTCAGACTTTTCCGTGATAGGCGGAACACTAATTTTCCCGGCAGAGCCTCTGTTCAGTGTTCCGCCTATCACGGATGCCTTTTCATCCTCAGCCTCGGCCCCGGACAAGAGGACATCCGTGATAAGCGGGACACTGAACAGAGGCTCTGCTGGGAAAATTAGTGTTCCGCCTATCACGGAACAGCCTGAGGAGGAGGCACGGCTTTTGAATAATGGATGGCCACCGTCTGACTCTGCAAACAGGAGAAGGTAGGGAGATCATCGAGGCAGGGAATGGAATGGCACAGTGAGGCATGTATAGATGGCACAGTGAGGCATGTATAGATGGCACAGTGAGGCATGTATAGATGGCACAGTGAGGCATGTATAATGGCACAGTGAGGGGTCGTCTTATACAGTGAGTATATCCCAAAACCAACATTTTAGCTGGAAAATTTGGGGGTCGTCTTAGGCCCCGTACACACGAGAGGATATCCGCTGGAAACGGTCCGCCGGACAGTTTCCAGCGGATAAATCCTCTGGCGGATTTGGATCTGATGGCTGTACACACCATCAGATCGAAATCCGCGCGGAATACATCCGCGGTGACGTGTCGCCGCGACGATGACGCCGCGACGTGCGCGACGCTGGAAGGTAAATGCTTCCACGCATGCGTCGAATAATTACGACGCATGCGAGGGAGGGGAGCGGACGGACTGATCCGGTGAGTCTGTACAGACGACCGGATCAGTCCGCTGGACTGGATTCCAGTGGATAGATTTTGTAGCATGCTACAAAATTTTTATCCGCTGGGAATCCGTCGGCTGGATTTTTATCCGCCGGGAAATGTCCGCTCGGACGTACAGACGACCGGATCTATCTGCTGGAACGGATCAATCCCAGCGGGTAGATCCGGTCGTCTGTACGAGGCCTTATACGCCCAGTCGTCTTATACTCTGGCAAATTCGGAATTTGCCATCACTGTTAGGCAACCTTTGATTAACCTGTACGCAAATGTCTTTGTTTGAAGACCAGCCTTCCTTTAAGCCGGGAGAATTTTTGCCCCTGATGGAATTCTCTGTATAGAACGCCGGCGTTAATATATGCTTAGCTTTTGTTTTAACCTCTCCACCTGCGCTCAATAGGGCAACTCCATTAGAGGTATTTAAGTGATTACTGTGAACAATTGGTAATAGATCAGACATTAGAAAAGATTTTTCCAATTCCGCGGCTCCTCCAGCAGCACGCAGCGAGGACGGGGACCGGGTTACGACATTTATTGGGAAACATTTACCTGACGCTCCGCCGAATCTGCTAGGGGACAGTCAATCCGTTCATTTAGGATAATGATGATTAATAGAAGACGGTCGCGAACATCAACTGAGGCCATTAAGCAGGTTTAGATCGTTGCTATAAAACCTTCCGCCCGTTTAATTACAGTATGCATGGTTAAAATTAAGGGTAATCTGCTGTCCTTAGAGTCACGAGAAAAGAAAGGGGAAAAAAATATTGTAATTCTGTTTTCTCTTATCCAATGTAGTTAAAGGAGAACTACGGTTGGGATTTAAAAAAAATAAAAATAAATTGCTGTCAATTACACAGTATAGTCCATTGGAGCCAGATTATGTGTGATTCCATACTGGGAGGACACTAGGGAGGGGCAGCAAGAGAGATTTTATAGAAAAAAATTATCCTTTTTTTTTTTTAATTTATTAATATTTATCAATTAGTAAACATTATTATTTTATTATCATTTATTAATTTATTATTAATTTATTAAAATGTATAAACTATTAAACAATGTATCCATTTATTATTATTAAAATAGAGTGTTTTTTTTTATGATCAATTTACAGTTGTTTAGTGCATGTAATTATACTTTTATTAAACCTACATCTATAGGTGTGCACAGCCCAGCCTATTGCATTAGGGTGTGCACCCAAAGCTCAAGTGTGTGGGGCAGATCCACAAAGAGAGTACGCCAGCGTATCTAGTGATACGTCAGCGTACTTTCAAATTTCCTGCGTCGTATCTTTGTTTTGAATCCTCAAAACAAGATACGACGGCATCTGGGTTAAATCCGACAGGCGTACGTCTTCGTACGCCTTCGGATCTTAGATGCAATTCTTCGGCATCCGCTGGGTGGCGTTCCCGTCGTATTCCGCGTCGAGTATGCAAATTAGCTATTTCCGACGATCCACGAACGTACGAGCGGCCGTCGCATTCTTTTACGTCATTTCCGTTCGGCTTTTTTCGGCGTATAGTTAAAGCTGCTATTTGGTGGCGCACTCAATGTTAAGTATGGCCGTTGTTCCCGCGTCGAATTTAAATTTTTTTTATTTTGTTTGCGTAAGTCGTCCGTGAATGGGGCTGGACGTAATTTACGTCCACGTCAAAACAATGACGTCCTTGCGACGTCATTTAGCGCAATGCACGGCGGGAAAATTTAGGGATGGCGCATGCGCAGTAGGTTCGGCGCGGGAACGCGCCTAATTTAAATGATCCACGCCCCCTACCTGGATCATTTGAATTAGGCGGGCTTGCGCCGGGGGATTTACGCTACACCGCCGCAACTTTACATGCAAGTGCTTTGTGAATCAAGCACTTGCCCGTAAAACTTGTGGCGGCGTAACGTAAATGCGATACGTTACGCCGCCGCAGATCTACGTGAATCTGGCCCTATAACTTTTGCGCAAACCAATCAATAAACTATTATTGCGATTTTTTTTTTTTTTACCAAAAATATGTAGAAGAATACGTATCGGCCTAAACTGAGGGGAAAAAAATGTTTTTTTTTTTTTTAAATGTGATATTTATTAAATAAAAAACAAAAAAATATTGTGTTTTTTAAAAATTGTCGCTCTTGGTCTGGGCAGAAAGGAGGTGAAAATACCCTGTATGGAAGGGGTTAAAAGTTCCTTAGCAACAGCTCTTGGAAATTGACAGCACTGGGACACCAAAGCAATGTTCCCGGCCCGAGGGACCCTCAGTCTCTATGGGCCAGATTCACAGAAGAAATACGCCGGAGTATCTACTGATACTCCGGCGTATTTTCAAATTTGCATGCGCAGTTCGTTCGGCGAGGGGGGGACGCGCTTCATTTAAATGAAACACGCCTCCCTACTCGCCTATTTGAATTACGCGCCGTTACGCCGCGAGAGATACACTACGCCGCTGTAACTTACGGCGCAAATTCTTTGTGGATTCAAAGCTTCAAAAAGTAAGTTACATCGGCGTAGCGTATCTGCCATACGATGCGCCCATGCAATTCTACGAGGATCTGCCCCTGTATATATAAATGGAAGTGGAGAGTATCAGTAGGGCAGAGATTGATGTTAGTAATTTATTACATTTTTTTATTCTTTTTTACGATATTTTTTTACAATTTTTAATTTTTTTTTTATAATTTTTTTACAATGATTCTTTTTTTTAATTATTAGGAGCCCGATCAGGGGTCTAAACAGACTGCACTATTGAGACAGACAAAGGGACTGAGGACAAAGATCCCCCAGTCCCTTTCTCTGCAGCCAGGCAGCATGGGGGAATATACACAGTGCATGGTGATTAGGGTGTGGCACACCCCATGCGCACACCTATGCCTACATCATTTAAAAACGATCAGGAAATAATATATTACAAGCTGTTCATACTCACTCAGTCACTATGAGATTCATTTTCTGTATTCTGCAAAAAAAAAAAATGGTTGATCCTGCCGTTCGCTGTCCCTCCCCCTTGTCTGTGTCCCCACTGCAGCCTGAGATTGTGCAGACCAGCCGTTGCCACATCTACTGAGCATGCTCCAGTTTCAGTTCCCTTCTAAGGCATTCCATTTCCTCCTTTTTATTATCTGTACAGCCCTATAGAGTCACACCTGTGGGCATATACACTCCGGATAAATGACAGCCCACTCTTTCCCTCCTTCTGCATTGCTGCTGAACAACTCTTCACAATGGGAGTTGAATATTACATGTTGATTGATGGAGGCCTCACCTCCCTGTAATTCTAAGTGGATGAGGGACTTATTTGCTCTCATCTGTGTTTGATTTGTCTAAATTCGGCTGTCACCAGCCCTGAACTGTTCTTGGGTCATTCTGTTCTCCAGAGATGCCGTTTTCATCTCTGGACAGTAGGTGGCGCCAGAGGGGTCCAGGCGGAGCCGCTTCTCCCCAGCAGCTAATTAGAGGAGTTTTCCCTCGCGGAGCATGCTGGGAGGGGTATTTCTATGGCGGAGGCCATTGCTCGGGGTTCTTCGCGGGTTCCTGGTTCCAGGTGTGGCACCCACCTTTAGGGTGTGCGCACATCACGGGCCCCGGCGATATGGCCTACCAGGCCGGGGCGCACGTGCTACGCTGAGTTCCTGACTCTGGGCCCTCATGGCCCGGAGCATCTGATGCTGTACAGGGGCCCCAGTGACTTACTGGGTCCCCCATCTCTATTGAGAAGATCCCAAGCGAGTTGTGCTGTTCGGTGGAGGATCGGTCTGAGGAGAACCCGGAGGCATGCAATCCAACAGGGCTTGAACGAACCATCGGGGATCTGGGTGACCGGACACCAACAGGTTGTATGCGGCAAAAGTATATGCTGGGAAGATTCGCTCTACTATTTAAACTTTCAAGCACTAGGCCTGTGGCAGAGGTCTCATCCTAAAATCCAAGTTCTATCAGAGCCAAGTATGTGGCAGAGACTTGTTCCTTCCCAGGAGTTCTAAAGTGACCATCCGGCTGCCAGGTTTGTGAGAGGGACCTGTCCGGGGGCACTTTACCCAGCCAGGGCCGTCATAATAGCATCATAGGCCCCTGGGCAAAGTAATGCTCTGGGGCCCCTACAATGATGACAGTGCAGGTAAACAGACATCAAGTAGGTAGGAGGCAGACTGCCTCCCCTGTGTATCTATCACTCTCAGTGCCATCATGGGGCCCCCAATTTCGGGGCAGCGTGGGCTCAAGGACCAGCTGCTTTGGGGAAAGTGCAGGGCCCCCCCCATGCAGCTGGGGCCCCTGGGCAGTGCCCAGGTGTGCCCTCTCATTAAGACAGCCCTGTCCCCAGCTTCTCCTCCCAGCCAATTTGGTTGCTTCTCCTCCAAGGCCAATCCGGTCTCAGGACCCGCTTCCTGTCCTGATTGGCTAGCAGGAGAAGCTGGAAGACAATAACGAATGTTGGTTCGCTATTGTTACAAGTGGGTGGGCTCAGGGCACAGTGCTCTGCGCCCCGAGCCCATCCTTTTTGAAGCCAATTAGAGCCTCCCCATCACAAAAAAAAACAAAAAAACATTGGAACTCTATGCGTCCGGCGCCCCGCATGGAGATTAGGGGGCCCCTGCACCCCTTATGGATGGGACGCCACTGACAAAATGTACAAGACTGTACGTTACTGGCAGAATCACCAGGTGAAAATAAAGGGACAAAAAGGATCGGTAAGCTGCAATATATTATGGCCCAGATCCACGAAGAACTTACGGCGGCGTATCTATTGATACGCCGCGTAAGTTCTATAATGCGCCCGCGTATCTTTGTTTTGTATTCACAAAACAAGATACGCCTGAAGCTGGGCTAGATCCGACTGACGTACGTCTTAGTACGCCGTTGGATCATAGGTGAATATTTTGCGCTGGCCGCTAGGTGGCGCTTCCGTTGATTTCCGCGTAGAGTATGCAAATTAGCTAGATACGCCGATTCTCAGAACGTACGTCCGCCAGGCGCATTTTTTTACGTTGTTTGCGTAAGGCTTTTTCCGGCGTATAGTTACCCCTGGGTCTATGAGGTGTACGCAATGTTAAGTATGGACGTCGGGCCAGCGTCAAATTTTCCGTTGTTTACGTCGTTTGCGTAAAACGTTCGCGAATAGGGCTTTGCGTAAATTACGTTCACGTCGTCTAGGCATTGAGCGGGCGTAATTTAATTTGAAAGTTCGACGTGATACTGAGCATGCGCCGTTCGAAAAAGGCGTAATTTACGCGGGGTCATGCTTAGTTTACATAAAACACGCCCCCCTGTTCCTCATTTGATTTAGGCGCGCTTACGCCTGAACATTTATGCTACACCGCCGTAACTTTAGACGCAAGTGCTTTGTGAATACAGCACTTGCCTCTCAAAGTTGCGGCGGCGTAGCGCAACTACGATACGCTACGCCCGCTTAATTTTACGCCTATCTACGTGGATCGGGCCCTAAATGTTTTATTTTTGGGTTACCGGTAATACCGCTTTAAGAGAAGTGAGCTCAGTTATTTGCAAACAAAAGAAATTATACAATTTTTGAACTTTATTTTTTATTTTTATTGAATGCTTCACTTATAATAAAAGAGCTGCTCTTAAAAGCATCCGGGCTTATCTCTGTGGGTTTATGGGTCATTTCACACCTCGAGCGTGTAAAAGCCGAGCGGTTTCATCATCTCGCCGTACTTTTTTTGTTTTCGTTCCCCGCTCTCTGTAGCCTGCGCTCGTTTCTTGCCAAATCCTCAATTTCTCCCCGCTGCAAACAGCCGCTACCGCGTCAGCAAAACAGTCAAGTGCAAATAAAAATGGGGAGGGATATAAAAAAAAAAAGAAGGAAGTAATATAAATAAAAAGCCTGATTCTTCAATATTTAAATAGAAGACATTTTCTAATGTTTTTCTAGAGAGACACGGCGATGCGGCGGTTTGGCGGTGGAAAGTTCTCTCCTGGGGGAACGATGTTTAGATTTCAGTTAGCTGTAAAAAATAGAGGAAGAAAAATGTAAGGAGGATGTAGATTCAGTGTAACGGCTCGTTCGCAAGAGAGGCCGGGGAGTGTGTGGGGGTGGGGGGGGGGGAGTGAACGCAGGTGGCTGAGATGAGGTTTTACCACCCACCTAAACACTCACTCCGGACTGTATACAGTGGGGATTGAAAGTTTGGGCACCCCAGGTAAAAATTTGTATTAATGTGCATAACGAAGCCAAAGAAAGATGGAAAAATCTCCAAAAGGCATCAAATTACAGATTAGACATTCTTATAATATGTCAAAAAAAGTTAGATTTTATTTCGATCATTTACACTTTCAAAATGACAGAAAACAAAAAAATGGCGTCTGCAAAAGTTTGTGCACCCTGCAGAGTTAATATCTTGTACTGCCCCCTTTGGCAAGTATCACAGCTTGTGAACGCTTTTTGTAGCCAGCCAAGAGTCTTTCAATTCTTGTTTGAGGTATCTTTGCCCATTCTTCCTTACACAAGTCTTCCGGTTCTTTGAGATTTCTGGGCTGTCTGTCACACACTGTTCTTTTAAGGTCTATCCATAGATTTTCAACTATGTTGAGGTCAGGAGATTGTGAAGGCCATGGCAAACCCTTCAGTTCAGGCCTCTTGATGTAATCCCCCGTGGATTTTGAGGTGTGTTTAGGATCATTATCCATTTGTAGAAGCCATCCTCTCTTTAACTTCAGCTTTTTCACAGATGGCATCAAGTTACCATCCAAAATTTGCTGAAATTTTATTGAATCCATTTTTCCTTCTACTCGTGAAATGTTCCCTGTGCCACTGGCTGCAATACAACCCCAAAGCATGATTGATCCACCCCCATGCTTCACAGTTGGACAGAGGTTCTTTTCATTAAATTCTGTGCTCTTTCTTCTTCAAACGTACCTTTGCTCATTCCGGCCAAAAAGTTCTATTTTAACCTCATCGGTCCACAGAACTTGTTTTCAAAATGCATCAGGCTTGTCTATATGTTCATTTGCAAAGTTCAAACGCTGATTTTTGTGGTGAGGACGTAGAAGAGATTTTCTTCTGATGACTCTTCCATGAAGACCATATTTGTACAAGAATCTCTTTATAGTGGAATAGTGTACCACAACTCCAGTGTCTGCCAGATCTTTCTGGAAGGATCGTGCAGTCAAACGTGGGTTTTGAATTGCTTTTCTCACAATCCTGCGAGCTGTTCTGTCTGATATTTTTCTTGGTCTTCCAGATCTTGCTTTAACTTCCACTGTTCCTGATGACTGTCATTTCTTAATCACATTCCGAACAGAGGATATTGACATCTGAAAATGCTTTGCTATCTTCTTATAGCCTTCTCCAGCTTTGTGAGCGTCAACTATTTTCACTTTCAGTTTTCTAGACAACTGCTTAGAAGAACCCATGGTGCTGATTGTTGGGGCAAGGTCAGATGAGTCTGGGCATTTAAAACCTTTGAGATTGACATCACCTGGTCTTCCCAGACGATGATTGAGAACAATCCATGACACTGGCAGGTCTCAGCTTTGCAAAGGGGGCAGTGCATGCTAGAAATTCTGAAGGGTGCCCAAACTTTTGCAGACGCCATTTTTTTGTTTTCTGTAATTCTGAAAGTGTAAATGATGGAAATAAAATCTATTTTTTTTTTACATATTATATGAATGTTTAATCTGTAATTTGATGCCTTTTGGAGATTTTTCCATCTTTCCTTGGCTTCGTTATGCACATTAATACAATTTTTTACCTGGGGTGCCCAAACTTTCGATCCCCACTGTACATGGTGGGCAGTACCATCACCAAATTCATCCCATTCTGAGTTAAAAAAAACTAAACATTTTTTTTTTATCCCCCTGGTAATGCGTAGTCCTTAACCACTTCAGCCCTGGAAGATTTGGCTGCTCAATGACCGAGTAATTTTTTGCGATACGGCACTGCGACGCTTTAACTGACAATTGCACGGTCGTGCGTCGTGACTCCCAAACAAAATTGACATCCTTTTTTTCCCAACAAATAGATCTTTGCCCATTCTTCTCTGCAGAATATTTCAAGCTGTCATTGGATGGAGAGCGTCTGTGAACAGCAATTTTCAAGACTTGCCACAGATTCTCAATGTGATTTAGGTCTGGACTGTGACTGGGCCATTCTAACACATGAATATGCTTTGATGTAAACCATTCCATTGTAGCTCTGGCTGTATGTTTCGGGTCGTGTCCTGCTGGAATGTAAACCTCCACCCCAGTCTCAAGTCTTTTACAGATTCTAATGCCCCGTACACACGATCGGAATTTCCGATGGGATTAAAGCAGATGGAATTTTCCATCGGAATTCCGTTCAAGCTGTCTTGCATACACACTGTCAGACCAAACTCCGACCGTCCAAAACGCGGTGACGTAAAACACTATGACAAGCCGAGAAAAATGAAGTTCAATGCTTCCGAGCATGCGTCGACTTGATTCTGGTCTTTTCTCCATTGGAGTTCCACACAGACGTTCGGAATGTCCGATCAGGAAAAAATAAAATATCTTCTATTTCTAAACTCCGATGGAAAAAAGTCCGATGGGGCCCACACACGGTCTGAATATCCGATGAAAAAATTCCATCTGACTTTTTTCATCGGAAATCCGATCGTGTGTACAGGGCATACCAGGTTTTCTTCTAAGATTGCCCTGTATTTGGCTCCATCCATCTGACCAGCTTCCCTGTCCCTGCTGGAGAACAGCATCCCCACAACATGACGCTGCCACCACCATGTTTCACAGTGTGGATGGTGTGTTCAGGGTGATGTGCAGTGTTAGTTTTCCGCCACACATAGGGCCAGATTCTCAAAGAGTTACGCCGGCGTATCAGCAGCTACGCCAACGTAACTTCGAATCTAAGCCCGTCGTATGTCTAAATGTATTCTCAAACTGAGATACACTTAAACATGCCTAAGATACGACGGCCTGCGCCGTCGTATCTTAGGGTGCAATATTTACGCTGGCCGCTAGGTCGCGCTTCCATTGCGGCCGGTGTAGAATATGCAAATGAAGAGTTACGCCGATTCACGAACGTACGCTTGCCCGTCGCAGTAAATTTACGCCGTTTCCGTAAGAGATACGCGGCATAAAGATAAACATGCCCCCTAGGTGCCGTATCCAATGTTAAGTATGGCCGTCGTTCCCGCGTCGAAATTTGAAAATTTTACGTAGTTTTGCGTAACTCGTCCGTGAATGGGGCTGGACGCCATTTACGTTCACGTCGAAACCAATGACGTCCTTGCGACGTCATTTAGCGCAATGCACGTCGGGAAATTTTAGGGACGGCGCATGCGCAGTACATTCGGAACGCGCCTAATTTAAATGATCCACGCCCCCTACCCGGATCATTTGAATTAGGCAGGCTTGCACTGGGGGATTTACGCTACGCCGCCGCAACTTTACAGGCAAGTGCTTTGTGAATCAAGCACTTGCCCGTAAAACTTGCGGCGGCGTAACGTAAATGTCATACGTTACGCCGCCGCAGATTTGCCCGATTCTACGTGAATCTGGCCCACAGCGTTTTGCTTTTAGGCAAAAAAAAAAACATTTTGGTGTCATGTGACCAGAGCACCTTCTTCCACATGTTTGCTGTGTCCCCTCCCCCACATGGCTTCTCACAAACTGCAAACAGGACTTCTTATGTCTTTCTTTCACCAATGTCTTTCTTCTTGTCACTCTTCCATAAAGGGCAGATTTGTGGAGAGACGACTAATAGTTGTCCTGTGGACAGATTCTCCCCCATGAGCTGTGGATCTCTGCAGCTCCTCCAGAGTTACCATGGGCCTCTTGGCTGCTTCTCTAATGAATGTTCTCCTTGCCCGGCCCGGTCAGTTTTGGTGGACAGCCATGTCTTGGTAGGTTTGCAGTTGTGCCATACTCTTTCCATTTTCGGATGATGGATTGAACAGAAGCTCCGTGAGATGTTTAAATCTTGGGATATTTTTTTTTTTATAACCTAACCCTGCTTTATACTTCTCCACAACTTTATCCCTGACCTGTCTGGTGTGTTCCTTGGCCTTCATGATGCTGTTTGTTCACTAAGGTTCTCTAACAAACCTCTGAGGGCTTCACAGCACAGCTGTATTTATACTGAGATTAAATTACACACAGGTGGACTCTACTTACTAATTAGGTGACTTCTGAAGGCAATTGGTTCCACTAGATTTTAGTTAGGGGTATCAGAGTAAAGGGGGCTGAATACAAATGTTTCCCATACACTTTTCACATATTTATTTGTAAAAAAATATATAAAATATAATTTTCTTTCCACTTCACAATTATGTGCCACTTTGTGTTGGTCTATCACATAAAATCCCAATAAAATACATTTACTGTAAGTTTTTGGTTGTAACATGACAGAATGTGGAAAATTGCAAGGGGTATGAATACTTTTTCAAGGCACTATACGTACCTAAATCTATCTTCATATCAGCCTCTTGTAGAGTCTCACTAAATCGGATTTTCCGCAGACAAAGCGTCAGACTTTTGTCCGAAGGGCGTTGGCCAGGAACTTCAGCCCATTGAATATCACTGAAGTCGGATCAAAGTCGGATCGGCGTCTTGCATGATCCGACTTTGGCATTTGACTTGTGCTCTGATGATCTTGAGGGGGAACTCCACTTCCAATTCTTTTTTTTTCAAACCGGCATGGGTTCCCCCATAGGAGCATACCAGGCCCTTCTGTCTGGTATGGATTTTAAGGGGAACCCTCTACGCCAAAAAAAATGTGTGGGGGTCCACACTGTGCACATTGATGCCACTGTGCCCATTGTCACTACTGTGCCCATTGTTGCCACTGTGCATGTCACTGTGCCCTTTAATTGTTGCCACTGTGCCCATTGTCACTACTGTGCCCATTGATGCCACTGTGCCCTTTGTCGCCTCTGTGCCCATTGTCGCCGCTGTGCCCTGTAAAATGCACTTACCTTAATCCTTCGACGTCCCTCGATGTCTTCTCCCGCCTTGGTGACGCTTCAGCCAATTAGGTTACCGATAACCAGAATCGGCAAACCTGATTGGCTGAGACGGCCGTCAGTCTTATCCAAGGAACGCACACCGTACGTTCCCTGGATAAGACATCCGGGAGACAGGGGCTGTACTCTGATAGGCACTTCGGCACAGCCAACCAGCTGCCGTTATTCAGGTGGTCGGCGCTCAATGTCCGACCATCTCTGAATAGACCAGCGGCAGCTGGCAACAATAACATACATTCATGCAATGCAGGAATGTATGTTATTTTCAGTGGCGGTGCGGAGCCAGAGGGGGCGGCGCTCCTCTACGGACGGACCGCCGCTGGGATTTAGTTCCATTCTCCTGACTGGCTCGCCAAAATGCTTAAGTTGCAGATTTCTATTAATTTGCGCACGTAGCTCACATTCTATATGTTTTCTATATAACAATAAATATTTCAAGTTCTATCTGTGTCTGATGTGTCTCCTGTACAGAATCCCATTACATTGTCTCCATTGTGAATGACTGACCGAAAATCCGGCGCTGCGGGAAGTCTTCTTTATTTATTTAATTATTTTATTTTTTCGCTCTCAGTTTATACAAGACGTATCATTCAAAGAACATATCAAATAGGAAGAATGTGACAGCTGCTTGAATAACATGGCCAGACTGCTGAGCTTTCAATATTTATATCGCTGTCTTCAGATGTACCTGTCAGCACCGCACATGATAGATTTTAATAACTCTTCCTTATTAGCTAAAGCTCCGCGCTCTAAAATAGAAATTTACCTCTTCGGTGGTAACAAGGAAATGAATGCCGGTCATGGAGAATTTTGTCTGACAAGTGGCCCTGCTAAAACAAATGGGACAAATCCAGGTAATTACCTTTTTTTTTTTGTCACTTTCCTGTAGCTGATTTTGTTCGGTGACAAGCTATCGCTCCGTATCGATGTCCTACCTCTTCTCATGGGATCATGGAATCCCACGCCTTATGATGTTTGATTGACGGCCATGAGACCTCGTTCATGCCCCTTCTTGCGCAGAAGCAAAGTTAGGTTAAAGTGGTTGTAAACCCCCCAGACATGAAATACACTATGGGCTAGATTCAGATACAATGGTGTATCCATGGGTGGGGCGTAACGTATCTCAGATACGTTATGCCACCGTAAATTAGGGCTCAAGTTCCGTATTCAGAAAGAACTTGCGCCCTTAGTTACGGTGGCGTAACGTATTTGGTCTGGCGTAAGCCCGCCTAATTCAAATGGGGAAGATGTGGGCGTGTTTTATGTATATTAACTGTGACCCTGCGTATTTGACGTTTTTTTACAAACGGCGCATGCTCGAAATTACGCCGCAAATCGTCAATGCTTTAGACGTGAACGTAACTTACGTACAGCCCTATTCGCGAACGACTTACGCAAACGACGTAAAATTTTCAAAACTCGACGCAGGAACGACGTCCATACTTAACATTAGCTACGCCTCATATAGCAGGGGTAACTTTACGCCGAAAAAAGCCGAACGTAAACGACGTAAAAAAATGCGCCGGCCTAATTAGCATATTCCTTGTGTAAACATACGGAAGCGCCACCTAGCGGCCAGCCTGAAATTGCAGCCTAAGATACAACGGTGTAAGACACTTACACCTGTCGGATCTTAGGGATATCTATGCGTAACTGATTCTCTGAATCAGGCGCATAGATACGACCTCTCGAACTCAGAGATACAACGGCGTATAATGGCACGTAATTCAAATCGGCGAGTAGGGGGCGTGTTTCATTTAAATGAAGCGCGTCCCTGCGCCGAACGAACTGCACATGCTCTGTTCCTAAATTTCCCGCCGTGCATTGCGCTAAATGACGTCGCAAGGACGTCATTTTTTTTTACGTGGACGTAAATTACGTCCAGCCCGATTCACGGACGACGTACGCAAACAAAATGTTTTTTTTTTAAATTATACGCGGGAATGACGGCCATACTTAACATTGAGTACGCCACGAAATAGCAGGTTTAACTATACGCCAAAAAAAGCCGACTAGAGACGACGTAAAAAAATGCGACGGCCGCTGGTACGTTTGTGGATCGTCGGAAATGGCTAATTTGCATACTTGACGCGGAAAACGGCGGGAACTAGATACGCCGGCGTACTCTCCTTGTGGATCTGCCCCTAAATTTTTTTGCTAGAAAATTAATCAGGAGGGTGTCCCGTTCTTATCGTGCAGATAATCGCCGGCAGAAGACGGTGATATCTGAATGATGCCTGTAGCTGCACCCATCATTAATGCAGGAGCACGGACCCTAGGGTAACCACGTGTCCCGGATTGCCCGGGACAGTCCCGCATTTTGCAGGTCTGTCCCGGGCACCTTAATTCCAGGACAATACAGTGTCCCTGAATGAAACTGACACAGCCACCCCCCGGGCCAATCTGATTCCCCCAAAAAAGGCCGCCACATCAGTACTTGTCCTGGCCGGGATTGCCTGGAGGAGCACAATCCCCGCCCCCTGCTTGTGATTGGAGAAATCATAAATCCCACCTCTTGTGTCCAATCACTGTGCTGTCATTTGTTGCACCACAAGCTGATTTTTGGGAAGGGAGGGTGTCCCTGAATGGTAGTTTGGAAATGTGGTCACCCTACCACACCCCCGACCAGGAGGGCCACGAGGTGGTGGGACAACAGACTAATGACCGACGACCTTGGTCCAACTACATATTTTCCTTAAGTACCCCTCCCCAGCATGCACAGCAGGACGATCAACCCCCACTGATTGGCTGCCGAGGGGGACACCCACTATCACCCTGACTGAGCTGCTGCCACCCTTTGGCCTGGAGTAATAACAACACCCCCAGGTGAACAACGGTGGTTTCTCCCAGCTCAGCCATGGCTGAAACAGAGGTCAAATGTAGTCTAAATTTTATGTGTCTTAGTCAACTAACACTCAGACCCCCCTCTAAATTTAAAGTAGCGCCTGCCCAACAGGAGCAGTCCGCTACACAATAATACGATATTTAACCACTGGGGGCGTGGCTTGGACTCCACCGAGATGGCGGTGTGACTCCTGAGCTCCGGCTAACGGCGGACTACAATAGCGGCTCACAGCACACAGAGGCACTGTTTTCAGCCCCAAAAGCAGCCTAACAGCGGCGGAACACTTACCCGACAGCTGGGCGGCATGACAAGGAAGCGGCAGGCGGAACATCGGCTGAAAAAGCTCACAGACTTTTTCTCATCATCACCGCTGCCTCGTGGGCAAGATGCCGCCGGCGCTTCCTCCTCGTCTGGTTCCCGCAATGGACGCTTCCAGGCAGGGGCGGACTGACAACTCATGGGGCCCCCGGGCAATAGAAGATTATGGGGCCCCTCTGGCTTACAGATTGCCACCACGCCAGGAGGTAGTGCAGAGGCGGGCAGCTAAAATCTTGGGATATTCACATTAAAAGCATGTCATTTTCGGACATATCAGGGACAGATCTAAAAAAAACACAGATTTTTACATACTGTCCCTGGTTTTACTGAGCCTGGCAACCCGGATGGGGCCCCCTAGTGGCATGGGGCCCTCGGGCAGTGCCCGAGTGACTCAATGGTCAGTCCGCCCCTGCTTCCAGGCCAACGCTATGGCAGCCCATCGTGATTCCCCTGGCTCTGGGGGAATACCACAGGCACCTTCCCCGCTCAGCAGAAGCCCTGCAAAGTCTCGTTTCAGAGCAGATGAATCTGACATCCAGCAGTGTGAGGTAAGATCTAACACTGACTCGCAGGAAGACACAAGGGAGCTCCCTGACTTCATAGTTTAATTTCCCATGCAGCACCAACCAGTCATGGACACAACACCTAAGGACATGCTCATCTCTTTAACCACTTGACAACTGGGCACTTAAACCCACTTAATAACCAGACCAATTTTCAGCTTTCGGTGCTCTCACATTTTGAATGACAATAACTCAGTCATACAACACTGTACCCAAATGAAATTTTTGTCCTTTTTTTCCCACAAATAGAGCTTTCTTTTGGTGGTATTTGATCACCTCTGCGGTTTTTATTTTTTCCGCTAATAATGAAAAAAGAACGAAAATTTTGTAAAAAAATTAATTTTTTTTCATTTCTATTATAAAATTTTGCAAAAAATGAATTTTTCTTCATAAATTTGGCCTAAAATGTATACTGCTACATATCTTTGGTTAAAAAAAAAAAAAATTGGGTTATTATTTAGTCTGGGTGAAAGTTATAGGGTCTACAAGCTATGGTACCAATTACTGAAAATTTATCAATTTGATCACACCTGAAGTACTGACGGCCTTTCTCATTTCTTGAGACCCTAACATGCCAGAAAAGTACAAATACCCCCTAAATGACCCCTTTTTGGAAAGAAGACATTCCAAGGTATTTAGAAAGAGGCATGGTGAGTTTTTTGAAGTTGTAATTTTTTCCCACAATTCTTTGCAAAATCAAGGTTTTTTTTTTTTGTTTTTTTTTTTCCACAAAAGTTTCATATTAGCAGGTTATTTCTCGCACACAGCATATTCATACCACAAAATTACACCCCAAAACACATTCTGCTATTCCTCCCGAGTATGGCGATACCACATGTGTGAGACTTTTACACAGCGTGGCCACATACAGAGGCCCGACATGCAGGGAGTACCATCAGGTGTTCTGGAGCACCCAGACCAGTTCTGACATTTCTCTCCTACATGTAAAAATCATCATTTATTTGCTAGAAAATTACACAGAACCCCAAAACATTATATATGCTTTTTTAGCAAAGACCCTAGAGAATACAATGGCGGTCGTTGCAACTTTTTATCGCGCATGGTATTTGCACAGCAATTTTTCGAACGCATTTTTTTGGGAAATAAAACAGTTTTGTGCTTTTTAAAAAAAAAAACATTAAAGTTAGCCCAATGTTTTTGCATAATATGAAAGATGAAGTTACGCCGAGTAAATAGATACCCAACATGTCACCCTTCAATATTGCACACGCTTGTGGAATGGCGCCAAACTTCGCTACTTAAAAATCCCCATAGGCGACGTTTTAAATGTTTTTACTGGTTACATGTTTTTAGTTACAGAGGAGGTCTGGGGCCAAAATGATTGCTCTCGCTCTAACGTTCGCAGCGATACCCCACATGTGTGGTTTGAACACCGTTTTCATATGTGGGCGGGACTTACGTACACATTCGCTTCTGTATACGAGCACGCGGGAACAGGGGCGCTTTAAATATTTATTTTTTATTTTTATTGTTCATTTTACTTTATTTATTTTAGTTTGACACGTTTTTCCCCAAAAATAAATGTTTTGATCACTTTTATTCCAATTACAAGGAATGGAAACATCCCTTGTAATAGGAATATAGCATGACAGGTCCTCTTTACAGTGAGATGTGGGGTCAATAAGACCCCACATCTCACCTCTAGGCTGGGAAGCCTGAAAAAAACCCCAAAAAAAAAAATGATCCTGGCTTCGATCGCAGCGGTGAGTCAGAAGAAGCACCGGAGGGCGAAGGGAGTGGGGACGTCCACTTTTGCCTCCCGTAAGAACGATCAAGAGGCGGAACAGCCGCCATGATCGTTCTTATGGTGTAGAGAATCGCCGGCTGAAAAAAATGATATCTGAATGATGCCTATAGCTGCAGGCATCATTTAGATATCCCTGCACAAAGTCAAGGACCTCATATGACGTGGGCGGGAAGTGGTTAAAACACATTTTTTTCCCCAGAGTATTTTCTGGGTATTGCAGAGTATTGGCGTGGGGGTATTGCAGAGTATTGTGCGGGGGTATTGCAAAGTATTGTGTGGGGGGTATTGCAGAGTATTGTGTGGGGGGTATTGCAGAGTATTGCGCGGGGGGGTATTGCGCGGGGGGTATTGCAGAGTATTGCGCGGGGGGTATTGCGCGGGGGGTATTGCAGAGTATTGCGCAGGGGGTATTGCAGAGTATTGCGCGGGGGGTATTTCAGAGTATTGTGCGGGGGTACTGCAGAGTATTGCGCAAGGGGTACTGCAGAGTACTGGCAGGGGGCATTGCAGAGTATTGCGCGGGGGCATTGCAGAGTATTGCGCGGGGGCATTGCAGAGTATTGCGCGGGGGCATTGCAGAGGGAATTGCACAGGGAGTATTGCACAGGGAAGGCAGAGTATTGCAGGGGTTAATGCAGAGTATTGCACAGGGAAGGAAGAGTATTGCAGGGGTTAATGCAGAGTATTGCACAGGGAAGCCAGAGTATTGCAGGGGTTAATGCAGAGTATTGCACAGGGAAGCCAGAGTATTGCAGGGGTTAATGCAGGGATGGCTGGATCTGTGACTGCAATAGTCACAGATCCATCCACAGCGCTGCTGACACCCCGCGCTCCCCCCTCTCACACTGTATCGATCGGTACAGCGAGAGGAGGGAGGAACCGGCGTCATCAAATGACGCCGGTTTGTTTACCTGTGATCGCGCCGTCATTGGACGGCGCGATCACATGGTAAAAGACCGCGGTTGTCGGTCAATTACCGAGATCTGTGTAGCGCCGGGTCTCATAGACCCGGCGCGCACAGAATTTTCAGTGTGCGCGCCCGAGGCGGCGCGCATTACTGCTTCTGGTGGGCGCCGTTAAATAACGGCGACCCCCAGTTAAGCAACCACCTTGCCGCCGTTATATGACGGCGGCTGGTGGTTAAGTGGTTAAGGAGCACTATACATAATGATATGATGGCTTGTATGAGGAAGTTCAGCACAGAGCTATCAGCGGTTGGTGACAGGGTTGATCACATTGAAACCAAAATGGGGGAATACGCAACTACCATCAATGACCTAGTGGATGCTCATGACACGGCTGAGGAGGAACAAATGTGGATAAAAGCCAAATTAGCAGATTTAGAGGATGGGTCTCAAAGAAACAACGTGAAAGTCCGAGGTATCCCAGAGACTGTGGTTCCCGACGAAGCTTATGGTGACTAAAGATGGAACTACTCACGTGATCAGATATTTAACCACTTGCTGACCGCCGCCTGTACATATACGTCGGCAGAATGGCACGGCTGCGCACCTGTACGTTGCTTTGAATTTTCCGCCGTGCAGGCACGCGCGCACCCCTGCCACGCGCTCCATGACTCAATGTCCACCGGGTGCACGCGAACGTCTCACGGAGAGGTGGAACATGGAGATGCTTATGTAAACAAGGCATTTCCCTGTTCTGCATTGTGACATGATCTACTGCTCCCTGTGATCAGGAGCAGTGATCACTGTCCACTGGTTACCCCGCCCCCACCCAGTTAGAATCACTCCTTAGGACGCACTTAACCCCTTGATCACCCCCTAGTGGTTAACCCCTTCCCTGCCAGTGTCATTTACACAGTAATCAGTGCATTTTTATAGCACCCCACATTGCAGCCAGAGTCCCCCCACATTGCAGCCAGGAGTCCCCCCACATTGCATCCAGGAGTCCCCCCACATTGCAGCCAGGAGTCCCCCCACATTGCAGCCAGGAGTTCCCCCACATTGCAGCCAGGAGTCCCCCCACATTGCAGCCAGGAGTCCCCCCCCCACATTGCAGCCAGAGTCCCCACACATTGCAGCCTACCTGTGCTGGGTAAGGGAGAGGATCCAGAGCCGCCATCTGGTTGTTCAAAGCGCGGGGAACATAACAGCTTTCAATTCAATTGCTGTGTTCCCCGCCGCGAGCCGCCATATACAGCCCCTCCCCCCTTGTCTGGGAAACTTTGATAGACAGATCACTCGTCCAATCCTGGGATGGGTGATCTGTCTATCAAAGTGCCCGGACAAGGGGGAGGGGCTGTATATGGCGGCTCGCGGCGGGGAACATAGCTATTGAATTGAAAGCTGTTATGTTCCCCGCGCCTTGAACAACCAGGCGGCGGCGGCTCCGGCTCCTCTCTTTGCTTGCTCCCCCTGCTCCCAGGCAGCCCACACTCGGCAGCCCTCAAAATTTACTCGCAAAATGCAAGCAGGCGAGTCTACATTTTGAGGGCTGTTATACAGTATGTGTATAGTACATGTATCTTGTGTTATTCGTTTGTAGACAGAACCTATGTTCTGATGACCTTTCAAGCCACAAAAGTCTTTATGACAATAACTAATAAACAGCCCTTACTAGGCCTTGATGCAATGTTCAGTTATCCATTTCATGCAGTAACAATCAGGCTGCGTAAGTGCTGAAGTCATTTATTTTCCAAATATTACAACAGCAAAGCATCCTTGAACCTCCGACCATGTTAAATAGCTCGATGATATCAGACAACAAGGAAAACTAGTTGTGAGGTCATAGAATTGGAGCCGTCTTTTCATATAAATGCTTCTTCTACAAGGGACAGGTCACTATAACTGGTCCCTGGTGCCTGAGGCGATGTTCATTCAATTGTACCATGCAGTAACACTAAGGCTGCTTGAGTGCTGAAGTGGTTTGTTTTGAAACAAACATTACAACAACAAAGCATCCTTGAACCTTTAGCTATCGGAAAATCCAACAAGAAAACCGTGGATTTTTTTCTGACGGAATGATGGCTCAAACTTGTGTTGCATACACACGGTCGCACAAAAAATTCAGTCAAGTCAAGAATGCAGTGACGTACAACACTACAACGAGACGTGAAAAATTAATTCAATCATTCCGAGCATGCGTTGAATTGATTCAGCGCATGCATGGTTTTTGGTGTGTCCAGACGATCGGAGTTTCCGACAATAACATACCTCCCAACATTTAAAAAATCCACTGCGGGACATTCTTGTTGAGGGGGGGGGGGGGGCGGCGGGATCAAAGTTGTTGAGCGGGGGGGCGATTGCCACGATCGATGTTGTTGAGCGGGGGGGGTGATTTCCGCGACCGATGTTGTTGAGCGGGGGGGGGGGGGGGCTGATTGATGACGTTGTTGTCTCCTACCTATGAAGACCACAGGTAGGACCACAGGTCTGCCGAAAATATCCCACGATCCACACCCCCTACGCAGTGACGTCACCACGCTGAGGAGGAGGGCTCCTTGTATGCCAGCCGGCAGTTATTTGGATTTTATATGCTATTTTAAAATCGTATGCTTGTGAGTATATCTCATTTTTTGATAAATCTTTTTTGTAAAACGGAGTCACGCTATGGTGCACCTCTCTTTTGTATTTTAACCGATCACATTGGAGTTGGCTACCATCGAGTGCTTGCTGTTTACCTGTTCCATCCGGGATTCCTGAGGAGTCAAAGGCCGCGGCTGGGCTATAGCCAAATGCTTGATTTGCTTGCCCTCTGGTAAGCGGCCTATTATTCCGGTGGAGGGCTCACTTTATTGCTGTACATGTCACTTGGTGGTGTGGATTGTGGGATATTTTCGGCAGTGATTTAACCTACAGGAATTTTACGCTTATTATCAAAGTGTTATGTTTTATTTTTTCATGGACTTATACTAACTGAGAGTGATTTGTGTTGCAAGACACTTATATATGGACTTTTTTCTATATACCATATTCTCAGAGGTCCCTATCAAGAGTGTTTTAAATTTTGTGGAGCGGCTTTTTGTTCTTGTAGTGCAGCCTCATCAGTGCCCATCAGTGCAGCCTAATAAGTGCCCGGAAGTGCAGCCTCATCAGTACCGCTTTATCACCACACATCAGTGAAGAAGAAAAATTACTTATTTGCAAAATGTTATAACAGAAACAAAGAAAAACTCAAAATAAAAGCCCCAGTGGTGATTAGATAACACCAAAAGAAAGCCCCATCCGTCTCAAAAATTATAACATTTTTTTTTTATGTCTTGTCTTGTCCTGTCTTGTTTTGTTTAGTCTTTTTGAATAATATACAGTATGAAAAAATATATCCGAAATTGACTAGATGAAATAATTGTATTACTTACAGTATATGAACTCATCAATGTTTGTACTATATCCTATAATGTTATAATATAATAAAATTAGAATGAACTATAAAAATGATAACAATTTCATATGGGTACAATGTTGCATGATCGTCAACTGAAAATTGGCCTGGGCAGGAAGGTAGTAAAAGTGTCTGTTATTGAGGTTGTTAAAGGTGTTGTAAAGGATTTTTTTCCCCTAAATAGCTTCCTTTACCTTAGTGCAGTCCTCCTTCACTTACCTCATCCTTCCATTTTGCTTTTAAAATGTCCTTATTTCTTCTGAGAAATCCTCACTTCCTGTTCTTCTGTCTGTAACTTCACACAGTAATGCAAGGCTTTCTCCCTGGTGTGGAGAAAGCCTCTTGAGGGGGGAGGGGGCAAGCAGGCAAGTCAGGACACTCTCTACTTTGCAGATATAGAAAGGAGCTGTGTGTTAGTGGGCGTCCTGACTCTCCTGCTCGCCCCCTCCTCCCTCAAGAGGCTTTCTCCACACCAGGGCGAAAGCCTTGCATTACTGTGTGGAGTTACAGACAGAAGAACAGGAAGTGAGGATTTCTCAGAAGAAATAAGGACATTTAAAAACAAAATGGAGGATGAGGTAAGCGAAGGAGGACTGCACTAAGGTAAGGGAACCTAAAACATTTTTTTCCTTTACAACCCCTTTAAGGAAGAATAGTGAAATGTGTGTTTCGTAACAGGTGGATGGTGATTGGCGGGTCAGCCCCTTCTGCAATGATAGGGGAGCTCTCTATCTGAAGCACAGAGGTCAGAGGTGAAGGGGGGTGCCATTAAATGTGTGAATCTTGCCATATTAGTTTCCTCATCTGGAATATTCACAGTTCTCACTAAAACCTCACCCACACATCTACTACCCTTTGTTCCACTTGACCCTCCCTTCTAGATTGTAAGCTCTAACGAGCAGGGCCCTCTAATCCCTCCTGTATTGAATTGTATTGTGACTGTACTGTCTTCCCTGATGTTGTAAAGCGCTACGCAAACTGTTGGCGCTATATAAATCCTGTATAATAATAATAATAATAAAACCTAAAAAAGAGCACACTCTTAGCCAAGGGTCCGCATCAACAGACTTCTGTTCATGAGTGAGAGTAGGCATGAGCTTCGAGTTCGAGTCGAACTCATGTTCGACTCGAACATTGCCTGTTCGCCGAACAGCGAACAATTTGGGATGTTCGCGGCAAATTCGAAAACCCTGGAAAAGTCTATGGGAGAAATCTAAAGTGCTAATTTTAAAGGCTCATATGCAACTTATTGTCATAAAAAGTGTTTGGGGTCCTGCCCCACGGGACATGTATCAATGCAAAAAAAGTTTAAAAAAAAAACGGCAGTTTTTTTGGGAGCAGTGATTTTAATAATGCTTAAAGTGAAACAATAAAAGTGAAATATTCCTTTAATTTCCATACCTGGGGGGGTGTATAGTATGCCTGTAAAGCAGCACTTGTTTCCCGTGCTTAGAACTGTCCCTGCACAAAGTGTAATTTCTGAAGGATAAAAAGTCATTTAAAATCACTGCTCCCAAAAAAACTGCTGTTTTTAAAACTTTTTTTGCATTGATACATGTCCCCTGGGGCAGAACCGGGTTCCCAAACACTTTTTAGGACAATAACTTGCATATTAGCCTTTAGAATTAGCACTTTAGATTTCAAATGTTCGAGTCTTATAGACTTTAATGGGGTTCTAAAGTTCACACAAACTTTTGGTGTGTTTGCAGGTTCTGGTGCGAACCGAATGGGGGGGTGTTCGGCTCATCCTTAAGTGAGAGCAATGGCGCGTACACACGATCGAAAAATCCGACAAGAAAAACGTGGATTTTTTTCAGGCGGAATCTTGGCTCAAACTTGTCTTGCATACACACGGTCACACCAAATTCCGACAGTGACGTACAACACTACAACGAGCTGAGAAGAATTAAGTTCAATGCTTCCGAGCATGCGTCGACTTGATTCTGAGCATGCATGTTTTTATGTGCGTCGGAATTTCCTCCAATAACTTTTCTTGTCTGAAAATTTGAGAACCAGCTCTCAAATTTTTCTTGGCGGAAATTCCGACAGAAAAATTACAGATGGAGCCTACACAGGGTCGGAATTTCCGACCAAAAGCTCACTTCTGACTTTTCTTGTCGGAATTTCCGATCATGTGTACGTGGCAAAATATCCGCGCCTAGTAAGAACAGCAACAAAATAGCAGCTAAGCACTATAACCCAGATATTGGGCGCAGAAATAAATACATAATAAAATGTGCAACACTATGAAAAAATAGTCAAATAATACAAATATGTGTAGATTAAAAGTTTTAACCGTGACTGTTATACAATATTCATGTGAAATCTGCACAGTGCAGAAACAAGAGGTTCATGGTGTTTCAAATTACATCTTAGTACTCACTTGTTTAGCGCTATAAATCATCCCCCGTCCGTTTTCGTATAAAATATAAACTTTTAAAAAACGATCCTGCCATTTTCCATTTTGCTTGTGGTCATTGTGAAGCCCACAAGCACGGACTTCCGGGAAGCGGTGAATGCTCGTCTCCCGGCATTCACCGCTCTATCTCCCGCATGAGCAGTGTTGCCGGCGAGCAGCCCCGTCAACACCTCCTGGTTGTCATCTATTCACCTGGGTGCCCTGATTTAAAGTGGTTGTAAACCCACTTTTTGTACTTTTACCTACAGGTAAGCCTATAACAAGGCTTACCTGTAGGTAAGGAGAATATCTCCTAAACCTGCACGGTTTAGGAGATATTCCCCTCGCAATGCGCCGCTGCGCATGCACAGGGGGGATCTACGGCGAAAGGACCGGCACCCGCCGGACCTTGCCGAGTTTTAAATCTCCCGCGCGCACGCGTGGGACTGACGTCATCGCCGCTCCAGCCAATCACAGCGCTGGAGCGGCGATACCCAGAAGACACGCCGAGGCAAGATGAAATCTCGCTCGGCGTGAACCAGGTAAGTATGTATTTCATAATGAGCTAATATGCGGTGCATATTAGCTCATTATGACTTTTCCCTTACAGGAGGGAAAAAATAAAATTTTCATGCGGGTTTACAACCGCTTTAAGATGGCGAAATTGGATTCGCCCTCGTCACGTGACCGGATTGATGAGTCACGTGACGAGTGAAATCTCGAGAGATTTCGCTGGACGGCGTTCTGCATTGTCTCCTGGGAATGATGACACTGTGCTCCCAGGAGACATCCCAGCAAACACAGCGGCGTCGGGAGAAAACAACAGAAACGCCTACTCCGGCGGGAGGAAAACCCGGAAGTCCATCTTTAGACATCTGAATCAGGGTAATTAAAACAGCACTATAAAAAATATTAGTCATATGTGTATGTATATGGTGCAATGATATGGATAGAATAAAGTTGCTATTTTGGGTGAACCTCCGCTTTAAATGCAAATCTAATATTAAATAGAGTGTAAAATCAACGCATATGAAAAAGGTCATTGGTGATTTGAGTTCATTAAGAAAAATCCTTATGAAAACATGGATCCAATAAGTGAAATCATTTGTGAAATGTGGAGCATAAAAAACTTGAAAAAAAAACGTGAGACCCATCACCACAGAGAGACAAAAGGCTTACCAGAAAGCCAGCGACCACCCTTATTCAGGGGGGTTTACAAAGCACTTGTTGGATCAGGGACTTGTTGAAGAGATATCCTGATGTCCTAGGCCTCCCACACAGGACACCTTCACGGATACCGAACGATAGTCAGATCCAATCAAATAGCATCAATGTCAAAGTGAAAATATGCAAATATGCAAAAAAGCAAAAAAAAAACTCCAATAGTGCAAAAATGCCTTTAAAATTGCTTTAATGGAGGGTAATGCAATGCTGCATGTAAACAAAATGACCCACAGATGAGTCATCTGATTGGAATTGATAAAAATTTGAATCCCAGGGCGATGTGAGGGCGAACGCGCATTCGCAGAGAGCGTGTGTGCGTAGTGTCCCAACGATCGTTTCGTCAGATGTGACGTCATCAGGGGTACCTGAACGTATAGACTTCTGTTCATGTCAGAGTTGTTTTACTCCCTATACAAGTCAATAATAATGTAGAAGAAGCTTAAAGCAGGTTGTTGCAGCTGAGATGCAGTTCAAATGTAAGTCAGATGGAGGTCAACTGCTGGTCAAATGAAAGGATGACCAGCATCAACCAGAGAAGAGTTCTTAATGTCATGATCACTTCTGCAGAATTCTTCCTCCACTTGGCAATAGATGCCTTTTCTTCTAATTGGAGGAAAATGTCCTCCATTTTTAAAACAGGACCTCAGGAAATTATAGTGGGTGAAAAGATGGCCAAAAAAAGTAGGCAGGACCTTGACCATGTGGCTTCTGGTATATTGTAGAGCATTGGGAAATGACCCAATGACCCAAGGTCTGTGACCTTGCTATAGAGCTTCAGGCCTCTTTAAAACATGGGTGAACCTCCACCCAACTACCGTGTTTCCCCGAAAAATACACCCTACCCCGAAAATAAGCCCTAGCTGGATTATCGGGGCGGGCTGTAATATAAGCCCTACCCCGAAAATAAGACCTAGGCAACCTCCGAAAAATAACTTTTTAAATGCTTGTTAATGTTTCCCTTTTGCTGCTATGGTAAGACAAACTTGTTTGCACCCACCGCTGCCCCGCCGGAGGTTCTCTTCTCTCCTCCTGGCTGATGTCTGCTGCTGCTTCCTTTTGTGCCCGAGATCTCGCGTCAGCGTCAGCCAGGGATCTCGGCTATTCTGTTTCCTCCCCTCCTCCCACCAGTGCATTGGCTCTTCTTTTTCCTCCTCTCCTCCCGCGGACGTCTGCGCCCCCCTCCCTCTCTAGTGCACGGAGCGGGCTTACGAGCGCGCTGACGTCATCACAGCCGAACTTCTTCTATTCATCAGAGAAGAGAAGAGAGAAGAATACCGGTAAAAGCTGTAAACAGGTACTTTTACCGTTATACCATACCAGTATAAAACTACACTGAACCACAGTACCAGAATAAATTATGTAAAAAACGGACTCCTGACCTGATAAGGGGGGGAGACCTTAGGGGAAGACAGGACACAGAATTTTTAGTGGCAATCAGGGTTTGGAGAGTTATGATAATATTCCAGAAGAAGATGACATGATTGTAATTGAATAAATGTTGTTTAGGGAGAGCTACCGTACCATGTATTGCTGTAAATGAGAGATTAGGACCAATGGTTCAAAGGGAAATGTACCGGTATTTGAATAAATGTTGTTTAAATTTTGTTTAATGTACATACCGTAAATAAATAAGCCCTACCCTGAAAATAAGCCCTAGTGTGTTTTTTGTGACAAAAATTAATATAAGACCCGGTCTTATTTTCGGGGAAACACAGTAATACTAATAATACATGTTCTCAGGATAGATGGGTCACATCTGGTTCTATGATATATATCACATAAGCGCCAAAGTCTATTTGTTTCTCCTGCTCACAAAAATCAAGCAAGAATCTCTTTTCTTGAGATAAAACTGAACTGACAGAGCTAGATAAAGAAACAAGATGTACTCAATAAAAGCTTTATCACCATCACTGCTTTGACAGGCTGTCACAGTTATCACATGACTCAGAACTCCATTGACTGTTTCCTGGCCGTTACCATAGGACTGTACCTGCAAAAACGAGGCTGCCATTTCCGGCCCAGTGAACTTTGATGGCCAGCGACCCCTTATGCTGCGCACACGCAACCTTTTTTCCCGTCGGAATAAACTCCGACGGGTGTTTTTTTTTCGAAGGAAACCCACTCAAGCTGTCTTGCATACACACAGACACACCAAATTCCGACCGTCAAAAACGTGGTGACGTACAACACTACGTCGAGCCTAGAAAAATGAAGTTAAATGCTTCCGAGCATGCGTCGAATTGTTTCCGAGCATGCGTTTTTTTTCTCCGGCGGAATTCCATACAGACGAACAGAATTTCCCATTTTTCCGTCTGAAAAAAAGAGAACATGTTTTCTAAGTCTGTCGAAATTTTCGACTTGAAAAAGTCCGATGGGGCATACACACGGTCGGAATATCCGATGAAAAAATTCTGTCTGACTTTGTGTATGCGGCATTACTGTAGGAGATACAAGAGCTCACCTTCTTAGCTTCTGAGCTATCAGACACTGCATGAAAATTCTTGGAAGTTTCAAAATGGCAGAGGGATAGGTTTCTTTTGCCAAGGGGGCGATGTTGATTCTTTTGCTGACCCTGGGACTTGTGTTTTTTCTTTAAATTGGTTCACATCACGGAGAATTACAGATTATGGGCCAGATTCACAAAGAGATACGACGGTGTATCTCCTGATACACCGTCGTATCTCTGACTTACACTGGTCCTATCTATGCGTCTGATTCATAGAATCAGGTACGCATAGATAGGGCTAGATCCGACAGTGTTACACTGTGTTACACTGTCGGATCTTATTTTCAATTTGAAAATGGCGCCGGGGGCGTTCCCGCTGATTTACGTTGAATAATATGTAAATCAGCAAGATACGCAAATTCACGAACGTACGCGGACACGACGCAGTGTTCTTACGACGTTTCCGTAGCGGCTTTCCCGGCATATACTTACCCCTGCTTCTATGAGGCGCAGCCAATGTTAAGTATAGCCGTCGTTCCCGCGTCGCTTTAAATTTTTTTTACGTCGTTTGCGTACGCCGAATCAGAAACCCGCGCGTCGCTAGTTACGCTCACGTCGAGCAATGCACGCCGGGAAATTCCGCGAACGGCGCATGCTCATTTAAATTGGCGCGGGAACGCGCCTGATTTAAATAGTACACTGCCCTTAGCCGCGGAATTTGAATTCCGCTGGGGGATTTACGATCCGCCGCAAGTTTGGAGGTAAGTGGTTTGTGAATTACCCACTTGCCTCGCAAACTTGCGGGAGCGGATCTTAAACCAGGTAGATCGAGCGGATCTAAAGATCCGCTGATCTACGTGAATCTGGCCTATATTTTTTGATTTACATGAAAATTTGCCTACAGATGTGTTCTAGCATATGTCAAGACAAAACATTTTCAGAGAGTGCAGGGAAGCTTTAACTACTTGCCGACCAGCCGCCGCAGTTCTACGGCGGCAGGTCAGCTCCTCTGCGCGAGAGCCGTCCAATATTGTCGGCTCTCTAAGCGGCCACTAGGGGCGCGTGCGCTCCGCGGGAGGCGCGCGCGCCCCCTGCTCGTCCCTGACTCCCGTGCGCGTGCCCGGCGGGCGCGATCTCCGCTGGGCACCTGTGATTGCTCGTTACAGAGCAAGGACCGGGAGCTGTGTGTGTAAACATACAGCACCCGGTCCTGTCAGGGGAGAAATGCCTGACCGTCTGTTCATACAATGTATGAACAGAAGATCTGTCATTTCCCCTAGTGAGTCCCACCCCCCCTACAGTTAGGACACACCCAGGAAACATACTTAACCCCTTCCCCGCCCCCTAGTGTTAACCCCTTCCCTGCCAGTGGCATTTTTTTTAGTAATCAATGCATTTTTATAGCACTGATCGCTATAAAAATGGCAATGGTCCCAAAAATGTGTCAAAAATGTCCGAAGTGTCCACCATAATGTCACAGTACCAAAAAAAAATCGCTGATCGCCGCCATTACTAGTAAAAAAAATATATTAATAAAAATCCCATAAAACTACCCCCTATTTTGTAAACGCTATAACTTTTGCGCAAACCAATCAATAAATGTTTATTGCGATTTTTTTTAATGAAAAATATGTAGAAGAATACGTATCGGCCTAAACTGAGGAAAAAAATAGTTTTTTTATATATTTTTGGGCGATATTTAATATAGCAAAAAGTAAAAAATATAATTTTTTTTCAAAATTGTCGCTCCATTTTTGTTTATAGCGCAAAAACTAAAAACTGCAGAGGTGATCAAATACCACCAAAAAAAAACTCTATTTGTGGGGAAAAAAGGACGCCAATTTTGTTTGGGAGCCACGCCCGCAAAATTGTAAGTTAACCACTTCCCGACCTCCGCATGTAAATGTACGTACACAATATGGCACGTACAGGCACATGGGCGTTAATGTACGTCCTTGCCTATTAGCGGGTGGGGGGTCTGATCGGGACCCCCCCGCTACATGCGGAGGTCGGGTTTGCTCGGGGAGCGATCCGGGACCACGGCGCGGCTATTTGTTTATAGCCGCCCCGTCGCGATCGCTCCCCGGAGCTGAAGAACGGGGAGAGCCGTATGTAAACACGGCTTCCCCGTGCTTCACTGTGGCGGCGCATCGATCGTGTCATCCCCTTTACAGGGGAGACGCAATCGATGACGTCAGTCCTACAGCCACACCCCCCTACTGTTGTAAACACACACTAGGTGAACCCTAACTCCTACAGCGCCACCTGTGGTTAACTCCCAAACTGCAACTGTCATTTTCACAATAAAGAATGCAATTTAAATGCATTTTTTGCTGTGAAAATGACAATGGTCCCAAAAATGTGTCAAAATTGTTCGAAGTGTCCGCCATACTGTCGCAGTCATGAAAAAAATTGCTGATCGCCGCCATTAGTAGTAAAAAAAAAAAAAATAATAAAAATGCAATAAAACTATCCCCTATTTTGTAAACGCTATAAATTTTGCGCAAACCAATCGATAAACGCTTATTGCGATTTTTTTTACTAAAAATAGGTCGAAGAATACGTATCGGCCTAAACTGAGGGAAAATTTTTTTTTTATATATGTTTTTGGGGGATATTTATTATAGCAAAAAGTAAAAAATATTGAATTTTTTTCAAAATTGTCGCTCTATTTTTGTTTATAGCGCAAAAACTAAGAACCGCAGATGTGATCAAATACCACCAAAAGAAAGCTCTATTTGTGGGGAAAAAAGGACGCCAATTTTGTTTGGGAGCCACGTCGCACGACCGCGCAATTGTCTGTTAAAGCGACGCAGTCCCGAACTGTAAAAACACCTTGGGTCTTTAGGCTGCATATTGGTCCGGGGCTTAAGTGGTTAAAGCGACGCAGTGCCGAATCGCAAAAAGGTGCTCTGGTCTTTGACCAGCAATATGGTCCGGGGCTTAAGTGGTTAAAACCCCTATTGGGTTTCCAGGGCCGTAGATCATTTATTTTTTCCTGGGGGGGGGGGGGGGGGGTCAGGTCTTTCAATCTCAAAGACATCATTCACACTTTTTTTAGAGGTTGGGTCAGATTTAACGCGCACCATACAGAAAATGTTTGGCCACATGGAATGCAAACCATTGGGACAAGACAATATATTTTGTTCTCAAAGTAGAACAAGAACAGAAGAGAAAGCGATGCGTAATTATATTCAATGTAACGGGTGAGATTATATCGTGTTTTTTCTGAGCGTATTCCTGAACATTAATTCATAGCGGCGGAATAACACTTTAATTCCCAGGGAAACAACCTGTCTTTATGAAGAGATTCCTCGGAGGATTTGCAGCGGTGATATTTAAGCAGGCTTTCACTTTTCCCCATATGGCCTCTTCACTTAAATAATTATTATCACTGTAACTAAATCTATTTTCCCTTCTTTTTTTTGGTAGCATAAGGCATGGCGGCCTCGTCGGCGCGCTCTTTGGCAATCTGCAATCTCTCTCCTAATTCCTATTTAAAAGGGATCTCTATTTTGATTGTATTTTGCATATGAGGCCGTCAGTGTCCAGATGTTCAATTTAAATATGTTTTGCAAATCATCTGTAATCATCTGTTACTTCACTCGTTCAATCTGCGGCGCTGCGGCGGCGAAACATGTGTCAGATCCATTTAAGTTACACAATAACTGCGATGGAAGGAGCGCCCGATGAATGCCAAGGTATTGTTCCAGCTTTGTTTTTTGAGAGCCTCTCGAAATGTATTGTATTTATTCTTCCTCTGATTTCTCCTGGAAAACGGCGCCAAGCACTTTGGTTACGGGAGGGTGGAGTGCGCATTCCCCTTGGCCTGTCTAATTAGACTCACTGAAGGCTTTATTAATGAATAATAATGGAGGTGAGATGAGGTTTCAGCCACTGAAATGAATCTATATTGTTCTCTGCTGGGTGCATTGTTTATTCTATGCATTAAACCTATGAGTAAGCACCAAGTGTTAGTGCGAAACGCGTCAGTGTGTGTCCTGATTTTTCTTGCTGTGGCATGTAGTGTTTTATCCAATTTTTCAAATAAAGGCTATTTAAGGATTTTTTTTTCCTGGAGTGTGGCTGTCCAAACATTCTCTTCGTTTTTCACTATATGCATTGCCAGCACCCATGGTCTCTAGGAGAAGACTGATTACTTAAGCACATTCATCTGTAGTGGTTACCGTATTTATCGCGGTATAATGCGCTCCCGCGTATACCGCGCACCCTAAAGTTGCCCCGAATCCTGTGGAAATAAAAAATTTTTTGTCTGCGGCTTCGGGTGTCCTCTTCGTCGGGTCCGGCGTCCTTCTGCGGCTTCAGGTGTCCTCTTCGTCAGGTCCGGCGTCCGTCTGCGGCTTCTGGTGTCCTCTTTGTCGGGTCCGTCGTCCTTCTGCGGCATCCTCGCGTCCTCCCCGCTCGTTTCCCGCGCAGAGTTTGAATACTGCGCCGACATATACAGAGCACAGTACACTCGTGTATTGTCGGCAATGCTCTGCAACTCTTGCGCTGATGTCCTGTACACGAGCCGAGACTGCCCGACTATACCCGAGTGTACTGCGCTCGGTATATGTTGGCGCAGTATTCAAAACTCGGCGCGGGAAAGCGGGTATCGGCGTATACCGTGCACCCACGATTTTGCCCTGATTTTCAGGGCAAAAAAGTGCGCCGTATACACCGATAAATACGGTACTTCCCTTTTCCCCATTAAAGCCTAACTTGGTATGAATACGGGCAGTCCCCGAGTTACATCGGAAAACGACTCCTACTTACGAATGGGAGGCGCCGTGACGTCTCTGCCGTTCTGCGCATGTGCGACCACTTTTCGACGGTGGGCACATTTCAATAGAACATCGGAAAACGACTCCTACCTACGAACGGGAGGCGGCGTGACGTCTCTGCCGTTCTGCGCATGCGCGGGCCACTTTTCGATGGTGGGACTATTCAATAATATATCGGAAAAGTACTCCTACTTATGAATTGGAGGCAGTGTGACGTCTCTGCCATTCTGCGCATGTGCGGCCACTTTTCAACAGCGGGCACATTTTAATAGAGTATCAAAAGATGCCAGTTTGCCCCATCAAATGATGTCAGTTTGCCCCATCAAATGATGTCAGTTTGCCCCATCAATAGCCGCCAGTTTGCCCCATCAATAGCTGCCAGTTTGCCCCATCAAATGCCGCCAGTTTGCCCCATCAAATGCCGCCAGTTTGCCCCATCAAAAGATGCCAGTTTTCCCCATTAAATGCTGCCAGTTTTCCCCATCAAAGATTGCAGTTTGCCCCATCAAATGATGTCAGTTTGCCCCATCAATAGCCGCCAGTTTGCCCCATCAAATGCCACCAGTTTGCCCCATCAAATGATGCCAGTTCGCCCAATCAAATGATGCCAGTTTGCCCCATCAGTAGCTGGCAGTTTACCCCATCAAAAGATGCCAGTTTGCCCCATCAAATGATATCAGTTTGTCCCATCAAATGCCGCCAGTTTGCCCCATCAAAAGATGCCAGTTTGCCCCATCAAATGATGGCAGTTTGCCCCATCAAGTGCAGCCAGTTTTCCCCCCCCACCAGGCACTTACATTTCTTGGGTCAGCACTGTCCTCCACGCTCCCTCCATGAGTCCTCGACATCTTTTCCCGTCCTCTTCATGTCATCTCTGCTATGATTGGACGCCTGATGACGTCCAATCACAGCGCCTGTTGCTCCAGCCAAATCAGGTGACCGGTAACCAGACCTGGTGCACATGTTTGGCTGAGAGGCAGGTCAGTGTTAGGGAAGCGATTCCCTAACACAGCACTACACTCTTTGCTGAAATGTATGGGGATGTCTCTGCTGATTTGCATTCATTTTCATATATCAAATTGTAATGCCGCGTACACACGATCGGAATTTCCGAAAAACAAATGTTCGGTGTGTGCTTTTGGTTGGATATTCCGACCGTGTGTAGGCTCCATCGGACATTTGCTGTCGGAAATTTCCGACAACAAATGTTTGTGAGCTGGTTCTCAATTTTTCCGACAACAAAAGTTCTTTTCGGAAATTCCGATCGTGTGTATCCAATTCCGACGCACAAAAATCCTACGCACGCTCGGAATCAATTAGACGCATGCTCAGAATCATTGTAATTCATTCTTCTCGGCTCGTGGTACGTCACCGCGTTCTTGGCGTTCGGAATTTCCGACAACATTTGTGTGACTGTGTGTATGCAAGACAAGTTTGAGCCGACGTCCGTCAGAAAAAAAAATCTGCGGTTGTCGGAATGTCCGATCGTGTGTACGCGACATTAGAGTGTTTAATAAAAGTGAGTGTACTGAAGGACTCGATGGGATGGCCAGTGTGTGGATTCCGTGGGGTGGTCAGTGGGCGGTCCCTGGGAAATGTTGGTGGTCAGGCCAGAGAAGGGGGGGGGGGGGGCAGGCCTTAAAGTGGGTGTAAACCCGAATTTTTTTTTTTTTGAGGTCACAATGTACAGTATAAGATTTCCTATCATCTGTGCCCAGTCTTGCCACACAGAGTTAATCTAGCTCTGAGCAATCCTCTTTTATTGTTCAGTGACATAAAACAGACATACATAGAAAATCCTTGGTCTGTTCCGCCCCCCTTGCTGTGAGTGACAGGTTATTTACATATCTCATGCACTAGCCTGGAGACAGGCATTATTTTTTAATTCCCATCCCCACTCCTTTTCTGAAGTCATGTGGTTACTTTTCTGGATTTTGACTGGATGTTAGGGATCATAGCAGAATTTAGTGTAAGGCCTTGTACTCACGACCGGATCTGTGCGCTGGAAACTGTCTGCCCGACAGTTTCCGGCGTACAAGGCTGATTTGTGTTTTGTTCCGCTGGCGTGTACACACCAGCGGACCAAATTCCCGTCGTACCGGAACGCGTGCACGTAAACTACGTACGACGTCACTATAAAGGGGAATACCAAAGTTAATGGCGCCGCCCTCTGTTCCTCTTTTGCTAGTTACGGGTTTGCTCGTGTTAGTGAAGGTTTGGTTAGAGCTGATTCGCGCTTCTCGGTCTCCAGGCTTTGACAGCGTGTATTCACGGGTTCAGTGCGTGTGCTTGCGGTAACGTAGTTGTCATTCGGCTATAGGCAAGCAGGTTGTTTCTGCTTTAGCAGTTGCATCCTGTGCGCTCGTATCTGTTTGTCACGCGTTTGTCGCAGGTAGTGCTGGATTTGCGAGTGCTTTCTGTTTCAGTGTGTTCTTGACTGACCAGCCGGCCGGTTTGAAGCCATGATGGAGCAGCAGCGTCAATTTTCGCGAGTTGGTGCTGTTTATGGGATGGCTGCTGGATATGTTCATTTGTCCAGTACTTTGGCCAGAAACAGGGGGCGGAGGCGTTTCTGGACCAAGAATTGGTTGCGCCAGCGTGACCAGTTCTCACATATGCCTCTGCTTAGGGAACTCCAGGAGAATAATCCTAATGACTATAGGAATTTTCTCCGCATGACGGACCCCGTATTCAACAGTCTGCTGGAACTTCTGTCCCCCTATATCACGAGGCAGGACACTGTGATGCGCCAAGCCATCACGGCCGAGCAGAGGCTTATTGCCACGTTGCGGTACCTGGCGACTGGGAGGAGCCTGCAGGACCTCAAGTTCTCGACAGGCATCTCTCCGCAGGCGCTTGGGGTCATCATACCGGACACGTGTGCTGCCATCATCAAAGTTCTGCATGAGGAGTATATTAAGGTAAGTTTCCTGGCTCTAATAATGTGGCCAACTAACTTTTTTTTTATTTTCCCAGATATGCTGTGTGTTTAACTAACGTTACCTTTTCTCCCTATGCATGTTGATATCAGCTTTACATGTTTTATTCTTGGCCTACCTGCATATTTGTCCCTTACCCAATATTAACCTGTCCAGCATGCTATCCTAGGGACAAACCCACCTTGCCATTTTTTAAAACAGGACTTTTTGGTTTTTGTGTCCCCCCCCCCCCCCCTTCAAACTTTTATTGTCCCCATCAGAGGGCTGTGGAGTCTCTTAATGAAGTGGCCCTATATATTTCATTTCCCAAATTCTCCATGCACATTTTTCTAATGCAATTTTAATACTGTGAACTGTCACAAGGATGCTTGTAGGATGTTTTTGTTACAAAGTACTAAATCTCTTTTTTTGTTTGTCCCCACAGCTACCCTCCACACCACAGGAATGGCAGTCTGTGGCTTCCCAATTTGCCCAGCGGTGTGATTTTCCAAACTGCGGTGGAGCAATAGATGGGAAACACGTCCGCATTGTGCCCCCACCCCGCTCGGGGTCGTACTATTATAATTACAAGGGTTATCATAGTATTGTGTTGATGGCGGTGGTGTCGGCACAGTATGAGTTTCTATATGTGGACGTGGGGAAGAACGGCCGGATGTCTGATGGGGGAGTGTTCGCACGGACTGATTTCTATGATCGTCTCCAAGCTGGTGGTCTGGCATTGCCACCAGATGAAGATAATGTGGAAGGACTTCCGTTTGTGTTCCTAGCGGACGAGGCTTTCGGGCTTGGTCCTCACCTCATGCGGCCTTTTCCCCAGAGGACCCTCACCTCAGAGAGGAGTGTGTTTAATTTTCGGTTGGCCAGGGCTCGGAGGGTAGTCGAGAATGCCTTTGGGATACTCACCAACCGGTTCCGCCTGTTCAGGACATCGATACATCTGGCGGAATATAAATTGGACACCGTTGTATTTGCCTGCTGCATTTTGCACAACTTTTTACGCAGGCACTCCCAGACGTACCTACCCGACATCGGTTCTGAGGCAAGACTACCCTCAGATCCCCTTCCCGGGCTGGACACTGGTCGCGCTGGCTTGGCCCCCCAATCAGCTCGTGAGGTACGCGACAAATATGTTGAGTACTTCATGGGTCGGGGGGCCATTGCTATGCCAGATCATATTTCTTTCTAATTCGGCCCCCAAAGAAAGGAATATTCTCAAAAATAATAAATAATTAGACCATTGGACTTTATACAGTTGTTTGTCATTAATGCTTTTTCTCTTTTTCTCTGTCTTCCTGGTTCTCTAACTAACTTCTTCAATTGTAATGCATAATTGATTTCTCCACTTTTAGTAACTAACCACATTTTGCACAGTATTCACTCATCTACAAACAGGGTATTGAGTCTAGAAATAAGAAGCAACTCCATTTGTAAATTTTGAGGTCAAGTATTTTAATTTTTGCTTGTTCATGACCCCCAAAATTATTTTATATATTTTTCATTACTCCCTGCTTTTGTACTTAGGAGTCCAAAAAATATTTTTTTTTTTTTTTTATTTTTTTTCAGGTAATTCAACCAAAAATATTATGCAGATTATACATTTATTACCAAGTTCACTTTTTTTTTTATCAAATATAGTTAGATTTATTGTTTACATATATATATATATATATATATAGATTATATTTGGTGGGGTGTTTAGCGCCTTAATGTTTTTTTTCGGCATATTTTTTATGCACAAAAAACAATATTTTTTTTAACATTTTTTTTTTTTTTTGGTGTGTTTTTCTCCAAATAAATTTTTATGTGAGAATTTTGAGTCAAATCTCTACTTCACTAAATTCAGTGATTAGAGAGATTTATAATTCTATATATATATATTTAAAAAATTTTACCGTTGTTTATTCTTTATGGTCTAAACTTTATAGTATCCCAAAATGTTCAACATGGTCAAAAAGTAACAAAATCCAATTCCAAAAATATAAAAACTCACAACAGCAGTCAGTCATGGTGTGCTTTCACACTGGAACACGCCAAAATTGGAAGATACACACATTCAGTGCAAACTCGCCAAATGTCATTGGTTCAACAGACAAATGGCCACATGTGCTATCTGACATCATGGGTGATCAATGTCTGTGTTTTGTGGGAGCAAACCCTTCCTCTCAACTACTTGAGGATGGAGGAGGGGGTTGGACCCACAAAGCACAGACATTAGATATTCTGTGATGGCAGATAGCACATGTTGGCACACTGTGTGTGTATCTTCAAATTTTGGCGTATTCATTATTAAAACTGTAAAAATTTTTGTGGGGGCGGGGGATGGGCGGGGGGTGTTTCAGTCTTTGACACGGCCCATCATGTCAATAATGTTCTTAAAATTAGATTCGATGACCATCATTCTTTGCCGCATATTGTCCATTTCCGTGCTGCATTCCAAAAGCACATTGGTTACATTCTGTTCCATGAGAAACATCCTTTCACGCATATTGTGCATTTCAGTGCTGCACTCCATTACCTGCTGAATAATTATAGCAGCACTTGCACGTGAAAATATTGGCACACCATCCTCCTCCCCTAAAACCAAGAAAAAAAAAGGCATTTACAACATTCTTTTTCGATGAGGCCTATCTACATATGTTTTTTTGAATCAAGCTAGGGTGACACTGACCTGATGGGCTTCTCCTTTCCACCTCTTCGACATCTTCTATCACTCCTCCTTCTTCCACCACCTCCCCATCATCTTCAATCACTCCTCCTTCTTCCACCACTTCCCCATCATCTTGGACTCCTCCTTCATCCATCAATCCACCTTCTTTCAATTCGCCAAATTGGTCTTCCGCCACTTGCCCTTCATCTGCTATGACTTCTAAGTCCAAAATTACTTCTTCCTCCTCTCTTCCTTCCTCCTTTCTTCCTTCCTCCTCTCCTTCCACATCCTCCTCTCCTTCCACATCCTCCTCTCCTTCCACATCCTCCTCTCCTTCCACATCCTCTTCTCCTTCCACATCCTCTTCTCCTTCCACATCCTCCTCCTCCTCCACATGTTGAGATGGAAGATTTTGGCCTTGTCTGGCCCTCTCTGCCTCCTCCAAATGCTGGCGACTTCTTTCCCCTGAAATAAACCAAAAAAAATGTAGACTCATCAGCACACAGATATTGGAGAGCATAAATCGCACACATTGCTTAGAAGATGCTTTCATTTAGTTACTTTTATCTTTCACCAAACCTACATTTTGCAATTACTTCTATATGGCAAGCTCTGATCCTGCCCCTTTTTAGCAAAGTGACACACATGGATGTCCCCCCTAAACTGTATTTCTGGGAGACCCTACCAAAACCCATTTTTGATTTGTGGAGACACAGGTGCTCTGCATTGCAGATGTGAAAACATCTGCTTTATTGACACTGTTTTTAGAATGAATCCTGTTTGCCTTTCCCATTATCATACTTTTTTTTTCTAGAACTAGCTTTTACACAATGTTTACAAACAAAGTTTTTGGCCAGTGAGCCATGTCCAGGTGTGTTGTTCCTGGAATAACCGAGCCTTTCTGATAAACTATGTGATGTTACGTTGTTTACTAAGAACACTGTTTGTAAATATGTAGTTATTTATGTCCTAAAAAATAAATGACAACATGTCTTTAAAATTACAAGCAGGCCAAGGAGGCAGATGGTGAAATATACATGGCAACACATTATTGCAGACAATCACCCCCCCCCCCCCAACCCCAATATATATTTACTTACTTTTACGCAGAATTTTAAGTATTTTCTTCATCTGATGTGGCTCCCTCAATTTTAAGTCTGACCATCGTTTCCTCAGCTGTTCCTTGGACCTGGTGATCCCAAACATCCTCTGCATTCTCCTCGCCACCTTGTCCATAATATGTGCCTTTCGGCGGTTAGGGGTCTTGTATGGCCCTAATTCACCATCATAGTCCTTCTTTCGCATGATGTAAACTAACTCCACCATTTCCTGGAACCGCATATTAGTGGCTTTATATCTTCTTTTCCTTGATCGGGACGTCCCTGCCTCTGTCCCTTCACTTGTGGCATGAGAGCATCGTGCCCGCTCGTGTGACATCGCCATCTTTCCTTTCCCACAGAGATTATGGGCGTGGAAAAGATGAATTCTTACGCCATGGGCGGAGAAGAGGGCGGCGTTTAATACATACGCGGAGTGTAGAGAATGCAAACAACGTGTTTACGTCGGTTACGCGGAGAATCTTCGAGCGCATCCAGAACATACACAGTTAACGCCATATTTCCTAAACTCATTGATTAGGGGCCTCGCAAAGGTGACGAGGGCGGGGTTTCATAAATACGCGGAGTGTTTAAAAGGTTTACGCCGTGATTACGCATCTTACGCGGTAATTAGGCGAGCGTGAGAAACGAGGAGCGAGAGACAGGAAGGTAAGGAAATTAAAAATGTGATCAGCAGAGGCCTTGAAAATGTAGACACATGGGATGGGGGTTTGGGCTGTTGGTTGCACCCTTTTTAAGCTATTCTGTCTATGGGGTACCACAATGTTATTTTGGTATCCAAATGCTTTTGGACACCTCACAAAATAGAGATGTGAACAATGCTGTACCTCATTGACAAGTTTTTGAATGGTGTATTCAGATCAGGCAAAGTATTGTTCAAGTGTTGGTTGTACAGAGGTCATTAGGAAGTGTCTTTTATGTCATCCATTGTCAGGGGCATGAGATTTACACATGAAAGAGTGCCTAGATGAAAACTGTCATTTGTAAGCATTGTTTAATTTTATATATTTAAAATATTTACTGCAATGTGAACAATGGCTCTGCATCTAGCAAATCAATGTTTGGTACAAGCAATGCGGCCGAGCTGCCAATCATTGTTTAAACAAGAGAGACTGTGTTTGGAATTAGATATAGGTAATAAATTTGAAGACACATATTAGATCAAGGTCAACGCTGATCCTTTGGAATATTTATTTTTCTGTGGTTTATGTTTTTGTAATCTAGACTCAAAAAGAAATATAATTTTGCAAAAATTACAATGGACCTCCTACAAAGCAAGGAATCTATAGAGGCCTTACTTCAAAAATACCAGGACACGCCCATCCTGTGGAATTCAAAGCACTCTTTATATTGCAATAAAGAGGTACGAGCGGCAGCACTAGAAGAGCTAGCAAATTATATGCAAACTTGGGTGCCAGGATGCACTGCCAACATGGTGAAGGATAAACTTGCCAACCTCAGAAGCACATACAGGAGAGCATACAAAGCTAATAAAAGCCAAAAATCCGGAGCAGCAGCAAGACAAGCAAAGGAACCCAAACTGTGGTATTATAAACAGATGGCTTTTTTGCGGGACGAAATGGAAGGCAGGAAAACGATGTCCAGTCTTTCTTGCAACCTTTCCTCCATGCTACCTTCCAGCGGACATTCCCCAGATGACCACAGCCCTGCAGAGTCGGAGGAAGAGGGCCTGGCTGACAGAGATGCAGATCTGCCACCCTTCGATGAGGAGGTATAGTAGTTTCCTCTATATTTATGGCGTAAAGAATTCTTGGTGGATTAATGATTAGATATTGTCAAAAAAAAACCAAGCTGGGAAAAAGCAAACAAAAAGGTGTACAGACAAATAGGTGTCAGGGATGACAACTGCAGGGGTCAGAAGTAGAGTGTATTCAAGTAATAATGAACAGAAAATACTAAACGAAAAACATGAAAATGAGTGTGGTTTTATTTAGCGAAATTGTAAAAAAATTCCTTTTTTTTCCACACAGGAAGAAGAGATCAGCCAGGAGGTGGCAGATCCTCAGGTGTCTGTCAGCCAGGAGGAGGCCGGGGTCAGTGGCAGCCAGGAGGAGGCCGGGGTCAGTGGCAGCCAGGAGGAGGCTGGGCCCAGTGGCCTGCAGCAGGTCCACCCGGCCAGGAGAAGCACCACCAGCCAGTCTTCTCCCCCCCAGGTGAGGCCATCAGGCCGAAGGAGGCAGTTGAGGCCTGTGGAGGAGGCAAGCCTCCGCATGATCCAGGAGGCAAGCGCCATCATGAGGGCCCCCCTCAACCCCACAGAGGCCTTCAGTGCCTCATTGGCCCATGATTTAAATGAAGGGGAGGAGGACCAGAGAAGACTGGCAAAGGCCCTGATGAACCAGGTCCTTTGGTGGATGCAGAAGGGCCTGCTGACCCCAGACACTGGGCTATGTGACCCGGCCCGGCTTGCGGAACACCATCCTCCTGCTGCCACATCAACCCCACCTGCAAGACCCCGTGTTCGATCCGCTGGAAGGCTGCCTGGAGGGAAGGCTGGAAAGAGGAGGAAACGTTGATTTTCTGCCTTCCATTTCCTTCCACATAAAGGACATCTTGTTTGTACTACCACAGTTTGGGTTCCTTTGTTTGTGTGCTGCTGCTTCATATTTTTGTGTTTGGCTCCTGAGGCTTGGAAGTTTATCCTTCACCATGTTGGAAATGCAAGTTTGCATATAGTTTGCTATCTATTCTAGTGCTGCCGTTCTTTTTATTTTTTGTGATGACATTTGCCTGAATAAAAGGCTTTTTGCTTTCATTTGAAAACATGTCTATTGTTTGATATACTGTGGGGATTATTAGGCAGCAAACCTTTAATAAATATACAATGGGTCATTTACAAAGGACACACTCCTTGGGGGGGGGGGGACATTTGGTGTGCCAACATGGTTTAATATTCTCTAATGAAACACCAAAAAAAAAAAAAAAAAAAAAAATACATGTAAAAAAAAAATAGTTTAAATGGTGACATAACTAGAAACAAAATAAAAAAAAAAAAATGCACATTCCTTTACAAAAATGACTACTCTAAATTATGGAGGACCACCAACCAAAACACACGTCTGGCATAGAAAACATTATTAAAGGATTACATCACAAGCAAGAAATGTGACATTTTAGTATGGGACAACTCTAATGAAATTGCATCAGCAAGAGAACGGGGTTATTCTAGCAAGAGAAGAATTAATAAAACGAGGCTTTAAAATGTGGTTTAGTGCGCCTTTTTAAGACATTGTTCTCTTGCTAGAATAAAAGGTTTCTAATGACGAATGTGCCATATCCCAAAGAAACGCGAGTTTTACCTGAACGAGCGCTCCCGTCTCCTTATTTGGACTGAGCATGCGCGGGGTTTTTGTACGCTGCTTTTGTGTACAGACGAGCGAACATGTCTGACGGACACGATTCCAGCAGACTGTTTTAAAGCAAGACCAGGAAACAGTTGTTCGTTGGAAAACGGTCTGGCCGACGATTGTTTGCTGGAATTCTGTACGTTACTGCCTACACACGAACGAACATGTCCGCTGAAACTGGTCCGCGGACCAGTTTCAGCAGACATGTTTGGTCGTGAGTACGAGGCCTAAGAAATACATAGGAAAAAAATACATGTTGACAAGGGGCGTGTAGAGGAGGGCGGAGAGTCTACTGACATCACGACTCCACCCACCGAGCTCCAGACAGCAGACCCACCCACAGAATCTGCAGTTTTTCAGGTCTCATAACAGACAGAGGGGAGACTTGTGACAGGTAAGGATACATGCAGGAGGCATCTATATCCTTATAGATCAGCACTATGGGAGGAGTTTAGAAAGGATGAGAGTGGCTTTACATCCACCTTAAAGTGGATGTAAACCCAACATTTATTTTATTTTATTTTTTATGTCACAATGTAGAGAATAAGATTTCCTATCATCTGTGCCCAGTCTTGCTACACAGAGTTAATCCAGCGCTCAGCAACCCTCTTGTTATTGTTCAGTGAAATAAAACAGACTTCCAGATAAAGACCACGTAGATTCACGTAGAATCGCGGCGGCGTAACCTATCGTATATACGTTACACCGCCGCAAGTTTTCATCGCAAGTGCCTGATTCACCAAGCACTTGCGTGAAAACTTACGCCGCCGTAAGCCCGCGTAATTCAAAGGGGCGTGTGCCATTTAAATTAGGCGCGCTCCCGCACCGGACCTACTGCACATGCTCCGTTTTGAAATTCCCGCCGTGCTTTGCGCGAAGTGACGTCATTTTTTCCAGCGGCGACGTGCGTAGCGTACTTTCGTATTCCCGGACGTCTTACGCAAGAAAAAAAAATTTGAAATTTGACGCGGGAACGACGGCCATACTTTAACATGGGCTGTGTAAAGTTAGGGCAGGTAAAACGACGACTAACTTTGCGACGGGAAACTAGACTAGCAACGGCGTAACGAACGCGAAAAACCGTCGTGGATCGCCGTAAAACCTAATTTGCATACCCGACGCTGGAATACGACGCAAACTCCACCCAGCGGCGGCCGAGGTACTGCATCCTAAGATCTGACGGTGTAAGACAATTACACCTGTCGGATCTCAGGGCTATCTATGCATAACTGATTCTATGAATCAGTCGCATAGATACTCTGAGAGATACGACGGCGTTTCAGGGAAACGCCGTCGTATCTCTTCTGTGAATCTGGCCCAAAGTCCTTGCTTGAGTGACAGGTTATTTACATATGTCGTGCACTAGCTTGCAGACATGCACAGCTTCTTGTCTATGTATATTCTGATGGCTGTTTACACTGAACTGTGGATCACCCCATATTTTGAAAACATTTAATCAAAACACAGGAAAGACAGCCAATCCTGGGAGAGCTGGACGGGAGAGGAGAGGAGGGGGGTTTGTGAATTGTGCCCTTTACAGAAGCTGTGCATGTCTGCAAGCTAGTGCACGAGATATGTAAATAACCTGTCACACAAGCAAGGACTTTTGTCTGTATCTGGAAGTCTGTTTTATTTCACTGAACAATAAAAAGAGAATTGCTCAGCACTGGATTAAAGCGGGGGTTCACCCTTAGAGGGCACTTTTTCCCCTTAGATTCCTGCTCGTTTTCTCTAGGGGAATCGGCAATTTGTATTAAAATATGTGCAGTACTTACCCGTTTTCGAGCTGCATCTTCTTCCGCCGCTTCCGGGTATGGGCTTCGTGAATGGGCGTTCATTCTTGATTGACAGTCTTCCGAGAGGCTTCCGACGGTCGCATCCATCGCGTCACTAGTAGCCGAAAGAAGCCGAACGTCGGTGCGCAGGCGCAGTATAGAGCCGCACCGACGTTCGGCTTCTTTCGGCTACGAGTGACGCGATGGATGCGACCGTCGGAAGCCTCTCGGAAGAATGTCAATCAAGAAGGAACGCCCGCTCCCGAAGACCCATACCCGGAAGCGACGGAAGAAGATGCAGCTCGAAAACGGGTAAGTACGGATCATATTTTAATACAAATAGCCGATTCCCCTAGACCGAACGAGCAGGAATCTAGGGGAAGAAATTTTTTTTTTTTAGAAATGGGTGAACTCCCGCTTTAACTCTGTGTGGCAAGACTGGGCACAGATGATAGGATTTACATCCACTTTAAAGCTGTGTAAGGGGCCCCAAAATTTCTGCTGGCTGCCTGCAGAAAAGTACAGGAGGAGAAAGCAGAATTTTTATCTAGCATAATGTTACGTTGGATACCTTGGCCCAGATTCAGAGAGCAATTGCGCCTGCGTAACCATAGTTACGCAGCGCAATTGCTTACTTGCCCGGGCGTAATGAGTGTTCTGTATACAGAAAGCTCGTTACGCCGACTGCAGCCTAAGATATGCGTGGCATAAGGCTCTTATGCCCGCATATCTTAGGCTGCATTCTTGCGATGGCTGCTAGGGGGCGTTCCGGTAGTGGTCAGCGTATAGAATGCAAATTGCATACTAACGCCGATTCACTACCCTACGCGAGCCCTGCGTACGCAGTTTACGTCGTTTGCGTACGTCGGTTTTTGCGTAAGGCTGCCCCTTCTAATAACGAAGTATACCCCGTTCCCGCGTCGCGAAATTTAAAATTTACGTCGTTTGCGTAAGTGAATCGTGAATGGCGATGGACGCCATTCACGTTCACTTTGAAGCAAATGACGTCCTTGTGACGTCATTTACCGCAATGCACGTCGGGAAAGTTTCCCGGCGGAGCATGCGCCCTACGCTCGGCGCGGGAACGCAACCTAATTTAAATGATTCCCGCCCCCTACGGGATCATTTAAATTGCGCGCGCTTACGCCGGGCATTTTGCCGGAGCGCCCACGCAATTTACGGAGATACTGCTCCGTGAATCGTGGGTAGCGCAGAAAATTTGCGGGGGCGCAGGGCAAAAACGGTGCTCTGCGCCAACGTAAAAAAAGCGCAAGGCTACCTGAATCCGGGCCCTTGTTTGTTACGTATGTGTAGTTTATTTTTGCAGCCTTTGGTCTGAATCCACGTTTATCATTCTTTAAGCAGGAAAATAAAACAAGTCCGTTGCTTGGAACGTTTGTCCTTCCTGCCGTGCGGAGAGAAGCCACATGGCGGTTTTTCGTACATGCCTCTTTATGTGGTCATGAATATTTTATTCCTTGACACTTGCAGACGAGGCAGTTTTCTTGAAAGTTACAAGATACTTTTAAATGTTGTATGAAAATTCCCAGTGTGATGCCTGACGGGGGAAAACTATGTTGTCCTGATGTCTGCAAGGCACGTCAAAGTGTGATTTGTCTCAGGAGGGGATTAGCTAACCGCTATAGGGACACATGGGCAACTGGTATGCATGACAAAGATACAAATCTATTAAAAGAGCTACTTAGGGCTAGATTCAGGTACGGCGGCGTATTAGTGAGTCAGTGTAGCGTATCGTATTTACGATACGCCGCCGTAAGTCAGAGAGGCAAGTGCTGTATTCACAAAGCACTTGCCTCCTAAGTTACGGCGGCGTAGCCTAAATGGGCCGACCTAAGCGCGCCTAATTCAAATGTGGAACAGGGGGGGCGTGTTTTATGTTAATGACTGGTGACCCGACGTGATTGACGTTTTTAACGAACGGCGCATGCGCCGTCCGTGGACATATCCCAGTGTGCATTGCTCCAAAGTACGCCGCAAGGACGTATTGGTTTAGACGTTAATGTAAATTACGTCCAGCCCCATTCACGGACGACTTGCGCAAACGACGTAAAATTTTCAAATTTCGACGCGGGAACGACGGCCATACTTAACATTGGCTAGGCCAGCTAATTGTTCGACTAACTTTACGCCGGAAAAAGCCTTACGTAAACGACGTAAAAAAAATGCGCCGGGCGCACATACGTTTCTGAATCGGCGCATCTAGTCATTTGCATAGTCTACGCCAAACTCAACGGAAGCGCTACCTAGCGGCCAGCGTAAATATGCACCCTAAGATACGACGGCGTAGGAGACTTACGCCGCTCGTATCTTAGCCTAATTTAAGCGTATCTGGTTTCCAGAATACGCTTAAATTTACGACGGCGTAGATTCAGAGTTATGACGGCGTATCTACTGATACGCCGGCGTAACGGTCTCTGAATCTGGCTATTAGACAGGGAGGCCCGGAGCAAAAGACAGCAAAGACTAGCAGAGGGCCGGGCATGACAGAGTGTCTAGTGACACAGGAAGGGTTAAGCTCAAGGGGGTTGTAGGTAGGAAGAATAGGATTGGTGTAGAGAGGGGCGGGGGAGTTAGTATTAGCAAGTTCAGAGGAGGAGCAGGATTGGCTGCTGGTGTCAGGGGAGTTACCCTATAAAAGGGTGGGGCGGGGCCAGGCGGGCACTTGCAGTCAGGAGAGCAACGAGGAAACAGCTTTTCCTCCTGCTCTCACACAGACAAGATGGCGTCCATCGACCTCGTGCTCGCACGCTTGCGGGCCGAGGCAGCTCATCGGGGCACGGATTGGCTGGAGAGGCGCGCTGCGGAATGGGTCGCGGAGCAGGCGGGCGGATCGGGAGGATCGGGCGGCGGTGAGTTGACCCCACGCGGGCGGAGGTCGCGGCCTCCGGCCCGCTATTCCCCGGGGCCCTCATCCAGGACTGCAAGGGGGGCCCGGAGCCCCCCGGGGGGGCGGTCGGCCCCCCCGCCGAAGCGGGTTACCAGAAGCGGAACGGGGGGGACGGAGCAAGATTCACGCCGCCGACCTCCGTCGGTGGGCGGGGCCACGGGCCGTACTGGCGCCGCTTCCCCAAATGCGGGCGGCGAGGGGGGGGCACCTTCTACACCTGCGGCAGGAATGGGAGCGGCAAAGGGGAAAAAGAAGGCCTCAGACCCACCTGGCACGGCCGCGGGGCCCTCTACACGTGGGGCCGGCGGTTCCGCGGGTGGGCGGGGCTCGGAGCGGAGGACATCGGTCAACGCGGGGTCATCGTCGGGTGGTCTGCCTGCTGCAGCAACGCGGGGCAGAGGATCAGAAAAAGGCCGGCCAGAGCGGAGGGGGGACTCCGGGGCCTCCAGGTCATCTTCTCCTGGGGGACTGTCGGCCGCACCGATCCCAGTCGGGGAGGACAGGTCAGAAGGGGTGCCATCGGAAGAAGAAGATGGGGAACCTGAGAGGGAGGCAGCGGTGGAAATCCAATCTACGGCAGCGGGGGCGTCTCCCGGCAGGCCTGGTAAGTCCACTACTTTACATGTTTCCTCTTTAGCTGACGCATTGTGTGATTTGTTGGGAGTGGGGAGGGGGGGGGTTCCAGCACCTCCGCCGCCAGTGGCGGTGGCCGCACCGGTGGTGGCGGGCGTTGCGCCTGCCGCCTCTGGGGCTGACGCCCTGTTGACGGAATTGGTGGGAGGCCTCAAGGAGCTTTTGGGCCGGGTGGCTGCTGTACAGGGCCCTTCGCCACAGGTGGCTCCGTGGGCACCTGCGGCTGTGGGCGCGATTGGGGGTGATGCTGCGGCCGGAGGGGGGGTTGCGGCTTCGCAGCTTCCCCCGGTGGCCCCAGTGGCAGGACAGGTGGGGACGGGAAAAGACAAGGCAGGGGGGGCCCCGGAGGTGGTGACTCGTTCCGATCTGGTACGTATTGCGGATGCGGCAAGGGGCGAGGTTTATATATGCTACGAGTGTCCTCTGGGGGGTCATTTAAAGCAGGAGGTGAAGGAAAAAATTTATAAGAGCGAATATGTGGAGATATTCTCCCTGTTGCCGTTGGAGAAATTCAACCTCGACAGGGTGAAGCCGGATGATTCTAAAAAGGAGGATGAGGAGAAGAGGCGGTATAGGTTGATTCCGCGCACTTTCGTGAACTGGCTCCAGGCGTTCGCCATTATGGCTAGCGTCGTTGGGGAAAAGAACCCAGAACATTGCTCGGCGTTGTTCGGGTACATGGATTCAATTGGGGAGGCGCATCGGGTGTACGGGGGGGTCGGCTTGGCTCAGGTACGATGAGCAGTTTCGGCAACGGCGGGCAGTTAGGCCCTCTCTGCGCTGGGATCAGAAAGATATCAGCCTCTGGATGCGGCTCATGTCGGCGGCTAAGGCCCCGGCGCAGTCTTTTCAAGGGGGGGGCCGGGGGTACATCCTCCTCAGGACCGTCGGCCGGTAAGAAGTGGGGAGTTTGCTGGCAGTTCAATGAGAACGCCTGCAAATTCGGAGGATCATGTAAATTCAAGCACGAGTGCTCAGGGTGTGGGGGCTCCCACCCCGCGGCCAAGTGTTTCAAAAAAGGAAAGCGTGCCGGGGACGCTGCTCAAAAAAGGGACGACTCCGGTGAAGGGGGAAAGGATGCAGCCTTTCCTAAATAGGTACCCGGACAAGGCAGCGGCAGAACTATTGTCCTCGGGGTTCAGGGACGGTTTCAAGATACCGTGTTCGCTGGCGGTGGTGCCGCCGGTGGCACGAAATTTGAAATCGGCTCTCCTTAATCCGGGGGTGGTGGGGGAAAAGTTGGGCAAGGAAGTGGCACTAGGACGGATGGGCGGGCCGTTTTTGGCCCCGCCCTTGCCGGAGCTGGTGGTGTCTCCGTTGGGGGTGGTGCCTAAGAAGGAACCGAACAAATTCCGGCTTATTCACCACCTGTCATTCCCAAAAGGGGGTTCGGTCAACGACTTTATCGATCCGGAGGCTTGCACGGTGTCCTACACGTCGTTTGACGCGGCGGTACGGTGGGTACGGCGGTACGGACGTGGGGCCTTAATGGCAAAGGCGGACATCGAATCCGCCTTCCGGTTGTTGCCGGTGCATCCTGACTGCTTTAGGCTGCTGGGATGTTGCTGGCAGGGCCAATACTATGTTGACCAGTGCCTACCCATGGGCTGCTCTATTTCCTGCGCACTGTTTGAGACATTCAGTTCCTTTTTGGAATGGGTGGTCAGGGATGTGTCGGGCCTGGACTCGATCATTCACTATCTGGATGACTACCTCTGCGTGGGGCCGCCTTCCTCTGGTGTGTGTGCGACTCTACTGTCAACGTTGCAGCACATTGCGGGACGTTTTGGCGTGCCCTTGGCGGCCGACAAGACGGAAGGCCCCACGACGGAGATTAGTTTTCTGGGTATAGTGATCGATTCGGAAGTAATGGAGTGCCGTCTTCCCAGGGATAAGCTCGAGGCCTTGAAAGCGGAAGTTAGAGAGTTTCAGGGCTTGCGGAAGGTGCAGCTGAGGACTTTGCAGTCGCTGCTGGGAAAACTTAATTTTGCCTGTAGGATCATTCCCATGGGCAGAATATTCTGCCGGCGGCTGTCGGCGGCTACGGCGGGGGCAAAGGCCCCCAATCATTTCATTCGTCTGTCTAAGGAGCATCGGGAGGACTTGAAGGTATGGTATGAGTTCCTGTCATCCTACAATGGCAGGTCGATGTGGCAGTCCAGTCCGGTGAGTAACTTCGACGTGGAACTGGTAACGGACGCAGCGGGGTCCACGGGCTATGGGGCTTTCTTCAAGGGGCGGTGGAGCGCAGAGCCTTGGCCGAAGTCTTGGGTGGAGGCAGGCTTTCTCCGGAACCTGGTGCTGCTGGAGCTTTTTCCGGTGGTGTTAGCCATTGAGCTTTGGGGGGAGGCCTGCAGCAACCTAAAACTCCGGCTGAACTGTGACAACATGGGAGTGGTTCAGGTAGTGAACCGCATGTCCGCGTCGTCACTACCGGTCATTCGGCTCATGCGGCATTTAGTGTTGAGGTGTTTGCAACTGAACATTTTCATTTATGCCGTGCATATCCCGGGCGTCGAGAACACGCTGGCTGATTCATTGTCTCGTTTTCAGTGGGACAAGTTCAGAGAGCTGGCCCCGGCCGCGGAGGCGGTCGGGGTCCCGTGCCCAGGCTGGATTTGGGAGCTGGCGCTGGATTAGCCGCCTCGTGGATTAAGCGGTCCGTTTGCACGGCCACATGGTCTGCCTACTCCAAGGTATGGAAGGAATGGTTGGAGTTGGGTGTCGAAGCTGGGGTCGTGAGCGGGGGGCCAGAGGAGCGGTTGCAGGTGATTTATTTTGTATCTAGGAACATGGAGCTAGGTGTGTCTGTGTCCTCCATTGAGAAAAAGTTGGCGGGTTTAGCGTTCTTTTTTAAACTTATGGGTGGGGTGGATTGGACCAAGGACTTCTGGGTCAGACAGGCAGTGAAGGGCTACAGGAAAGGTCGTAAGGTGCAGGATGCCAGGAGGCCTGTCTCTTTTGCCAATTTGGTAAGTATCAGGGAGGCCTTGGACGGGGTGTGCACGGGGCAGTATGAATGCCTGTTATTCGCGGCGGCTTTCTCGCTGGCATTTTACGGCGCGTTCCGCATCAGTGAATTGGTTAGCCCTTCTCGCATGAGGGCTGGGGGGCTGATGAGGGAGGATGTGTGGATATCGGAGGATAAGGTGGGTATCCGTTTGCGCAGATCAAAAACAGACCAGAGTGGTAGGGGGGTGGACGTGGTTCTTTTTTCCCTGCCGGGGGCCAGAGTATGTCCAGTGGCATCGGTCAAGGCATTTTTGGGGGTCAGGCCGGAAGGGGGCGGGCCGTTGCTTAGGCACGAAGATGGGTCTTTCTTGTCAAAGTTCCAATTTGTGGCGGTTTTTCGTAGTTGCTTACAAGAAATGGGCTTGGACAAGTCCGAGTTTTCGTCTCACTCCTTCCGTATCGGGGCGGCTACCGAAGCTGCCAGGTGCGGGATGAACGAGGCGGCAGTACGGAAGATCGGGAGGTGGGAATCACGGAGGTTCCGGTCATACGTGCGGCCTCAGTTGGTGGTTGGTTGATGGGGATGGGAGTGATGACATGGGGGGGGGTTTTTTGCTAGGGTTGGTGTCTGTTTGGTGAGCATTGTGGATTGTTATTTCATTTCAGATGGAGGGACTACACGCCTCGTCTGGATTTTCGGACATTCGTACGTTTGCTGGGGGGCAAGAAGGGCGGATGAGAAGCCGGAAGGCAGGCAGCTGGGTATCTCCAGGAGGGAAGCGGTTTTGAGGTGGTTGGGGATACCGGGGATGATGTGGGGTAGGGTGCTGCCAGAGGTCGAGAGGTATGCCCGATTGGACAGGCCCCCCGATGTTTTGGTTATACACGCGGGGGGGAATGATTTTGGTGTGCGGAAAATCAGGGCTCTGATTACGGACATCAAAGCGGATTTTGAGCGGCTGCGAGCGGCTTTTCCGGGGACGGTGCTGGTGTGGTCGGAAATTGTCGCCCGCACACAGTGGCGCAAGGCTCGGTCGGTTACAAAGCTCAACAGAGCCAGGACTCGGGTTAACCGGGTGGTGGGTAAATTTTTGGCACGCCTTGGGGGGCTAGTGGTACGCCACCAGGAATTGGAGACTAATGTAGGTATGTATCTGAGGAGGGACGGGGTCCACCTGACTGATGTGGGGATTGCGCTGTGGTCGATGGGGATTCAAGAAGGGATCCAGAGAGCGTTAAGGTTGGGTGGGGGCCCTTAAAGGTGGAGGTGTCATCCTTCCGGGCTGTGGCGGTTAGTTCTGTTGGTCCTTTATGGTGGCAGTAGAAAAACGTGTGAAAATGGGGGTGGGGGGCTCATCAATATATGGGCCCCTTAAAGTGTATCCCAGCGAAAGGTTAGTTGGGATACTTTAATGTTTGCACTGCGGGCGGGGGTTGTCTCCGAGCGGACTACACGGACTGGAGGCCTAAAAAGTTTAATGTTTGCTCGCAGTGCATTGTTCATATGGTATATGGTAAAATGGTGTAGAATGGGTGTGCTGCCAGAAAGGACCAACAGAGTGGGGGTTTACTGTATGTCATTTGACGTTGGATATTTACTGTTTCATTTAAGTTGGAGTTTTATTGCAATTTATGTTTAATAAAATAGGCTGTTGTGGCCAGTTTACTCCAAAGCAAAGGTGTGGTCTCTTTACTATATAGTAAGGGGGGACAATTAAGGGGGGTGGAGTACATGGGGTCTCAATGGTCGAAGGTTATGGTGTCATATCTGGACTACACTAGTCAAGGGAGGCCCGGAGCAAAAGACAGCAAAGACTAGCAGAGGGCCGGGCATGACAGAGTGTCTAGTGACACAGGAAGGGTTAAGCTCAAGGGGGTTGTAGGTAGGAAGAATAGGATTGGTGTAGAGAGGGGCGGGGGAGTTAGTATTAGCAAGTTCAGAGGAGGAGCAGGATTGGCTGCTGGTGTCAGGGGAGTTACCCTATAAAAGGGTGGGGCGGGGCCAGGCGGGCACTTGCAGTCAGGAGAGCAACGAGGAAACAGCTTTTCCCACCCTCCCTCCCTTATTGCATTACCAGTTGTTGCCGGTGTTTTTTCTTTTACAGGTACGGTGTTGGACGGTCGTCACGACAGCTGGGTTGGCGGTTAGTTCTGTTGGTCCTTTATGGTGGCAGTAGAAAAACGTGTGAAAATGGGGGTGGGGGGCTCATCAATATATGGGCCCCTTAAAGTGTATCCCAGCGAAAGGTTAGTTGGGATACTTTAATGTTTGCACTGCGGGCGGGGGTTGTCTCCGAGCGGACTACACGGACTGGAGGCCTAAAAAGTTTAATGTTTGCTCGCAGTGCATTGTTCATATGGTATATGGTAAAATGGTGTAGAATGGGTGTGCTGCCAGAAAGGACCAACAGAGTGGGGGTTTACTGTATGTCATTTGACGTTGGATATTTACTGTTTCATTTAAGTTGGAGTTTTATTGCAATTTATGTTTAATAAAATAGGCTGTTGTGGCCAGTTTACTCCAAAGCAAAGGTGTGGTCTCTTTACTATATAGTAAGGGGGGACAATTAAGGGGGGTGGAGTACATGGGGTCTCAATGGTCGAAGGTTATGGTGTCATATCTGGACTACACTAGTCATGTATTATGTTTATGTGCAGAATAACCCCTTTACAGCTGGCCAACACATACCCTCATGGCCACTTTATTAGGTCCACCTTGCTAGTAGAGGCAGTCTCCGAGTTACGAACAACCGACTTGCGAACGGGAGGTGGTGTGACATCTCTGTCGTTCTGCCACTTTTCCACGGCGGGCACATTTCGACAGAACATCGGAAAAATTGCAGAGTAGCCATCTTGGCCATCCAAAAAGGTACTGTTTCCGACTTAAGAATACATTTGACTTACGAACAAACCTACAGTCCCTAGCCCGTTCGTAACTCGGGGACTTCCTGTACCGCGTTGGACCCCCTTTTGCCTTCAGAACTGCCTTCAGTTTTCGTGGCATGGATTCAACAAGGTGTTGGAGACGTTTCCCCAGAGATTTTGCTCCATAGTGACATGATGGCGTCACACAGTTGCTGCAGATTTGTTCGGTTACACGTCCGTGATGTTAATTTCCCATTCCACCACATCCCAAAGGTGCTCTCCGATGTATGTGAATCCGGGCCAATCTGTATACAGGCATACCCCACTTTAAGTACACTCACTTTACATACACTCGCGAGTAAGGACATACCCGCGAGTGTATGTAAAGTGCCTTACAAGTACTGTACAGACATTTTGCAGCCGCAGTAGAAGGAGCTGAAGTTCCGAGAGCATAGCCCGCCCTGTTCCAGTGTGCCCCTGACACCTCCACTACAGCCCCTGAGACCCCCACTACAGTCCCTGACCCCCCACTACACCCTAGAAGTGAAAAAAGATATTGTTTCACTTTAAGTACATTTTCGTTTTACATACATGCTCTGGTCCCATTGTGTACTTAAAAGTGGGGTATGCCTGTATATTTTCTCCTAGGCCCTTGCAGTTTGAGAAAATCTCAGCACTTATTGTTGATGTGTCCCTTTGGGAGGGAAGGAGGCTTCACCTTTGCTGGGAAGGTGCAGTTTCATTTCACCCTCAGTGACTGTGGGCCAGATTCAACTGCGGCGGCGTAACGTATCGTCTTTAAGGCCTCGTACACACGACAGAGTTTCTCGGCAGAATTCACCGAGAAACTCGGTCAAAACCCGGATTCTGCCGAGAAACTCTGTCGTCTGTACAGTTTTGGCTCGATGGAGCCGCCGAGGAACTCGACGAGAAAATAGAGAACATGTTCTCTATTTTCTCGTTGTCCTCGTTCTTCTATGGGAGAAGCCGGCCCGCCGAGCTCCTCGGCGGCTTCATCCCAAAACTCGACGAGGAACTCGACGTGCCAAGCACGTCGAGTTCCTCTGTCGTGTGTACGGGGCCTAAGTTACACCGCCACAAGTTTTCCTCGTAAGTGCTTGATTCACAAAGCACTTGAGTATAAACTTGCGGCGGAGTAACGTAAAGACGTCCGGCGCAAGCCCGCCTAATTCAAATGGGGCGTGTACCATTTAAATTAGGCGCGCTCCCGCCCCGAACGTTCTGCGCTTGCTCTGTTAGGAAATTTCCCGACGTGCTTTGCGCGAAATTACAGTGCCCCGACGTGTTTGTGTATGGCGACGTGCGTAACGTACTTATGCCCAAAAAAATTAAATTCGACGTGGGAACGACGGCCATACTTTAACATGGCTGGTGTAAAGTTAAGCCATGAAAAAGCTGGCTTAACTTTGCGACGGGAAAAAACAACGTAACGCACGCGAGTATCTTCGTGGATTGCCGTAAAAGCTAATTTGCATACCCGACGCTGGAAAACTACGCAAACTCCACCCAGTGGCGGCCGAAGTATTGCAGCATAAGATCCCAAGGCGTATGAAGCCGTAAGCCTGTCGGATCTTAGCCAAATGCCGTCGTATCTTGTTTGTGAATCACAAATTAAGATACGACGCGGCAAATTTGAAAATACGCCGGAGTATCAGTAGATACTCCGGCGTATTTCTTCTGTGAATCTGGCCCTGTATGTGTATATTTTTGTGTGTGTAGTTCCATTTTGGTTTCCAGGTTGTTGATCATCTATCAAAACTGTCGGAGAATGGGGCAGGGTAGATAGTCAGGAATTCACTATGAATATTTGTACAAAGTAATGTTTTTATATTTTACATTTTTTATATCTTTTCTATTTCTTCCTTTTACTGTTATGCAGATTCAGGTCAGGTATTTAGGCTTGAATACCTTTTGTTGAGACACTGAGGACAGTGTCTAGTTAAGTGGGGGGAGTGTGTAGCGCTGGGTTACTTCCAAGTACCGGTGCTATTGAAATTTAGAGTATAATCAGAGTGTAAGAGACTCTGATTTCAATTACAATCATACAATTGGGGCCTCTGTTTCAGCATGACTGTGCTGTGGGCTCATTCTGTTGTGCTGGGGTGTTTTCTCACCCCGGTGCGGTAGGTGGCAGCAGTGGAGTTGAGGTTTGGGTGTTCTCTCCCAGCGGCCAATCAGAAGGCTTGGGCCTCGCTGGGCATGCTGGGAGAGGGTACTTATGGAACAGATGCCATTGAGGCGTGGTTGGTCTTCTTTCGGTGTGGCACCCACCTTCAGGGTGGCCACATCACGGCACTCCGGCTTTATGGCCTGCCTGGCCGGAGTGTGCGTGCTATGCAGTGTTCCTGGTTTCGGGCCTAAGTTGGTCCAGGGCATTTACACAGAATGGGTACCTCTTCTCCCTGCGTCGTCTGTGCTCTCTTCTCCCTGCGTCGTCTGTGCCCTCTTCTCCCTGCGTCGTCTGTGCCCTCTTCTCCCTGCGTCGTCTGTGCCCTCTTCTCCCTGCGTCGTCTGTGCCCTCCTCTCCCTGCGTCGTCTTTGTCCTCTTCTCCCTGCGTCGTCTGTGCCCTCTTCTACCTGCGTCGTCTGTGCCCTCTTCTACCTGCGTCGTCTGTGCCCTTTTCTCCCTGCGTTGTCTGTGCCCTCTTCTCCCTGCGTCGTCTGTGCCCTCTTCTCCCTGCGTCGTCTGTGCCCTCTTTTCCCTGCGTCGTCTGTGCCCTCTTTTCCCTGCGTCGTCTGTGCCCTCTTCTCCCTGCGTCGTCTGTGCCCTCTTCTCCCTGCGTCGTCTGTGCCCTCTTCTCCCTGCGTCGTCTGTGCCCTCTTCTCCCTGCGTCGTCTGTGCCCTCTTCTCCCTGCGTCGTCTGTGCCCTCCTCTCCCTGCGTCGTCTTTGTCCTCTTCTCCCTGCGTCGTATGTACCCTCTTCTACCTGCGTCGTCTGTGCCCTCTTTTCCCTGCGTATTCTGTGCCCTCTTCTCCCTGCGTCTTCTGTGCCCTCTTTTCCCTGCGTCGTCTGTGCCCTCTTCTCCCTGCGTCGTCTGTGCCCTCTTCTCCCTGCGTCGTCTGTGCCCTCTTCTCCCTGCGTCGTCTGTGCCCTCTTCTCCCTGCATCGCCTGTGCCCTCTTCTCCCTGCGTCGTCTTTGCCCTCTTCTCCCTGCAAACCAAAACCACAGAGAATTCCATCTTCTCCACCTTACTGTGCGATGGATGCTTTATCTCGGATTCCTTCCAGCCTCCAATAGCGATTATTTTATCATCATTATGGCTTATTCCAGAGATGTGAACAGAGGGAGTGATCAAAGGAAAATGATACATTCTTATTTTTGGCGCTTTAAAGATATCTGGCACTCTGCAAAGCATTTTAGCGCATGATCAGCTGACTTCTCAGCCGTGAGGTTACAGTTTGTAGATGAGATCTTGATTGGTGTCACTCGGTGCTCAGGGACATGGCGAAAACTAATATGAAACCTGGCTGCCTTTGGAGTTTAGGAAATAAAAATAAATAAAAAAATTATGGTGAATTTTTACTCAAATCATTTTTTTTCTGCATTTTTTGATACATATTACCTTTTTAAAATGTTAACTTACCATATTTTCATACACAAACATATTTTTTATATAGATTCCTTTAGAGGCACCACCTTGCTGTAAGATCTGTCATATAAGTATTGCAGTACTCAGTAGTAAACAGTGGCCCGGATTCAGGTAGAATTGCGATATTTTTACGGAGGCGCAGGGCAACGATTTTGCCCTGCGCCCCCGCAATTTTTTTGCGCTGCCCTCGATTCACGGAGCTGAATCGGTGTTAGTATGCAATTTGCATACTATACACTGAGCACAACTGGAACGCCACCTAGCGGCCATCGCAAGAATGCAGCCTAAGGCCCCGTACACACCATAGAATCCATCCGCTGAAAAATCTCAGCGGATCGGTTTCAGCGGATAGATTCTATGGTAATAGAATGGAAATTTATCCGCGGGAATTTCCCAATTCCAGCAGATAAAAATTTGTAGACATGTCTACAAATCTATCCGCTTGAATCGATCCCAACGGATTGATCCGCTGGTCTGTACAGACTCACCGGATCAATCCGTCCGAAGGGATCCCCCGCATGCGTCGTAATGATTCGACGCATGCGTGGAATTCCTTATATGACAGCGTTGCGAGGATTTCAGCGATTTTGGATCCGATGGAGTGTACTCACCATAGGATCGAAATCCGCGCCGAAATCCCCTCGAAATGACGTGTCGCGCCGTCGCCGCGATGATGACGCGGCGACGGCGCGACACGTCATTTCGAGGGGATTTCGGCGCGGATTTCGATCCTATGGTGAGTACACTCCATCGGATCCAAATCCGCTGAAATCCTCGAGAGGATTTATCCGCGGAAACGGTCCGCTGGACCGTATCCGTGGATAAATCCTCTCGTGTGTACTAGGCCTAAGATATGCGGGCATAAGAGCCTTATGCCGCGCAGATCTTAGGCTGCAGTCGGCGTAACGAGGTTCCTGAATCAGGAGCATTCGTTACGCCGGGGGGAAGTAAGCAATTGCGCTGTGTAACCTATGGTTACACAGGCGCAATTGCTTCTTGAATCCAGGCCAGTGTTTCTATATAACAATTTATTCAAGAGACAAAAAAAGAAAATAAATGACAAAAAATTATTTGTAGGATTTGTGATTGTATTATTATTATTATTTTTTAAATTGTTGCAACGTTTCCTTTTTTACAAATTTACTGGACCCTATTTCCACAAAAATGTTCCATGTATATAAAGATTGCTTTAGGGGTATCATCAACGTATGACAAATAGTATTTAGGCTGAAAAAAAAAAAATTACAAATAATTCATGATTTTATTATTGTTGTTATTAAACTTTTGAAATATTACCTTTTTATAACTTTACAGTACCCTATTTTAATAAGCATGTTTTTTTTATTTATAAAGATTCCTTTAGGGGCATCATCAACATATGACACTATTTCTGCTGAGCAAAAACAAAATTGGATTACAAAAAATAATTTGCAGGATTTATGATATTATTATTAAATATTATTATTAATTATTTTTATTTTTTTAATTTAATGTCTTCATTATTTTTTAACAGCATTCACTATAGTCAACTTTCCCTTCATTTTTTAACTGTACTGTACCATATAACTATACTGTTGCATATTTTCATAAACATATTTTATATAGGGGCATCATCAACATATGACATATACTATTTCTGCTGAACAAAGATTATGGATTACAAAAAATAATTTGCAGGATTCACGATTTTATTATTGATTTTTATTAGTTTTATTGTATTTTAATTGTATTCATTCATTTTTTTTCAGCAGCAGCAACACTTTAAAAGCCTTTACTTTAAAGGGGAGGTTCACCCAAAAATCAACTGTCTGCCATTAGATCCAGCATACTGCTAACATCTGCAGTATGCTGTTTTTTTTTTTGTACTTATCGTTTATCAGCCGTTGTTATCCGGCTCCGAGCGGGGATTCCTGCGGGGAATAGGCGTTCCTAAGCCAATCGGATTTGATTGACGGGCTGCTAAAGCGCGTTACGCCTTCCAAAAAAAAATCCGAAGTCACACTCGGGTGTTTACGGCGCCTGCCGTGTAGAGCTGACTGCGCAGGCGCCGTAAACACTCGAGTGTCACTTCGGGTATTTTCGGAAGGCGTGACGCGCTTTAGCAGCCCGTCAATCAACTCCGCTTGGCTTAGGAACGCCTATACCTGGAAGGAATCCCCGCTTCGAGCCGGATAAAAAAGGCTGATAAAACGATAAGTACAAAAAAAAAAACAGCATACTGCAGATGTCAGCAGAATGCTGGATCTAATGTCAGAAAGTTGATTTTTGGGTGAACCCCCGCTTTAAGTGAAAATGCATTCATTCATATTTATTTATTTTTTTACAACTTTACTGTGCCATATAACTAAATTGTCGCATAGTTTTATAAACATATTTTATATACAGATTTCTAGGAGCACCATCTTATGCAGGCCCGTCGCTACAGGACAACAAAAACAAACAATTGCTTGGGGCCCCGAGCTGGCCTGGGGCCCCCAACTTCCCCTTCCCAGGCTGTAGCGTGGCCGAGCTCCTCTTCCTGCCTCCTGGAGTCCTGTCAGTCCGGCTGTGTACCACGCGTGGTACAGGAGATTTTGTTTTCTGTTCTCGGCCGGACTTACAGGAAGTGCACACTGAGTGCTCTCTTCCTTTCAGTTCGGCCGGGAACACAGGAAACTGAATCTCCTGTACTGCGTGGAACCTGGCACGGCCCAGGCACTATCTGATAGGGGGTTGGGGACCCATAATGATAGAACACCAGACTGACAGGAGGAAGAGGAGCTCGGCCACGCTACAGCGGCAGCCTACAGGGAAGATGTGGAGGTGAGATTAAAAAAAACATAGGGACAAGGGAGGGGGGTTAAGAACATGGGTTTAAAAAATTAAGTGTAGCGCTAAAGTAGGCTTTGCGTGCGGGGGGAGGTGTTTGGGGGCCTCCATTTTGCTTGGGGCCCCCAAAAATTTCTTCAAACAGCCCTGATCTTATGCCACGTACACATGATTGGAATTTCTGATGAAAAAAGTCAGACGGAATTTTTTCATAGGATATTCCGATCGTGTGTGTGCCCCATCTGAGTTTTTCCTTTGGAAATTCCAACGGACTTAGAAAGAGAACATGTTCTCTTTTTTTCAGAAATTCCGTTTGTCTGTATGGAACTCCGACGGAGAAAAAAAACACACATGCTCAGAATCATGCTCGGAAGCATTGAACTTCATTTTTATCGGGTCGTCGCAGTGTTGTATGTCAGTTCTTGATGGTCGGAATTTGGTGTGACAAGACCGCTTGAACGGAATTCCGTCGAAAAAATCCATCTGAGTTTATCCCGACGGAAATTCCAATTGTGTGGACAAGGCATAGAGGTCATCAGTATGATAAACAGTATTTCTTCTAAACAATGGGCCAGATCCACGAAGCAGTTACGCTGGCGTATCTATTGATACGCCGCGTAACTTCTAGTTTGCTCCAGCGTATCTTTGTTTTGTATCCACAAAACAAGATACTCCTGAAGCTTGGCTAGATCCGACTGACGTACGTCTTAGTACGCCGTCGGATCTAAGGTGCATATTTACGCTGGCCGCTAGGTGGCTTTTCCGTTGATTTGCGCGCTGAGTATGCAAATTAACTATATACAGCGATCCACGAACGTACGTCCGTCCGGCGCATTTTTTTACGCCGTTTCCGTAAGGCTTTTTTCAGCGTATAGTTACCCCTGCTATATGAGGCATATCCTATGTTAAGTATGGACGTCGTTCCTGCGTCAAATTTTAAAAATGTTATGTCGTTTGCGTAAGTCGTTCGCGAATAGGGCTTTGCGTAGAATGACGTTCACGTCGTAAGCATTGGCTTGTTGCGGGTTGATTTCGAGCATGCGTACTGGGATACCCCCACGGACGGCACATGCGCCGTTCAGAAAAAACGTCATTTACGTCGGGTCAAGACGTATTAGCATAAAACACGCCCCCATCTCATCCATTTGAATTGCGTGCCCTTACGCCGACACAGATACACTACGCCGCCGTAACTTACGGCGCAAATTCTTTGAGAATACAGGAAATACGATGTAAGTTACGGTGGCGTAGTGTATCTGAGATACACTACGCCGGCCGTAAAGAAGTGCCGCGCTTCGTGGATCTGGCCCAATTTATTCAACAGACAAAAAAAAATTACAGAAAATAGTAATTATTATTACTATTATTATTTGCAGAAAAAGTTCATAAACCATATACAAAAGTTTATATTTACTAAAATAAATTTCCGTGTTCTGTGTAGACCAGATACTGTATAGTGAATGCCGGCTCCTCCTGGGTTGAGTAACACTTTAAGCTGACATATGTCCCATAGCTTTATATTGACATTTGAGTTCAGGTCTCATTTAATATCTGTAAAATGCATTTTAGCTTATGTTTAAATAATTTATGAAGCACTTCCTTTGCCGTAATTAAAAATGAATACATAAGCAGGAGGTGGAATCTATAAAGAGCTGCAAGCAAATTAAGCCATTAATTAAGCTATTTTAATCTTCCAGATAAAGGCCATCCCCCACATTTATAACACAAAGTTATTCTTAAACATAGTTCACCGTGTGAAAGTGGGGGGAAAAAAACTGAAATGTTAACACGAAGCTATAAATAATTAAAGGATTAAAAAAAAGTAAGAGAATGTCTAACCCTTAGATTTTTAGGTGAAACCCAAACTTAGCAGAGAACCCCGATTGTTATCAGTGAATGCTGAGCAGTGAATCTTTATACTATCTTATATACTCGAGTATAAGCCGACCCGAATATAAGCCGAGGCACTTGATTTTACCACCAAAAAACTGGGAAAATGTATTGACTCGAGTATAAGCCTAGGGTGAGAATGCAGAAGCTACTGTAAGTGGAAAAGAGGGTCAACAGTGCCCATTTGCACGCCTTACTGTGCCCATTGCAGCCTGACCTCACTGTGCCCATTGCGGCCAGACCTCACTGTGCCCATTAAGACCTGACCTCACTGTGCCCATTGCAGCCTGACCTCATTGCAGCCAGACCTCACTGTGCCCATTGCAGCCAGACCTCACTGTGCCCATTGCAGCCTGACCTCACTGTGCCCATTGCGGCCAGACCTCACTGTGCCCATTAAGACCTGACCTCACTGTGCCCATTGCAGCCTGACCTCACTGTGCCCATTGCAGCCTGACCTCATTGCAACCAGACCTCACTGTGCCCATTGCAGCCAGACCTCACTGTGCCCATTGCAGCCTGACCTCACTGTGCCCATTGCAGTCAGACCTCACTGTGCCTATTGCGGCCAGACCTCACTGTGTCCATTGCGGCCTGACCTCACTGTGCCCACTGCAGCCTGACCTCACTGTGCCCATTGCAGCCTGACCTCATTGCAGCCAGACCTCACTGTGCCCATTGCAGCCAGACCTCACTGTGCCCATCGCAGCCTGACCTCACTGTGCCCATTGCAGCCTGACCTCACTGTGCCCATTGCAGCCAGACCTCACTGTGCCCATTGCAGCCAGATCTCACTGTGCCCATTGCAGCCAGACCTCACTGTGCCAATTGCGGTCAGACCTCACTGTGCCCATTGCAGCCTGACCTCATTGCAGCTAGATCTCACTGTGCCCATTGCAGCCAGATCTCACTGTGCCCATTGCAGCCAGACCTCACTGTGCCCATTGCAGAATCACTTTGCTGTGTACCAGAGTCCGTGACTCAGATTCAGACGGCGGCCTGGCAGTGTTAAAAAGTTGAGCTCCTCCTTGTCCTGTTCCGTGATAGGCGGAACACTCAGTTTCCCAGCAGACACTGTGTTTAGTGTTCCGCCTATCACAAATGCCGTGATAGACGAGAGGACGTCCGTGATAGGCGGAACACTGAACACTGTGTCTGCTGGGAAACGGAGCCGTACAAGGAGGAGCGCAACTTTTTAACACTGCCCGGCTGCCGTCTGAATCTGCATGTCACGGTACACTGACTCGACTATAAGCCGAGTGGGTCACTTCCAGCCCCCAAAAAAGGCTGAAAAACTTGGCTTATACTCGAGTATATACTGTAAATCCTGGTCATTGTCAAGGATATAAGGCAAGCTACTGTACAGTAGGGATGGAAGAACGGTTCGGCCCGGGCTTGAGTTCAGGCCGAACATTGGCTGTTCGGACGTTCTCCGAACTGTTGTAAGTTATGAAGAAATAATACATTTTCTATCTGCTGGCAGAGATGTGAGATTTTTATAGGCCTCAAAACAGAGGAAACAAGAATTTACAATAATGGAAATATCCCCCTCTTGGAGCCATTTTTGGATGAACTCATGCTTTCCAAGTTCATGCATCAACCATTGAAACTTTTACAAGCCTGTGTTGAGACAGAGATTTGATAGAACAATGGTAGCTCTCGTCACAAAACAAGAAGACATTTACCTGGCTTTAGTGTATAAACAACAGCCATAAATACAGCCATTGAGACAAAAAGTTATACAGACTGCTATCACATAGAAACAAGCAACCCCCATTGTTTGAAAGTATAGGAATTATGAGCCAGATTCACAAAGCACTTGCGCCAACTTAACTCGAGATGCGCGGCGTAATTGAAATTTGCGCCGTGCGTATTTTTGCGCCTGATCCTCAAAACGAGTTACGCCTGAAATCTAGTTTTTTCCGTCCTACCTAAAAAAATTACACCAGCGCTTCTTCGAGCGCAAAATACGCTAGACACACCGCTGTTTTGATAGGCAAAGATGCAAATGAGGGAGATAAAGCGATCCACAAAATTAAGTGTGTGCGGCGTAGATTACGCCCTGTGCGCATCTGTTAGTTTCATGGTGTAAAGTTACACTTTATAAAAGGTGCCCTAAATTTACACATGCCGTGTAAATGTCAGCTAAAGCAACACCATTAAGGAAGAGCTGAGCACACACACACACTTGCAGGACAACAATCTGTATGCCACCATGCCAGGGGCATCCATGCGCATAGCTATACTAGTGACTTTAGTAACCAAGGGTACCCCCTCTTCTGAGGGAACAGCAGTCAGGAGACGCCTTGCAGAATGCATCTTTGCACAGTAAACACACACCTTAATCATGTCACAATGAGAATGCATGCATGCACACCCACTGTGGTCCCTAGCACAGACACATCACATGCACATCTAATTGGATTAGATCCAAGTACCCCCCAATGGTACTTGGGAGCAGTAACGCCCCGCCACGGCTCCAATTATGTCACTGTGCATTCATACACCATTCACATGGACCTGGGATCACTTCTCCCTGGTCCTGGGGATCCCTACTCCACCAAAACTGAGGGTGACACCCTTATTTAATCAGGAATGCCACCCCCACAATCATACATCATTCACACACATAAATCAAATCATAAGTACAGTATAATAAAATAAATAATAAAAATAAAAAATAAAAAGTAACCCCAAAAATTATTGTCGGCGTCGTAAGCTACGCCTGGGCCAGCCACGGGCACGGCCACGGCCAACCAGGGGAGACTCCTGGGGGGGAGGTGAAGCAGGGGAAGGAGGAGCCTCCCCTGGTGACTGTCCTCCTGCTGGCCTGCCCTCCAAGGCCACGGCTATCCTATTCAGGCACACAGTAATGGCAGCCGTATTGGCCTGAACAGCCCGGGTATTGTCCTGGACAGCCTGTGTCAGGGCACTCACCTCCTGGGCCACGCCTGTTGTGGCGGTCTGCAAATGCAAGTTATGACCAGCCACGGTGTTTGTGGCCACATCAGTGAATGACTCCTTAATTGAACCCAGGCTGTCCTCCATCTGGGTCATAGTCTGTTTTATGTGAGCCAGATTGCGGGTCTGCCGGGCATTGTCCCTCTGCAGATTGCCCGGCAGACGCTCGGCCACCCCCCTTGTCTCATGGGTGGCCATCCTGGCTGGAGCTGAGGCTTGTGGCCTGGGAGGAGGGGAGAGAGAGACCCTTGTGGGTGGAGGCCTGTTGGGGGAGGAGTGGGAGGGGCTACCCCTGATGGTGGCCTGACTGCTGCCAGCCTCAGGGGGAACCACATCCGTAGCCAGAAGGATTTCCCTGGCTATGTCCATATCCTCTTCCTCAGCCTCCCCCCCTCATCCTCCCCCCCTCATCCTCCTCATGAGGGGAGGTGTGGCCACTCCCCTCCCCAGGGGAATCCTGCCCTTCTTGGGACTCCTCTGCAGCCTCTTGTCCTGGGGATGGTGCAGCAGACTGGCCTGATGGCCCAGCAATCTCCTGGCCATCTGTGGAGGACACAAAACATACACAGGTTGGAGGATCCACACACTTGGCACATCTTCCCTTCCCCCACCCACACATGCTAATCACCAGATAGAAAAAGCCAAAACTTACCTGTCCTCACAGGAGAATCTGATTGATAGCCAGGCAGGCCCACCACCTGCTGTGGGTGGAAACACCGGGCCACTGCCCATTCCTCCTCAGTCAGCCTGACGGCGCAGGGTGGGCCTCCTCCAGTGCCCCTGGCATGGGCACTTTTCCTGGCCATCTTGTCACGGACCAGGCTCTTAAGATCGTTGATCTTCTTTTGTATCCCACCGTGGGGCCTCGTCTCCCCCCCCCCACCCGCCGCATTGATCTGATCCGTAATTTTTTTTAGGATCTCCCTCCTCCTGGCCGGAGTGGTGTTCCGGCTCTCAGGGCCATGCAGATAACGCCCATATCGGGTGATGGCCCGAGCAAGTGTCTGCTTCTCTGTAGTAGAAAAATTCAACTTCCTACGCTTCGGTGCCATAACACCCACCACTCAGCAACAAGAAAAAACAAACACAACAAACAAGCACAAATACTCACAGGACAAACAAACACAAAAATCAAACCACACAAGCAGACAGCTAATACAAATACAAAAACAAACACGGAAAAAACAAACAGAAAATACACTCAGAAAAAAAACAATCAGCAGAAAACAAACAGAAAATACACTCAGAAAAAATACAAACAGAAAAAACACTTAGAAAAAAAAACACAGCTAATATACTCTACTACTCCTACACAACTTTACTCTAACACTCAACTCACCAACACACACCAACAAACGACAGAGCAGAAGCAACTTGCTCTAGGAAGGGGAACACAGGGATGCACTTTTGCAAGGGAAGTGTGTTTGTCTGGGGCTATTTATACACAGGGCGATTCTCAAACTAAGTACGCTTGGCCTTTTACCTATCTCACTGATTGCGCCGAGTCAAGTTCTGAGCATGCCCAGTGAGGTGCAGATTTGTGCGCTCATGCGCAGTACGACCGGCCCTTCATTTGCATGGGGTCACGGCTCATTACAATGGAGCACGCCCACTTCCTTCCCACTTGCAAAAACCCCGCCTTACGCCTCGGGATTTAAGTTACGCTTGCGCAATTTTGTGCGCAAATGCGCTGTTGATACGGCACTTACGACACAAAATTAAGGCGCCGTAACTTAAATGACATAAGTTTTGAGTAACTTAATTTGCGCCGCTGTTTGTGAATCTGGCCCTATGTGTACAGCTGTATTCTGTCTAAATCTCCATTGAGACTGTTCAAAATTAATTTCAACATGTTAGAAAGATGTGAACTTTTTGTCTTCAGAAACATTTAAAAAATACCTACCATATATACTCGAGTATAAGCCGACCCGTATATAAGCCGAGGCACATAATTTTACCACAACAAACTGGGAAAACGTATTGACTCAAGTATAAGCCTAGGGTATCCATCTGCATGCCTCACTGTGCCTCACTTTGCCTCACTGTGTCCATGTGCATGGCTCACTGTGTCCATGCCTCACTGTGTCCATGCCTCACTGTGTCCATGCCTCACTGTGCCCATGCCTCAATGTGCCTCACTTTGCCTCACTGTGTCCATGTGCATGCCTCACTGTGCCCATGCCTCACTGTGTGCATGCCTCACTGTGTCCATGCCTCACTGTGTCCATGCCTCACTGTGTTCATGCCTCACTGTGTCCATGCCTCACTGTGCCCATGCCTCACTGTGTCCAAGACTAGACTGACGTTTAACATAAGAGTCTATGAAAGGAGTTCCCGGGTTTGAAAAATCGGTGCTCCCCAGCCGTAGGCCCACCAGTTTAACTCCATATATTTTATCGGGTTACTGTAAGTTTAACGCCGTATAGTTATGTGCGTTACTGCAAGTTTAGTGCTGTATATTTTATTGCATTACTGCAAGTTTAACGCAGTATAATTCTGTGCGTTACTGCACGTTTAACGCCGTATAGTTCTGTACGTTACGTAAAAAATCCGATCGTCTGTAGCAATTCCGACGTGCAAAATTTTGATGCATGCTCGGAAACTATTTGACGCATTGCTCGGAAGCATTGAACTTAATTTTCTCGGTTATTTACATGTAAACACAGGGTCTGCAGGTGAGTCACCTGTACACAATTGGGCAGAGCTGGGCAGCATTAGTAGCAGCACTTCACATTGAGATATCAGGACACATCACAGGACTAAAACTTCAAGGGACAATGGAATTTAAACTAGGATAGTTGGCAAGTATAAGGCAGCTGCTTTGGGCCCCACAAGAATGACAGGGACCAGGGCAGCTTCCCCTTTTGCCCTGCCTTAAAGACGGCCCTGGGAGTAGTGCTAAACAAGTATAAGCAAAGTGGACCCATTGCTTTGCCCCGCGTAGACAAAGCACAGGTCCACTTTAAGGTCTGATACATCAAAGTGCCTCAGGGTAACTTCCTCACAGACTCATTAGATGTAAAGATTCCCAAAAAGTCCATCTCTGTGTGGGAATATAACTTCATTTCTTAGTACTTGCACTTTGATACATCGGGCGTGTATTTATGTATTTGTTTTCCTCACCTCTTGTAACCATAGCCCATTCCCATTAAAAGCTGCATTTCATTATCGCCGTTGATGGTGCTGGCCTTTCAGCGACACGTTAAAGGTCTGTTTAACATTTCCAGCAGTCGCCACCAATATAATTTCTCCCTACAAACAGATTCATGATCCCCCACCCCTCCTCTGTGCAGTATGGAAGAGCTGGAAGGGACAAGGCCGCTATCTGAAAACGCATTGTATCCAGAATAGAAAGCAATTTGCATGGGCAATTAGAAAACAGAGGTGCTCAGGTTGGCCTTTCTGGAATTACGCAACCGTGCCGGCGAAATCAGAAACATCTCTTCCGCCTGGTCTCAGGCAATCAGAGAAAAGGAAATTAATTTAAACACAGCTTCAGCATTTCTGAGATGCACAGGATAAGAAAATGGAGACAGACCTGTAATTTATGCAAGGACATCGCATCTTCTACAGAATAAGCGTGTTGATAATATTTGATGATATCCAAAGCAGAGTCGGGAACATCGCCGCGGCTTAAGTTAGCAAAACATGGCTCCATTTTTGGTCAGTTCAAGTGACCAATTCAAGCAGATCTAATATAATCAGATAAGAGCAATTTCTAGACATTGGCCCGGATTCACAAAGCACTTACGCCAACGTATCTCGAGATACGCCGCGTAAGGCCTCGTACACACCAGCGGACAGTCCGATGAAAACGGTCCGCCGGACCGTTTTCATCGGACATGTCCGCTGGGAGATTTCCGTCTGATGGTACACACCATCAAACCGAAATCCACGTGAACAGACAGCGCGGTGACGTGTCCGCGCCGTCGCCCTGACGATGACGCGGCGACGTGCGCGACGCTGGAAGGTCAATGCTTCCACGCATGCGTCAAATCACTTCGACGCATGCGAGGGATGGCGGCCGATCGGACATGTACGGTGAGTCTGTACAGACGACCGAACATGTCCGACGGACAGGCTTCCAGCGGACATGTTTCTTAGCATGCTAAGAAACATTTGTCCGCTGCAAAACGGTCGGCTGGACAAATGTCCGCTGGAAACCTGTCCGGTCGGCCGTACACACGACCGAACATGTCTGCAGAAACTGGTCTGCGGACCAGTTTCAGCAGACATGTTCGGTCGTGTGTACAAGGCCTAAGTGTAAATATGCGCCGTCGTATCTATGCGCCGCACTCTGAAACCAAGATACGCCTGAAAAGAGGCTTCATCCGACCGACGTAACTTTCCTACGCTGGCGTATCTTGGGCGCATATTTACACTGGCCGCAAGTGGCGCTCCCATTGATTTCCTATTCACATATGCTAATGAGGGAGATACGTCGATTCACGAACGTACATGCGCCCGGCGCATAATATACGCGGTTTACGTAAGTCGTACGCCCGGCGTAAAGTTATTCCCCATATATGAGGTGCAACTCATGCAAACGTATGGACCAGGGAACACAGCCGTCGTATTTTGCGTTGTTTACATAGTACGTGAATAGGGCTGGGCGTAGGTTACGTTCACGTCGTAGGCAGTGATCCGTCGTATCTTAGGGAGTAGTTTCGACGTGATTCTGAGCATGCGCACTGGGCTGCGTCCACGGGACGGCGCATGCGCCGTTCGTTTTGAGTACCGTATTTATCGGCGTATACCGCGCACTTTTTTGCCCTGAAAATCAGGGCAAAATCGTGGGTGCGCGATATACGCCGATACCCGCTTTCCTGCGCTGAGTTTGAATACTGCGCCGGCATATACCGAGCGCAGTACACTCGTGTATAATCGGGCAGTCGTGGCTCCTCTCGCGCTGACGTCCTGGACGTACAGGACGCAGCGCGAGAGTAGCCGAGCCTGCCCGACTATACACGAGTGTACTGCGCTCGGTATATGCCGGCGCAGTATTCAAACTCGGTGCGGGAAAGCGTGAAACGAGCAGGGAGGACGCCACAGAAGACGCCGGACCCGACGAAGAGGACACCCGAAGCCGCAGACGGACGCCGGACCCGACGAGGCCGCCGATGGACGCCGCGCAAGACACCAAAACTGTAAGTACAAAAATCTTTTTTCCACAGGAATTTCTGGTCCACTTTAGGGGTGCGCGCTATACGCGGGAGCGCGCTATACCCCAATAAATACGGTACTTCTATGACGCTTGGCCCCATCATTTGCATGGGGTTACGCCTCATTAGCATGGCTCACGCCCACTTCCACTTACGAGGACTTACGCAGAGGGAACCCAGGGCAGATTTGGCAGCACTGGCTTTGTGAATCCAGTGCTTGCCTCTCTGTGCTACGTCGGTGTAGCGCATATTAGATACGCTACGCCGGCATAAATATGCGCCAATGTATGTGAATATGGGCCATTGGGTTTATCTACTATAAACACACAAGTCTAGTCCAGCTATTTGTAGGCACCATAGAGGGAAGATGCACACTTGAGTAATAAACCGTTAACTCAAGAAATTAAATTGAAAATTAGTTACACTGATGTTGTATGGAAACTGAGTGACATTGATGATATCAAGGACTGTCTCAAGCCTCGTACACACGATCGGATTTTCCAACAACAAATGTGTGATGGAAGGGCTTTGGTGGATAATCCGACCGCTTGTACGCTCCATCGGACAATTGCTGTCCGATTTTCCGACAACAAATGTTTTATAGCGTGCTCTCAAATGTGTCTTGTACACAAGTGCGTTGGAAAAAAATCCAAAGTACAAACACGCATGCTCAGAACCAATGCTAATCATAACACAACATTAGCAGAAGTTGCCCAAAGTGTGGCGCTAAAGAGCAGAAAAACCACGTAGTTTCATGCATGTTGGCTGAAGGAATTCTGCCGTCTGTATGCAGAACAAGTTCACGGCCAACGCCCTTCGCTCAAAATTCCACGGATTTGTCCGATTGAAATCCGATCGCGTGTACGAGGCTTAACACATTTTCTGCTTTATTGAACAAACAAGACAATGCAGCATAAATATGCTGTGTACACACAATCATTTTTCCCGTCGGGAAAAAGTTGGATGGTTTTTCCGACGGAATTCCTCTCAAGCCTGCCTTGCATACACACGGCCACAAGTTTGGTGAACTTTTGATTCTCAAGAACGCAGTGACGTAAAAGACTACGACGAGCCGAGAAAATTAAGTTCTATGCTTCCCGAGCATACGTCGATTTGTTTCCGAGCATGCGTTGGAATTTAGCATGTCGTGATTTGTACACATGAAATTCCGAACAGGTTTTTTTCTTGACGAGAAAAAAGAGATCCTGCTCTCTATCTTTTTCCAGCAGTCTTCCTGTTGGAAAAAGTCTGATGGAGCATACACACGTTCGGGATTCCCGACCAAAAGCTCTCATCAGACTTTTTCCAACAGGAAAATCGCTCTTGTGTACAGGGCATAAAGCTCATAAACAGAGTACAATGCCATAACTGGGTATCAGTTGAATAAGGCTACAAGATCTAACTGTACATTGCCATAATGCATATGCCTCATACACTAACAGCAACATAAAAAGAAAAAAAAATGAGATTCGGAATTCTCAGACACATCTGACCAACTGACCAACTGTCTATCATTGAGGATCAGTGGTGGCACATCCATTAGGGGCGCACGGGTGCCGATCCCTATACGTGCATCCAGCCTCCTGATCTACATACAGGGCGCTTGGCTATGGATTCCAATGAGAGGGAGTGTTTTTTGAAGCATGTGATTAGAGCCAGAGGCTCTAATAGGCTTCAAAAAAACAGTGGGCTCACCCACCCAATTGTGTTACGATAGCAAGTGAGAATTTGCTATTTTCACACTAAATATCCTCCACGCCAATCAGGAAGCGGGTCGTGAGACAAGAGGCTAGGCAAGAGGCTTGTCAGGGCTGGGCTCAGCTCTTCCTTCTCAGAGCAGGCCGCACAGCTGTCTGTTTATTGCCAGCTCCAATCTTTTCCACAGTGACATACCTGATGATGATATCTTGTTTGTCAGTCCTGCTGGTTACTTAAGCTGTTCAGTTCAGTTCCTCTCTGCCTTCACCTTGGTCAACACATCCAGAGACTCTCTCCTGTATACCTGTTAAATACTTGCTTGGCTGATATAAAGTAGGGTTACGCCCGCTGTTTCCATCTTGGCGGGACCTGTCTAGGTGAGCAGCTCAGCCCGATACCTCCCCATTTAACCTCCCTGGCGGTACGATTCTGTCTGGAATTACGTACCAAAAGCGGTACATTTATTTTGCAAGGAAATTGGCGTTTTATACTGTAGGCCTGTAATTTTTAGAAATAACTCACTTAAATCTGACCAAGCAAGAGTCTTGTAGGCATCCCGGGTATGATTTTTTTTTTAAAACAAAATTATAAATTATAATATAATAAATAATTATAAATAATTATAACAAATAATAATATAATTATAATAAAAATTATTCAATAATGTAATCAACTCAAAATCACTGAAATTTGCAGTTGCAGAATTATTTTATTTTATTTTTTTTATGACGAATTTCCCCGCAAATCGCTATCGCACATTTCTGCAAGTGATTATAATTTATTATCGCTGTTTTCTAGCTGATCTAAAACCATTTTTGACATAAAGGGACACTTTTGGACAATCTACAGTTTTTAGGCAGAAATGACATTTTTTATTATATAAAAGTACATGTAGGACACTGGGCAGACCACTAGGGACAAGGGGGGTGTGTATTTTTTACATACAGTACTGTAATCTATAGGATTACAGTATACTGTATGTAATGTGTTTGTTTACTTTTTTGAATTTGGCGCCGTTCTCCGTCCCCGTGCGTCGTAACATAGTTACATAGTTAGTCAGGTTGAAAAAAGACACGTCGCAGGGAACGGAGATCGGCGGCACACGGAGACTGTGAATCGAGCGAGGAGGTCCCGCTCTCTCACACAGCGGGTGGCATCGCTGGATCCAGGGACAAGGTGAGTAAACCAAGCCTGTGGATCCAGCGAAGGTAAGCCCGTCCAGCCCGAGCGTGACTCGGGTTTGCCGATCCTAACATGTAAAACCAACCCCGAGTCACGCTCGGGTTTACCGTCAGGGGGGTTAAATGATGTTTGTTTTTGTATATGTATTTTAATTATTAATTGACTGTTTAATAATTTTTAGAATTTCTCCTGAGGAAGCGGAATATTCCACGAAACTACAGTAGTTGAGACCGTCATAACCCTCAACCCATCGTGTCTTTCTCCTTATCGGGGGATCCTCAATATGGTGTTGTCATAGGTTATCAGTATTTTAATTGTGTGACTATGTTTGTCTATGTTTTGAATAAAATTTGTTTTTTAAAATGTACCCTCATTTGTTCTTTTTTGTACCTGTACCGCGATAGTCTTAATTGGCCCATTCCTCCCCCCTTGGTTCTCTGGTTCGGGGACCTTAGACCCAAAATATTTCACTTGCTTGGCTGAGGTCCCTTCTGGTTCCTGATCCTGCTTGCTGTTCCACTACGCTGATTCTCCGGTTTCCTGATTTCCTGGCCTGTTCTGAAGTACGATGATCTCTGGCTCCCGGATGTCCTGGCTTGTCTGACTATCCAATCTGGTTACCGAATTCTGGCTATGATTTGACGGTGTTGTTCTGTTTACCTTTTATTATTAAACAAGTGTGATTTTTAACTGCACTTCTGTCTCGATCTGATTCATGGTTTCTGACAAGGCTAGCATTCAATCCCCTCCAAAAGTCTCTGTCCCAGGTGAGTCTGTTACAATCTAACCTCCCCACTCGCAGGCCCAGAACCTTCGAGAGACCCCTGAATCAAAAAAGCCAGGGCAAACAGGCTAGTGGAAAGTAGACATCCTTGATGCGTGCCACGGTATAGAGGAAAAGGAGTTGAGAGTCAATCATTGGTGTGGACTTGTGCTCTGGGGGCACGATACAGAAGCTGAAGCCAATGGAGGAATTTTCCAAAACGTTGGAGAACCTCCCAAAGATATACCCACTCGAACGAGTCGAACGCCTTTTCTACATCCAGTGTGGCGCTGGCCCTAGTGCCCGTGTTGTCATGTGGAATCGAATGATTGGGAAATAGGCGTCTGATATTTATGTCAGTGCCTTGCCTGGCATGAACCCTGTCTTGTCAATATCAATCAAGTCCTTAATTACCTTATGTAGCACTACCCCTGGAGGAGCTGCTGGTTTGTTTTGGGTGGCACGTTACCTCGTGGCTCTTTCGCCGTCCTAGGTGGAGTATGGTGCATATAGCAGTAACGGAATGTCCACGACAGGTGTCTTTTTCTGTGCTCTTTATTACCCCAGCCGGGTAAAAACATTAAAACTTGTCATGAAGAGTAGAGGTGAGGTAAAAGAAAAAGTAGCAGACTCAGGCGCAACAATCGGGAAACAGTCCTGCTCCCAACAATGCTTTGTATTCTCAGCCACTCTAGCTAGAGTGGATATAGCGTACCTGGACAGGCCCCTCTCACTGACCTGGCAGCCAGGGTATCGCCCGAACTTGAAGGAAAAGTCTTGAAGCCACAGACCCTCCTGAAATGGACTCAGGGAAAGCCTCTGCCGCAGGCCCTCTCTGTGTTTGTGATTACAGAGATGATCCTCTTTGATAGAATTGCGTCTGGATCTCCTTCAGATAGTTTTCAGGTACCGACTGACAGGTGACCAGCCTCTCAGTGTCCGGCTACCTTGATCCCCGGTGGTTTGTCGAGACCCTATTGGATCGCCAGCCTCTCATTGGCTCTCCTCAGGTGGACTCCCCACCGAACAGCTGCCTAGCTTGGGATCTTCAGGATTGGGAACCCAGTCGACTACTGGGCTCTCTGCCACAGCTCAAATGTTCCAGACCAACATGGTCCCGGAACCAGGAACACCACATGGCACGCGCACCCCAGCCTGGAAGCCCATTAGGCCGTGGCGCTGTGATGCGCAGTCACCCCAAAGGTGGTTGCCTCACTCCGACGAAGAACCCATACTAATGGCGTCTGTCCCATAAATACTCTCCCCCAGCATGCACAGTGAGGCTGAACCCTCCTGATAGGCTGCTGGGGAAGAGCACCCAAACCTCGACTCCACTGCTGCCACCCATTGCCCCGGGGTAGGAACTACACCTCAATAACAATAGACAGCCCAGAACACAGCCAAGCTGAGACAGAGACCAGTTTTGAACATAATAATTGGATCAGAGTCAGCCAACACTCTGATCCAATCCTCTGAAATTAACTAGCACCGGTACTTTTTAAGTAACCAGGCGCTACACTTAGAAAGGTGTGTTGCTAGAATTTTGGCCCAAAATTTTGCATCAACATTTAACCACTTGCCGACCAACTCACGCCGATATACGTCGGCAGAATGGCTGGGCACTTTTTGCGATTCGCCACTGCGTTGCTTTAACTGACAATTGCGCAGTCGTGCAACGTGGCTCCCAAACAAAATTGGCGTCCTTTTTTTCCCACAAATAGAGCTTTCTTTTGGTGGTATTTGATCACCTCTGCGGTTTTTAGTTTTTGCGCTATAAACAAAAATAGAGCGACAATTTTGAAAAAAAAAATGAATATTTTTTACTTTTTACCATAATAAATATCCCCCAAAAATACATAAAAAAAAAAATTTTTTCCTCAGTTTAGGCCGATACGTATTCTTCTACATATTTTTCATAAGCGTTTATTGATCGGTTTGCGCAAAAGTTATAGCGTTTACAAAATAGGGGGTAGTTTTAATGGAATTTTCATTAATATGTTTTTTTTACTAAATCAGTGATCAGTGATTTTTTTTCGGTACTGCGACATTTCAGACACTTTTGACACATTTTTGGGACCATTGTCATTTTTATAGCGATCAGTGCTAGAAAAATGCATTGATTACTCTAAAAATGCCACTGGCAGGGAAGGGGTTAACACTAGGGGGTGAGGAAGGGGTTAAGTATGTTCCCTTTGTGTGTTCTAACTGTAGGGGGGGTGGACTCACTAGGGGAAATGACTGATTGCTGTTCATACATTTTTACACACACAGCTCCCGGTTCTCGCTCTGTAACGATCGATCGTGGGTGCCCGGCGGCAATCGCGCCCGCCGGGCACGTGCGTGGGATTCAGGAGCGAGCGGGGGGCACGCGTGCGCACGCCCCTATTGGCTGCTCGGCGAGATGACGTATAGCTACGTGATCTCGCCCAGCAGAGCCAATCTGCTGCTGTATAACTGCGGCGGCTGGTTGGCAAGCAGTTAACGTACCTGTACGTTGCCCTTAAAGACACAGCATTGTGCATGCGCGCAAGCTCCGTAAGTGTGAGCACGTGTCCCTCGGACTCGATGTCCGCCAGGAGTCCTGCGATCGTCTCACGGAGAGGAAAAACTGGGAAATGTTGATGTAAACAAGCATTTCTCCATTTTTCCTAGTGACAGGACACTGATCACAGCTCCCTGTAATTGGGAGTGGTGATCAGTGTCCTGTCACACGTAGCCCATCCCCCCTACAGTTAGAACACATCCCTAGGACACGCTTAACCCCTTCAGCGCCACCTACTGGTTAACCCCTTTACTGCCAGTGTAATTTTTACAGTAATCAGTGCATTTTTATAACACTGATCGCTGTATAAATGACAATAGTCTCAAAATGGCGTCAAAAGTATCCGATGTGTCCGCCATAATGTCACAATCACAATAAAAAACGCTGATCGCCACCACTACTAGTAAAAAAAAATCTTAAAAAAAAAGCCATAAAACTATCCCCTATTTCATAGACGCTATAACTTTTATTCGCAAAACAATCAATAAATGTTTATAGCAATTTTTTTTACCAAAAATATGTAGAAGAATACGTATCGGCCTGAACTGAGGAAAAAACATTTTTATACATGTTTTGAGGATATTTAATATAAGATATGTGCATTAGTTTTCGTCCGAATGCATTTTCGTCCGATTTTCAGGTATTTTCGTTTTAACAAACGATAACGAAAGCACAGAAAACGAAAACCGAAAGATCCGACATAAACAAATGCTTTATTTTCGTTGCAGTCGAATGTGCCTAACCTTAACTCTATTAGTCCAATATTATTCTACATAAAGAGAAAAGATTTGACATAGAGAGACATGAAGATTCGACGAAGTAGCTAAAAACATACGATCGCAGCAAGCGGACATTTATGGTGAAATGCTCGGCCCATAGGCTATAGAAGAATTCTAATGTGGGTTGACTAGTAATAATAATTTATAAGTACAATTATTACTAGTGTCATACAACATTAGAATTCTTCCCTAGCTTGTAGGCGGAACATTCGACCGGAAATGTAAGATTGCAGCATCGTACAGTTTCGTTGCTCCGTCGAATCTTTTTTTTTTTTTTTTTTAAAAGATTCCGTCAAATCTTCTTACAACATTCGACAGACACCATGGGCCAGATTCACAGTGAGAGTACGCCGGTGTATCTCCTGATACTCCGGTGTACTTTCAAATTTGCCGCGTCGTATCTTTGGTTTGAATCCTCAAACCAAGATACAACGGCTTCTGGCTTCGATCCGACAGGCGTACGCCTTCGGATCGTAGGTGCAATACTTCTGCGCCCGCTGGGTGGAGTTCGCGTCATTTTCCGCGTCGGGTATGCAAATTAGCTTTTTCCGGCGATCCGCGAAGGTTCGCGCGGCCGTCGCGTTCTCTTACGTCGTCGCTAGTCGGGTTTTCCCGGCGTATAGTTAAAGCTTCTATTTTGCAGCGTATAGATAGACTTGCCATGTTAAAGAATGTCCGTCGTTCCCGCATCGAATTTTTTTTTTTGCGTAAGTCATCCGTGAATAGAAAAGGACGTAACTCACGTCTAAGTTCAAAAAATTACGTCGGTGTGACGTCATTTCGCGCAAAGCACGGCGGGAAATTTCAAAACGGAGCATGTGCAGTTCAATCGGCGCGGGGACGCGCTTCATTTAGATGAATCACGCCCCCTACCCACCCAATTTGAAATATGCGCCGAGAAATACACTACGCCGCCGTATCTTACGGCGCGAAATCTTTGAGGATTTCAAAATACGCCAGGTAAGGTATGGCGGCGTAGCGTATCTCTGATACGCTGCGCCTGGGCAATTCTATGTGAATCTGGCCCCATAAGCCTTCAATGACAGATTCGACCTTAATTAATTTGGATTTTCGGACGAATGCATTTTTTTTATGAAAAATGAAAAAAATTTAAACGAATTTCGGGAGTAATTAAATAAATGTATTTTTCGGACGAAAACGAAATTCTGAAACAAAACATTTCAGTGTGCTATATAGCAAAAAGTAAAACATATTGCTTTTTTTTTAAAATTTACGCTCTTTTTTTGTTTATAGCACAAAAAATAAAAACCGCAGAGGTGATCAAATACCACCAAAAGAAAGCTCTATTTGTGGGAAAAAAAGGACATCAATTTTGTTTGGGAGCCACGTCACATGACCGCGTAAATGTCAGTTAAAGCGACGCAAAAAGGGGCCTCGTCCTTTACCTGCATAATGGTCCGGAGCTTAAGTGGTTAAAGCGACGCAGTGCCGAATCGCAAAAAGTGCTCTGGTCTTTGGGCAGCCAAATGGTCCGGGGCTGAAGTGGTTAATGAAGAAATAGAATGATGTGATGCACAATCCTGTGGATCCTTACCAGACTTAGGGCTCTTTCACATGGGCGGACTGTTCAAACCTGCCTGCCAGTTTTTTAGGCGGACCTGAATGGGCGCTCTGTGCTCCTCTATGGAGCCACGGATGTCAGCGATGACATGCCCGCTGACATCCCACCCGCTCCGATCCGCCACAGTGTGACGGAGGAAAAACCTACTTTTCCATCCGTCTGGCAGATCGGATCGGGTGAACACGGACAGACGGTCTGTGTTCATCCGATCCCCCCCATAGGGGAGAGCGGAGAAAAGACAGGGCGGTCCCTGCACAGTGTGCTAGGACCGCTCCTGTCATCCGTCGGCTCAGCGGGGATCAACGGAGCGATCCCCGCTTAGCAAGCAGAGGTTCACGGGGCGGATCATTACTGATCTGCCCCGTGTGAAAGGGGCCTTAGGCACCAGCACAATGACGGCACCTTCCATAGTGTCAGGTGAGGAAGAGAGGGAAGAGAATTCTGAAAATAAAGCAGTAAGTTTAGGAGCAATAACTTCCTGAAATTGTGAATAAAATTCAGTTGGAAGGCCGTCTGCCCCAGGGGTGTTGTCACTTTGTAACCCACCAATGGCCCCCTTGACCTCTTCCAGAGTTATGTCCTCATCTAGTCTGTCCCTATCTCAGTCATCTAGGGTAGAGAAAGACATTTAGCTGGATTCAGAGAGACTGGCCTAATGTTGAGGCGGCGTAGCATATCGCATATACGCTACGCCGCCGTAAGTCAGAGAGGCAAGTGCTGTATTCCCAAAGCACTTGCCTCCTAAGTTACGGCGGCGTAGCGTAAATGGGCCGGCCTAAGCGCACCTAATTCAAATGTGGAACAGGGGGCGTGTTTTATGTAAATAACTAGTGACCCGACGTGATTGACGGCATGCGCCGTCCGTGTACATATCCCAGTGTGCATTGCTCCAAAGTACGCCGCAAGGATGTATTGGTTTCGACGTGAACGTAAATTACGTCCAGCCCCATTCACGGACGACTTACGCAAACGACGTAAAAATTTCAAATTTCGACACGGGAACGACGGCCATACTTAACATTGGCTAGGCAAGTTATTTGTTCGACTAACTTTACGCCTGGAAAAAGCCCTACGTAAACGTCGTAAAAAAATGCGCCGGGTACACGTATGTTTCTGAATGGGCGTATCTAGCTCATTCTCATATTCTACGCCGAACTCAACAGAAGCGCCACCTAGCGGCCAGCATAAATATGCACCCTCAGGCCTCGTACACACGACCGAACATGTCTGCTGAAACTGGTCCGTCGGACCAGTTTCTGCGGACATGTTCGGTCGTCTGTACGGCCGACCGTACAATTGTCCGGCGGATCGGACAGGTTTCCAGCGGACAAATGTTTCATAGCATGCTAAGAAACATGTCCGCTGGAAGCCTGTCCGTCGGACATGTTCGGTCGTCTGTACGACTCACCGGACATGTCCGCTCGGCCGAAAGCCCTCACATGCGTCAAAGTGATTCGACGCATGTGTGGAAGCATTGACCTTCCAGGGTCGCGCACGTCGCCGCGTCATCGTCGCGGCGATGGCGCGGCCACGTCACCGCATTCGCTGTCCGCAGGAAATTTGGTCTGATGGTGTGTACAGCCGTCAGACCAAAATCCGCCAGCGGACATGTCCGATGAAAACGGTCCGTGGACCGTTTTCATCGGACATGTCCCGTCGTGTGTACAAGGCCTAAGATACGACGGCGTAGGAGACTTACGCCGCTCGTATCTTAGCCTAATTTAAGCGTATCTGGTTTCCAGAATACGCTTAAATTTATGACGACGTAGATTCAGAGTTACGACGGCGTATCTACTGATACACCAGCGTAACTGTATCTGAATCTAGCTAATTGTATCAAGAAATGCAGCAGCTCCTTTGAATTTTTGACTCCACCAGTAATTCGAAAAATGTAACAAATGTTCCTGAATCTAAAGTTCTTTGATCACAAAATAGTGTTTCAAAAATCCTTAATCGTTTCAAAATTTGCATAGAAAAATTAGGATGGTAAAAAAATTTAAACTAAAAATGTAACCCATCCGCCATATTGAAATGAGCCAAAGCTTTCCACATTAGCAGAATCACTGAACGCTCAGGATATCAGCCTGACTGTCTGTGTCAGAATGAGTCCTGGGAGGACGCACAATTGCAAATTACAAGTTTATCAGATGCCAAAATGTTTTGGCAGTGTAACACTGATGCCAACATGATGGAAGCAATGCATATATCAGCTGTGCACTCAGTGTGTGGCGTAGAGATGCTTGGATGGTAAAATTAACATCAAGGTTGCATAGGACATCCATTCAATTTTAACACAATTTGCAGAAGCATAAAAGGGTGATGGGAGGAATTGAAACAAAGTGAAACAGTTCAGTGTTTTTCTTTGTGTTGGCAGTGGCTTAAAAATGTGCGTGATTATAAAGCGGTCGATCGTAGCTTGTTCAGGGCAAACTTCAATGTCTGATCCACATTGAGTGTATGAATACCCAAGTACAGAAATGTACACTTAGCAGTTAAATGGTATTAAAGAGGAGTTCCACCTTAAAATGGAACTTCCGCTTAACCCACTCCTCGCCCCCTTACATGCCACATTTGGCATGTAATTTTTTTAAGGGGGGGGAGTGGGGCTTCAGGAGAAGGGGACTTCCTGTCCCACCTCCTCCTTCCGCCAAGGGGCTGGAAAGGCGATTAGCTTAATCGCCTTTTCACAGCCCCTCCCTGTAGGCGAGCGCCTGTCCAATCGAACGGCGCCGCGTGGGCATGCGCACTGCCGCTCGCGCATGCGCAGTGGGTGCCCGGCCGTGAAGCCGAAAGCTGTCACTGCCGGGTTCCCTCACTAAGAATGAAGATGCTGGCCGGCGAGGGGGGGCGAGGAGCGGAGCCCTGGCCGGCGCGTTGCTGGAGCCGTGGAGCAGTTAAGTGTCTGTTTATTAAAAGCCAGCAGCTACACTTTTTGTAGCTGCTGACTTTTAATAAACTAAAAAAAAAGGTGGAAAACGCCTTTAACCACTTAACGCCCGCCACACGATTTACGTCCGCAAAATGGCACGGACAGGCAGATGGGCGTATATATACGTCCTTGCCTTTCCGCGGGTCGGGGTCCGATCGGGACCCCCCCGCTGCGTGCGGCGGGCGGCTTACCTCGGGGAGCGATCCGGGACGACGGCGCGGCTATTCGTTTATAGCCGCTCCGTCGCGATCGCTCCCCGGAGCTGAAGAACGGGGAGTGCCGTATGAAAACACGGCTTCCCCGTGCTTCACTGTGGCGGCGCATCGATCGTGTCATCCCCTTTATAGGGGAGACACAATCGATGACGTCAGACCTACAGCCACACCCCCCTACTGTTGTAAACACACACTAGGTGAAGCCTAACTCCTACAGCGCCCCCTGTGGTTAACTCCCAAACTGCAACTGTCATTTTCACAATAAAGAATGCAATTTAAATGCATTTTTTGCTGTGAAAATTACAATGGTCCCAAAAATGTGTCAAAATTGTCCGAAGTGTCCGCCATAATGTCGCAGTCACGAAAAAAATCGCTGATCGCCGCCATTAGTAGTAAAAAATTTTTTTTTTATAAAAATGCAATAAAAATATCCCCTATTTTGTAAACGCTATAAATTTTGCGCAAACCAATCGATAAACGCTTATTGCAATTTTTTTTACCAAAAATAGGTAGAAGAATACGTATCGGCCTAAACTGAGGGAAAAAAAATTTTATATATGTTTTTGGGGGATATTTATTATAGCAAAAAGTAAAAAATATTGCATTTTTTTCAAAATTGTCACTCTATTTTTGTTTATAGCGCAAAAAATAAAAACCGCAGAGGTGATCAAATACCACCAAAAGAAAGCTCTATTTGTGGGGAAAAAAGGACGTCAATTTTGTTTGGGAGCCACGTCGCACGACCGCGCAATTGTCTGTTAAAGCGACGCAGTGCCGAATTGTAAAAATGCCTTTGGGCATTTAGCAGCATATTGGTCCGGGGCTTAAGTGGTTAAAAAAATATTCACCTAGAAAAATGGTGACATGTTCAATACTTATTTTACCCGCTGTATATGTGTGTAGGACATACCATTCGAAAACCTTGGTTATTAATATGAAGTTGTTCCACGTTGCAGCTCTAAAGGCCTCCATTCTTCTGGGTAGGCTGTCCACAGAATGTATTTGTGAGAATAAATGTTTATTCAGCAAAAAATAAATAAAAAATGTGAGGTCAGGTACTGATGTTGGCCACACAACCAAGCCCACAAAAGGTCACTGTAATTGACCACAGAGGTCCTTTTACGATCAATTAAAATTCCCCCCTTGTGGTCTTGGCTGGGGGGCCTGGCAGATGTCCCTTGATGTCCCTTGATGTTTTGGGAGGACATCGCTTCCTAAACATATTCCGGGTGGCTCTGTAAGTCCAGTGACATTTTGGATTATGAAAAACACTATTGTTTTGGATATCTAAATTATTTGTATATGCTCTGTTATTGTTTTATTTTTGTAGAAATACCCGTTACCCACTAATAAAGATTGTGAAGATCTATAGAAAGGTGTTGGGGGCTCATCGGCAGAATTACATTTATATTCTTTACAGGGGTTATGGTGTCTTTGTGATGCTTTTAATGTTGTAATGCCAGAGGAACATATACACATAATTTATTTTATGTATTAGACTGCAATATCTTGACCCTCTGGCTTTCTCCCAGGGGCAACATCCCCCCAGGAGAACTAGAACCCCCCTTGAAGGAAAAATAACAATCTGCCACGGCCACCTGTACATGTATCACCTCCCCAGCCACCTTCTGGATGCCTCCTTTCAGGGATTGGCTGATAAATTTTCATCAGATCATTTGAATCTCCCAGCCCTATACTCTGGAAACTTCTTTCCGAGGCAGGGGGAAGTAATCAAAATCTCAGCTCAGGAAACCCTGAGCAGACCTACACAATCAATCATTGCTCCATTCACTACAATGGAGCCAAAAACAAAATTTACCTAGCAACCTAAGCAGAAGAGGGCGCTACAGAAATACTAATAAAATCATTGTTATACACACTGTATTGTTCTTTTATATTTTAATGCCCTAATCAGGAAACATAACAGTAGAAGGATAGTATACATAACACATTTCTTAAAAAAACATATTACATACTCTCATTAATCTCATAGTCTGGCTCACCTGTATTTACCTTGATAGATGAATTCCACCTGTAAATGCTTAAATCCAACTTTTAAGCATATAGAATTACAGTTTTATAGACAAATCAAAAAGCATATGTTCACATAATGTTTGCTTGTGTACTCTCCCAACCTGGACAAATAAAACTATAGAGACCGATCAACTAGTATCCTGTTCATGCATACATAATCCTAATAATACCCTATAAACATGGCTATAGTATTGTTAGTAAAGTGGATAAATAAAAACATTTTTAATATCTAACCCCTAACCATTCAATAGAGACCATTAGAATAGTAGAGAATGCAACAGAATTATTCACCAGAGATCAGTGGTGTCACTAAGAATGCAGCCTATCCATTCACTAGAGGTGGGTGACATCACTGAGAATGCAGCCTATCCATTCACTAGAGGTGGGTGACATCACTGAGAATGCAGCCTATCCATTCACTAGAGAGCGGTGACATCACTGAGAATGCAGCCTATCCATTCACTAGAGAGCGGTGACATCACTGAGAATGCAGCCTATCCATTCACTAGAGAGTGGTGACATCACTGAGAATGCAGCCTATCCATTCACTAGAGACCGGTGACATCACTGAGAATGCAGCCTATCCATTCACTAGAGAGCGGTGACATCACTGAGAATGTAGCCTATCCATTCACTAGAGACCGGTGACATCACTGAGAATGCAGCCTATCCATTCACTAGAGACCAGTGACATCACTGAGAATGCAGCCAATCCATTCACTAGAGAGCGGTGACATCACTGAGAATGCAGCCTATCCATTCACTAGAGAGCGGTGACATCACTGAGAATGCAGCCTATCCATTCACTAGAGACAGGTGACATCACTGAGAATGCAGCCTATCCATTCACTAGAGAGCGGTGACAAATTTGCAAACCTGGGATTCATGTCATTTCAGGTAGATGAACTCTAGCTGAGACCTGACCTGTTTTGTAATACCCCACACTGTTTACCCAAGCCTTCATTTACGCCACTGCAGTAAACATTAAGGGCCAGATCCACGAAGCAGTTACGCTGGCGTATCTATTGATACGCCGCGTAACTTCTAGGTTGCTCCGGCGTATCTTTGTTTTGTATCCACAAAACAAGATACGCCTGAAGCTGGGCTAGATCCGACTGGCGTACGTCTTAGTACGCCGTCGTATCTAAGGTGCATATTTCCGCTGGCCGCTAGGTGGCGCTTCCGTCGATTTCCGCTTCGAGTATGCAAATTAGCTAGATACGCCAATCCACAAACGTACGTCCGGCCGGCGCATTTTTTTACGTTGTTTCCGTAAGGCTTTTTCCAGCGTAAAGTTACCCCTGCTATATGAGGCGTAGCCAATGTTAAGTATGGACATCGGGCCAGCGTCTAATTTTCCGTCGTTGGCGTAAAACGTTTGCGAATAGGGCTTTGCGTAGAATTACATTCACGTCGAAAGCATTGGCTTGTTGCGGGTTAATTTGGAGCATGCGCACTGGGATACCCCCACGGACGGCGCATGCGCCGTTCAAAAAAAAGTAATTTACGTGGGGTCAAGACTAGAGTTGAGCGGACACCTGGATGTTCGGGTTCAAAAAAGTTTGGGTTCGGGAACCCGAAACCCAAACCCGAACTCCGAACCCCATTGAAGTCAATAGGAGGTCCCCCCAAATTCAATAACCAGACCCTTTAGGTCTGGTATGGATATTAAGGGGAACCCCGCCGTCAATTTAAAAAAAAAATGACGTGGGGTTCCCCCTAAATATCCATAACCAGACCCTTCAGGTCTGGTGTGGATTTTAAGGGGAACTCCACCCCAAATTTAAAAAAATAATGGCGTGGAGTTCCCCCTAAAATCCACACCAGACCCCTTATCCGAGCACGTTGACCTGGCCGGCCGCAGAAAAGAGGGGGGCCAGAGTGCGGCCCCCCCTCTTCTGAACCGCACCAGGCCACATGCCCTCAACATTGGGAGGGCACAACCACCGGGCAAGGGTTGTGGGGATGAGACCCATGTCCCCATCAACATGGGGACAAGGTGCTTTGGGGGGCACCCCAAAGCACCCTCCCAATGTTGAGGGCATGTGGCCTGGTGCGGTTCAGGAGAGGGGGGGGCCGCACTCTGTCCCCCCCTCTTTTCTGCGGCCGGCCAGGTCAACGTGCTCGGATAAGGGGTCTGGTGTGGATTTTAGGGGGAACTCCACGCCATTTTTTAAAAAAAATTGGGGTGGAGTTCCCCTTCAAATCCACACCAGACCTGAAGGGTCTGGTTATGGATATTTAGGGGGAACCCCACGTCATTGTTTTTTTTTTTTATTGACGGCGGGGTTCCCCTTAATATCCATACCAGACCTAAAGGGTCTGGTTATTGAATATGGGGGGACCTCCACGCATTTTATTCCTGAACTCCGAACCAGGACCCGAACTTTCAGCAATTATTCGGGTCCGGGTTCGGGAAAAACCCAAAGTCCGTACCGAACCCAAACTTTACAGTTCGGGATCGCTCAACTCCAGTCAAGACGTATTGACATAAAACACGCCCACAACTTTGTGATTTGAATTGTGCGCCCTTACGCCGACACATTTACACTACGCCGCCGTAACTTACGGCGCAAATTCTTTGTAGATACGGGAAATACGCTGTAAGTTACGGTGGCGTAGTGTATCTGAGATACGCTACGCCGGACTTACAAATGCGCCGCGCTACGTGGATCTGGGCCTAAGAAGCCTTTAATGCCGGCAATTAATATGCCTCTAATACAGCTTGATTTAGGATGAAAATTCACAGCATTATGTCAAGAAAGTCTTCTATGTAGATGTGATTAGTCCTGGAAGATGTCAATACTTTGCCTGACATTAGTGATGGTTGTATAAGTAACTCCTCCAATTTCACCCCTGTACTCAAAGTAAAATCATTAAAAAACAGAAACATACTAATTACAAAAGATAAGAAAGTAATTTAATATGTATCAGATCGATGGTTTGGCTCAGACTACATAATTCTTTATAAGCTGAGCACTGGTCTATCGTAGAATTAATTGCTTTGTTATTTTTTGTAATTAGTGATTCCTTCTACGTATTGACTTGTGTGTATGGTGGTTTTAAATTGTTATAATAGGTTGAAAGTTGAACTTAATTTTAAAGAAACACAGACAGAGAGATGAAGAGGAACGAAGAAAATCAATAGTTAAAATAGACCATCCTACGCCTCTTTTTTTTTTATAATTCTTTATTTATCTTTTCTTATCTTTTTTTTCACATAAAACACAAAAAGAAGAAAAACATAATACAGCTAATTTGTCATATTTTCCATCTGTAGCATCCGTTAATCAACTCACATTAAATGTTTACGATTTCTACAACCTATACCATATCAGCCCGATCTCCCGTTGATTATATTACTATCCTTTATAGGTCAATACTTCCTTTAATTACCGTCTTCTATAGGTTTAATCAGACTAATTTCCATCTTTCCTCAACCCCTCCCCCCCTCTAGAAAAAACAAAAATAGGGGAAAAAAAAAAAAAAAAAAAAAAAAAAAAAAAAAATCCTAATTTCTCTCTCTCTCTCTCTCCCCCCCCTCTCTAGGGACTCCGATCTCTGTACTCCGAATATGGAGTCCAAGTCCTCCGATATTCCTCCTCTCGTTCTCGGATTCCCATCGTTAAATTTTCCATCAACTGAATCTCATTTATCCTGCTAAGCCATTGTGACCTTGTTGGTAGAGCAGTACTCTTCCATAATATTGGTATACAGGCCTTCGCCGCTGTTAACAGATGTCTTAGCAAAGATTGCTTATATTTTTCCAGAGACATTGGTATATCAAATAATAGATATGCTGCTGGTCTGTCTCCCAGATTCACCCCGGTGATTTCTCGAGTAATGTCCGAGACCATATTCCAGAACTCTTTTAGTTTTTGACAGCTCCAAAACATGTGTATCATGGTGCCCTCCTCTTTCTGACATCTCCAGCAGATTTTTGATGTACTTGGGAAGATCCGATTTAATATCATTGGTGTTCTGTACCATCTAGTCAGAACTTTATATCCTCCCTCCTGATATCTAGATGCCATCGACGCTTTGTGTGTAAATGAGAAAATCTTATTTTTCTGTGTCTCTGAAAACTTTATGTCCAGTTCCCTTTCCCACGCCTTTATGAAGACTAGTTCTTGAGGTGCCTTTGCTTCGTTAATTAAATTATACATATACGATAACATATGTCTCTTTGGTTCCCTTTTTAAACATATTTCCTCAAATTTCGATGGTGCACCTATATCTTCCATTCGTATTTTTAAGGATCCTATGTACGTTCTCAACTGATTGCGTCTCCATAAATCTATGTCCTCACCATAGACCTGCTCCATCTCCTCATTTTGCATCACATGATTGTCTATCATAAAATGTGTCAGTCTGCCGATGCCTTTCCGTCTCAAATTGTTAAATCGTCGGTCTTTCAGACCTGGCTCAAAGCTCGGGTTACCCAGAATAGGTGTCATAGGGCCGATCTGTTTCAGCAGCTCCATTTTTTTACACACTTTTCTGACAACGCTAAGTGTCGCGTTTATTGTTGGATGTTTTTTTGCAGACTGAGGTATTTTACTTTCTGCTAGCCACGCCAGTCCTTCTAACGGGATATTACTCGTCTCGCGTTCCATATTTACCCATGGTTTGTCTGTCTGCTGTGTGCACCAGTCCACTACACGTACCAAATGCGAGGCCTCGTAGTAACCCATTGGGTCTGGGAGTCCAACTCCTCCTCTTTCCTTCGATAAGGTCAGTATGTTTCTTCGTACTCTAGCGGGTTTGCCTGCCCATATGAACTTCATAATTCTAGTTCTCATATCTGTCAGAAAACCAGTCGGTATTTTTATCGGTAAAGTTTGGAATAAATAGAGTATTCTTGGCATCACATTCATTTTAACTATGTTGATTCGACCGAACCACGAGAAGGTTTCTTTGTCCCATTTTTGTAGATCAAGTTTTATTTGTTTTATCAATGGGACAAAATTTAGTTCAAGAATTCTGCTTAGTTTTTTAGGTATCTTAGTCCCCAGGTATTCTACATGGGAGTCTGTCCATCTTAAAGAAAAATTAGCTATCAGTTGCTGCTGTTTCCGACTGTCTACCTCCACTCCCATAGCCTCCGACTTATTATAGTTCACTTTGAAATTTGATATTTCCCCATATCTTTTAATTTCTGCAAATAAACATGGTAGCGATGTTGTTGGGGAAGTTATTGTAAACAATAAATCATCGGCATATGCTGCCACTTTATACTCGTCCCCCTTATCTTGAATACCCCTTATATCTGTGCTCGCTCTGACCGTTCTCAAAAATGGTTCCAGAGAAAGGACAAATATAATAGGGGAGAGGGGACATCCCTGACGAGTTCCATTCTGGATGGGGAAAGGGTCCGATTTCATCCCATTTATCTTTACTCTTGCTGTCGGGCAAGAATAAAGACTTGTAATCCAGTTCTGTAACCCCCTCCCTAGTCCTATGTGTTGTAGTACAGCTTTTAAAAACCCCCATTCCACCCTATCAAAGGCTTTTTCCGCATCTGCGGAGACCAGTATTAACGGCTGTTTTCGTTGCTGAGATAAATGTATTGTACTTAGGACTCTTTGAGTATTTTCTCGACCTTCTCGACCCGGAATGAACCCTACCTGGTCTGCATGTATCAGCATAGGAATGTGTGTCAATAGTCTATCGGCCAATATCCTTGCAAAGATTTTTAGATCTACATTTAGCAAGGATATTGGGCGATAGCTCGCACATTGAGCGGGGTCCTTCCCCTCCTTCGGAATTACCGTTATTTCGGCCATTAAAGTTTCTGCCAACATCTTCTGTCCCTCTCGTATCGAGTTAAACGCCGCAACAAATTTAGGCGCCAATTTTTCTGAAAAGATTTTATAATAACGTAATGTGTACCCGTCGGGGCCTGGGGCCTTACCCGGTTTTAATGATCTGAGGGCACCACAAAACTCTTCTACTGTGATAGGGCTATCTATTTTCTCTGCATCTTCAGTCGATATCCTCGGCATCCCTGAGGCCCTTAAATATTCTTTTATCCTTTCTTCTCTGTCATGTATTTTTGCCCTTGGTGACTGTCTCTCTAATTGATACAAATTTGAGTAATAGTCTCTAAATGTTTCTGCTATTTGCTGCGTAGAGCTAACCGTCACATCTCCTTGAACCTTAATTTTTTCAATCTGATTCCGGGTTCTCGTTTCCCTGAGTGCGTTAGCCAAAAGTCTGCTGGGTTTATTCCCGTATTCATAATAGGTTCTTCTACAACGATTTAGTTTAGCTTTCGCCTTATCTGTTAACATAAGATTCAATTTTTCTCGTAGGCCCATCAGCTGCTCCTCGAGCCGCTGCGTCTGAGCTTTTTTATGCGCCGTTTCCAACATTCGAATCTCTCCCAGCAGACTATCCAATTTAGCACCCAGAGAGCGTTTTCTGTGTGCCCCCAGGGATATGAGAACCCCTCTCAGATAGCACTTATGTGCCTCCCATATATACATTGGCTTTGTTTCACCTGAGTCATTAATTGAAAAAAAAGTCTCTAATTCCCGTGCCAGCTGCTTTTCATACTCTGGGTCTTTCAAAAGGGTTTCGTTTATTTTCCAGTTCCATTCACGTGGACTCCTCTCCCCCCATTCTATGCTACAATTAGTGGGTGCATGATCGGATATGGTAAACGAACCCAATGATGCATCTTGCAAACGTAAGAGAATATTCTGATCAACCAAGACATAATCGATTCTCGTATATGTCTTGTATTTGGCAGAAAAAAAACTATAATCTTTTTCCTGAACATGCAGGATCCTCCAACTATCTATCAGTTGCAACTCCTGTAATATGCGTTTTGCTTTTCGTAGTTTTCTGCTGGATAAATGCGATACCCCTTTTGAAACATCCAGTGCCGGCTCTAGGGCTATATTCAGATCTCCTCCTACAATTAGGACCCCCTCTCTTTTTTGCTGGACGATTTCCAGATATCTCACCAGAGCAGATATGGGATCTTCATTGGGTAAGTATAGATTTACAAGAGTAATCTTTTGGTCCCCTAGCCATCCCTTTACTATTAACATCCGTCCTACTTCATCTTTTACTACCTCGGATTCTTTCCAAAGCAGTTGTTTTGAAAGCATAATTGTTACTCCGTTCGCTTTAGATGTCTGAGAGGCCCCATGATATACAATTGGATATCTATAATCTCCCAATTTTGGGATTTTATCGTTTCTAAAATGTGTCTCTTGCAGAAAGATTACCTGTGCTTTAATTCTACTCAATTCCGCCATTAATTTGTTACGTTTTTCTGGACTATTTAGGCCCTTTACATTATAGGACGTAAAGTTGACTGTCTCCATTTTATCCTCTCTCCCTCCTCTCTCCCCCAACCGTTAATCTACTAGCCCCTCTGATGAGAGGGGGCGTACTGCGGATCCCCGGAGCCTCACGTCCGACCCAGACGTCTCACAAAATGGAGTCGGAGATACGGGGGGCCCGGAGCGCCGGGAGAGAGAGGGATGGCAAGAGAGGGATGAGAGAGAGTGTGGAAGCGCAAGAGAGAGAGAGAAAAAAAAAAAAAAAAAAAAAGAAAAATCTAGGTAACCCCCCCCCCGTACCTCGGAAGCTGGTCACACGTCCCAGTTCCCGAGTAATGTTTTTTTTTTTTTTTTCCCTTTCCCCCCCTCCCCTCACCACCTGGCGGGCCTCGTATCAATCTACGGTGCCCCCGGTATGAAAAAGGAGAATGATAGAGGGGAGAGAAAAAAAAAAAAAAAAAAAAAAAAAAAAGACCCCCTTTCTTTTTAAACGCCTCTGGCTTATCCTCCACCTGGAGGAGAGGCGTTATAGGTGGGGAGAGTGTATATGCAGTACAGAGCGTGGGGCGCCTCCGGAGCCCCCCCACGTTTACCCGCGTGCACACTAGCTAGTCTTATTTTATTGTAGGTCTATTCACCTCTTTCCCGCACTGCACTCGCCTTCTTCCTTTTAAATACCTTTGTTCTTATACCTTCTTATACATTCTTATACCTTCTTATACATTCTTATACATTCTACCTACTGTATACTGTATATACATTCCTTCAGTCTTTTACATTCTTTGCTTCTACATAGTAAGTGCAGTGTGGGTGATCCTACCCCGATAACAGAGAAACCGAAAAATATCGACAGCACACAAAAAAAAAAAAGAAAGAGAAGGGAATGAGACCCCAACGTGACTCTATATCTAATTACTATAGATCCTAGTATCCTCGACCTGGTTTTAAATAAACGAAAAATAATATGCATTTCGCCCCTCATCCTTAATTTAATCAATATCTTGTCCAGCTGACGAATATCTTACTGGCGTAAATCTGCAGCCTCATTATATCATTATATCGTATGTACAATCCCAGGCCAGCTAGTCATATAAATAACCCAGAAAAGAGAGAGAGAGAGAAAAAAAAAAAAAAAAGGAAGAAAAATCAAAGAGAAAGACTAACGCAGCAAGTAGGCAAGCAAATAAGGCCCTACAGCTGCCACACATCTTTCTTCTCATCTCCAACTCTAAACCCCCATCTGTACCCCCATCTGTACCCCCTAATGCAACAACCAATCTTGTCAAAATGACATGTGCTTATATATTTTCATATTAGCCTGTTATTCTGTTTATTTACTTTCTTTTACATTCTCTCTGTTCCCACCCTCCCTATATATAGCAAATATATAGCAAAATGCAAAAAAAAAAAAAAAAAAAAAAAAAAAAAAAAAAAAAAAAAAGGGGACCCCCTATCTTACTCCTTTAATCCTTAACCCTCCTTTAACCCCCTAAAAGATATGAATCCAAAATCCTTAGTACCCTTATATATTCCACTGCTCTGGCCCATTTTCCATACTTTCATCCTTTATCCGAGGCCCCTTGACCCTTCCACCCTTTGATCTTCTCTACTTTACCCCCCCCCTCTATATCCCTTCTCTTCGTGTCCCTACTAGTGTATAGTGTCATTAGTGTCATTCGTGTAAATAATGTAGTTGGTATACCATTTAGTATACTCTTAATCAAAATCCTCTCAAAAAAAAAAAAAAAAAAAAAAAAAAGAGAAAGCTGTAAAATCTGTTATCCCGTGTATTCACGTGTTTTTTAATGTGTAGGTTTTTTTATTATATTTTCCGTGCCCTACTCCCTCCCCCCCATTCCCCACCCCCCTCTCCAACCCCTCTTATCCTTCCCCTGCTACCCATACTATGGCAACATTTTTGCCCACCTCCCCAAAAAAAAAAAAAAAAAAAAAAAAAAAAAAAAGCAGCAGCAAATACACAACTCCACCCTCCCCCTTATTGGGCCTCGGAGATTACCTTAACTTATATCGTTTACCTCATTTACACCACATATATAATACCGGTACTTATAATACTATATAATAACATACAATGTCACATATCATTTTATATATCCAAAAGTAGAAAGCTCCCAAAAAAAAAAAAAAAATAAATATATACATATATAAAAATAGAAATAAAAAAAAAATTGGTTTCATTGCCCCCCTCTACCCCGAGGAGATCAAGGGGAGTGGGAAAACAGAGGATAATCTAGTTCCAGACGGACGTCAATCGTCCGTTTATCTGCAGCACCTTGTCCACTTGTCCACTTTATGTGTTTTGTGCGCTCTATTTTATTTCAACCCTTACCCTCTTACCTTCTTACTGTCTCTGTCTGTGTGGCTGCTATTTCTATACTTATCTTCCCTCACATCCCTTCTACCTCTGTATCCCTTTCCCCTTCTCTCCAGGGGACAGAAACAAGGGCCCCTAATCAGAGATGCCAAAAAAAAAAAAAAGGAGAGAGAAAAAAAAAAAAAAAGAGAACGGGGAGAAGAGTCAGTTTTCCTATCCCCCTCAGTTTCTCAGAAAAAAAAAAAAAAAAACCCCCCCAAACCCCCCCCCAAAAAAAAAAAAAAAAAAAAAAAAAAATAAAAAAAAAAAAGAACCCTACAAAAAGGGAATCCAACCCCCATGCAGAGGGAAAACAATAAGAATAAAAAAAAAAAATTGTTCATCAAAAATTGTTCAACATAGTGTGGTTCTTTACATCTCTTTCACTTTATCTTTCTCTTTCCTTCTTCCTTCCTCTTCCCTCTCCCTCTTCCTCTGTTCGCCGTCCGCCTCTCTTCTCCCCTTTCTTCTCTCTACCCTCTAGTCTCTCATATAGTTCTTGTGTGTTATCGCAATAAAGAGCCTATATAGGGAATCTGTCTATTACTGTCGGCAGTTCCAACCAGTTAGGAACATTTATAGGGTCTGCTTCCAGAAACTGAAAAAATTCTGTTAATTGGGCGGGGACCCTCAGATTGAAACTCTGCCCTCCTTTCTTCGTAATAATTGCTAAAGGGTACCCCCATCTATATGTAGCCTCTTTGGCGCGTATGAGCTCTAATAGGGGTTTTAGCATCCGTCGCCTCCATTTTGTTTGCCGGCAGAGATCTGGGAAGATCTGTATGTCCCCCCCTCCCATTTTATTGTTCCTTCCTTCCATGCGATTCTCATTATGTCCTCCTTAATCCTATAAAAATGGATCCTACAAACCACATCTCTAGGATTTGATTGTGCCGAGTAACGGGTGGTAGGGACTTTATGCACCCGGTCTAATTCGATCACTGTCTCTGGGGGATTTTTCAGAACTCGGTTTAATATAGACATAACCATTTCACGCAGTGCAGCCCCTTCTAGACTTTCTGGGACCCCCTTTATTCTAATATTGTTCCTCCTGCTCCTGTCTTCAGCTTCCTCTGCATGCAATTGGATCATAGCTATCTGCTGATACTGTCTCTTGAGCTCGTCCTCCATATTCGCCATTTTGAGCCCCATAATAAGATTTTGCTCTTCTAAATTATTAATTTTAAGCTCTCCCCTCGTCACACCAGCGCGAACTTCCTCTATCTCCGCTTGCAGAGTGCCCATTATGCTGGTTGTCATTGTTAGTATGTCCTCCTTCGTGGGAAGTGCCTGTATTAGCACACTAAGCTGTCTTATGTCAAGTGCAGCTTCTTGCTCCTGAGTCTGTGTGTCCTTTGACTTGCCAAGGCATACCTTTGTTCCCACCTCCTTCGTTCTCAGCATCATAGCGGAAGGCTCCGGCTGTCCTGTGCTTCCCCCTCCAGACATACCTCTATCCAGCGTGTGTGTGACTGCGGGCGCTTGTGATACCACCTCTGAGAGAGAATCTCGCCTCCCCGCCATCTCTCGAGCCGCGTCTGTGGCGTCTGTAGCTGCGTCGCTGGCGTCGCTGGCGTCACTGACGTCTGTTTGTGGGGAACAGCCCTCCTTCGCTCTGAGGTATCGGGTAATGTGCGATCGGGTTGAGACACCCGATAGAGCAGTACACCTCCTTGTCCCTCTGCCTCTGCGCGACATGAGCCGTTGCAATCGGGAAGTATAGCCTGCTTTTGCACGGTCCTCCTGTCGTGTGCACGCTGCAGTCTCGTTAGGGGCTCCTCTCACGCTCCCTCACTCCGCCATACCTAAACCACTCCCCCCGGAAACGGAAGCCATAGATTTTCCATCCTACGCCTCTAAGCGTGGCTTGGTTGAAGCTCCAGACTCTTGTAGTTAATGTTCTCAGTCAAGTCAATTTAGGAACCCTTTGGAGAGAAAGTTGTTTCCTTGAGTAGACCAATAAATCAAAAAAATCCATCTGGGAGAAATGGGAATTTTTTGCCTTTTTGGGTTAAGCGCAAATCAAAACGATTTTTCATTGATGGGGATAGATCTCCATTGTCCAAAGAAAGGGTTCTATGCAAAGTTACCCATGACTAAGTCACGTGTCCAGTGACGTAACGCGTGGGGGAGGAGCTACGAACGGGGATGACGGATTGCACATCCGAATGAGGAGAACATCCATCCTCAGCGGCTTGTTGATGACTGTTGTGTCCGGGGGATTCGTGAGTGTGCCCATATCAGAAGCCTTTCATATATTTGCCAATGGTGGTTACTATATTGCACAATAAGGTTTTTTCTGCTTGCTTTGCATGAGCTGTGTCAGCGTGGATGATCTTATACCTGCCAGTGAGACAGTTAACTGAGAACAGGGAGGCGCATCCCACTCAAGTCATTACGATCAGCTTTTTCCCTACATAGGGAGTGTAGTGGTTCTGCACTTACCTAGCCACTATTGGGACTATTGTTTTTTATGGTTTTGTTTCACTTCCACTGCATTACTATTGTACTGTTGTCTAAGGCCTCGTACACACGGACGGATTGTCAGCTGAAAACGGTCCGCGGATCGGAAAAACGGATCAGACAGAAATCCGCGCGTACACGATACGCGGTGACGTGGCCGCGCCGTCGCCGTGACGATGATGCGGCGACGTGCGCGGCCCTGGAAGTTCAATGCTTCCACGCATGCGTCGAATCACTTCGACGCAAGCGAGGGATGGCGGCCGCTCGGACATGTCCGGTGAGTCTGTACAGACGACCGAACATGTCCGACAGACAGGCTTCCAGCGGACATGTTTCTTAGCATGCTAAGAAACATTTGTCCGCTGGAAAACGGTCGGCTGGACAAATGTCCGCTGGAAACCTGTCCGGGCAGCCGTACACACGACCGAACATGTCTACTGAAACTGGTCCGCGGACCAGTTTCAGCAGACATGTTCGGTCGTGTGTACGGGGCCTTAGTTTCACACTCTCAGAGTTAATTTTCTGCGCATTAATTATTCACTTAATCTATGCAAAGTGTGCCACAGTGCCATATTGTTTATTGGTCGAGGTGAAAGGTAAGGGAGGAGATTTACATAAACAAAACAACAAAAAGTAAAGTATTATTATTATTATTATTATTATTATTATTATTATTATACAGGATTTACTGTATATAGTGCCAACCAAAGGCGGCTCTCTAATTAGGCAAATTAGACGGTCGCCTAAGGCCTCGCACTCACAGGGGCCTCGCGGCCGCCTAATTTGCCTGTAATTAATCCTAATGTCGGTGTCATCGGATCTCTCTATTACCCCTTTCTCTTTCTCACCTCCCCCTCTCTCCCCCCTCTTGCATTGGCTGAATATGTCTGATGGGTAAGGAGGGTGCTGATCACCTGTGTGCTAGATCTGTGTATTTTCTGCAGCCATTTTTCTTGCTTAAATTATTTTTCTCATTATGGGCCTGAATGGGGCCTCATGTCTAAGTTTTGCTTAAGGCCTCACAAAGCCTAGAGCCACCTCTGCATACAGTGGTATAACAGGACAGGTTCCCCTCAGAACAGGCCTCGCCATGGTCGACCGAAGAAGTTGAGGTCACATGCTCAGTGTCATATCTAGAGGTTGTCTTTGGGAAATTGGGAAATAGACGTATGAGTGCTGCCAGCATTGCTACAGAGGATGAAGGGGTGGGGGGTCAGCCTGTCAGTGCTCAGACCATACGCCGCACACTGCATCAAATTGGTCTTCATGGCTGTCGTCCCAGAAGGAAGCCTCTTCTAAAGATGAGGCACAAGAAAGCCTGCAAACAGTTTGCTAAAGACAAGCAGACTAAGGACATGGATTACTGGAATCATGTCCTGTGATCTGATGAGACCAAGATAAACGTATTCAGTTTAGATGGTGACAAGCGTGTGTGGCGGCAACCAGGTGAGGAGAACAAAGACAAGCGTGTCTTGTCTACAGCCAAGCATGGTGGTGGGAGTGTCATGGTCTGGGGCTGCTTGAGAGCTGCCAGTACTGGGGAGCTACAGATCATTGAGGGAACCATGAATGCCAACATGTACTGTGACATACTGAAGCAGAGCATAATCCCCTCCCTTCAGAGACTGGGCCGCAGGGCAGTATTCCAACATGATAACGACCCCAAACACACCTTCAAGACGACCACTGCCTTGCTAAAGAAGATGAGGGTAAAGGTGATGGACTGGCCAAGCATGTCTCCAGACCTAAACCCTATTGATCATCTGTGGGGCTCCTCAAACGGAAGGTGGAGGAGCGCAAGGTCTCCAACATCCACCAGCTCTGTGATGTCATCATGGAGGAGGGGAAGAGGACTCCAGTGGCAACCTGTGAAGCTCTGGTGAACTCCATGCCCAAGAGGGTGAAGGCAGTGCTGGAAAATAATGGTTGCCCCACAAAATCTTGACACTTTGGGCACAATTTGGACATTTTCACTTAGGGGTGTACTCACTTTTGTTGCCAGCGGTTTAGACATTAACCACTTCCATACCGGGCCTATTCTGGCATTCCTCTCCTTCATGTAAAAATCATAATTTTTTTTAAGAAAATTACTCAGAACCCCCAAACATTATATATATATATATATATATATATATATATATATATATATATATTTATTTATTTAATAAATATATAATAAAGTGGCGGTCATTGCAACTTTTTATCTTGCACGGTATTTGCACAATAATTTTTCAAACGCCTTTTTCATGAATTAAAAAATAACAATAACAAAAGTTAGCCCAATTTTTTTTGTATAATGTGAAAGATGATGTTAGGCCGTGTAAATAGATACCGTATTTATCGGGGTAAAGCGTGCACCGCCGTATAGCGCGCACCCCCAACCTAGAAGGGAAATTTGAAGAAAAAATAAAATACTTATAGTTTGAATGCCCCTCGTCGGTGTCTTGCCCGGCGTCCATCGATGTCCATCGGCGGCCTTGTTGTCCGTCTACGGCCCTGGTGGTGTCCTCCCTGCTTCTCCCGCACTGTTTCTGAGCCGATCCCCGCTTCCCGTGTGTTTGAACGCCGCCGCCAACATATACCAAGCGCAGTACACTCGGGCACGCTCGGCCCCTCTCACATAGGAGGCGGCACAGGGCGTGACCGCGAGGGGAGCCGAGCCTGACCGAGTGTATCCGAGTGTACTGCGCTCGGTATATGTTGGGGGCAAGGTTCAAACACAGCGCGGGAAGCGGGTATCGGCGTATATCGCGCACCCACGATTTTCCCCTTATTTTAAGGGGAAAAAAGTGCGCGATATACGCCGATAAATACGGTACCTAACTTGTCATGCTTTAAAATTGCGCACACTGGTGGAATGGCGCCAAACTTCGGTACTTAAAAATCTCCATAGCCGACGCTTTAATTTTTTTACAGGTTACCAGTTTAGAGTTGCAGAGGAGGTCTAGTGCTAGAATTATTGTTCTCGCTCTAACACATGTGACGATACCTCACATGTGGGGTTTGAACAGAGTTTACATATGTGGGCGGGACTTACGTGCACATTCACTTCTGAGCACTAGCTACTGGGGACACTTTTTTTTACATTTTTATTTTTTGATCACTTTTATTCCTAGTACAAGGAATGTAAACATCCCTTGCAATAGGAATGGTTCGTGACAGGTACAGTACTCTTTATGGAGAGATTCAGGGTCAATAAGACCCAACCCTTCATCTCTCCTCCAGACTGGAAAGCATGAGATCGGTGAAAAAAAATCACCGATCTCATGCTAACAGCCGCGATTGCGGCTTTGTTTACTTCTGGGTACACAGGCGTGACGTCATAACGTCGCGCCCGGGCCTTATAACGTCGCCTCCGATGGTCATAGAGATGACCGTTGACCATCTGGTCACCGGAAATCTCTATGCTTCTCATCCGGTGGTGGCCGATTCGTTCTCCGGGCCTTTGATGGCACGGGAAAAACCGGAGAAGCACCGGATGGCGGCGGGAGGGGGGATGTCCCCTCCCACCACCTATATGAACTGGTGGCTGCTATGATCGTTCTCATGGTGCAGGAGATGATTAGAGACTGCAGACATAGTACAGGAGATGGTCGGAGACTGCAGACATGATATAGGAGATGGTCGGAGACTGCAGACATAGTACAGGAGATGATTAGAGACTGCAGACATGATATAGGAGATGGTCAGAGACTGCAGACATAGTACAGGAGATGGTCGGAGACTGCAGACATGATATAGGAGATGGTCGGAGACTGCAGACATAGTACAGGAGATGATTAGAGACTGCAGACATGATATAGGAGATGGTCAGAGACTGCAGACACAGTACAGGAGATGATTAGAGACTGCAGACATGATATAGGAGATGGTCAGAGACTGCAGACATAGTACAGGAGATGATTAGAGACTGCAGACATGATATAGGAGATAGTCAGAGACTGCAGACATAGTACAGGAGATGGTCAGAGACTGCAGACATGATATAGGAGATGGTCGGAGACTGCAGACATAGTACAGGAGATGATTAGAGACTGCAGACATAGTACAGGAGATGGTCAGAGACTGCAGACATAGTACAGGAGATGGTCGGAGACTGCAGACATGATATAGGAGATGGTCAGAGACTGCAGACATATTACAGAAGATGGTCGGAGACTGCAGACATGATATAGGAGATGGTCAGAGACTGCAGACAATAGTACAGAAGATGGTCCATTAGACCCCTTTCACACCCTTTGGACAGGTTTTTCAGGCACTTTAGCGTTGAAAATCGCCCTTGAAAAAAGCCTCATCTGCAATCCCAGTGTGAGAGCCGGGTGCTTTCACACTGGAGCGGTGCGCTTGGGGGACGTCCAAAAATGTCCTGCAAGTAGCTTCTTTGAGGCACTTTCGTGTGTGTATACACATCGGCGCCCCCACCTCTGCAGGCGCCTGGGTGCAAAGCACCCCGCGCACCCTGCCTAGGGATCGGCCCTGCGTCGGTGGGTGGCTTGGATGTTTTCTGAAAAAGAACCCAGACATAAAGGGTTACTTACAGTTCTGAAAACCCATTTTCTGATTTATAGACGCGGTTATACGTCTGGAATCATCAGCAGTAAACAGGACTGTGTTTGAAAACTGAGAGACGTCTAAATTTCTCCTTTTTAGTAACTGTGGCTGACACTCAGCAGATCCATCTCACATAAAAGGGCCCAGGGGAATAATCTAAACCTTTCCTTGTAATTCCTCCTCTCTGAAGATCAATAATTAACGCGGCGGAGAAGAGGGGGGACGGGACGCCTTTATCACACAAACATTGCTCAGGAACCTTCATTGTTTATTACCGACCCATAAATTGGAGGAATAATGAGCGACGACGCAGTGAAGGTAACCTTTTATTTGTTTCATAAAATCTCAGACCATTGTTTGGAAAGGAACAAATGGGAAACAATGCGGATGATGTTTTCATGGGGGGAAAATTTACTCCATTCCTCAGTAAGCTTAGGCAGTCGTAAAGGCGGTAAAGGAAATTATTTATACTGTAAGGCCCGGATTCACATACAGCGGCGCATATTTATGCCGCCGTAGCGTATCTTCTTTACGCTTCGCCGACGCAGCGCAGAGAGGCAAGCACTGGATTCACAAAGCACTTGCCACCAAATCTGCGCTGGGTTTCTTAGGCGTAAGTCGTCGTAAGTTGAAGTGGGCGTGAGCTATGCAAATGAGGCGTGACCCCATGCAAATGATTGGCCCGAGCGCCATAAAGATACGAATAGCGAATGGCGCATGCGCCGTCCCGTGGGCGCATCCAGTGCGCATGCTCAGAATCACGTCGGAACTACTCCCTAAGATACGCCGGATCACTGCCTACGACGTGAATGTAACCTACGCCTAGTCATATTCACGTACAACGTAAACGACAAAAGATACGACGGCTTGTGTTCCCTGGTCCATAACTTTGCATGGGTTGCGCCTCATATATGGGGAATAACTTTACGCCGGACGTACGACTTACGCAAACCGCGTATATTATGCGCCGGGCGCAAGTACGTTCGTGAATCGACATATCTCCCTCATTTCCATATTTGAATAGGAAATCAATGGGAGCGCCACATACGTCCAGCGTAAATATGCGCCCACGATACGCCGGCGTAGGCAAGTTACGTCGGTTGGATGAAGCCTATTTTTAGGCGTATCTCAGTTTGTGGGCACGGCGCATAGATAGGACGGCGCATATGTGCACTTACGCTGCGTATCTCGAGATTTGTCGGCGCAAGTGCTTTGTGAATCCGGGCCTATATATATATATTTATATACGTATAATATTCATTAACATGGTGTCATTGACCACTTCAGCCCCGGACCATTTGGCCAGGCCATTTTTTGCGATTCGGCACTGCGTCGCTTTAACTGACAATTGCGCGGTCGTGCGACGTGGCTCCCAAACAAAATTGGCGTCCTTTTTTTCCCCCACAAATAGAGATTTCTTTTGGTGGTATTTGATCACCTCTGCGGTTTTTATTTTTTACGCTATAAACAAAAAAAGAGCGACAATTTTGAAAAAAAAACAATGGGCCAGATTCATAAAGAATCGCGGCGGCGTGACGTATCGTCTTTACGTAACACCGCCGCAAGTTTTCAGCGCAAGTGCCTGATTCACCAAGCACTTGCGTGTAAACTTACGGCGGTGTAACGTAAATCTGTCCGGCGCAAGCCTGCCTAATTCAAATGGGGAGTGTACCATTTAAATTAGGTGCGCTCCCGAGCCGAACGTTCTGCGCATGCTCCGTGCGAAAATTTCCTGCCGTGCTTTGCACGAAATGACGTCGCCCCGACGTAATGTTTTGAATGGCGACGTGCGTTACGTCGTTTCGTATTCCCGGACGTCTTGTGAAATGTGAAATTCGACGCGGGAACAACGGCCATACTTTAACATGGGCTGTCTATTGTTACACCACCTCAATAGCAGCCGTAACTTTGCGACGGGAAAAACCGACTAGCGACGACGTAACGAACGCGCGTACCTTCGTGGATCGCCGTAAAAGCTAATTTGCATACCCGACGCTGGAAAACGACGCAAACTCCACCCAGCGGCGGCCGAAGTATTGCATCCTAAGATGCGAAGGCGCACGCCTGTCGGATCTTAGCCAAATGCCGTCGTATCTTTGTTTGTAAATTACAAATAAAGATACGACGCGGCAAATTTGAAAGTACGCCGGAGTATCAGCAGATACTTCGGCGTACTTTTTCTGTGAATCTGGCCCAATATTTTTTTACTTTTTGCTATAATAAATATCCCCCAAAAAAATATAAAAAAATATATAATTTTTTCCTCAGTTTAGGCCGATACGTATTCTTCTACATATTTTTGTTAAAAAATAAAATCGCAATAAGCGTTTATTGATTGGCTTGCGTAAAAGTTATAGCGTTTACAAAATAGGGGATAGTTTTATGGCATTTTTATTAATATTTTTTACTAGTAATGGCGGCGATCAGCGATTTTTATTGTGACTGCGACATTATGGCGGATTTGACACATTTTTGGGACCATTGTCATTTATACAGACGATCAGTGCTATAAAAACGCACTGATTACTGTAAAAATTACACTGGCAGTGAAGGGGTTAACCTGTAGGGGGCGCTGATGGGGTTAAGTGTGTCCTAGGGAGTGATTCTAACTGTTAGGGGGTGTGGCTATGAGTGCACGTCACTGATCGCTGCTCCCGATGAGTGGGAGCATTCGATCAGTGACATGTCACAAGGAAGAATGGTGGCCCAGATTCACAAAGAGTTACGCCGGCGTATCAGTAGAATCTAAGCCCGTCGTATGTTTAAATGTATTCTCAAACTGAGATACACTTAAACATGCCTAAGATATGACGGCCTGCGCCGTCGTATCTTAGGGTGCAATATTTACGCTGACCGCTAGGTGGCGCTTTCATTGCGGTCGGCGTAGAATATGCAAATGAGTCGTTACGCCGATTCACAAACGTACGCTTCCCCGTCGCAGTAAATTTACGCCGTTTCCATAAGAGATACGCGGCGTAAAGATAAACATGCCCCCTAGGTGGCGTATGGCCGTCGTTCCCGCGTCGCAATTTGAAAATTTTTCATCGTTTGCGTAAGTCGTCCGTGAATGGACGCCATTTACGTTCACGTCGAAACCAATGACGTCCTTGCGACGTCATTTAGCGCAATGCAAGTCGGGAAATTTTAGGGACGGCGCATGCGCAGTACGTTCGGCGCGGGAACGCGCCTAATTTAAATGATCCATGCCCCCTACCCAGATCATTTGAATTAGGCAGGCTTGCGCCGGGGGATTTACGCTACGCCGCCGCAACTTTACAGGCAAGTGCTTTGTGAATCAAGCACTTGCCCGTAAAACTTGCGGTGGCGTAACGTAAATGTCATACGTTACGCCGCAGCAGTTTTGCGCGAGTGTACGTGAATCTGGCCCGTTGTGTTTAGACTGACATCTCCCTATTCTTCAGCTCTGTGACCCGATTGCGGGACACCGGCGGACACCGAGTCATCGGGTCCCGTGGGCACGGTCACAGAGCTTGTGACAGGGTTGCGAGTACGCCGGGGGCGGCGCGCACATGACCACATGGCGGAAAACAAAAGGGGACGTATATATACGCCCATTTGCCTAGCCGTGCCATTCTGTCGACGTATACGTTTTTGCGGCAGTCCCGGTTAAATTACCAGTGCTTAACAAACTGCATGGAGCCATTCACCTTGATACCTTCTGCAATGGATCTTTAAGTTTAACCACTTGCGGACCACCCACCATAGACATACTGCGGCAAGGTGACAGCTATGCGCCGGATCACATACCTAGCACGTGATCTGCCCTTTCCGGGGCTGGGGCAAGCACGAGCGGGAACGCTGATGCTGCGTTCACACACAGCGGCAGTACCACGGTCTCGATGTCCACCGCCACCCACCGATTGTTCAGTACACAGGCAGAACGGTGATCTGTCAGTAGGGTAGGCATTGATCCTGTGTTCCTGCAAAGCACGGAAACTGATCCATGCCTTCCCTTAGTAAAAGCACCTCTCCCGCCGTATGCAAACACTCGCTAGGAACACATTTAACCCTTTAATCGCCCCTGGTGTTAACCCCTTCCCATCCAGTGTCATTAGTACAGTAAAAGTGCATATTTTTAGCACTGATCGCTGTATTAGTGTCCCCGGTCCTCAAACGTATCATGTGGTTTCCGACCTCAGCTCCCGGGACTGACACCTCTGGGAGCCCCCCTTTTCTGGCTTTACGGGTTCCAGACTCAAGGGGAAAAGAGAACACAATGGGCCAGATTCTCCTGATACACCGTCGTATCTCTGAGTTAGGCCGGTCGTATCTATGCGCCTGATTCATAGAATCAGTTACGCATAGATATGCCTAAGATCCGACAGGTGTAACTGTGTTACACCGTCGGATCATAACTGCAATTTAAAAATGGCCGCTGGGGGCGTTCTCGATGATTTACGCCGAGAATATGTAAATCAGCGAGAGACGCCAATTCACGAACGTACGTGGGCCCGACGCAGTGTTTTTACGACGTTTACGTAAGGGTTTTCCCGGCGCATAGTTACCCCTGCTTCTATGCGGCGCAGCCAATGTTAAGTATGGTCGTCATTCCCGCGACGAAATTTGAATTTTTTACGTTGTTTGCGTAAGTCATTCGCGAATACGGATGGACGTCATTTACGTAAGCATCGAAACCAATGACGTCGTTGCGACGTCATTGGGAGCAATGCACGCTGGGAAAATTTCCGGACGACGCATGCGATATTCGATCGGCGCGGGGACGCGCCTGATTTGAATAGTACACTCCCCCTAGCCGCAGAATTTGAATTCCGCCGGAGGAATTAAGATCCGCCGCCGCAAGTTTGGAGGTGTTTTGTGAATTACCCACTTGCCTCTAAAACTTGCGGCGGCGGATCTTAAATCAGATAGATTACGCGGATCTAAAGATCCGCTGATCTATCTGAATCTGGCCCGTTCTCTATGTAATCTCCGATGGAATTCATCGGAATTTCAGATGGAATTTCTCCGATGGGGCATACACACGGTTGGAATTTCCGATGGAAAAAGTCAGTCTGACTTTTTCTAACGGAAATTCCGATCGTGTGTACGCGGCCTTATGCCGCGTACACACGACCGTTTTTCGGGATTGTAAAAAATTACGTTTTTTTTTAATGTCATTACGTGTGTGGGCTCCAGAGCATTTTTCACAACGTAAAAAATGGGCATTAAAAATTTTCGAACATGCTCTAATTTTTCACGTCGCTTTTAACGGTGTCGTTTTTAACCACTTAACCCCCGGACCATATTGCCGGTCAAAGACCAGAGCACTTTTTGCGATTCGGCACTGCGTCGCTTTAACTGACAATTGCGCGGCCGTGCGACGTGGCTCCCAGACAAAATTGGCGCCTTTTTTTCCCCACAAATAGAGCTTTCTTTTGGTGGTATTTGATCACCTCTGCGGTTTTTAGTTTTTGCGCTATAAACAAAAATAGAGCGACAATTTAAAAAAAAAAAATATTTTTTACTTTTTGCTATAATAAATATCCCCCAAAAATATATAAAAAAAAAAAATTTTTTTCCTCAGTTTAGGCCGATACGTATTCTTATACATATTTTTCGTAAAAAAAAAATCGCAATAAACGTTTATTGATTGGTTCGCGCAAAAGTTATAGCGTTTACAAAATAGGGGGTAGTTTTATGGCATTTTTATTAATATATATTTTTTTACTAAGAATGGCGGCAATCAGCGTTTTTTTTTTTGGTCCTGCGACATTATGGCGGACACTTCGGACACTTTTGACACATTTTTGGGACCATTGGCATTTTTATAGTGATCAGTGCTTTAAAAATGCATTGGATTACTATAAAAATGCCACTGGCAGGGAAGGGGTTAACACTAGGGGGCGGGGAAGAGGTTAAGTATGTTCCCTGGGTGTGTTCTAACTGTAGGGGGGGTGGCCTCACTAGGGGAAATGACTGATCGCTGTTCATACATTACACACACAGCTCCCGGTCCTCGCTCTGTAACGAGCAATCGCGGGTGCCCGGCAGCGATCCCGCCCGCTGGGCACGCGCACGGGAGTCAGGGACGAGCAGGGCGCCCCTAGTGGCCGCTTCGAGAGCCGACGTAGAGCTACAGGCTCTCGCGCAGGGTAGCCGACCTGCCTCCGTAAAACTGCGCCAGCTGGTCGGCAAGTAGTTAACGTCGTATAAATGGTCGTGTGTGGGCTTTAACGACGTGAAAAACCCGTGCATGCTCAGAAGCAAGTTATGAGACGGGAGCGCTCGTTCTGGTAAAACTAGCATTCGTAATGGAGATAGCACATTCATCACGCTGTAACAGACAGAAAAGCGCAAATCGTCTTTCACTAGCACGGAATCAGCAAAAGCAGCCCCAAGGGTGGCGCCATCCGCATGGAACTTCCTCTTTATAGTGCCGCCGTACGTGTTGTACGTCACCGCGCTTTGCTAGAGCATTTTTTTTTTTCACGGTCGTGTGATCGGGTTGAAAAAAACGTAGTTTTTTCTAGACCATTAAAACTTCATTTTTTTACAACCCGTAAAAAAAGGTCGTGTGTACGCGCCATTAGAGTGTTTTAATATTCCAGATAAAGTCTGCCTCCCACATTTAGCTCCCAGAGTTCCTCAGAAATAAAAGGCGTAATCTTCGCACATTTACATTAACCTCCCCGATAGATGGAGATAAGCGGCATAAATGAATGCGAATTGTCAGATGCATATTCATAACCGAGAAAAGTTATAGTGAGGCACAATATTTACATTGGCGCTCAAAGACTCCGATCAAGGCGCATCCAGAAATATCCTCCGTGCTATTTATGGCAATTACGTTTAATTGACTCACCAAAAGCAGCAGATAAAGAAAAGCCGAGCGCTGGAAGGAGAACAATCTTCTCGCACCCGCAACAAACTTATTAAGGCTGATATACAGCTGGTTTGCCAGGGTTGGGTTTGCTGTGATTAGATTTAAAGAAGCTTCTTGCACTGGCATTAATATTGTTGTCGTTAATCACTGTCACCAACAACAATATCACCACTCCACTAGTATTGCCATTTTTGTAACTAGTCGTTTTTTGGGGTATTTTGTTGTGTTTTTTAGCTTTTGAAATGTCCACGGCTTTCAGCTGCATTTTTTTGGTATTATTTTATTATATTTTTTTCCAATTCAATACCACTTGATTTTGATTTTAATCTAATACTATTGGGGTAGATTCAGGTACAGCTGCGCGCTCCTTACGGAGGCGCAGTGTACCCTTTTTACCCTGCGCCTACGCAAATTATTTGCGCTACGCTTCATTCATGAAGCAGTAGCCACGTAATTTGCGTGGGCGCTCTTCAAAAATGCCCTGCGTAAGGGCGCCTAATGTAAGTGATCCCGTAGGGGGTGGGAATCATTTAAATTAGGCGCGTTCCCGCGCCGAGCGTAGAGCGCATGCTCCGTCGGGAAACTTTCCCGACGTGCATTGCGGTAAATGACGTCGCAAGGACGTCATTTGCTTCAAAGTGAACATGAATGGCGTCCAGCGCCATTCACGATTCACTTACGCAAACTACGTAAATTTCAAACCTCGCGACGCGGGAACGACGGGTATCCTTAGCTTCGGCTGCCCCTGCTTTTAGCATGTGCAGCCTTACGCGAAACCCGACGTACGCAAACGACGTAAACTGCGTACGCAGGGCTCGCGTAACGTTGTGAATCGGCGTTAGTATGCAATTTGCATACTATACGCTGACCACAACGGGAACGCCACCTAGCGGCCATCGCAAGAATGCAGCCTAAGATATGAGGGCATAAGAGCCTTATGCCACGCATATCTTAGGCTGTAGTCGGCGTAACGAGCTTTCTGAATCAGGAGAACTCGTTACGCCGGGGCAAGTAAGCAATTGCGCTGCGTAACTATGGTTACGCAGGCGCAATTGCTTTTTGAATCTGGGCCACTGTTGTTATTATGATTCGTGCAAGGTATCTAGGACCACCTACTTAGGTGGGAGGAGTCTAAATGGTCCCTGGGAGGTCCTCCGCGGCTTGCCCTCTTTAGGTACATGGTCATGAGTGCTCATATGTATATAAGGGGAGCCTTTAGAAGGGTCTACATTGCTGGGCTCTGATGAAGAGGTCTTTGGAGCCTCGAAATGCGTCAGCCGGCAGTGACACACCCTCACCCCCCCATCTGGAGTGTGGTTCGAGGGTTATCCACTACAGCGTTTGTCGATAAGCCTATTGTGAGTCTTTCCTTGCGAGTATGTTTTTTATATATTTTTATTCTATTAAATTGGTATAACGGTAACACACTAGGCTGGTGCGCCTTTTTCTTTTCTTCCTTCTTTTGCTACTAGGATATTCCCCATCCATGAAGGGCAGCAAGGCCGGTGTTACCGTTTTTGGAACTTTTTCCATGGAACATTGACTGTGGGACAATCCACTCGTGCGCAGGAGAATTTGTTCTAAAAAAACGAAGGAAAAGGCACCTGTGGCTAAAAACATAAACACTTAAGCCCTGTACACACGATCGGTTTGTCCAATGAAAACAGACCGATGGAGCGTTTTCATCGGACAAACCGATCGTCTGTGGGCCCCATCGGTTTTTTTTTTTCATCGGTGAAATTTTTTTTTACTTTTCCTATGGATAAAAAACCCAATAGAAAATAACGGTCATCTGTGTGAAAGTCCATCGGTCAAAAATCCACGCATGCTCAGAACCAACTCGACGCATGCTCGGAAGCATTGAACTTAATTTTTCTCAGCACGTCGTTGTGTTTTACGTCACCACGTTTTGGCACGGTTGGATTTTTGACTGATGGTGTGTAAGCAAGACTGATGAAAGTCAGCTTCATCGGATATCCGACGAAAAAATGCATCGGATTAGATTCCATCAGATATCCGATCGTGTGTACAGGGCTTCAGAACACGTATATTTGAAAAAAGGAAACATTTTGGGACTTTAAATGAGGCTGCAGACATTGTGTGGGTGATAGGGGAGATACATATTTATTAAACATAAAAATTGCATAGCATGTCTCAAAATACAGAAACCACATGGAGGAAACAATCATTTTGTATAAAAGTCATTTCATAATGCAAGTGCAAAGATAAGCGGAAAGGGTACAACAGTGCATAACCTAGCGCCAACCAGTGGTCTGAATTGATCGATGAGTACAATATATATATTAACATATGTACAGTTGTTACATTGGGCAGCATAAGCGGGATTTATAAGAGTAATTAAAACAAGTAAAACCATCAAAAAATTGTTGTATTATAATGTTCATCGATATCGCTGATATGAAAGGGACATATATCCGCATCTCTCGTGCCCGACGCGTTTCGTGTCCGTGACACTCATCAGGGGCTGATGCAAAGGATATCTATAGGGTAATAGTATAGAGTATAATTAGGTCTAATGGTGATCAGAACACATATATGTAAATTGTTTTATCCATTGAAAGATGTGTTAACCATTTCAATAATAGGCACTTGCACCCCCTTCCTGACCAGGCCAATTTTCAGCTTTCAGCGCTGTCGCTGTTTAAATGACAATTGCGCGGTCATGTTACGCTGTACCCAAACAGAATTTTTATCATTTTGTTCCCACAAATAAAGCTTTATTTTGGTGGTATTTGATCACCTCTGTGGTTTTTATTTTTTGCTAAATAAAGACAGAACATTTTGGAAAAAAAAAGTTGTTCTTTTGTTTCTGTTATAAAATTTTGTAAATAAGTATGTTTTCTCCTTCACTGATGGGCACTGAAAAGGCGGCACCAATGAGCTGGCACCAATGAGGTGGCACTGATCGACACAGATATGTGGCACTGATGGGCACTGGTAGGCGGCACTGATGGGTGGCACTGATATGCAGCACTGATGGGTATTAATAGGCGGCACTGATGGGCACTCATGCGTGGCACTGGTGGACACTGATGGGCACTGATAGGCGACACTGATGGGCACTGAAAGGCTGTACTGATGGGTACTTATGAGTGGCACTGATAGGCAGCACTTCTGGGCACTGTTAGGCAGCACTGGTGGGAACTGATACGTGGCACTGATGGACACTGATATGCAGCACTGATAGGCATCACTGATGGCACTGGCAGGTATTGGGGATGGGCACTGATTGGCAGCTGCCTGGACACTGATTGACATTTCCCTGGTGGTCTAGGGTGGCATACCTGGTGGTCCAGTGTTGTGGCCTTCCCTGGTGGTCACCTACCCAGACCAATCCAAATGGGACCCCAGCCCAACAGAAATATTCCATCTGGAATTTTGCAAGCACCTCCTCCAAGTTCATCGGAGCACCTCCAACAGTGCTTGCCGGTCCGAGCTGGGCAGATTTCCCTTACTTCTCGCAGTACAGAAGAGGGCGCTATCATATTGGGACCACCTACAAAACAGCAGTCCCAACTCATACCACCATAAAGCCTTACTGGACAGTAAGAACCAGTCCAAGCCGTGTGGCCTGCAACAACTCATCAACACCTTGTCTACCCCAAACTCTCAACAATGCGGCCTGACAAAATCTCAAATAAAAACCATAATGGATAACTCCAAAGAAAAACATGTTGGAGAATGGAGATACGCAATAACAAACTCCAAAAAACTAACAATTTACCAGTCACTGCAGAGAGACTACAAACTGGCCCCGTACCTGGAGGTGCTACAAGACCCCAAAGACAGACAGACCCTGAGCCTGTACAGACTGAGCGCCCACAGCCTGGAAATGGAATTAGGATGGCACAGACAGACCTACAAGCCCAGGGAGAGGAGACTGTGCCAGCAATGTGACCAGGGGGTCCCGGAGGATGAGGAACACTTCCTGCTACAATGTGACCAGGGGGTCCCGGAGGATGAGGAACACTTTCTGCTACAATGTGACCAGGGGGTCCCGGAGGATGAGGAACACTTCCTGCTACAATGTGACCAGGGGGTCCCGGAGGATGAGGAACACTTCCTGCTACAATGTGACCAGGGGGTCCCGGAGGATGAGGAACACTTCCTGCTACAATGTGACCAGGGGGTCCCGGAGGATGAGGAACACTTCCTGCTACAATGTGACCAGGGGGTCCCGGAGGATGAGGAACACTTCCTGCTACAATGTGACCAGGGGGTCCCGGAGGATGAGGAACACTTCCTGTTACATTGCCCCAAGTACTCATCAGTGAGGGACACTTACTTCCAGAGACTCTCCGCCCTCATCCCGGACTTCAATTCTACAGAAGAGAAGAGGAAACTCCAATTTCTACTGGGAGAAGAGGAGCCAATGGTGAAGATAGCTGCCCAATATGTGACAGCGTGTCACAGACTGAGAGGGACATGAGAAACTGAGGAATTTCACAGACTTATGTCCATTCCCCTTTATATTACCCCCCTTCCCCTTTTCCTATACAAACTCAACTGCTTTGGCAATGCTAACATGAATTTGGTCCTGCCAATAAAGCTTATTTGAATTGAATTTGAATTTGAGAGGGGAGAGAGAAGAGAGATAGAAGAGAGAGAGAGAGAGAGAAGTGATAGAGGGGAGAGAGAGAAAAGAGAGAGGAGAGAGAGAGAGAGAAGAGAGAGCGAAGAGAAAGAGAGAGAAGAGAAGAGAGAGAAGAGAGAGACAGAAGAGAGAGAGGAGAGAGAGAAGAAAGAGGAGCGAGAGAGGAGAGAGAGAAGAGAGAGGAGACAGAGAGAGAGAGATAATAGAGAGAGAAGAGAGAGGAGACAGAGAGAAGAGAGAGAGAGAGAGAGAGAGAGAGAGAGAGATAAAGTATATATAGAAAATAGAGTGAAGAGAGAGAAGAGAGAGAGAGAGAGAAGATAGAGGGGAGAGAGGAGTGGGAGAGGAGAGAGTGAGAAGAGAGAGAGAAGAGAGAGAGAAGAAAGAGAGGAGAGAGAAGAGAGAGAGGGAATAGAGAGAAGAGAGAGAGGAGAGAGAGAGAAGAGAGAGAGGAGAGAGAAGAGAGAGGAGAGAGAGAGGAGAGAGAGAGAGAAGAGAGAGAGAGAGAGGAGAGAGTGAGACGAGAGAGAGGAGTGAGAAGAGAGAGAAGAGAGAGGGAAGAGAGAGAGGGAAGAGAGAGAAGAGAGAGAGGAGAAAGAGAATAGAGAGAGAAGAGAGAGGGAAGAGAGAGAAGAGAGAGAGGGAAGAGAGAGAGGAAAGAGAGAAGAGAGAGAGGCGAGAGAGAGAGGAGAGAGAGAGAAGAGAGAGGAGAGAGAGAGAAGAGAGAGAGAGAGAGAGAAGAGAGAGAGAAGAGAGAGAGAGGGACATGAAAAACTGAGGACTTAAAAATCCTTTCACAGACTTATGTCCATTCCCCGTTATATTACCCCCCCTTCCCCTTTTTCTTATACAAGCTCAACTGCTTTGGCAATGCTAGCATGTATTTGGTCCTGCCAATAAAGCTTATTTGAATTGAATTGAATTGAGAGAGGAGAGAGAGAGAGAGAAAGGAGAGAGACAGAAGAGAGAGAGGAGAGAGAGAAGAAAGAGGAGCGAGAGAGGAGAGAGAGGAGAGAGAGGAGACAGAGAGAGAGAGAGAGAAGAGAGAGAGAATAGAGAGAGGAGAGAGAGGAGACAGAGAGAAGAGAGAGAGAAAAGAGAAGAGAGAGAAGAGAGAGAGAGATAAAGTATATATAGAAAATAGAGTGAAGAGAGAGAGAGAGAAGAGAGAGAGCGAAGAGAGAGAAGAGAGAGAGGAGAGAGAGAGATAAAATATATATGGAAAATAAAAATAAAAATATTTATATATTACATATTTATCAGTAAATAGTACATATAAACTAAAAAAAAAAAATCAATTTTGATCATATATTGATTTTTTGTTTTAAATAGAACTGTAAACAAAATTTAACAAAAAAATAAATAAATAATAATAATAAAAGTGAATTGAATTCCATATATTACAATTTCCCTTAAAAAAAATGTACTCAGCAATGTCACCTCCCACATTGGTATGTATTTGGGTTAAGAGCAGAAAACAGCCGGATAATGGGAGCTCACGGTTCAGCCAAATCAATTTAGGGATCCCCATTCAATTGAGTGGATGTTCAAGTGGATTTACAGCTCATCCCTTCTAAACACATTTTCCCCCGGATCTTCTAATCTAAGCTTCCTAAGCACCATGTTGTCGAGGGAAATAAGCCACACATCTTTAATGGATGTCGCGTTTCTAAAGGTGGACATATCCTTTAAGGCCCTACGCATTCCCAGATTAGAATGGCAGATCCGAAGAGGCGCCGCGCAGATCATTTACCGCCATCCAAATTCCATCTAGGTAGATTAATGGTGTGTTTGCATCCAGCAGCAAACAATATTCGAAAATCCCAAAGCCTGGATTTGCTTTGGACTAATATTTGAAAAAGAAATGAGAGGAGAGAGACCTTTAAATCTTTCCGAAATGGCATCATAGTCAAATACAAACATTTCTTGTTTGCTGTTTACAATTGTTTGGACGCTCCCTGTTCTTGGCCTTGAATCAAAATTACCAGTTAAACAGAAACCTTCATGAAATACAATAATTTAAAGCTTTATGGAAGAGAACATAAGAAGAATAGGAGAAATTTGTGCATTAATATTAAAGGGAAATCATAAGTCACTTTCAGCCAGTACACATTCTGAGCTATTATTGTATTATTTTCTGGAAAGAATATATATTTTTTTACTTTACTTTTATATTTTCTTATACTCAAGCCCGTCCTGCGCTGTGCCCATCTGCAGCGTTATTAACTCCCAGCGCTGTGATATATTCAGTCCAGTCGGCGGCCATGCAGTGTACCAAAGCCCCGCCTCCTCCTCGTCTTCTAGTGTGCCAACCGTCCATATTTTTACGGACAGTTCGTAAAAATGGGCACTTTTTTCCTCCGTTCGTAAATGTTCGTAGTTGCGGGAATGTGCCAGTAAAAATAGCCGAGATCGGTTTGGTATGGAACTGCACATGGAGATCGGAGGCAGGGGGTGATTGGGGGCAGGGGGTGATGGTGGCTGCGGTGGCACCGCAGAGGGGGATGGAGGCAGGGGGAGATTGGAGGCAGGGGGAGATTGGAGGCAGGGGGTGTTAGTGGGAGGGGGTGATTGGAGGCAGGGGGTGTTGGTGGCACCGCAGAGGGGGATGGAGGCACCGCAGAGGGTGGGGGATGGAGACAGGTGTTGTTGGTGGCACCGCAGGGGGGGATGGGGGCAGGGGATATGGAGGCAGGGGGTGATTGGAGGCAGGGGGCCTGAGGGAGATTGGAGGCAGAGGGAGATTGTGGCATCGGAGAGGGGGGTGATGTGACTAAATAATTTGCCCTTATTATATTGAAAATGACAAAAATATGTTTTTTTTACCTTAATATCCACCTTAAATCACATTGCTATTTGCCCAGCGTACTTGTTTGTAGCCTAAATACGGAAATTAGCACCTAAAATTGTATTTAGTAACTTTTGAGAAATGCCAGTAAAAACGTGGCTGCGCCAGTAAATTTCGGGTGTCGTGCCAGTAAGTTTCAATCTGGTAGGTTGGCAACACTGTCGTCTTCATCCGTGATAGGCTGAACACTACGGAGAAACCGAGTCCGTGTTCCTCACCCAGTATTTGATGCTGTTTGAAGGGTGGGAGTCAAGGGGGGAGTTTTAAGGGGTCATGGCCACCATCAGGGGGGTACAGGCATTACACCTGTAAGGGGCCCGATGGTCCCCAAGGGCCCGCCCCCATCCCTCCCTGTTTTTTTTTTCAATTTTTTTTTTCATCTGACTTTAGCAACTCGCGGCAGGAGAGAGAAGAGAAGACTTGACTTGACTTTGTTTTGTTCGTCAGCACCAACCAACCTCCCCCCCCCCCGTATCACTTTGACACTATCATTACCACACCCGCTTATCATCTCGTCGCGGCAGGAGAGAGAAGGGCCCACCCCGGTTCTCTGCTCCAGGGGGGCCCTGCCTGCCTAAAGATGTGTAAGGGGCCCCAAAATTTGTGATGGCTGCCCTGGTCAAGGTTAAGTACCTGCACCTATCTTCTGAGAAAAAAAGCCCTGCATGGGAGGGAGGTTGGACCCAAGCGAAAGCCCATGAACAAGGAAAAGGCAGAAAAGCATTAACCCTTTCCCCCCTGATACTAGCAGCTGGCTAAATACATCCAGGCAGGGCCGATCCTAGGGTCACAGGCGCCTGGGTGCAGAAATATTTCCACATGGGCGTTGTCGTTTTACTAACTCTTCCCCTTTATATCTCATTGTACATCACATCTGTAGATGGACTAGGAGCAGGAATTGGCAGGGGCTGTGTATCCTATGCAATCTATCATGCCATAAAAAATCTAGAGCAGGGGCAGCCCAGAGCACGTGTAAAGGGATGCTGGGGATGCCATCCCACAGCACACAGCACACTCACCTCGATTCTCTCTCTGTGCAGCCTGAGATAGAGATGGGAGGGGGAGGCATTCCAACTGGAGTTGGTGGAGACAGTGCGAGATCCAAGACTCCCAGTGTTAGGAATTCATTCCTGCACATCAGCACTCAGCAGCCACTGAAAACTAGAACTCTCATGTCAGGAAGAGGGGCGGTCCCTCCCCCGAGCACTGCCAGGCTGGATGGGCTGCCTTATGCTCACACATCAGTTCTGGACAGACACACCTATGCTCAGAACATTAGTTCTGGACAGACACAAACAAGGAGAAAAGGAGGGAGGGGAGAACTCTGGCACTTCGGCGCCCCCACCTCTGCAGGCGCCTGGGTGCAATGCACCCTGTGCACCCTGCCTAGGATCGGCCCTGCACCCAGGAGGCAACCTACCTACAAACATGCAACATTTTCACTGCTCAGTTGCCCCGCAGTTGGTTTCTGAGCATATTTATTTATCTGCCTACGGTTGCCTGTATAAAAAGATTTTACTTTTGCCTGCACCAACCCCAACTGTATAACTGAAGACAGTTAAATCATGCATGAGATTTTGATGTAAAATTCCGCTCTTCTGTCGGGAAAAAAAAAGGCGGGGTGCCAGGAAGGTCGCACGAAGAGGAGATGAGGAAGAAGATACAATTTTTCACTCCTGTAAAGTTGGAAAGTAAGGAAATATGATTATCAAATATTAATCTAGTAATAGATGCGCATAGAAAGGCATATTAATGTCAAGTGTTCATTAAATCAGCATAGTCAATTCTACAGGGAGAAGATTTCCCTGGATTTAATTGGCCAAATAACATTAGCATCAGAGCTCGGTGTGAGCAGGCAGATGTTTGTGAAGATGAAAAGCCTCTTGTTACAGTGCAGGGGAATGCAGTATATCATTTACTGCCTGGGCTACTTGAGTCATCCTTTAGACGGCTACGTTACACTTGGCTAACTTTCCTTCTTTTCCCTTTCAACTCCTGACTATGGCATATTGTTCACTTCTTTATATTTCGCTATTGTTTTTGATTTAACCGCTTGCTGACCGCGCACTGCATTTTTACTGCTACAGCGTGAACTACACACGGTCGGAATTTCCGACAACAAATGTCCGATGTGAGCTTGTTGTCGGGAAAATCCGACCGCGTGTAGGCTCCAATCGGACATTTGCTGTCGGAATTTCCGACAACAAATGTTTGAGAGCTGGTTCTCAACTTTTCCCGACAACAAAAGTTCTTGTCGGAAATTGCAACCGTGTGTACTGTTGTGGAAATTTCAAGATGTATTTAACCACTTGCTTACTGGGCACATATACCCCCTTCCTGCCCAGGAATCAGTGGGCACATTAGCAATGGCTAACGTTCGTACGCAAACATGCTAATTACCAGTGTTTTGCTGGCCTATATAAGGACTCCAACTGCTCTCATAAATCGCTGTATTATCGTCAGCTCTGTATCCTGTGTTCCTTGCTCCGGTTTGATTACATGTTACCAACCCGGCTTACCCTGACCTGCTCTCTCCTGCTTCTCTCCTAGCTCTGAACCCGACTTGTTTCACGGACCTGCTCCTCGCCTGTTCCAGATTGACTTCCTGTGTTTGACCCTGGCTTGATCACAACTAGTGTTGAGCAGAATACGCCATATTCGATTTTGCGATATATCTCGAATATATAGTCGAATATTCGAGATATATTCGCTAAATTCGAATATTCGTGATATTTTATCGAAATGAAATGATTGCGAATTTTCGCTATTGCGAATGCGAAAATAATTGCGAAATTTCGATAACTGCGGTAGGAGCACTCTGATTGGCTCAGAATATTCTTGATATTTTTTCGAAATTTCGCAAAATGCGAATGCGATATTTACTGCGCAATTTCGACAAATGCTGTAGGAGCACTCTGATTGGCTCAGAATATTCGTGATATTTTATCGAAATTTCGCAAAATGCGAATGCGATATTGATGGCGAAATTTCGACAACAGCGCTAGGAGCACTCTGATTGGCTCAGAATATTCGTGATATTTTGCAATACAAAATCATTGCGAATATTCGGCAAATGCGGAAGGAGCACTCTGATTGGCTCAGAATATTCTTGATATTTTACAATACAAAATAATTGCGAATATTCGGCAAATGCGGAAGGAGCACTCTGATTGGCTCAGAATATTCTTGATATTTTACAATAGAAAATAAAAAGTGTTTTGCATTGGTGGTGATTCTTTACTCTATCCATCTGTCACAGCCGTTTGTCAATCAAACACCTTAAAGATTGAACACGTTCATGCTGCATGCTTTGGACTTTTTTTCACTTCACATATCAAAGACATTTTTATGAAAGATTATTTTTCTATTATTGGGACTATATTTCTTTATATATTTGTTTCACTGTGTATTTCACAAGTTATTTGTGCTTGCTTATTTTATAATTTGCCCACATGTCTTGTCACTAGACATATTTTTTATTCTTGTAGAGCGACTCCATTTTCTGTCTTGTATTAATTTATGTTGTATAACATTTTTGAGTTGCTGCTGTATTCTCCCCTTTTTTTAAGGTATGCGCAATTTTTTCCTTCTTCCAAAAAAAAATAATATCAAACATACAAATATTCATAACAGAAACATACACAAAGCCCCCCCCCTTTTGCATCAGAGACAATCGGAGTTCTCCTACCACAGTTATCGAAAATTCGCAATCATTTTCGCATTCGCATTAGAGAAAATTCGCATTTTTTTTTTTTTATATTCGGCAACATAAAAGGATCGCCTCAGCTTAGCTACTCGGCCCAGGGTCTCTAATCATACCAGCAATGCTTTTAGACGTCGATAGGATGTGATCTGTTTTAAAAATAAAATTGAAAAAATGCGAATATTCGGAATTGCGAATATTCACCGCGAAATTCGAAATATATCGCGAATACTCGAATATGCCATATTCGAGCCGAATATTCGCAATACGAAAATTCGTGAGCAACACTAATCACAACCACACCTCCTGCCTCTGCTTCTGACTGCCTTCCTGTGTTTGACCCCCGGCCTGGCTTTTGACGACGTCTCTGCTTTTCCACCTGCTAAGATCCGCTAGGACCTCCAGGGAATCATTGACTGTGACCACCTTTTCTGCTCCAGGGTGTCCGCTTCTGGAACCCAGGGCCATCTTTTCCATTGGGCACGCTGGGAAGTTGCCCGGGGGCCCCGCTTGCCTGGGGGGCCCCACCGGCTGCCCAGCAACCCCAGTAAAAAATTGTGGAGAGTGACAGGTTAGAACTGCCCATGCCCAGTTTGCGAAAATCAGAGAAGATCCGGTCCTCCACAAATGCAGGAGGTTGCTGATGTAAGGGGGGAGTGAATGCAAAAATGTAAGGGGGCACTGATATAAAGGTTCCCCCTCCTATATTAGTGACCCCCCTTACCTTAGTGTATTTACTCTACGGAAGGTGGTCTCTGGTCACCAGAGTGCCCCCCACATCAGAGTTCCCCTTTACATCAGAGTCTGCAGGATTCCCCCTTACAATGCAAGGGGGAACTCAGTCTGCGGACCCTGATGTAAGTGGGAATGAGAAAGCAGTGGACTCTGATATAAGGTGGTCTCTGGTCACCAGAGCCCCCCTCCACATCAGAGTTCCCCCCTTAGATCATGATCTGCAGCGTTCCCCTTTACATAAGAGTTCCCTTTCACTGTAAGGGGGAATCCTGCAGACGCTGATGTAAGAGGAAACTCTGTGCTGGCTGGGTTATAGTAACCGGACCTTCATGTCAATGAAGACATTTTTTTTTTTTACTTTTGTTTAACTTAAACACATTGCTAATAGCACTAGCTATATGTTTATAGTTTAAATACTGACATTTGCATTGTTCGGCACTGAAAACTGTAATTGTAGGTACTTTTTTTGCAATGGCAGTAAAAAATGTGGTTCTGCCAGTAAATTTTATAATTTTTGTCAGTAAATTCTCGTGCGTGATTGTGTAGACAGGGCCCCTGTGCACTGTATTGCCCGGGGGCCTATAATGCTCTTAAGATGACACTGCTGGAACCATCAGACAGCTTCATCGGCAGGCAATCCGTGCATCTCTGGGCAGAGCACCCTCTGTCTCCAACTCCAGGGGTCCTCTGCTCTTAGTCGCAAGGGGAACCCTCCTGTCACCTCAGCCTCCAGCTTGGTACGTGACAATACGAGAACCCTATGGTTGTTGCACCTCACCAACAGAAGAAGAATGGGGTCGGGCACGCCTGACCTTAGCAGGGACTGCTACGCCATTGTCAGAGCTATCTGTCAGTGTGCCTCTGCTCTCTACAGGTTTGTATACTGAGCCTGAATCTGACAGTGGGGCTTCTTCTTCGCTCTCATCTGTCATGCTCAGTATCCTGCAGGCCTCTTCATTAGTGTATCTTTAACCACTTCCTGACCGCCGCATGTATATGTACATCCACAGAATGGCACGTACAGGCAAATGGGCGTACATGTACATCCTTGGCTTTTCCGCGGGTCGGGGGTCCGATCGGGACCCCCCCGCGACATGCGGCGGTCGGGTTCCCTCGGGGAGCGATCCGGGACAACGGCGCGGAGCTGAAGAACGGGGAGAGCCGTGTGTAAACACGGCTTCCCCGTGCTTCACTGTGGCGGCGTATCGATCGTGTGATCCCTTATATAAGGGAGACTCGATCTATGACGTCAGTCCTACAGCCACACCCCCCTACAGTTGTAAACACACACTAGGTGAACCCTAACTCCTTCAGCGCCCCCTGTGGTTAACTCCCAAACTGCAACTGTCATTTTCACAATAAACAATGCAATTTAAATGCATTTTTTGCTGTGAAAATGACAATGGTCCCAAAAATGTGTCAAAATTGTCCGAAGTGTCCGCCATAATGTCGCAGTCAAGAAAAAAATCGCTGATCGCCGCCATTAGTAGTAAAAAAATTAATAAAAATGCAATAAAACTATCCCCTATTTTGTAAACGCTATAAATTTTGCGCAAACTAATCGATAAACGCTTATTGCGATTTTTTTTTACTAAAAATAGGTCGAAGAATACGTATCGGCCTGAACTGAGGGAATTTTTTTTTTTTATATATGTTTTTGGGGGATATTTATTATAACAAAAAGTAAAAAATATTGAATTTTTTAAAAATTGTCGCTTTATTTTTGTTTATAGCGCAAAAAATAAAAACCACAGAGGTGATCAAATACCACCAAAAGAAAGCTCTATTTGTGGGGAAAAAAGGGCGCCAATTTTGTTTGGGAGCCACGTCGCACGACCGCGCAATTGTCTGTTAAAGCGACGCAGTGCCGAATCGCAAAACCTGGCCTGGGCATTTAGCTGCCTAAAGGTCTGGGGCTTAAGTGGTTAATTTGACATTTTTGACACTAAATTCAAAGGTACAACTAGTGTGATTTACAGGTAAAAAAAAAAGCACCTGGTTGTCAGAGACTGCTTCAATCACTACCACAAAAATGTACTTTTAGCTGGGCGGAGGGGATAGCGCAGGTGCTGGCAGGTGTCTGGGCTGATTCCGCAAACACTGCGTTTTTGGGAACTACCACTGGGGACGCTAATATAGTTCTAATCAGATCAAAGATATTGATCCATTCAGACACTATACTAGTAATGTAGCATGTTAGTGTGTGTGCATGTTAGTATACCTGGCACTAATCTGACGCTACCTGGGATTTACGCTATCACTGACTGACGCTAAAACCTAACTGATGTCAAGGGGTTAAACCTTTATTAGGCAATATACAGCGTGTACCCTGATGCTATAAAAGACTGTCTGTGACACTAACTAGCTAACTAGCGTCACCCATGACACTAATACGGTGATCAGAAAAAAGATCTGTACACTATACTAGTGAAACTGGTGACAGGGGGTGAAAGGGGTTAACTGGGGGGGGGGGGTGATCAGAGGATTAAACCTTTATTAGAGGTTTAATGGGGGGTACCCTAAACCTACCTGGGCCTATTACTAACTGCTCTAACACTGATTAGTGACACAAGTGACACCAGTACAGTGATCAGTGAAAAATCTGCAATTGGTGACACAGTGACAGAGAGTAAAAGGGTTAACTGGGGGGGGGCAATCAGAGGGTGATCAAAGGGTTAAATGTGTGCCTATGTGTACTGGTGTCAGTGTAGTGTTGGTGTACTCACAATAGATGCCTTCTCCTCTTGCTCTGAAACCGAAAAGGGCACCACGAGGGGAGATGACATCACTTCCTCTGCCTGCGTCTACATTACACAGGCAGAGGACAGTCTGCCATTCGCCAGAACCGATCAGCAGGTCCAGGCCAAAAATCATTGGCCTGGACCTGTAGAATGATCGGTTCTGTAACCAATCCGTTCACTGGGGGCGCACACGCGCCCCCTCCCCATGGGCGTGAACGCCGTACCGGTACGGCAATTTGCGCAGCCGAGCCACAGTGCCGCAGTATAACTGTGGCGGGTGGTCGGTAACTAGTTAATGTTGAAAATAATAATGTAGTTTTGTCATAGTGACATGTCCCCCGCTGATTTATGTGAAATGTGAATTAATCACAGGTTGCTGTTAGACGGCAGTGAGTGGTTTAGCCCAGCCATATAATTTTGAATTGATTAAACCTTTCATCTTATTATTCATTTCCTGCAGCTGTCTGCCCCATTAGACAAACTTTTATAGGTTTAAAAATCATTTTCTTTTAAATAGCCATACATGTGAGAAAACTCAGGTCACTCTGTTATTAGGTCCCAATACCAATGCAATTCCTTTGCATTGTCGGTCATTCATGGTTAGCATGAGAGGGAGGTTGCACAGCTGAGTATTGCCTGTTTAGAAGGTAAAGCCAATTTAACCAGTTCCCGCCTGGCCTATAGCAAAATGATGCCTTGCTGTCTGCTGGAGAGTCTATTGATGCTGGCCGTTGGGAGATCTATTGTTGCTGCTGGGGTTTATTGTTGCTGGGGTGGTATTTTGTTGTGGGGGTCCATTATTTCTGGGGGGATCTATTGCTGCTGGCTGCAGGGGATCTATTTGCACCTTTCTTGGTATCATAACAAATTCCTTACAACGTCTTATTACTACAAAATGGCACATGGCTATAAAAGAGGCGGTACTGGGTGGTGGGTAGGGGTTGGAACCCAGGGGTGGTGCTCAGAGGTGGGTAGGGGGTAGAACCAAGGGATGGTGCTCAGAGGTGGGTAGGGGTTGGTACCAAGGGATTGTGCTCAGAGGTGGGTAGGGGTTGGTACCAAGAGATTGTGCTCAGAGGTGGGTAGGAGTTGGTACCAAGAGATTGTGCTCTGTGGTGGGTAGGGAGTGAAACCAAGGGATAATGCTCAGAGGTGGGAAGGAAGAAGAAGAAGAAGAAGAAAAAGAAGAAAAAGAAGAAAAAGAAAAAGAAGAAAAAGAAGAAGAAAAAAAAGAAGAAAAAGAAGAAGAAAAAAAAGAAGAAAAAGAAGAAGAAGAAAAAGAAGAAAAAGAAGAAGAAAAAGAAGAAGAAAAAGAAGAAGAAGAAAAAGAAGAAAAAGAAGAAGAAAAAGAAGAAAAAGAAGAAGAAGACGAAAAAGAAGAAGATGAAAAAGAAGAAAAAGAAGAAGACGAAAAAGAAGAAAAAGAAGAAGAAGAAAAAGAAGAAGAAGAAGAAGAAGAAGAAGAAGAAGAAGAAGAAGAAGAAGAAAAAGAAGAAGAAGAAGAAGAAGAAGAAGAAGAAGAAGAAGAAGAAGAAGACGACGACGACGACGACGACTTTGTCTGAAGTGCTCCGATAAAAGCAAAAAATAAATAAAAAATAATGCCAGGTATTCACCCGTTCATGGGGAAATTCAGGTCTGAATTTTAGCCTGCATTCGCACCACCAACCGGATCCAAACACGCACCTAACCCCTTTGAAATGCGGACCACGGCCGCCCCAGACATGTGTGAACCGGCCGTATTGAGAGCCGGTCACACTTGCCTGTTATGCAAATTGAATGTGGGAAAAAAACGCATTCCAATTCGCATATGTGTATACCCAGTCTAAAAGTTTTGTCTGAAGTTCCCTTATAAAATAATAAAAAAATAAAAATAAATTGTTTGTCTGGCGTTCTCCTATAAAATAATAAAAAATATATATAAAACTTTTGTCTGAAGTTCTCCTATGAAAGAAAAAAAAACATGAAAGTTTTGTCTGGGGTTCTCCTATAATATATATATTTTTTTCATATAAAAGTTGTGTCTGGAATTCTTCTATAAAAGAAAAAAAAAACATAAACGGGTTGTCTAAAGTTCCCCTTTACAAAAACAATAAAAAATTACAGTTTAGTCTGGAGTTCTCCTATAAAATAATAAATAAATACAAGTTTTGTCTGGGATTCAACAAAAGAATAATAATAATAATAAAAAAATAAGTACAATAGATGTATTGTCTGGATTTCTCCATTTAAAAAAAAAAAAAATACGTTAAAAAAGTTTTGTCTGAAGTTTCCTTATAAAAGAATAAAAATAATAATAATAAATAGGTTTGTCTGGAGTTTTCCTATAAAAGAATAAAAAAATATAAAACTTGTGTCTGGCGTTTTCCATATAAAAGGAAAAAAATAATGTTTTGTCTGGAGTTTGCCTATAAAAAGAAAAATGTTCTGTCTGGAGTTTTCCCTATAAAAAGAAAAAAAACATAAATGTTTTGTCTGGAGTTCTCCTTTAAGTCTTCGTCTAGCACCAATAATCGACACCTATTAATACAAGTTTCTATAAAAGAAAAAGAAAAGCATAAAATGGTAGTCTGAAGTTCCTCTATACAATAATAATAAAAAAATAATAGTTTAGTCAGGAGTTCTCCTATAAAAGAATAATAATAACATAAAATAAAATAAAAGTTTGTCTGGAGTTCTCCATTTAAAAAAAAAAAAATACTTTAAAAAAGTTTTGTCTCAAGTTCCCTTATAAAATAATAAAAAAAGGTTTGTCTGGAGTTCTCCTATAAAAGAATAAATAAATACAAGTTTTGTCTGGGGTTCAACTACAAAAGAATAATAATAAAAAAATAATAATAAGTAAAATAAATGTTTTGTCTAGAGTTCTCCATTTAAAATATATATATATATATATATATATATATATATATATATATATATATATATATATATATATATATATATATATATATATATATATATATATATATATATATATATATTAAAGAAGTTTTGTCTGAAGTTTCCTTATAAAAGAATAAAAAAATATATAAAACTTGTGTCTGGCGTTTTCCATATAAAAGTAAAAAAAAAACAAAAAAAAAACTCATAAATGTTTTGTCTGGAGTTTTCCCTATAAAAAGAAAAACATAAATGTTTTGTCTGGAGTTTTCCCTATAAAAAGAAAAACATAAATGTTTTGTCTGGAGTTTTCCCTATAAAAAGAAAAACATAAATGTTTTGTCTGGAGTTCTCGTTTAAGTCTTCCTCTAGCTCCAATAATTGACACCTATTAATACAAGTTTCTATAAAAGAAAAAAAAAAAGCATAAAAGGGTTGTCTGAAGTTCCCCTATACAATAATAATAAAAAAAATAATAGTTTAGTCTGGAGTTCTCCTATAAAAGAATAAAAAAAATAAAAAATAAAAATAAAAAAAGTTTGTCTGGAGTTTAAAAAAAAAAAAAAAATACATTAAAAAAGTTTTGTCTCAAGTTCCCTTATAAAAGAATAAAAAAAAGGTTTGTCTAGAGTTTTCCTATAAAAAGAAAAACATACATAAATGTTTTGTCTGGAGTTCTCCTATAAAATAAATAAAACCATAGGCCCAGATTCTCAAAGGGCTTACGATGGCGCAACGCAATGTACGCCGTCGTAAGTCCTAATCTGGGCCATCGTATCTATGCGACTGATTCTTAGAATCAGTTACGCATAGACAACCATTAGATCCGACAGGCGTAAGGCTCTTACGCTGTCGGATCTTAAATGCAATTTTTTTTTTTTGCCGCTAGGTGTCGCCTTCGTCGTTTTCCCAGTCGAGTATGCAAATTAGCAAAATACGCAAATTCCCGAACGTACGCGCGGTCGACGCAGTGAAGATACAACGTTTACATTAGATTTGCGACGCGTAAAGTTGCCCCTGCTATATGAGGGGCAACCAATGTGGCCAATATGGCCGTCGTTCCCGCGTTGAAATGTAAAAATTTACGTCATTTGCGTAAGTCGTCCGTGAATGGGGCTGGACGCCATTTACGTTCACATCGAAACCAATGACGTCCTTGCGACGTCATTTAGCGCAATGCATGTTGGGAAATTTTAGGAACGGGGCATGTGCAGTACGTTCGGCGCGGGAACGCCCCTAATTTAAATGCACCACGCCCCCTACCCAGATCATTTGAATTAGGCGGGCTTGCGCCTGGGGATTTACGCTACGCCGCCACAACTTTACAGGCAAGTTCTTTGTGAATAAAGCACTTGCCTGTAAAACTTACGGCGGCGTAACTTACATACGTTACGCCGCCGCAGTTTTACGCCCATCTACGAGAATCTGGGCCTAAAGGTTTTGTATGGAGTTTTCCTTTAAGCCTTCCTCGAGCTCCAATAATCGACACCTACAGTATTAATACAAGTTTCCATCCTCCCTCCTAATTCCGCGAATAACCACTAAAAGAATAACAGCTTGCCGCATTAAACCGTACTTCTGAAATGTGTTTGTGTGTTTGAAAAGTTTCTAAGCCGGAAAGAAATTGCGGGGAAATATTTATGGATGGAGATAACAGTGAGTGGCGCGCTCCCCGCTGTACTACAATGCCGGCTTTATTGAGTAAACAGAGCAGTTATCTCCCCGGGACGCGGTGTATGTTATGATGCTAAATGTCTGGATTCCATTGCTCCGGCGACATTAAAGGAAGTTTTGGAAAGGTTTAGCGCCGTGGTGGTCCAACCCATATAGAAGACATAATCAGACAGGGGCCGCTCCGTCTTCCTCTGATCTACTGTTCAATCACAGGAATAATATGCAGACGAGAGCAATGGGCAGAACAATTGGAATTTTTTTTTCTTTCCTAGGGCTGAACCAGGAGGCAAATAAAAAAAATAAAAAAAGAGAGCGCGAGGCACAACTGAAACCGCAAAGTATCAGTAAAAAGACGAAATATGGAACAAAGTATCGGCGAAGACCTGTCCAGCTGCACGCTTCACATAAATGTCATAGGGCCAGATCCACAGAGCGAGTACGCCGGCGTATCTACTGATACGCCGGCGTACTTTCAAATTTCCCGCGTTGTATCGTTGTTTTGAATCCTCAAAACAAGATACGACGGCTTCTGGGTTAGATCCGACAGGTGTACGTCTTCGTACGCCTTCGGATCTAAGATGCAATACTTCGGCGTCCGCTGGGTGACGTTCACGTCGTTTTCCGCGTCGGGTATGCAAATTACTATTTCCGACGATCCGTGAACGTACCAGTGGCCGGCGCATTTTTTTACGGCGTCTGTAGTCAGCTTTTTTCTGCATATAGTTAAAGCTGCTATTTCGTCGCGTATAGTTAGACTTGCCATGTTAAGTATGGCCATCGTTCCCGCGTTTAATTAGAATTTTTTTTTTCGTAAGTCGTCCGTGAATCGGAATGTACGTAAGTCACGTCTATGTTGCGACGTCATTTAGCGCAATGCACAGCGGAAACATTTCGGGACGGCGCATGCACAGTTCATTTGGCGCGGGGACGCGCTTCATTTAAATGAAACGCGCCCCCTAATCGCCGATTTGAATTCTTTGGGGATTCGAACCGGCCTAATGTAAGCTACAGCGGCGTAGCGTATCTCACATACGCTGCGCCAATTTATTTGTATGTGAATCTACCCCATATTGTTTAATAACCACTTGAATATATTTATATGTATGTATATATATATATATATATATATATATATATATATATATATATATATATATATATATATATATCGTATTTGCCGGCGTATAAGACGACCCCTAATTTTCCAGCTAAAATGTTGGTTTTGGGTAGGGATGAGCTTCGTATTCCAGTCGAACTCATGTTCGACTCGAACATTGTATGTTCGATCGTTCGTCGAAATACGAACAAAACGGGTCACTCGCGCCAAAATTGAGTTACGTTTCGCAGATCATAATTCACTGCGGCATCGCTGGCTGATGATTGGCCAAGCATGCACTATGACCCACATGCTTGGCCAATCACAGCGCGCAAAAAACAGGGAGCCATAATTGGCCAAAGCCAGGGTGGCTTTGGCCAATTATGGCTCAGGGGGTTTAGTACACGCCCCACACTATAAAAGGCCGCCTGCAGGGCGGCCTTGTGTAGTGTGTTGCGGCAGTTAACAGAGAACAGAGAACAGAGAGAGAGAGAGTGTGATTTTTTGCAGGTAGATAGAGCAGGCAGTCAGGCTAGTCAGTTAATGTTACAGTGTGTAGAGGATATATATACATCCCAGGTGTTGTACATATAATTATACACTGTATAGTTTAGCTAGATCAGTTGGTAAATTTACTGGCAGGCAGGTGATTGTGCTATTTAAAGACGTTATCACAGGCATACTATAGACACCCAGCAGAGCAGTGATTTTAATGATGCTTAAATAAAAAAAAAAAAAAAAAAAAAAAATTCCTTTAACCACTTCCCGACCGCCGCATGTAAATGTATGTCCACAGTATGGCACGTACAGGCACATGGGCGTTCATGTACGTCCTTGCCTTCTAGCGGGTGGGGGGTCCGATCGGGACCCCCCCCCCGCTACATGCGGCGGTCGGGTTCGCTCGGGGAGCGATCCGGGACGACGGCGCGGCTATTTGTTTATAGCCGCTCCGTCGCGATCGCTCCCCGGAGCTGAAGAACGGGGAGAGCCGTATGTAAACACGGCTTCCCGGTGCTTCACTGTGGCGGCGCATCGATCGTGTCATCCCCTTTATAGGGGAGACACAATCGATGACGTCAGTCCTACAGCCACACCCCCTACAGTTGTAAACACACACTAGGTGCACCCTAACTCCTACAGCGCCCCCTGTGGTTAACTCCCAAACTGCAACTGTCATTTTCACAATAAACAATGCAATTTAAATGCATTTTTTGCTGTGAAAATGACAATGGTCCCAAAAATGTGTCAAAATTGTCCGAAGTGTCCGCCATAATGTCACAGTCACGAAAAAAATCGCTGATCACCGCCATTAGTAGTAAAAAAAAAATAATTAATAAAAATGCAATAAAACTATCCCCTATTTTGTAAACGCTATAAATTTTGCGCAAACCAATCGATAAACGCTTATTGCGATTTTTTTTACTAAAAATAGGTCGAAGAATACGTATCGGCCTAAACTGAGGAAAAAAAATGTTTTTATATATGTTTTTGGGGGATATTTATTATAACAAAAAGTAAAAAATATTGAATTTTTTTCAAAATTGTCACTTTATTTTTGTTTATAGCGCAAAAAATAAAAACCGCAGAGGTGATCAAATACCACCAAAAGAAAGCTCTATTTGTGGGGAAAAAAAGGACGCCAATTTTGTTTGGGGGCCACGTCGCATGACCGCGCAATTGTCTGTTAAAGCGACGCAGTCCCGAACTGTAAAAACACCTTGGGTCTTTAGGCAGCATTTTGGTCCGGGGCTTAAGTGGTTAAATATTGTACCTGCTGGGTGTCTATAGTATGCCTGTGAAAACGTCTTTGAGAACCCAGGTCTTGCCCGAGGGAACATGTATCAATGGACAAAAAATTATACATGCCTCACTGTGCTATTATACATGCCTCACTGTGCCATCATTACATGCCTCACTGTGCCATTATTACATGCCGCACTGTGCCATTATTACATGCCTCACTGTGCCATTATTACATGCCTCACTGTGCTATTATACATGCCTCACTGTGCTATTATACATGCCTCACTGTGCTATTATACATGCCTCACTGTGCCATATTTACATGCCTCACTGTGCCATTATACACGCCCCACTGTGCCATTATTACATGCCTCACTGTGCCATCATTACATGCCTCACTGTGCCATTATTACATGCCTCACTGTGCCAGTATTACATGCCTCACTGTGCCATTATACATGCCTCACTGTGCCATTTTTACATGCCTCACTGTGCCATTATACACGCCTCACTGTGCCATTATTACATGCCTCACTGTGCCATCATTACATGCCTCACTGTGCCATTATTACATGCCTCACTGTGCCAGTATTACATGCCTCACTGTGCCATTATACATGCCTCACTGTGCCATTTTTACATGCCTCACTGTGCCATTATACACGCCTCACTGTGCCATTATTACATGCCTCACTGTGCCATTATTACATGCCTCACTGTGCCATTATTACATGCCTCACTGTGCCATTATACATGCCTCACTGTGCCATTATTACATGCCTTACTGTGCCATTATACATGCCTCACTGTGCCATTATTACATGCCTCACTGTGCCATTATACATGCCTCACTGTGCCATTATTACACGCCTCACTGTGCCATTATACACACCTCACTGTGCCATTATTACATGCCTCGCTGTGCCATTATACTCCTGCTATACAATACACATTCCTTTAGTCAGACTTTCTGGCCCGGATTCAGAAAGGACTTACGACGGCGTATCTCCAGATACGCCGTCTTAAGTCCAAATGACCGCCGTCGTATCTATGCGCTGATTCATAAAGGCAGTTACGCCTGAATTTGGCCAAGATACGACCGACGTAAGTCTCTTACGCCGTTGTATCTTGGGTGCATATTTACGCTGGCCGCTAGGGGCGCTTCCGTAGATTTACACGTCGAATATGCAAATGACCTAGATACGCCGATTCAGAAACTTGCGCCCGTCGGATTTAGCTACGCTGTTTAGGTAAGGCGTATGTCCGGCGTAAGTTTACCCCTCATAAAGCAGGGGTAAGTCATGTTAAGGTATGGACGTCGGAAACGTCGGAACAGCGTCGTATTTTATGCCGTTTGCGTAAGTCGTACGTGATTGGGGCGGGGCGTAATTTACGTTCACGCCGACAAAGCATTGAGCCGACATATCTTAGGGTGTATTTGCGACATGATTCTGAGCATACGCGCGCATGCGCCGTTCGATCGGACATGCATTTACATGGGGTCACGCTTCATTACAATACAACACGCCCACTGCCTTGCTACTTTGAATTACGCAGGCTTACGCCGGCCCATTTACGATACGCCGACGTAAGTTTGGGAGCAAGTGCTTTCTGAATACAGTACTTGCCTCTCAATGTTACGTCGGCGTAGCGCATAGGAGATGCGTTACGCCCGCTCAAAGATACAACAATGTATCTGAATCGCGGCCTTTGACTCCTATTTTAATTAACTAGAGCTGGCAAGTCAGACATCTCACAATCCACATCTATCATCAATAGAACTTCACACAATACAGTGTTAATTAGCATCACACAATTAAAAGGTCTTTAGAAGCCAGACTAAGGTTTAGTTTACATGACAGTAGCAGACTTAATTACCCCCTTAACAGTCTGTGTTCCCACATGAATGAATCACTCTATTGACCGGTTGGGTTTAGAATCAACAACCTGTAATATTTCAAGATATCCTGCAATACATTGTGAATTATCATTACTGTCCCATCTCATGTAATCCAAGATATCATTTCTCAGTCATCCTATGCCCCTAGTGGACATAGGATGACCCTAGACACAAGAGTCATTGGTGAAGCTGAAACAGGAGTACCCCACACTCTGCAAAAGCCTCTGGGTCCCACGGCCCTCCCGTTACACTGACCATTCGGGCACTCGGGCACTGCCCGAGGGCCCCATGCCACTAGGGGGCCCATCAGGGTTGCCAGCCTCGGTAAAACCAGGGACAGTATGTAAAAATCTGTGTTTTTAAAAAACATCCCAAGAATATAGCTGCCCCGCCTCTCCAGTACCTTTTCAGTGTGTGTATGTATACTGTGTGTGTAAATTGTGTGTATGTGTGAGCATACTGTGTATGTATACTGTATGTGAGTGTGTGTATACTGTGTGGTCCAGTGTTGCCAACCTGCCAGATTGCTGGCATTTCACAAAAGTTACGAAATTTAATTTTTAGGTGCAAATTTCTGTATTTAGGCTACAAACAAGTACAAGTACTAGTAGGCAAATAGCATGTGATTTAAGTTAGATATTAAGGTGGAAAAAAAAACATATTTTAGTTATTTTTGATATAATAAGGCAAATTATTTAGTCATATCACCCCCTGCCTCCATCCCCCTCTGCCACCAACACCCCCTGCCTTCACCCCCCTCTGCAGTGCCACCATCTCCCTCAACCTCTAATCTCCCCCAGGCCCCTGCCTCCATAATCCCCTGCCTCCATCCCCCTCTACGGTGCCACCAACGACCCCTGTCTCCATCCCCCACCCTCTGCTGTGCCAGTGCCATCATCCCCCTCTGCGGTGCCACCAACACCCCCTGCCTCCAATCACCCCCTGCCTCCAATCTTCCCTGCTTCCATTGCCCCCTGCCTCCATCCCCCTCTGCGGTGCCACCGCAGCCACCATCATCCCCTGCCTCCAATCACCCCCTGCCTCCAATCTTCATGCGCAGTTCCAAGCCGAACCAATCTCGGCAATTTTTACTGGCACAGTCCCGCAACCACGGACATTTCCGAACGGGGGAAAAAGTGCCCGTTTTTACGAACTGTCCATAAAAATACGGACGATTGGCAACACTGGTGTGGCCCCATAATCTATTGCCTGGGGGCCCCATAATCTCCTATTGCCCAGAGCCCACTAATCTCCTATTGCCCGGGGGGCCCCATGAGTTGTCAGTCCGCCCCTGACCAGTGACATGACACTGATTACTGCTCCTGATTACAGGGAGCAGTAGATCACTGTCCTGTCACTAGGCAGAACAGGGAAATTGTTTACATAGGCATCCCCCTGTTCTGTCATTTCGTGACATGATCGCGGGACACCTGGCGGACATCGAGTCCGCGGGTCCCACCGGCATGGTCACGGAGACCGCGGCAGGCGCGTGCGGTGCCGGTGGCGGATTGAAAGCAATGTACCTTTGCCTGCCCGTGCCATTCTGCTGACGTATGAGGCAGTCGGAAAGCGGTTAATTAAACATGATCTGTGTTTGATCAGATGCTTTGAAATCTAGCTAGCTGAAATCTAATAGACCCCTGATGTCTCAATAAAGAATCAAACAGATCGCGATCTGCCCGTATTGCGTAGAAAAGCACAGAAACTCAGTGATGACGCCACTGGGACCAAAATGTAATGCAAACAGAAAAGTTTTATTCAATCATTTCATTAGACTGGTAATCAGGGGCAAAGGAGGAACTACGGAAAGGCAAAAAAAAATAAGCAAATTAAACTTTGGCTTTAATATCCTTAGAAGTGGATAAATATTACAGTACTACAAATCCTGAAGTCTCGCAGGTATTTTCAAAGTAGCCACAGCAGGATCCTCTTCTGGCTCTCCATCTGAAATACACTCGCAGCCTTTTGTTTCTATCTTATCAGTCGTTGCCAGAAAATTAAAGTCAAAGACACTTATGAATCATCTTCCGTCATCTGTATAGCCGGTGCCCGTGGGTCACCCGGAGAAGTCCCCGGACGAGCCGAGAAACAAACAAATGCCACAGGAGTGTGCAAGGAGATAGCGCCGAGGAGCGGAGATTTGAGTAATTCGGCAGGGGAATGCTTTCAATGAGCAAAGAACAAAATTGAAAATGCAAATTGGGAACTGGGCCACCTTCGAAAGATTATGGTTTTAATAAACCAACAGAGATAACTATGTGAGATAGAAGAGATAATATTTTCTTTTTCATCATTGCCAGTGGGTACCATGTGACCTGGACCTATGAAATTCTTTTATTTAGATAAATTATAACAAAACAGATATGAAATGTCTATCCCCCCACCACCTCTCCTCTCACCTTTCCTGCGCCATTCATATCCTTCTCTACAGATTGGAAGAAGATCTCAGATGTTGCAACCCCGATTCGCTACCAGCAATGGCCATGCTAGCTGAGAGTCTCTAGCACCATGCACCTGCAACAAGATCGAGATTGGGCACCACACCTGTAATGTGGAGGAACTCCACCATCTTGGTCATTCATAGTGATAGGCCGAACACTCCCCGGTTCGGTTTGCACTAGAACTCCCCAACATGGAAAAAGTTCAGACACGAACATCGAATACTATTAAAGTCTATGAGATCCGAACTCAAAAAATTAAAAGTTCCTGTTTTGAAGGCTTATATGCAAGTTATTGGCCATAAAATGGGTGTGGGTGTCTGTGTACTGCCCTGGGGGACATGTATCAATGTACAATTTTTTTTAAAGGGGTTGTAAAGCTTCGTGGCTTTTCCCCTTAATGCATCGTATGCATTAAGCTGAAAAAACACCTTGCACTCTCGGGCCCCCCAGCCCCCCCCCCTGTTTTACTTACCTGAGGCACGGAACTCCATGGGCGCGATCCCGCAAGGGTTTCCCCCAGCTTGAGACGACTCTTCATTGGAGATTGGTAGCAGCACAGCCATTGGCTCCCGCTGCTGTCAATCAAATCAAGGATGCAGCGTGCGGGGCCGAGTGATACACTTGGCGGCTGTAGCATGGGAGTGCACCCGAAAGCTAACCCCCTTGAGAGAGAGCTTCCCAGAACAGGGGTTAGCTCTTGCGGGGAGGAGCCGAGACAGCTACCGTGGGACCCCAGAAGGTGAGGATCGGGCCACTCTGTGCAAAACTAACTGCACAGTGGAGGTAAGAATGGTATGTTTGTTATTTTAAAAGAAAAATACTTTTACAACCCCTTTAAATATTGTTTTTAAAGGAGCAGTGATTTTAATGATGCTTAAAGTGAAACAATACAAAAAATCCTTTAAATATAGTGCCTTGGGGGTCCCCTTAGTCTGCCTGTAAAATGGCACATGTGTACCATGTATAGAACCTGCTGCAGCAAAAATTACATATATATAAAAAAAAGAATGACATTTAAATAGTTTTTTTCTGACTGAAAGCCATTGCCACAATACAGAAACATTTTAAAAAACAGCGTGAGGGTCCCCCCAATACATACCTGGTCCTTTGGGTCTGGTATGGATTTTGAGGGGAACCCCATGCCAAAATCCATACCAGACCCTTATTCGAGCATGCAGCCTGCAGGCCAGGAAAGGAATGGATTTTAGGGGGACCCCACGCTGTTTTTTTTTAAATTTAGGCGTGGGGTTTCCCTTAGAATCCATAGCAGACCCAAAGGGACTGGTATGGATTGGAGGGGAGACTTCGATGCCATTTTTTTTCCATTTAGCTAAGCAGGGACTCCCATTGATAGCTGATGTCTCATCTGTTGTTAAGGACGCTTGGACTCGCCCCAAAAATTCGGGCGTTCGGAGAACACCAAAACAGGCGCTGTTCGGGGCCGAACCGGTGCTCGGCCAGAACAGCTCACCCATCTTTAGTCATTCATATTTACCCGGCCTAAGGCCCACCTCCAGAAGTAAAGGAATGTCCACACATTCAGCCTTTTTAAGGCTTACTGTGACAGTAAGGGCTCATTTACACTTGTTTTGATTTTAACACACATTAAGCGCCTGAATTTTTGATGCTTCTGTAAAGTTTTCACGAAGCTTGGCAAATGCCCTGTATGCGTTGATTTTCTATTTGTTTTAAAGGGGCCCAGTAGTACCCCCAGTTCAGTAATACCCCAAATCAGCAGATCCCCAGCTTGATAGTATCCTTGTTCAGCATTTTCCCCTACTCAGTAGTACCCCCAACTCTGCTGATTCCCCATTCAGTAGTACTCCCATCTCTGCTGATCCCCCTCTCAGTAGAAACCCCAAGCTCTCCTGATCTCCCACTTCGTAGCAACCCACCAGCTTTGCTGAGCCTCTGGTTTTCTGATCTTCCTCTCTCTCTAGTCCCCACTCACCTTCAGCTACAGTGTTCCCATGTTGCGCACCATGTGTACCATCTGCTAGTGGCTCCACTCAAGTCTGGACCCCGGTCACATTCCAGTAGCTCCACGCTGCACACCAGATGTGATGTCTGCACCAGACACATCCAGAATACAGTGCCTTAAAAAAGTATTCATACCCCTTGAAATTTTCCACATTTTGTCATGTTACAACCAAAAACATAAAGGTATTTTATTGGGATTGTATGTGATAGACCAACACAAAGTGGCACATGATTGTGAAGTGGAAATGTTTTTCAATTTTCTTTTTACAAATAAATAGTGTGGCGTGCATTTGTATTCAGCCTCCTTCACTTTTGTACCCCTAACTAAAATCTAGAACAACCAATTGCATTCAGAAATCACCTGATTAGTAAATAGTGGGCCCCTGGAAGAAGTAATATTTTATGAAACGGACGCAGGGCGGGGCGGCGCGCTGTCGTCACCCAAGAGCTCCAAATGTTCCCCCAGTGGACGGGTGTCTGGGAATTTGTGTACTGGCCGACACATCAGATTCGAGGCATTTTTTTACGGCATGTTTGTAAGTGCAATACAACTTTTAATAAATCTTTTTTACTCATTTAATGCGCTATGTGGAGCTGTTATTGTTTTTCACATGGTGGGCATTGATGTTGGTGAAGTTTAATCACTTGTGGATGAGACCCAATGTTAAGGATCGTATCTGTCTGAACTGCAAGACTGGGAGTGACTACCTATTATATGCTGTTCATGATCCCCTGTCATATGGGATCATGGCGATTTGGTAAGGAGCCAATCTATAGTTCGGTGGAGGATACATCACTTTTCTTTGGACACGTTTTCAACAGATTTTGGAACTTAGCACAGATCATGGTTGTTTTTTATTTCATGTGATAAACATTTATGGACTTTATTGCTACAATATTTGCTTTATTTATATGTCTATATATATTTTTATTTGGTTAATATTTATTGATCTAATGATATGATCTGAAATTTTTTTTTGATGTTTATTTATCACCGTTTTACTGTTATTGAGGGACTTGAGAGTGCTATATAGTGCCCGCTAGTGGCTATCAACCTCTCTTGTTTTTTGGTATATTAGTGATTTATATATACCATCATATATCACATAGTTTATGATTTATATCAACATATATCACATAGTTTTGTGTGTTTTGTGATTCAAACATTTGTTTTACATGGTTTAGAGGTAGCGAGATTTATATTTTTTTCACTGTTTGTTTTTTGTATCTATTGTTTACATGGTAATCGCAGCTCTCGGATTGAATAGACTGCGATTTCATTGCAGTTTTTCTTTCTTTCTTGTTTGTTTAGTATTTAGCGCAGTTTATTTCCAATTTCCAATTTTCAGACGAGAAAACTGCCCAAAAAAACGCCGGACAAAAAAAGAGAACCTGCTCTCTTTTTTCCCACCGGGATTCCCGGCGGACTTTTTCCCGGTGGAAAACCCGACCATGTGTACGAGAAAACCGTCCGCTTTTGGCAGTTTTCCTGTCGGAAAAACTCAGATGGAGCATACACGCGGCCGGAAATCTCTCATCTGAATTTTCCCGTCGGAAAACACGCTCGTGTGTACGGTAGAGAGCAAGGTCCGTCGGAAATTCCTGTCGGCATTTTCGATGGACCTTGACCCGTCGGGAATCCCGTCCGTGTGTACAGGGCATTAGAGTCTGCAAAAGACTTGATACTGGGGCGGAGGTTCACCTCATTTAATGTCCTGGGGGGATCTCCTGATTTTTGTTAGAAAATCAAAAGAAAGCGCTTAAAAAAATAAAGTAAAAAATGTTAACAAATTTCTACTATGGGCAGCTTTTGTCAGGGTTGTGACAGGCTCGTTCTCGTAACCCGTTGGCGTTCGCACCTATACCTGCGTGTGCATTTCTCACGTTTTCATATTACATTATTTGGCTTTAGCTGAAGGCTCATGCAAGCATCTTAAGCCAACGAAGATGAAAAACAGAATAATTACAAAAAGTGTAGAGGCTGTCAGTCTCCTAGAAACCCTCGGTTTCGTTTTATTCCTTAATTTTCACACTATTAATGCAATTTCCTGTGGCTACGGCTTCTCCTCAGCCAGCTGCCTTGCTGTCAGCTTCATGTGGGCACATCTCCCTCTAGAGATTGCGCTCAGACTTCAGACAATTGTAGCTAAAGAATATGCCGCGTCATTCTCACTGGAGTCTATAAAATCAAATCAACTAGCATAAACAAAAGGGAAAAAAAAGAAAGAAAAAGAGTTTGATTTGGCACATTAATGATTCATTTGCAAACAAATCAAATATTTAAAAAGTTGCATTATGCAACACTCACCATTTTTTACTTTATTTTATCTGACATGATGACCACTAGTGCAGCAATCTTAAAGTGGGAGTAAACTCCAATGCACAATTTTTGCTGGAAATATCTCTTAAACATTCACCGTTTAGGACAGTGGGTCTCAACCCTGTCCTCAAGTACCCCAACAGGTCATGTTTTGGGACTTTCTCTTAGATAAAATAGATGTCCAAAATACCAAACCAATGACTCTTGTACTGGCCATTGGGACTAACGAGAGCTTAGTGGGCCGGTTTGAGTGACAGCTTGTCAAAGTAGTGTCCTCCACCCATCATGGTGTCCCACTGTGTCCTCCACCCCCCATGGTGTCCCACTGTGTCCTTCACGTCCCCCTCCCATGGTGTCCCCCACCCCCCCCCCCCCAGTGTCCCACTGTGTCCTCCACCCCCCATGGTGTCCCACTGTGTCCTCCACCCCCCATGGTGTCCCACTGTGTCCTTCACGTCCCCCTCCCATGGTGTCCCCCTGTGTCCTCCACCCCCCCCCCCCCCAGTGTCCCACTGTGTCCTCCACCCCCCATGGTGTCCCACTGTGTCCTCCACCCCCCATGGTGTCCCACTGTGTCCTTCACCCCCCCCCCCATGGAGTCCCCCTGTGTCCTTCACTCCCCACAATGTCCCACTGTGTCCTCCACCCCACCACGGTGTCCCACTGTGCCCTCCACCCCCCATGGTGCCCCACTGTGTCCTTCACCCCCTCCATGGTGTCCTCTACCCCCCCATGGTGTCCCCCTGTGTCCTCAACCCCCATGCTGTCTCGCTGTGAACTCCACCCCCCCAGTGTGTCCCACTGTGTCCCCCCTGGTGTCCCACTGTGTCCTCCGCCCCCCCATGCTGTCCCCCTGTGCCCACCCCCCAACAGTATACATACTGGGGTAGATTCAGGAAGCAATTACGCCTGCGTATCCATAGATACGCAGCGTAATTGCTAAGTAGCGCCGGCGTATCTACTTTCTGTATTCAGAAAGCTTGATACGCCGACTGTAGCCTAAGATACCACTGGCATAAGGCTCTTATGCCGTTGTATCTTAGGGTGCATTCTGACGCTGGCCGCTAGGTGGTGCACCCGTAGTTGTCAGCGTAGAGTATGCAAATTGCATACTAACGCCGATTCACAAACGTACGCGCGCCTGGCGGTCGTTTTTTACATCGTTTGCGTACGTCGTTTTTGCCGTAAGGCTGCTCCTGCTATTAGGAGGCGCAGCCAATGGTAAGTATGGACGTCGTTCCCGCGTCGCGATTTTCAAAATTTGCGTTGTTTGCGTAACTCGTTCACGTCGAAGCCAATGACGTCCTTGCGACGTCATTTACCGCAATGCACGTCGGGAAATTTTCCCGACGGAGCATGCGCAGTACGTTCGGCGCGGGAACGCGCCTAATTTAAATTATCCACGCCCCTACGGGATCATTTAAATTACGCGCGCTTACGTCGGCCCCTTTTACGAAACGCCGCCGCAAATTACGGAGCAAATGCTTTGTGAATGAAGCGTAGCTCCAGTAATTTACGGAGGCGTAGCGTAAAAACGGTAAGCTGCGCCGCCGTAGCAGTGCGCGCCCCTACCTGAATCTGGGCCACTGTTTTTGTGCGTGTTTACTAAATTAAAGTGGGCCGGTCTGGATGATGCCCAGGGCCAACCTTTTTTTCCCAGTCCAGCCCTGCTGCAAGATAAAGAAAAACCTGTAAACATGGCCTGTTGGGGGTACTCGAGGACAGGGCTGAGAACCACTGGTTTAGGAGATACACTATATTACCAAAAGTATTGGGACACTTCACTTTACACGCACATGAATTTTAATAGTATCCAGTCAAGGTCAGTCAAGTTCCTTCACCCCAAACTCGCTCATCCATGTCTTTATGGACCTTGTTTGGTGCACTTGTCCAAATAATTTGGTGGAGGGGGGATTATGGTGTGGGGTTGTTTTTCAGGGGTTGGGCTTGGCCCCTTAGTTCCAGCAAAGGAAACTCTTAAGATGTCAGAATACCAAGACACATGAACTTTAATAGCATCCCAGTCTTAGTCCGTAGGGTTCAATATTGAGTTGGCCCCGCCCTTTACAGCTATAACAGCTTCAACTCTTCTGGGAAGGCCGTCCACAAGGTTTAGGAGTGTGTCTATGGGAATTGTGACGGATCTCAGATACCCCAGGTGGGCACATCCGCCAGACTTGTGTCTCCTGTCCTCCAAACGCACCCGCAGCCTGCAGATTTGCCATATCCAGCCCTTAACAGTTAGGGACGGAGGAGGGGACAAGGAACAACCAATGGGAACTGAACATTTGTACATTGAAACAGGCTACAGATAAACATAGTGGGCCAGATTCAGATACAAGATACGACGGCGTATCTCCTGATACGCCATCGTATCTCTGAGTTGCGGTGTCATATCTATGCGCCTGATTCATAGAATCAGTTACGCATAGATTTCCCTAAGATCCGACTGGCGTAAGTATCTTACACCGTCGTATCTTAGGCTGCATATTTACGCTGGCCGCTAGGTGGCGCTTCCGTATAGTTCCGCAAGGAATATTCTAATTAGGTATTTACGCCGATTTAGAAACGTACGTCCGGCCGGCGCATTTTTTTACGTAGTTTACGATAGGCTTTTTCCGGCGTAAAGTTACCCCTGCTATATGAGGCGTAGCTAATGTTAAGTATGGACGTTGTTCCCGCGCCGAGTTTTGAAATTTTTATGTCGTTTGCGTAAGTCTTTCGCGAATAGGGCTGTACGTAAGTCTAAAGCAATGACGACTTGCGACGTCATTTCGAGCATGCGCACTGGGATTTTTTCACGAACGGCGCATGCGCCGTTCACAAAAAACGTATAATACGCGGGGTCATCTTAAATTTATATAAAACACGCCCACAGCATCCCCATTTGGATTAGGCGGGCTTACGCCGGCCCACATACGTTACGCCGCCGTAACTTAGGGCGCAAGTTCTTTCTGAATACGGAACTTGCGCCCAAATTTACGGCGGCGTAACGTATCTGAGATACGTTACGCCCGCAGAAAGATCCGCTCATCTTTCTGAATCCAGCCCAATGAGATTATTTAACCACTTCCCGACCGCCGCATGTATATGTACGTCCAAATGGGCGTACATGTACGTCCTTGCCTTTCCGCGGGTCGGGGGTCCGATCGGGACCCCCCCCGCTACATGTGGTCGGGTTCCCTCGGGGAGCGATCCGGGACGACGGCGCGGCTATTTGTTTATAGCCGCTCCGTCGCGATCGCTCCCCGGAGCTGAAGAACGGGGAGAGCCGTGTGTAAACACAGCTTCCCCGTGCTTCACTGTGGCAGCGCATCGATCGAGTGATCCCTTATATAAGGGAGACTCGATCGATGACGTCAGTCCTACAGCCACACCCCCCTACAGTTGTAAACACACACTAGGTGAACCCTAACTCCTAAAGCGCCCCCTGTGGTTAACTCCCAAACTGCAACTGTCATTTTCACAATAAACAATGCAATTTAAATGCATTTTTTGCTGTGAAAATGACAATGGTCCCAAAAATGTGTCAAAATTGTCCGAAGTGTCCGCCATAATGTCGCAGTCACGAAAAAAATCGCTGATCGCCGCCATTAGTAGTAAAAAAAAAAAATTTTATAAAAATGCAATAAAACTATCCCCTATTTTGTAAACGCTATAAATTTTGCGCAAACCAATCGATAAACGCTTATTGCGATTTTTTTTTACCAAAAATAGGTAGAAGAATACGTATCGGCCTAAACTGAGGGAAAAAAAATTGTTATATATGTTTTTGGGGGATATTTATTATAACAAAAAGTAAAAAATATTGCATTTTTTTCAAAATTGTCGCATTATTTTTGTTTATAGCGCAAAAAATAAAAACCGCAGAGGTGATCAAATACCACCAAAAGAAAGCTCTATTTGTGGGAAAAAAAGGACGCCAATTTTGTTTGGGAGCCACGTCGCACGACCGCGCAATTGTCTGTTAAAGCGACGCAGTGCCGAATCGCAAAACCTGGCCTGGGCCTTTAGCTGCCTAAAGGTCCGGGGCTTAAGTGGTTAATGAGATTACTGAACCCAATCATTTGGAGGTGGGTACTGTACTCATACTTTTCACCATAAAGTGCATATCCACTGTATATTTATCCGTTCGGCAAATTCAGCCTTGGCCCTTTTTATAAGGAAAGAAAAGAAAAGCTGACTCATTTAAACACCTTTTACTTTTGATTAAATCTTTGCTATTTCTGATTAATATCAATGATGAAATTACACGCTCTCTTGTAGGAACCGGCGATTGTTAAGTCCCCTTTTTTTAAAATACTCTTTTCCGCTTGAGCTGATATTTTGTTTAAATCCAAAACCTATTTAAAAACCTGTCGCCCAAAGATGCCTCTTAATTAATCTTCCACCGGAATTCTTACTGTAGTCGAGTTCTCTGCGCTTGAACTTATGACACTTTATCAATCACTCCGGCGTTGTGATGTAGAATTCGCAGACAGAAAGATGAATGAGCGCGGCGGCGCAGCGTTTTGATAAGTAAGTTAATTTTAAAATATTGTAAATAAGTAAATCGCAAGAACAGAACAGGGAGATAGGCAGTCGCATTGGCGGCCGTCTGTAATTAATTTGGAAAGAGCAGAAAAACGTTAATGGAGTCGGGTCAGGATTCCGCGTCAGGTTCTTGCAGGGAAGAATGGAGTAAGAAGGGCCAATTACAGATCCTGTCAGTGGTAGGAGTCTTCCAACAAAAACACATTCCACAATATGGTAATTAATAGTTTCTCATGTATTTGTCATGTGCTGTGATGTTTGAGCCTCTTTATTAAGACAGGTTCGTTAAAAGGAAAAAAGAAAAAAAAAAGCGATTTGTAGTTAAAGGTAAAATCAATAAATACGCTTTATCAATATATTAATAGGTAGATTCAGTAAGAGTTAGGCCGGCTTATCAGTAGATAAGCCGACCTACCTCAGAATCAACGCCAACTTATGTTTAAGCGTATTCACAGAGATACGCTTACACATATCTAAGATACGACGGCTTGCGCCGTCCTATCTTAGATTGCAATATTTTGGATGGCCGCTAGGTGGCGCTTCCATTGCGGTCGACGTAGAATATGTAAATGAGTAGATACGCCGATTCACAAACGTACGCCCGGCCGACGCAGTACTTTTACGCCATTTACGTAAGAGATAGGCCGCGTAAAGTTAGAGCTGGGCCCTATTGGAATAGTAATGTCAAGTATGACCGCCGTTCCCACGTCGAAATTCTAATTTTTTACGTTGTTTGCGTAAGTCCTCCGTGAATCGGGATTTACGTTGTTTACGTCCACGTCAAATTCAATAGGCCCATGCGGCGTACTTAGCCGCAATTCACACTGGGAAATGTAGGCGCCCGGCGCAAAAAACGTAAAAAAAGGTAAGGTCAAGCCCCATTATCATACAACACGCCCCCCTCAAACACATTTGAATTAGGCGCCCTTACGCCCGCCGATTTAGGCTACGCCGCCGTAACTTAGCAGGTAATTACGTACATTGTGAATCATGTACTTGCCTAGCTAACTTACGGCGCCGTAGCTTAAATGCCTTAAGCTACGCCGCCGCAAAGTTAGGCATAGGTACCTGAATCTACCTAATAAGTCTAGGTTCACATCTATGCAGTTGCGATTGATGCATTTTCAGGCACGTTTTGCGTTTTTTTTTTTCACAATCCAAGGTCGTTTTGAGTTTTTAACCACTTCCCGCTCGGTCAATAACAGATTGACATCCGGAAGTGGTTCTGTTATCCTGACTGGATGTCATATGACGTCCAGCGAGATAACATGCTGGCGCGTGGCCGATCGGGGCACGCAGCGCGGCGATCGCGAGTGCGGCATTTCAGTCTGACACGCTGCATCTCCGATAGTGATAAGAAGCCTCTGTCAGAGGCTTCTTACCACGTGATCACAGCTGATCATGGAGAGAACCAGGAAGTGCTGGTAAACGGCATTTCTCGGTTCGCGCTGACAGGGAGAACCGATCAGAGCCGAACGGCGGCTCTCCCTGTCAGAAGGGGGGTCTGTGCTGATAGTCAGCACATTGATTATCAGAACAGTTCCATTAGATGTGCCAAAAAAGTACCCAGACAGTGCCCCTTAAGATTGCTTATCAGTGCCCAATAAAGTGCCAATCAGTGCCAGTCAGTGCCCATCACATTGCCAATCAGTGCCCTACAGTAACACCTGTCAAAACCTCATAAGTACTCATCATCAGTGCTGCCCATCAGTGCCACCTGCCAGTGCCACCTGTCAGTGCCGCCTGTCAGTGCCCATCTTAGCCGCTTGTCAGTGCCCATTGGTGCCGCCCATCAGTGCCACCTATCAGTTCCCATGACTGCCGCCTATCAGTGCCGCCTATTGGTGCCCATCAATTCTACATATCAGTGCCACCTTAGCAGTGCCAACTCATCGCTGCCCATCAGTGCCACCTCATCTGTGCCCGTTAGTGAAGGAGAAAACAACATTTTATAACCAAAATGAAGAAAAACTTAAAAAAAACTGTCTTTAGTTTGTTTAGCAAAAAATAAAAACCGCAGAGGTGATCAAATACCACCAAAAGAAAGCTCTATTTTTAGGAAGAAAATTTAGTTTGGGTACAGTGTTGTATGACCGTGCAATTGTCATTCAAATTGTCCTGGGCAGGAAGGGGCGAAAATGCCCGGTATTGACGTGGTTAAAGTGGTTGTAAACCCTTACAGACCACTTTGACCTACGGGTGCAAGAAATATCTCCTTAACCTACACGGTTAAGGAGATATTTGCAAGAAAGATGGCACCGATGTATGCGGCGCATGCGCCGTAGACAACGGCGCGCAGGTGCACTGAGCGTGCCGTTACTAACGACGACCATGCCGTTAGTGGCGGCTCCTGCGCGCATGCGCGGGAGTGACGTCATCGCTGCTCCGGCCAGTCACAGTGCTGGAGCAGCGATACCCGGAAGTCACTCCGGGTATCATGGCGGCGACAGAGGAGGTGTCCGTGGACCGCTGCGGGGACTTCGTTCGTATGCTATGCATATTAGCTCATTATGCCTTTGTCTTGCAGGGTTTTTTTGTTTTAAGAGAGGGTTTAATTCCTCTTTAAACCCATGTTTTTGCATGCAGTTTTCATGCATTTTCAGTTTTGTTTTTTTTGTCCTTTTAAAAACACTGGGCTATATTCAGATCTTTAGATCTGCGTAATCTGATTTACGTTACGCAGACGCATGTTTTTGAGGCAAGTGCTTTATTCAGAAAGCACTTGCCTGTAAAGTTGCGGCGGCGTAGCGTAAATCCCCCGGCCGAATTCAAATTCGGCGGGTAGGGGGCGTGTAAAATTTAAATCAGGCGCGTCCCCGCGCGGAACGAACTGCGCCGTTCCAAATGACGTCGCAAGGTCGTCATTGCTTTCGACGTGAACGTAAATTACGTCCAGCCGTAGTCGCGAACGACTTACGCAAACAACTTAAAATTTCACAACTCTGCGCGGGAACGACGGCCATACTTAACATTAGCTACCCCTCATATAGCAGGGGTAAATATACGCCGGAAAAAGCCGAACGCAAACGACGTAAATAAAAAAGCGACGGGCGGGCGTTCGTTTCTGAATTGGCGGAAATCGGAATTTGCATATTCCTCACTTAAAAAACCGAAGCGACACCTAGCGGCCAGCGGGATATTGCAGCCTAAGATCCGACGGTGTAAGTCACTTACACCAGTCGGATCTAAGGGAGATCTATGCGTAATTGATTCTTATGAATCAGTCGCATAGATCCGACCGTCGGATCTCAGAGATACGACGGCGTATCAGGAGATACGCCGTCGTATCTTTTTGTAAATCTGGCCCACTGGTGGAGGATCTGGAGAATGAAGATATCAGTGGAGAAAGCAGCGATAGAAAACATCAGTGGAGGAAGCGGAAATAGAAGACATTGGTGGAGAGGATATGGAGAAAGAAGATATCAGTGGAGGATATGGAGAAAGAAGATATCAGTGGAGGAAGTGGAGATAGAAGACATCAGTGGAGGATCTGGAGAAAGAAGATATCAGTGGAGGATATGGAGAAAGAAGATATTGGTGGAGGAAGTGGAGATAGAAGACATCAGTGGAGGATCTGGAGAAAGAAGATATCAGTGGAGGAAGCGGAGATAGAAGACATCAGTGAAGGATCTGGAGAAAGAAGATATTGGTGGAGGAAGTGGAGATAGAAGACATCAGTGGAGGATCTGGAGAAAGAAGATATTGGTGGAGGAAGCGGAGATAGAAGACATTGGTGGAGGATCTGGAGAAAGAAGATATCAGTGGAGGAAGTGGAGATAGAAGACATCAGTGGAGGATCTGGAGAAAGAAGATATTGGTGGAGGAAGTGGAGATAGAAGACATCAGTGGAGGATCTGGAGAAAGAAGATATTGGTGGAGGAAGTGGAGATAGAAGACATTGGTGGAGGATCTGGAGAAAGAAGATATCAGTGGAGGAAGTGGAGATAGAAGACATCAGTGGAGGATCTGGAGAAAGAAGATATTGGTGGAGGAAGCGGAGATAGAAGACATTGGTGGAGGATCTGGAGAAAGAAGATATCAGTGGAGGAAGTGGAGATAGAAGACATCAGTGGAGGATCTGAAGAAAGAAGATATTGGTGGAGGAAGTGGAGATAGAAGACATCAGTGGAGGATCTGGAGAAAGAAGATATTGGTGGAGGAAGTGGAGATAGAAGACATTGGTGGAGGATCTGGAGAAAGAAGATATCAGTGGAGGAAGTGGAGATAGAAGACATCAGTGGAGGATCTGGAGAAAGAAGATATTGGTGGAGGAAGCGGAGATAGAAGACATTGGTGGAGGATCTGGAGAAAGAAGATATCAGTGGAGGAAGTGGAGATAGAAGACATCAGTGGAGGATCTGGAGAAAGAAGATATTGGTGGAGGAAGCGGAGATAGAAGACATTGGTGGAGGATCTGGAGAAAGAAGATATCAGTGGAGGAAGTGGAGATAGAAGACATCAGTGGAGGATCTGGAGAAAGAAGATATTGGTGGAGGAAGCGGAGATAGAAGACATTGGTGGAGGATCTGGAGAAAGAAGATATCAGTGGAGGAAGTGGAGATAGAAGACATCAGTGGAGGATCTGGAGAAAGAAGACATTGGTGGAGGAAGCGGAGATAGAAGATATTGGTGAAGGAAGTGGATATAGAAAATATCGGTGGAGGAAGCGGAGAAAGAAGATATCAGTGGAGAAAGCAGCGATAGAAAACATCAGTGGAGGAAGCGGAAATAGAAGACATTGGTGGAGGATCTGGAGAAAGAAGATATCAGTGGAGGAAGCGGAGATAGAAGACATTGGTGGAGGACCTGGAGAAAGAAGATATCAGTGGAGGAAGTGGAGATAGAAGACATCAGTGGAGGATCTGGAGAAAGAAGACATTGGTGGAGGAAGCGGAGATAGAAGATATTGGTGAAGGAAGTGGATATAGAAAATATCGGTGGAGGAAGCGGAGAAAGAAGATATCAGTGGAGAAAGCAGCGATAGAAAACATCAGTGGAGGAAGCGGAAATAGAAGACATTGGTGGAGGATCTGGAGAAAGAAGATATCAGTGGAGGAAGCGGAGATAGAAGACATTGGTGGAGGACCTGGAGAAAGAAGATATCAGTGGAGGAAGCGGAGATAGAAGACATTGGTGGAGGACCTGGAGAAAGAAGATATCAGTGGAGGATCTGGAGATAGAAGACATCAGTGGAGGATCTGGAGAAAGAAGATATCAGTGGAGGAAGCGGAGATAGAAGACATCAGTGGAGGATCTGGAGAAAGAAGATATCAGTGGAGGAAGTGGATATAGAAAACATCGGTGGAGGAAGCGGAGAAAGAAGATATTGGTGAAGGAAGTGGATATAGAAAACATCGGTGGAGGAAGCGGAGAAAGAAGATATTGGTGAAGGAAGTGGATATAGAAAATATCGGTGGAGGAAGCGGAGAAAGAAGATATCAGTGGAGAAAGCAGCGATAGAAAACATCAGTGGAGGAAGCGGAAATAGAAGACATCAGTGGAGGATCTGGAGAAAGAAGATATCAATGGAGGAAGAGGAGATAGAAGACATTGGTGGAGGATCTGGAGAAAGAAGATATCAGTGGAGGAAGCGGAGATAGAAGACATCAGTGGAGGATCTGGAGAAAGAAGATATCAGTGGAGGATCTGGAGATAGAAGACATCAGTGGAGGATCTGGAGAAAGAAGATATCAGTGGAGGAAGTGGAAATAGAAGACATTGGTGGAGGATCTGGAGAAAGAAGATATCAGTGGAGGAAGCGGAGATAGAAGACATCAGTGGAGGATCTGGAGAAAGAAGATATCAGTGGAGGATCTGGAGATAGAAGACATCAGTGGAGGATCTGGAGAAAGAAGATATCAGTGGAGGAAGTGGAAATAGAAGACATTGGTGGAGGATCTGGAGAAAGAAGATATCAGTGGAGGAAGCGGAGATAGAAGACATCGGTGGAGGATCTGGAGAAAGAAGATATCAGTGGAGGATCTGGAGAAAGAAGATATCAGTGGAGGATCTGGAGAAAGAAGATACCAGTGGAGGAAGCGGAGATAGAAGACATTGGTGGAGGATCTGGAGAAAGAAGATATTGGCGGAGGAAACGGAGATAGAAGACATCAGTGGAGGGTCTGGAGAAAGAAGATATTGGTGAAGGAAGCGGAGAAAGGAGATATTAGTGAGCTTTATGTGGAGCTACGACGGGGAACATTCAAAATTTTGAATAAAGGACTTGTCAAAAACCATCCCTTGTTTTTTGTAACACTACACTGCTTTCTATTTGGTGAATGGGTAGAGGTACCCCATACTCATTCACATAAGGGGGGGGGGGTGAAATCCGGGGCCCCCCTTTCTTTAAGGGGGCTTCCAGATTCTGCAGACCACCATACCGCCAGGGCTGTGGGGACGAGACCCTTGTCTCCATCAACATGGGGACAAGGTGCTTTTGAGAGGTATCTTGATATAGCGTGGTCTTACCCATAGGTGTGCGCACAGGGTGTGCCAAGTGTGCCCAGGCACACCATAATCACCCTTTATAGCACAGATTCCCCCTACTTCCCTGGCTCCCTCCTTCCCCTGCAGTGCTACCAGCTTCCCTCCTCTCCCGCCAGCTGTTGATGCAAAGATGTTTTAGGATGAGTGGAGGAAGGGGCCGGTCAATATGTAATTGACCGTCCCCTTTCCTTTCTGAATGAACATCGTGAGTGATCAGTAGTGTGTGTTTGAGCTTTGGGGTGCACATCCTAATGCAACAGACTGCGCACACCTATGGTCTAACCCCAAAAGGGTAAGAGTCTTCCCTGCTCCACAGGGGATCAGTAGCCACAGGGGGTGATGCAAGCTGGACACATCCAAAGGGCCTTGGGTTCCTGCCTGTAATGGGCCATTGCTTTAATCTAGTGACTGTCAGATCTTCACAGTGATCCAGCTGGGTCTTGCAAGCGTGTGCTGGAGGAAGAAGAGTAGCTGTATATAGGGGGCAGATTCATGTAGCTTTTACGACGGCGTATCTCCCGTATCGTTACGCCGATTCAGCATTTTTCTGCTGGCGTAACGTATCTCCGATACGTTACGCCGCTCTAACTTTGGGCGCAAGTTCTGTATTCAGAAAGAACTTGCGCCCTTAGTTACGGCGGCGTAACGTATGTGTTGCGGCGTAAGACCGCCTAATTCAAATCGGGATGTAGGGGGCGTGTTTTATTTAAATTGCAGTTGACCCCGCGTATTTGACTTTTTTTTGAAAGGCGCATGCGCCGTCCGTGAAAAAATCCCAGTGCGCATGCTCCAAAATCCGCCGCAAAACATCATTGCTCTCAACGTGAACGTAAATTACGTCCAGCCCTATTCGCGAACGACTTACGCAAACAACGTAAAAATTTCAAAACTCGGCGCGGGAACGACGGCCATACTTAACATTAGCTACGCCTCATATAGCAGGGGTAACTATACGCCGAAAAAAGCCGAACGTAAACAACGTAAAAAAATGCGCCGGCGGGACGTACGTTTCTGAATCGCCGTATCTACCTAATTAGCATATTCCTCGCGTAAACATACGGAAGCGCCACCTAGTGGCCAGCCTGAAATTGCAGCCTAAGATACGACGGTGTAAGACACTAAGGCCTCGTACACACGAGGGGACATGTCTGATGAAAACGGTCCGCGGACCGTTTTCATCGGACATGTCCGCTCGGAGATTTCGGTCTGATGGTTGTACACACCATCAAACCGAAATCCCCGCGGACAGGATACGCGGTGACGTGGCCGCACCGTCGCCGCGACGATGACGCGGCGACGTGCGCGATCCTGGAAGGTCAATGCTTCCACGCATGCGTCAAACCACTTCGACGCATGCGAGGGCTTTCGGCCGAGCGGACATGTCCGGTGAGTCGTACAGACAACCGAACATGTCCGACGGACAGGCTTCCAGCGGACATGTTTCTTAGCATGCTACGAAACATTTGTCCGCTGGAAACCTGTCCGATCCGCCGGAAAATTGTACGGTCGGCCATACAGACGACCGAAAATGTCCGCGGGAACTGGTTCGGCGGACCAGTTTCAGCAGACATGTTCGGTCGTGTGTACGAGGCCTTAGGCCCCGTACACACGAGAGGATCGATCCGCTTGAATTGATCCGCGGATTGGTTTCAGCGGATAGATCCCCTGGTGTGTACGATCCAGCGGATATTTTTCCGCGGATATTTTTCCCGGGGATGGATTTCCAGCGGATCAAAATTTCTTAACATGCTAAGAAATCGATCCGCTGGAATCCAGTCCAACGGATTGATCCGCTGGTCTGTACAGACTCACCGGATCAATCCGTCCGAATCCATCCCTCGCATGCGTCGTAATGATTCTACGCATGCGTGGAAGTCCTTATATCACAGCGTCGCGCACGTCGCGTCCGGAGGTCCGTTTCCGCGGATAAATCCTCTGGCGGATTTTGATCTCATGGTTGTACTAACCATGAGATCAAAATCCCCGCGGAATTCCCTCCGCGGTGACGTGTCGCGCCGTCGCCGCGATGATGACTAGTGTTGCTCACGAATATTCGTATTGCGAATATTCGGCTCGAATATGTCATATTCGAGTATTCGCGAATATCTCGAATTTCGCGGCCAATATTCGCTATTCCGAATATAAAAAAAAAAATTGCGAAATTTCGCTAATGCGAATTTATTGCGAACATTTTGCGAATTTTTTTTTTTCTGATTGGCTCTAATGCAAAAGAAGGGCGGAGAAAGTATTCTCGAATATTCGGAAATCGAATATTCGGAATATTTTATCAAAAAAAAAATGTTGTGAAATATTTTGACAACTGTGGTAGGAGAACTCTGATTGGCTCTGATGCAAAAGAAGGGCGGAGAAAGTATTCGCGAATATTCTGAAATCGAATATTGGTGATATTTTATCGAAATTTCGCTAATGCGAATGCGAAATTGATTGCGAGATTTTGACAACTCTGATTGGCTCTGATGCAAAAAAAGGGTGGAGAAAGTATTCGCGAATATTCGATTTCCGAATATTCGCAAATACTTTCTCCACCCTTCTTTTGCATCAGAGTTCTCCTACCACAGTTGTCAAAATATTTCACAACATTTTTTTTTTTTATAAAATATTCCGAATATTCGATTTCCGAATATTCGAGAATACTTCCTCAGCTCTTCTTTTGCATCAGAGCCAATCAGAAAAAATAAAAAAATAAAATCGCAAAATATCCGCAATAAATTTGCATTAGCGAAATTTCGCAATTTTTTTTTTTTTTTTTAAATATCACGAATATTCGATTTTAGCGAATATTTCACGAATATTCGGCTATATATTCGTGATATATCGCGAAATCGAATATGGCGTATTCCGCGCAACACTAATGATGACGCGGCGACGGCGCGACACGTCACCACGGAGGGAATTCCGCTGGGATTTTGATCTCATGGTTAGTACAACCATAAGATCAAAATCCGCCAGAGGATTTATCCGTGGAAACGGACCTCCGGACCGTTTCCGCGGATCGATCCTCTCGTGTGTACTAGGCCTTACACTTGTCGGATCTTAGGGATATCTATGCGTAACTGATTCTCTGAATCAGGCGCATAGATACGACGGCCGGACTCAGAGATACGACGGCGTATCAGGAGATACGCCGTCGTATCTCCTATCTGAATCCGGGCCACTGTCTCTATTGTAGGGACCCCAGAGCATTACTTTGCCCAGGGGCCTATGATGCTATTAAGATGGCCCTGGCTACACTATTATCCTAGGTGTTATTCGAAGTATGTATTTTATTGTTTTTTCAAAGGGTGGAAATTGGCTATAAATAATAAGAAGTGAATTCTCGAAAGAATAACGACGTTTTGATCTGTTAATGACTTTTCACCGTCTTGATTGGTAACGTTTCAGCAAGTGGTTCCTGCCATCATAAACTAGACTAGAGGAGATGATTGCCCGAGGTCACTCGGCAGTGAACTGTGCACCTACTTGATTTACTGCTGTGAATGGAACCGCTAATTGTCATTACTCATATCAAGATGGTCCCACTCACCCGGGCTCTGATGGATGATATCCATCAAGTGAACTTGCTTAGCATGAACTTTACTGCGGGAGGCTGTTTTCCTGGTCACTGACATGAATTCAGCTTTACAATGGAGGAGATAGGACCAGGCAGTGGCTGCTGGTGCTAAAAAACATTGTGGGGGGGGGGCTGGGAAAACAAACTGAAAAAAAAAAACATCAATTGCAGCCACTGTGCCCATCAAAGGCAGCTACTGTGCCCGTCAATTGCTGCCACAGTACTCATCAAACGCAGCCACTGTGCCATGAAACACAGCCACTGTGCCCATCAAGCGCAGCCACTGTGCCCATCAAAGGCAGCTACTGTGCCCGTCAATTGCTGCCACAGTACTCATCAAACGCAGCCACTGTGCCATGAAACACAGCCACTGTGCCCATCAAGCGCAGCCACTGTGCCCATCAAGCGCAGCCACTGTGCCCATCAAGCGCAGCCACTGTGCCCATCAAATGCAGCCACTGTGCCCATCAAATGCAGCCACTGTGCCCATCAAACGCAGCCACTGTGCCCGTCAATTGCTGCCACTGTACTCATCAAACGCAGCCACTGTGCCATGAAACACAGCCACTGTGCCCATCAAGCGCAGCCACTGTGCCCATCAAGCGCAGCCACTGTGCCCATCAAATGCAGCCACTGTGCCCATCAAGCGCAGCCACTGTGCCCATCAAGCGCAGCCACTGTGCCCATCAAATGCAGTCACTGTGCCATCAATTGCCGCCGCTGTGCCATCAAATGCAGCCACTGTGCCCATCAAACACAGCCACTGTGCTATCAAACGCAGCTACTGTACACATTAATTGCTGTCAGTGTGCTCATCAATTGTCGCTAATGTTCCCCATCAAATGCTGCCAGTGTGCCCATCAATTGCCATTACTGTGCCCCATCAAATGCTGCCAGTGTGCCCATGAATTGCTGCCAGTGTGCTCATCAATTGTTCCCCATCAATTGCTGCCAGTGTGCCCATCAATTGCCGTTACTGTGCCCCATCAAATGCTGCCAGTGTGCCCATGAATTGCTGCCAGTGTGCTCATCAATTGTTCCCCATCAATTGCTGCCAGTGTGCCCATCAATTGCTGTTACTGTGCCCCATCAAATGCTGCCAGTGTGCCCATAAATTTCTGCCAGTGTGCCCATCAATTGCCACTACTGTGCCCCATCAATTTCTGCCAGTGTGCCCATCAATTGCCGCTACTGTGCCCCATCAAATGCTGCCAGATGGCGTCCTCCACGTCCATGCTCCTCAAGGTTTTCTCCCATTCCTCTCTATTAGACATCCAATCACAGCGCCTATTGTTTCAGCCAATCAGGTGACAGGTAACAGACCCGAGTACCTGATTGGCTGAGAGGCGGGTCAGTGTTAGGAAAGCGATTCATTCGATTTCTTAACACAATGCTTTTTGGATGCTCTAATCAGGTGCTTCCAAAAAATGAATGCCGCTGATAAGGGGCCAGACACCTTAATAGGGGGTGGCAGTGGCGACCATAGATAGATTCATGCAATGCATGAATCTATCTATGGTGATAGAAAGGTGGCAGGAGAGAGGGGGCGGCGCTCGCGCGCCCTTTATGGACGCAACGCCACTGGGGCCAGGGTAAAAGCTTTGGTAAGATGAGTCTAAGTGGCCCTCCCTTAAAATAAGAAGTAGAGGGGGGGGATTCCTTCCTAATTTTATTAGGAGTTCCGATGAGGAAGTGATGATCACCCCTAAACACATACTATTTTGATACATTTTTAACATACTATTTTTTTTTTTTTTTTATCACAAAATTGGTTCCTGCTTTGGTCTGGAGTGTGTATGTGTAGCACCCTCCTTGGTAAATTTAGTCTGGCTCCTCTGTAGCCAGTAGAGTTGTGGTTGATTGCTTTAGCCTGCTCAGTGTTTCACAAGCTGCTGGTCTGATTATACCCCCCTGCATTCTAGAGAGTTCTGGATTTTATTCTCTAGTTTCTCTGCTAATATATATATATATATATATATATATATATATATATATATATATATATATATATATATATATAATGTTTGGGGGTTCCAAGTAATTTTCTAGCAAAAAATATTGATTTTAACTTGTAAACACCAAGGGCCAGATTCTGAAAGGACTTACGATGGCGCAGCGCCATGTACGCCGTCGTAAGTCCTAATCTGGGCCGTCGTATCTATACGCCTGATTCTTAGAATCAGTTACGCATAGATATCCATTAGATCCGACAAGCGTAAGTCTCTTACGCCGTCGGATTTTGACTGCATTTTTTTATGACCGCTAGGTGGCGCTTCTGTCGAATTCCGCATCGAGTATGCAAATTAGTTAGATATGCGAATTCCTGAACGTACGTGCGGCCGACGCAGTAAAGTTACGACGTTTACGTTAGGCTTTTCCTGGCGTATAGTTGCCCCTGCTATATGAGGCATAAGTGCGGCGTAACAATGTTAACTATGGCTGTCGTTCCCGCGTCGAAATTTGAAAAAGTTACGTCGTTTACGTAAGTCGCCCGTGAATGGGGCTGGACGTCATTTACGTTTATGTCAAAAGCAATGACGTCCTTGCGGCGTACTTTGGAGCAATGCACACTGGGAAATTCCACGGACGGCGCATGCGCCGTTACGCAAAAACGTCAATCACGTCGGGTCACAGTAGTTTTACATAAAACACGCCCCCCTGATCCAAATTTGAATTAGGCGGGCTTACGCCGACCGATTTACGGTACGTATAAACGAAAATAAAACGGTTAGGAAAATATGAACGGGTCCGGATAGGAAAACCTGAGTCTTACGAAATACGAACGGGTCCGAATAGAAAAACTTGAGTCTTACGAAAATTGCGAATCTTTACGAACCTACGGAACGAGACGAAACGGAATAAAAAAATACGAACATTTTTGTTGTGCACATGTCTACTATTCAGACAATTGCAGAGGGCTTATATAAAGACAGATTTAGGCACTTATATTTGTATTTAAATGTACAGTTAATGATTTTTAATAAAGACATCATTGAATTGAATATTTTTATACAATGTAATACTGACATATAATCATACACAAAGGTTGGACTTGATGGACTTGTGTCTTTTTTTCAACCTCACCTACTATATAACTACTGTATGTATCTACTGATCACTTTGCTATGCAATTTTTAGTTGGGATGGCCATTGTTTATCCCTTTCATGCCTAAGCCTAATTCTGACATTTGGGGCCGAATTCACGTACAGCCGCGTAAAATTGTGCGGGCGTAACGTATCTGATTATAGTCCGGCCATTTTCCGGCCACTTATTGTAGCTGCTGACTTTTAATAAACATAAAAAGGCTGGAACTCCCCTTTAAGGTGTTCGATAAGTAAATGCAATAACAATTACAAATTGATAAAATGTATTTATATTTTATTACAACACTAAAGCCTGACATTTATTCACCCTGGCTTTGTCTGCAGGACATTACATGCTGTTTAGCAGGAGACAATTAAATTGATTCTATCCTCCAAGACTCACCAAGGTAATTACCACCCAGTTCTCAAATGAACATTGGGCGGTCTGGTGTTTTTTGTTTTTTTCTAATACCTTTAACAAATTTTGCATAATTAATACCTCCTTTCCTTTGCCTTCTAGGAATTTTACTCTTAATTCATTTTCCTCCTGTGATCACAAGAGATATGGTGCTCTGTGTATATATATATATATATTAGTGTAAAAACGTCAGCATAATTTTAATATAGACATAGTAAACACTCACATTTCAGTTAAGGATCTCAAACATCAGACATCAAACACAGTAGTATCTCCACTCCCGGCCGAGAGCAGAGACAACGTCACCAACAGCTCACTTCCCTCACGCGTATTGTGGCTGTGCACGCCACTTAATCATAGGGTATGATTAAGTGGCGTGCACAGCCACGATACGCGTGAGGGAAGTGAGCTGTTGGTGACGTTGTCTCCTCTCGGCCGGGAGTGGAGATACTACTGTGTTTGATGTCTGATGTTTGAGATCCTTAACTGAAATGTGAGTGTTTACTATGTCTATATTAAAATTATGCTGACGTTTTTACACTATTGTGAGCGTTATTCCTTCCATATGTGCCTTATGGGGAGTCATTGATTCAAATGAAGAGGGACTTGTACACTGGCTAAGCGCTGCCTTTGTGGAGTGAAGTTGATCTGCAACGCTGCTGCATTTGGAGGGAAAGAGGAGCTGCCATTGGAAATTCACATAAGGCTTATTTTAAGCCTCTTAGAGGTAAGAGGCTGGTGAGACTGGGCACGTGGGGAGTGAAGCACTTTCTGAGCTAGTTCTGAGCACTGCACATTTGGAAAACGTTGTGGACTTTACTTTTTACATATTTTTTTGCATGTTTGGATTTTTGATCCCTTTTTTTTTTTTTTTTGAATTTTGCACTTTCAATGTGTTTTTGCACAATTGCATGAAGATATTTATTTTTATTGTTTATATTGGACTCATTTTGCACATCCAGTGCCGTTTGCTGAATTTAGTTTCAATGTATGGATGCACCTGATTAGCACTTATTTAATTGATCCGGAATTTTGGAATTTTGCACCTTTAGGCTGCATTCACACCTAGGCGTAGGCGTTACAGGCGTTTTTTCGCGCGTTTTTTTCGCGCGTTTTGGTGCGCGTTTGCGCGCGTTTTGGTGCGCGTTTGCACGCGTTTGCGCGCGTTTGCGCAGAGCGACGTCCAGCGTTTTTTTTTTTTTTTTTTTGACCAATAGTAAAATAGATCACCTCTGTCATCATTTGTTGCTATGTTAAAGGTTTTTTTTTCCTCTTCCTGGGTGATAATTCCTCTTCCGGGTCATCCTTGTGCTTCTGACTCCATTGTGAAAATGAGTGATGACGAGATGGCTTTGTTCATGGCAGCAGCCACTGCTAGCCAATATCTTATAAACGAGAGGCAGAGAAAAAGGAAGAGGCAACGCAGATTTTGGATACACCCCGTCATTGCTGATCGGGAAGAAAGAGGGCAATTTTGGGTGATGTACCAAGACCTCCGTGACCATGAAGACAAATTTCTGGACTACACCAGAATGTCCATAAAAAGGTTAGTAAAAAATTATCTGCAATCATTTATTTTTTACATTGTACCATTTGGGTTGCCACCTTTTCTTCAAGTCAAACATGTACACTTCAGCGGTGCACAACTATTTTTTTTAATACTATGAACTATACATATAGTTTGCTAGTATTTTACATTTCTAATCATATGAATATAATAAAAATAGTCCCCTTTCCATTGCAGTGCACAGAGTTCCCCCTTTACATTAGAGTCCACAGAGTTCCCCCTTTACATTAGAGTCCACAGAGTTCCCCCTTTACATTACAGTGCACAGAGTCCCCCTTTACATTACAGTGCACAGAGTCCCCCTTTACATTACAGTGCACAGAGTCCCCCTTTACATTACAGTGCACAGAGTCCCCCTTTACATCACAGTCACCCTTTTGCATCTCAACTCCCAGATTTCCCTTTCACTGTACGGGTTAATCAACATAATCTGATTGAAGCGAGACCTCAAGATACTCAGACATAAGGGATGCTCTGTGAACCATGATCTAAGGGGGAAACCGAGATCTCTGATGTACGGAGAGGACTCCAATGTGAGAACTCTGATTTATCCTAGTGTACTCACCAAGAGGCAGGATAGAGAAAGGGGGGGTGCTTCTGTCAGACAGCGATGGAGGGTGAGCTCACTCACCCCTTGGCAGATAGCACCTCTCATCCTGGTATATCTGTGGCTGCTGGGTTGTAAGTTTTCATCCCCTGCAGCCATTAACCCTGCCGGAAATCCATAGTCTGGTCAGAAAAATGTGTCAGAGTGTCAGGCAGTCTGAAACCCGGACACATGATTCCAAACCCGAACTGTTCTGGCGAATCCCGGAAAGGTGGCAACCCTAGTACCATTCCATTGCCAATTTTAAATTTCATTTTCCTTTACAGCTTTGATGAGTTGCTGGAATTGTTGATCAACAGATTGCAGAGGATGGACACCTACTTCCGCAACTGTATCCCCCCTGTGGAGCGACTTATCATAACACTGAGGTAATTTTTATTTAGCGCTTTGAATGTAATACACTCTATTAATATTTCATATATATATATATATATATATATATATATATATATATATATATGTAATAAAAACCAAACAAAAATTCTGTAGGAACAAAATTAGTTTAATTTTTTAACAAACCAAAACATTGGGTCGATTTTTTTTTATTAAGAAAATATACACAAAGTGCCTATATGTTTTACACATATTCCTTAATTACAATTGATGTAAATTTGGGGAGGAGTCCTCTTCCCCGTGCGGTGACATGGCGACCGACAGTGCGTGGGCAAAAGGGGGCCAAGTGGAGGTGGTGCTGTCTTCCCCTGACCAAGTGGAAGGTGGTGTTGCTTGTGGTGGTGGTGGTGTTCGTGTTGGGGCATTACGGTAAGTCGATTGTCTCGGTCGATGTGGGTAATGTGAAGTAGGTGTAGTCGTTGTCGCAGGGTAAGTAGAAGGTGGTGGGTGGTAAGAAGAAAGTGTTGTAGGAGGCAGAGTAGTGTATGTGACAGGTGGTGTTGAGAGATGAGGAAAAGGAGAATGAGGGTGGTAAGAAGAAGGTTGTGTATAAGGAAAAGGGTTCAGAGAAGTGTGAGTGGAAGGTGTTGGCACAGGAGGTAAATGAGATAGAGTGGTGGTCAAAGGATGGTGAGCAGAAGTCGGTGGTGGTGTTGGTCGAGGAGGATGGTCGGAAAGCTGTGGTCCTGTCCAAAGGGTAACGGGTGGTGGGGAGAAATGGGTCGTGGGTGGTGCTGGGACATGCTCGGTCGGTTTATTGGCATATGGGCCATAGGGTGGTGGTGGTTCTGATAAATCGTCAGCTTCTGTCGGGGGTATAAATGTCGCTATGTACCTAACCGTACAAGCCAGCACCACCGTTTGCAGATTTGGGGGGACTTTATCGATTAGTTCCCCCAGACATTTTGCTGCATTTTGGCCATATGACCTATTGTTCATGCGGTCAGACATGTTTGTCATAATGTCTAACATACGCTCCAGGGCTGGATCCGGAGCAGGAGCCCTCCTTCGCAGAGCACGTGGAGGTCCAATAGGCGCGATGCTAACTGGGGACTGCTCTGCAAGTGGTCTCGTCGCATTCGAATTTGATGCATCGGAGTGCTGTGGTTCCGGCTCCAGAGTAGCCATCGCTTGATCCCCCGATGCCACGCTCTCTCTTTCCCCAATGTCTACTACAGCTGTGGCAGCCTCGTCCCAGCAGCTTTCAGTACTGAAAAAAGAAATCATGTATTCAAAAATAATTTTAAACATTTGGTTTACCGAGCAAAGTACAGATAATGGTTTACCTCCCCAAAGCCAGCACCGGTCTCAGAAACTCCAGTTCCTTTGCGTGGACATATTCTTTTACGGAACAGGCTCCACTTCCACTTCGCCGCTGCTCCCGCTGTGCCCTCAGCTGGCGAGCGTAGGCGTCCCGTATGCTCTTCCATTTCAGCTTTAGCATTTTCACTGTAAAAAATAAAATAAAATAATATATATTATTTTCTTTGTAGGTATCTATCAACTGGACAATCGATTGCAAGTCTGCATTACTCGTTTCGTATTGGAAGATCTACTGCCAGTTATATAATTCGGAACACCTGCAGTGCCATTTAGGAAGTCCTGAAACCCATTGTGTTTAAAAAACCGGCAGCAGAGGACTGGGAAAAAATTTCCGAAGTATTCTGGCAACGCTGTAACTTCCCGAATTGTCTAGGAGCGATCGATGGGAAACACATCAGGATTGTGAAGCCCATGGCTAGTGGAAGCCAGTATTTCAATTATAAGAAATACTTTTCATTCGTCTTAATGGCTGTGGCTGATGCCAATTATTGTTTTACCTATATTGACATTGGTTCCTATGGAAGTAGTGCAGACTCGGCGATTTTTGGGAACTCCTCTTTTGGGCAATTGCTTTGAACGGATGGTCTGGACCTTCCACAAAATAGTCCACTCCCGGGCACAAACGGCCCTCCCCTACCAAGTGTCTTTGTGGGTGATGAGGCTTTTGCTCTGAACACACACCTACTTCGGCCTTATTCAGGACATAATCTGAACGAAGAGAAACGCATATTCAACTACCGGCTTAGCAGAGCACGACGCGTAGTTGAGTGTGCTTTTGGAATTTTGGCGAACAAGTGGAGGGTTCTCCACACACCGATTGTACTCAACATGCAAAATGCCATTAGTGCTGTAGAAGCGGTGTGTGCCTTGCACAATTTTGTCAGGCAGCGCGATGGTCTAGATTACGAGGAGCCAGTCCATGAGACTCTGGAAAGAGCTCATTGGACTGGTGTACGTGGGAACACACAGGGGACACATGTCAGTGAACAGTATGCGGCATACTTTGTCTCTCCTGAAGGGCAGGTCCCTTGGCAGCTCAATTCCATTTAATTTATTGAACTTTTCAGCTTTTGACACGCTTATTTTGTGAAATATAATCTTTACTATGCTGTTTTGCGGAAACAAAATAAAAAATGATTCATGTTATAAGAAGTCTCATTCTAATTTTATTTTGATACAGTTTTATCATTGGGTTCAATAGCCCTATGATATTGTGTGCCATTTTATATTAGTGACATTCTATCAATTGTAAACTTAGTTTATGTATTTTTTCTGGGGTCTAATAAAGGGCCTGTAAGTGACCGCCTAGACGTGGGTTGGGGGTCCGATCAGGACCCCCAGGGTACATCCGGTGGTTAAGTGGCTCTATATGTGTCCCCCTGCGTGTCACTTTCTCCTCCTGTGTAAACACAGGAAGAGGGAAGTGATGACACTGACACCAGTACACGTAGGCACAATCCCCTTTTGGATCTCCAATCCACTCCCCCATCCCCTTGTCACAGTATCACTGAATGCAGTGATCATATATTTACTGATCACTGCAGGCAGTTTAGTGTAAGGTCCTGGGTAGCCCCCGTCCCCACCTGCCGCTGTAGTCGCTAGGTCGATTGAATTATTTTTTTTTTTTTTTATATATTAAAGATGTGTAAAAGAATATTTTTTTTTAAAAATGTCACTACATTGTTGGATTATTAAAAATCACAGAGGGGATCAAATATCACCATTAGTAAGCTCTATTTGTGGGAAGAAGAGAACGCAATTTTTGTTTATAAGCCATGTCGCATGACCGCACAATAGTCAGAATTGTAAAGACACATTTTTAAACTTAACAGCATATTGGTACGGTAATAAATGCCTACTGTAACGACAAACAATCATTCCATTATTTCATTAGTGGCATTTTGTATTTTTGTTATGTTTTTTGATAGAGTTTACCTTTGCTATCATGGTACTTATTTATCCGTGCCCAGTTTTCATATACTTGGCTCCCAATTGAACACCAAGCGTCCCAACGGGTGGTCCTCATTTTGTAGCCCGGTGCCCTGCTGTCATAAAGACAGGGGTGCTCCTTCACCATCCTGATGTAATTTTCAGGCTCCAGCATGGAAAGGGTTCTATCAAATTCTGCCTCCATTGATAAAAATGTGACTTTTCTTTATTGCAAGTAAAGTAAAATGGTGATTTCACAACTTCCTGTAAAAAAATATGTCATTTCCTGTTTTTTTTTTGGAGCTGTATGGGCGTCAAAACGCGCGTAAAAACGCTTGCTGTCGCGCGATACGCTCAATTCGCGCGTTTCCCATTACTTTCTATGGGAAAAAAAAACGCTCGAAAACGCCTATGTCGCGCGATTCGCGCGACAAAAAAAGGTCCGGGACTAGTTTGAGCTTCGCGCGACAGGCGTTCAGGCGTTCAGGTGTGAACAGGCACCATAGGAAACAATGTTAATTCTGCCCTCTCGCGTTCGTGAGCAGTGCGTTTCAGGCGTAAAAACGCCTAGGTGTGAATGGGGCCTTAATGCGTTTTTGCACAATTGCATGAAGATATATATATATATATTTGTTTACATTGGACTTATTTTGCACATCAAGTGCCGTTTGCTTGAATTTATTTTCAATGTATGGATGCACCTGATTATTACTTATTACCTATCATGCACCTTAGTGCTGCACATTTTTGATGTTGTATTTTGTCATGCACTTAGTGCACGGAAATTGCATGGGATTTTAGATTATTTATTTACTAATTATTATTCTTAATTAGCGAGCGCCCCAACACATTACCTTCAATTACTTCTTTCTTCTCCTCCTCACACTGCCTCCTGGGAAATGGGGAGCGATGTCTTCTGGGACCTTGTGTGTGCCCAGGAGATATCCACCCATTTACATAGCGCCACGTGACTCGCGCATGCGCAGTAGGGTACCGGGCAGTGAAGCTGCAAAGCTTCACTCCCTGATTCCCTTACCGAGGATGGCGACGAGGCAGCTGAGACCCAAGCGATTGCTCGGTTTCGGCGGCCAACATCGCGGACACCCTGGACAGGTAAGTGTCCTTTATAAAAGTCAGCAGCTACAGTGTTTGTAGATGCTGACTTTTAATTAATGTATTTTTTAAACGCTGGACCTCCGCTTTAAACTGTGCCTGCGTGTTATACACCGCCAGCGGGCAATCCGCCCCGGGTGCCACCCATTGGGGGGGTGTCAGGTCGGCTGCCCCACCTCTCCTGGCCCTGGGACTGTTCTGCCAGCATACTTTAAAGTTAAGAAAACATTACTGACAGTCCTTTCTTATACGTCCTTTTTCATCCTTTCTCTGTGTCCGGGGCAGAGAGCCCGTGTCTGGGGCAGGGGTTCCATGTCCGGGGGAGGGGTTCCGTGTCCATGGCAGGGGTTCCGTGTCCGGGGCAGAGGGTCCATGTCCTGGGCAGGGGGTCCGCGTGTCCGGGACAGGAAGTCCGTGTCCAAGGCAAGAGGTCTGTATCCCGGGCAGGGAGGTTGTTTCCCGGGCAGGAAGTCTGTGTCCCTGGCAGGAAGTCTGTGTCCTGGGCAGGGGGTCCGTGTACTGTGCAGGGGGCTGTGGAAAGTTTTCTCCCGAAAACTTCTCTCTTAAAGTTAAAAACTGTGGGCCGGATTCAGAAAGAAATGCCTATCTTTAGGCGGGCGTAGCGTATCTTAGATACACTACGCCGCCGTAACTTAGAGCGGCAGGTCCCGTATTCACAAAGAACTTGCGGTCTAAGTTACGATGGCGTAGTGTAAATGGGCCGGCGTAAGCCCGCCTAATTCAAACTAGGCTGGTAGTGGGCGTGTTGTATGTTAATGACTCGTGACCCCACGTAAATGACGCGCTTAAGGGACGGCGCATGCGCGCGCATGCTAAGTATCACGTCGAATTATCTCCGTAAATTATGCCCGCTTAATGCTTATTCGACGTGAACGTAACCTACGCCCAACCCCATTCACGGACGACGTACGCAAACGACATAAAACGTGTAAAATTCAACGCTGTTCCAACAACCATACTTAAAATTGGCTGCGCCTCATATAGCAGGGGTAACTTTACGCCGGTCAGACGTCTTACGTAAATGACATATATTGATACGCCGGGTGCTACTACGTTCGTGAATCGGCGTATCTTACTCATTTGCATATTTTTTATTGGGAACGCCGAATGCGTCCAGCGTAACTATGCGCCCACGATACGCCGGCGTAGGCAAGTTACGTCGGACGGCTGAAGCCATGTTTTCAGGCGTATCTAGCTTTCTGAATCAGCGTAAAGATGCGACGGCGCACATTTGAAATTACGGCAGCCTATCTCCTTTCTGAATCCGGCCCTGTATCTACAATTTCGAAAATGCTTTGAAATACGCGGGGGAAAAATAGTTAATCCTACTACACTAATACGCAATGTTTCTAGTTTCTTAACTCATCCCAAACAAGTATAAGTTATACCCAGTGGATGGGCAGGTAAAGGAAAGCACCAACAAATCTCCGTGACCCTCTCCCTTTCCGAGTAAAAACACATAATTCTTCTTAATTACTACAAACCAGACTTTAATAATCTTTCCCAGAGATTATAATTTACTCGTGTTTTCACACCTTAGGGACAAGAAGTTGATTCACTCCGAGTTGAAATAATACGTCTGTTGCTTTTAGGAGGATGAAAAAAAAAAAAAAAGCACATATACTGCGCTGCTTGCACATTATCCTTCTGCCGTTAAGCACTTGGTTACATTAAAGCTTAATAATATTCCGCACAGCGCGGTGGCTTATCGTCATTTTTATAATCTGTTCAACAGTTCATTGGCTTCCCCCCCAGTGTAAATATCTTCTTCCTTACACTATCTGCTGCTTTCCACAGATAAATGCCTAGCACCTGGGAGACAGACTCATCTAATTAGAATGAAGGTTTTAGCGTTGGCCCCGGTTTGTTGGTTCCCTAGGTAGTTGTGTGAATGTTAATGTCCTCATTACACCTTCCATCCTTTTTCAATATTGGATGAAGGTTAATATGGCAGGACAATGGAGCCTGTTGTTTCTCTCAGCCTCAGAAAAGATCCAAAAAGGGGTCTTAACCACATGCAAACTTTTTTTTTTTTGTTCCTCATTGAGAACCAAACACAATTGGTTTAGGCAAAAATCTGAATATTCCTTTGCTCAAAAAAAAAAATACATACCGTATTTATTGGGGTATAGCGCGCTCCCGCATATAGCGCGCACCCCTAAAGTGGACCCGAAATTCCTGTGGAAAAAAGATTTTTGTACTTACAGTTTTGGTGTCTTGAGCGGCGGCCTCGTCGGGTCCGGCGTCGGTCTACGGCTTTGGGTGTCCTCTTCGTCGGGTCCGGCGTCCTTCTGCTGCGTCCTCCCCGCTCGTTTCCCGCTTTCCTGCGCCGAGTTTGAATACTGCACCGGCATGTACCGAGCGCAGCACACTCATGTATAGTCGGGCAGGCTCGGCTACTCTCGCGCTGACGTCCTGTATGTCCAGGATGTCAGCGCGAGAGGAGCCGAGACTGCCCGACTATACACGAGTGTACTGCGCTCGGTATATGCCGGCGCAGTATTCAAACTCGGCGCGGGAAAGCGGGTATCGGCGTATATCGCGCACCCACGATTTTGCCCTGATTTTCAGGGCAAAAAAGTGCGCGGTATATGCCGATAAATACGGTACTTGTCCTCCCCACCCATACCCTTAACACAGTGGTTCTCAACCTGGGGGTCGAATGATGACTTGACAGCGGTCACCGAATCCTAGGCTGTTCCTGAAGCCTGCACTGCTCTCCCAGCCTTTTCGCGGCCGCCCAGCAGGGCTGTTCCTGAAGCCGCCCATTCAGTGCACAGCATGGCTGGGGGACAGAGTCTAGAGGTCAGCTGACTGGTGAGGAATGTGAAGTGGGAGGGGCTGGAGGAGACCCTATCTCCCGATTTTGGCATAGGTGTCACTGCTGCGAGACACCACAAAGTCGGAGACACAGTAAAGCTTGAGACACAGTGAGTAAAATGTTCTGTGATTATAGTTGCCATTTAAAGTCTCCACTACAGTTCTCACTCAGATCAGCAGATGACCGTGATCACGAGCACCTAAGTTGGCTGATCAGAACTCCCCCCCCAGCATTGCCACTCATCCCAACTCCCCGCCAGGACTGCCACTGATCCCATTCCCCCCACCAAGGAGTAAGAGAAGAAATAAAAATTGAGAATACATGGAAGGGAGACAAAAAGAGGGGGAGGAACAAAGAAAAAGGGAGAGAAAGAATAAGAGAAAGACCAAGATGGCTAGGGAGAGGGATGGGGAAAAAAAACAAGAAATGAGCATAGAAAGAGATAAAAGGGTAAGAAAGGAGAACAAAGAGAAAGAGTGGTACATCCTAAAATGTACCAGAAGGGGTTTTAATATTTTACGCGTGGAAGGGACTCCACGGCTAAATGTCCGTGGGTTAGGAGCGCAAATTACTTGTGTTGCCTTGGGTGCTGACAACCCACTCTACGAAAATAACTTTTCTGTTCAGGGTCCCCACAACATGAAACATTTTATCAGGGGGTCACGGCACTAAAAAGTTTGAGAATCTCTGCCGAAACACATTTGTTGGTGGGTTTTTTTCTTTGATAAATACCTGCTCCAATTTCCTCAATTCTCCCCTTGGTGAAAATGATGTCACTTGTCCCGCTCCCCCTAGCCACCTGCAGTTTCTTCGGACATGTCACATGTGCCAGGAGGCTGCAGAACCAGTCTTAATGTGCCATGCGATCTTGCGCATATACAATGGGGGAGACAGCTGTGTCCGAGCCTTTGGAAAGTCAGTTGGCTTCCAAATTCAAGGTGGCAGCACCGGGGACCCACAGCGGTGAGAAGATAAGGCTGCGGGAGGACAGTGCTGGACTCCATGAACTGGTACAGTAAGTACTTGTGCAGCACTCATCTCTGCTGGATAAGCTTCAGTGCCTTATCGTCATCAAGGCGATAAAAGGGCATTCTTCTCTTTCTCAAAACCTCTCAATTCAGATTGTCTAGTAACCACCAAGGTAATTAGTAACATTGAGACCTCATAAGAAGTGTCCAAATTAAGGCAAGCAACAGCCAATTTAGTAGTTACTGACCGACTTTCGTCCCGAGTGTACAGCTCCTCTTTTTCCAGATTGGCCATCCAATCAGCACTTGTAGCCAATGGCTGCGAGTGCTGACCAGTGTGTTCTGGCGCGCAGGGAAGTGTATCAGAGTAAAGTGGGCTAAAAACAAACGCACGCCACATTTTTCAGATATTTATTTTGTAGCGGTGTCTCCGACCTCCAAAGGCCTAATGGTGACCTTCAGAGTCAGGAAGAGCTGACACCCTTCCTTGTAGTGTGGGTGTGGGTTGTGGGGTGTAGTGTGGGTTATGAGGCATGGTGGGTGTAATGAAAGATAAAATGATTGGGAGCCAGTCACTTTTTGAATGCAAGAAAAATTTATTTACTGGGGTTGATTTACTAAAGGCAAATCCACTTTGCACTACAAGTGCACTTGGAAGTGCAGTCGCTATAGATCTGAGGGGACATGCAAAAACAGCATTTTTGCTTGTACATGATTAGATGATAAAATCAGCAGAGCTTCCCCTCATTTCCGATCTTCCCCTCAGATCTAAAGCGACTGCACTCCCAAGTGCACTTGTAGTGCGCTTGTAGTGCAAAGTGGATTTGCCTTTAGAAAATCAACCCCATTGTCTCTTAACAGAACTGGTGGGGAGAGGGTCAGGGCCAGGACCCCCTTAGGCAGATGCAAGACAAAACTAATAGGCAGACACAGGTAGAGAGCCTTTAAGCTGAATGCAGCAACTGTATTTGTAGAACTGCTGTCTCTTATGGCAAAATAACTTTTTAACAGTCAATAAAGATCCATATACGTAACTCACAGTAACCCGTTATAGATCTTCTCTCTTATCTCACAGTATCCTACTGTAGATCTTCACTCACTGAGCTCCCGGTCCCTCACTAGACGTCAAGATCCCAGACGTCACTGGATCCCTTGAGCTTTTCCACAGCTAACCTGCTGTATTCTCCTCAAACGTCACCCCTGCTAACCCGCTGGATCCCGGGCTTGGTACCCCGCTGAAGCTTTTCCAGTTGTTCACCATCCCCGCTAGTGAATAAGGCCGCTTCTTCTTCAGTTTCATTAAAAAAAATTATTTGTCCGAAAATCCGAATGAATTAAGGTTGAATCTGTCAATTGAAGGCTTATGGTGTCCGTTGAATGCTCTAAGAAGATTCGACGAAGCAGCTAAACTGTACGACGCCGCAATCGTACATTTCCGGTCGAATGCTCCGCCTACAAGCTATAGTAGAATTCTAATGTTGTATGACACTAGTAATAATTATATTTATTAATTATTATTACTAGTCAACCAACATTAGAATTCTTCTATAGCCTATGGGCCAAGCATTTGACCGGAAATATCCGTTTGCCGCAATCGTATGTTTTTAGCTGCTTCGTGAAATCTTCATGTCTCTATAATGTCGAATCTTTTCTCTCTATGTCGAATCTTCATGTCTCTATAATGTCGACTCTTTTCTCTCTATGTCGAATCTTTTCTCTCTCTATTGAATCTTGATGTCTCTATAATGTCGAATCTTTTCTCTCTATGTCAAATCTTTTCTCTCTCTATTGAATCTTCATGTCTCTATAATGACAAATCTTTTCTCTCTCTATTGAATCTTCATGTCTCTATAATGTCGACTCTTTTCTCTCTATGTTGAATCTTCATTTCTCTATAATGTCGACTCTTTTCTCTCTCTATTGAATCTTCATGTCTCTATAATGTCGAATCTTTTCTCTCTATGTTGAATCTTCATGTCTCTATAATGTTGACTCTTTTCTCTCTCTATTCAATCTTCATGTCTTTGTAATGTCAAATCTTTTCTCTCTATGTCGAATCTTTTCTCTCTATGTTGAATCTTCATGTCTCTATAATGTCGAATCGTTTCTCTCTATGTCGAATCTTTTCTCTCTCTATTGAATCTTGATGTCTCTATAATGTCGAATCTTTTCTCTCTATGTCAAATCTTTTCTCTCTCTATTGAATCTTCATGTCTCTATAATGACAAATCTTTTCTCTCTCTATTGAATCTTCATGTCTCTATAATGTCGACTCTTTTCTCTCTATGTTGAATCTTCATTTCTCTATAATGTCGACTCTTTTCTCTCTCTATTGAATCTTCATGTCTCTATAATGTCGAATCTTTTCTCTCTATGTTGAATCTTCATGTCTCTATAATGTTGACTCTTTTCTCTCTCTATTCAATCTTCATGTCTTTGTAATGTCAAATCTTTTCTCTCTATGTCGAATCTTTTCTCTCTATGTTGAATCTTCATGTCTCTATAATGTCGAATCGTTTCTCTCTATGTCGAATCTTCATGTCTCTATAATGTCGAATCTTTTCTCTCTATGTCGAATCTTCATGTCTCTATAATGTTGACTCTTTTCTCACTCTATTGAATCTTCATGTCTCTATAATGTCGAATCTTTTCTCTCTATGTTGAATCTTCATGTCTCTATAATGTCGACTCTTTTCTCTCTCTATTGAATCATCATGTCTCTATAATGTCGACTCTTTTCTCTCTCTATTGAATCTTCATGTCTCTATAATGTTGAATCTTTTCTCTCTCTCTATTGAATCTTCATGTCTCTATAATGTCAAATCTTTTCTCTCTCTCTCTCTCTATTGAATCTTCATGTCTTTATAATGTCGAATCTTTTCTCTCTATGTCAAATTTTTTCTCTCTATGTTGAATCTTCATGTCTCTATAATGTTGAATCTTTTCTCTCTATGTCGAATCTTCATGTCTCTATAATGTCGATTTTTTTTCACTCTCTATTGAATCCTCATGTCTCTATAATGTAGAATCTTTTCTCTCTATGTCGAATCTTTTCTCTCTATGTTGAATCTTCATGTCTCTATAATGTCGAATATTTACTCTCTATGTCGAATATTTTCTCTCTATGTTGAATCTTCATGTCTCTATAATGTTGAATATTTTCTCTCTATGTCGAATATTTTCTCTCTATGTTGAATCTTCATGTCTCTATAATGTTGACTCTTTTCTCTCTCTATTGAATCTTCATGTCTTTATAATGTTGAATCTTTTCTCTCTATGTCAAATCTTTTCACTCTATGTTGAATCTTCATGTCTCTATAATGTTGAATCTTTTCTCTCTATGTCGAATCTTCATGTCTCTATAATGTCAACTCTTTTCTCTCTCTATTGAATCTTCATGTCTCTATAATGTCGAATCTTTTCTCTCTATGTCGAATCTTTTCTCTCTATGTCAAATCTTTTCTCTCTATAATGTCGAATCTTTTCTCTCTCTCTATTGAATCTTCATGTCTCTATAATGTAGAATCTTCTCTCTATATCGAATCTTTTCTCTCTATGTTGAATCTTCATGTCTCTATAATGTCGAATATTTTCTCTCTATGTCGACTATTTTCTCACTATGTTGAATCTTCATGTCTCTATAATGTCGACTCTTTTCTCTCTCTATTGAATCTTCATGTCTCTATAATGTCGACTCTTTTTTCTCTATGTTAAATCTTTATGTCTCTATAATGTCGACTCTTTTCTCTCTCTATTGAATCTTCTTGTCGCTATAATGTTGACTCTTTTCTCTCTCTATTGAATCGTCATGTCTCTATAATGTCAAATCTTTTCTCTATCTCTATTGAATCTTCATGTCTTTATAATGTCGAATCTTTTCTCTCTATGTCGACTTTTTTCTCTCTGTTGAATCTTCATGTATTTATAATGTCGACTTTTTTCTCTCTCTATTGAATCTTCATGTCTCTATAATGTTGAATCTTTTCTCTCTATGTCGAATCTTCATGTCTCTATAATGTCGATTTTTTTTCTCTATCTATTGAATCTTCATGTCTCTATAATGTCGAATCTTTTCTTTCTATGTCAAATCTTTTCTCTCTATGTTGAATCTTCATGTCTCTATAATGTCGAATATTTTCTCTCTATGTCGAATATTTTCTCTCTATGTTGAATCTTCATGTCTCTATAATGTCAACTCGTTTCTCTCTCTATTGAATCTTCATATCTCTATAATGTCAAATCATTTCTCTCTATGTTGAAGCTTCATGTCTCTATAATGTTGACTCTTTTCTCTCTATGTCGAATCTTCATGTCTCTATAATGTCGATTTTTTTTCTCTATCTATTGAATCTTCATGTCTCTATAATGTCGAATCTTTTCTCTCTATGTCAAATCTTTTCTCTCTATGTTGAATCTTCATGTCTCTATAATGTCGAATATTTTCTCTCTATGTCGAATATTTTCTCTCTATGTTGAATCTTCATGTCTCTATAATGTCAACTCGTTTCTCTCTCTATTGAATCTTCATATCTCTATAATGTCAAATCATTTCTCTCTATGTTGAAGCTTCATGTCTCTATAATGTTGACTCTTTTCTCTCTATGTCGAATCTTTATGTCTCTATAATGTCAAATCTTTTCTCTCTATGTCGAATAATCTTGGACTAATAGAGTCAGGTTCGATAGACACAGATCGCTATTGTTGCCGTCATGTTGATCTTCTATCTATATCGAGCTGTTGTCCTAACATACAAAAATAAAGCATTTTTTATGTCGGATCTTTCGGATTTCGGATTCTGCACATTCGCTATCGTTTGTTAAAACGAACGCGAAAATCCAAGAAATTTGGACGAAAATGCATTGAACGAAAACGAATGCACATATCTAAAATCAAATTGGGGTGTCCCCCAAACTCTCTCCTAGACTTTGCTAGATAATAAATGCACAAAAAGAACAAAGGGGCATACTGTATTTTGAAAACCAAGCAGTCGATGGCAGCTTCCCTAATTTCTATGCTCACCGGTTCATTTTAAGCGTTCTAACGCCTATGACAAAATATGGGTAATATAATCAGTTTATGCTCATTTCGTAGTCTTTAATCAGTTTTGGCATCCACCAAGCTGCACAGCATAAAGACCAATAAGTCTCACGTAACCAGCGGGCACATATGCTATATTACTAGCCAACTTCCATTACCTAATCAGCGCAATGAGTTACCCAACTTTCAAAGAGAATATAGATTTACTGGCGTGACATTCCCAGGCAGCTGAATTCGGTCAAAATTATTTCCTGCGGAGCGTTCAAACACATTATCTTGCTGGGACAATATACTTTCTGCTAACCGGGGAGCCATAACAAGCCAGCTTTACGGTCTACAATGGAACTCATAAAATCACATTTGCCAGAGGGTAACAGTGTACACAGCAGCTCTCAACCTTAATGATGTATGCGGATAATTATACACAACGATAAACAGTCAAATGTGTGAATACGACTGCTGCAATGATTGTTCCTTCAGACGGGCAATGCAGAAAATTTGTTGAAGATGTGACAAAATGCTTTATTGCAGTCATCAAGTCGATAAACTTTAGTACCTATTTATGGATTATTATTTTTAACTCAACCTGTTTGGATTTAGGCTGATTTATTTATGCTGTCAGTGCTGGGACGGGGTTGTCCAAACCCCAGGGTGAAGCTGCAGAACGGCACCCCCCCCCCCCCAAATGCTTATGCATTACATAGATATACAGTATGGCCTACCCAGGAGCTATTTACTTCATTTATTTTTCTCCGTTTGTCACTTTGCACATTTGTTTGTGTTTCTTTCTCACTAGGATGGAGGGTGTGGGTCCTCGGGCCTACCCTGAAGTCTAGTGTGGCCATTAGGTTCCTTCCCTCCCCTGGACCCTTGTCTCTCTCTTTGGAGGCCCTCACCTAGTACTCGTTGGTTGGCTTTGGCTGACCCATAGCTCCCAACTGTCCCTGATTACGAGGGACTGTACCTGATTTGGAGCAATGTCCCTCTGTCCCTCTTTCCCCCTTATTTGTCCCTCTTTCCCCCTTATTTGTCCCTCTTTTTGGTCTGATCTACCGTATTTATCGGCGTATACCACGCACTATTTTGCCCTGAAAATCAGGGCTAAATCGTGGGTGCACGATATACGCCGATACCCGCTTTCCCGCGTCGAGTTTGAATACTGCGCCAACATATACCGAGCGCAGTACACTCGTGTATAGTCGGGCAGTCTTGGCTACACTCGCGCTCATGTCCTGTACGTCCAGAACGTCAGCGCGAGCATTGCCGACTATACACGAGTGTACTGTGCTCGGTATATGCCGGCGCAGTATTCAAACTCGGCACGGGAAATGAGCGAGGAGGACGCCGCAGAAGGACGCCAAACCCGACGAAGAGGACACCCGAAGCTGCAGGCGGACCTGACAAGGCCGCCGATGGACGCCGTGCAAGACACCAAACTGTAAGTACAAAAATCTTTTTTTCACAGGAATTTCTGGGCAAATTTAGGGGTGCACGCTATATGTGGGAGCGCGCTATACCCCAATAAATACGGTATATAGATGTATAGAAAATGCACTTTTTATCTTTCAAAAAGTGTTTCCCAGTGATAAACCTTTCATCTGATTTCTAAATTGCTGCATGTGTACATTTTAAAGACCAATATAAAGTGGTAAAAAAAGCCCTTGTGGATTAAATTAACCTTTAACCTGTAAAAGAGCCCTAGAAGTAAAAGTTTCTTTCAAACAGTAAGGTTTTTTCCCTCTATATATCTCAATAAACTTTGTAATGGGTTACAATGGTCACCCAGCGGGTGACGTCATCACCCGCCGGGTGATGACGTCAGCACCCCGCTCTAGGCTCACCTAGGCCACCGCTGGGTGGACCAAGATGGCCGCCATTCCTATGGCCGAGGCAGCAGCGGAACTCCGCGGATCACATGGTGTGCCGATCCGCATATGGTGGTCTGTTGGGATCACAGATCATTTACGATCCGTTGCACCAATAGTACCGATCAAAAGAATTTAACGATTAATCCGAGAAATTAATCTTTAATTTCCACAGCCCTGATTTATTTGGATATAATTCTTTTAATTTATAGGTTCACTACTTGCACCCTGTAACGGTATGGCCCGTGGGACCCAGAGGCTCTTGAAGGATGCAGGGTACTTCTGGTTCAGCTTCACCAATGACTCCTGTGTCTAGGGTCATCCTATGTCCACTAGGGGCATAGGATGACTGAGAAATGATATCTTGAATTACATGAGATGGGCAGTAATGATAATTCACAATGTATTGCAGGATATCTTGAAATATTACAGGTGGTTAATTCTGAACCCAACAGGTCAATAATAGAGTGATTCATTCAATGTGGGGACACATACTGTTAAGGTGTTAATTAAGTCTGGCTACTAAGATATTTCATTGTGTGATGCTAATTAACACTGTATTGTGTGAAAGTTCTATTGATGATAATATGTGTTGTGAATTAGCACACTCTAAAGGTCAGACGTCAACTTATGTTTACTAAAGTAGTGTGTATTGTGTAGCAGGTGAGAATAGCTTATCGCAGAGTCAGAATAAATGTCTAAGACGTGGATTGAGGGGGGACTCGTTACTACCCATTGTATGATGTTGTGGGTGAAGTGTGTCATTGTCCCTTTGATTACTGCAGCATGCTTTTTGGTTGCTAACTGTACAAAAAGCCAGAGTTTTACCATTAAATGATCTATCCGTTTGGAACCAGAGAACAGAGCTGTGTGTCTCGTTTTTCTGGGGGAAATCCAATGGGTCCTGGTCTGCTGGATTGTGGAGTGTCGGAAGCTGTCGTGGGTTGGTGGAATGGAATATCGTAACGGCGTTAACCCCTGACCGTTACACACCCCTTTATATTTCATTATTATTTTCAGAACAGAAGGCAACATTGGTGGTCATTGTCGCGGCGACACCGCATCATCGACGCGGCGACACCGCGGACACGCCCCGCGTATTGTTTACGCGCGGACCTCTGTTCGATGGTGTGTACGGCCATCGAACAGAAGTCCCCGGGCAGTCCCCGGGCAGACATGTCCGATGAAAACGGTCCGCGGACCGGTTTCATTGGACAAGTATGCTTGTGAGTACTTGGCCTTAGAGGAGCATTTAGACTGCCAATCCATATTGAATGAATGAAAAACTTATATATCGCGGCACATGCAAACTAAATCGCCTCTGGGCGCTTGTTGTTCCTGTCTCTTGACATCAAAAGAGCAGAGTTTTAATCTGTCTTCTGAAGGTCAGGTGGTTTTCCTCCAACCGAATGCTGGTTGGTAAAGCGTTCCATAGTCTGGTACCTTGGAAAGCAAACCTTCTTTCTCCTTTGGACTTGTATCTGGATTTTGGATCGCAGAACGCGATTGGAATTGTGGGGTTCTATCTTATCGCAAAGATATTGCGTAGCCTTCCCATGGATGCACTTATGGGTCAGACAGAGTGCTTTAAAAGCAATTCTGTCCTTTACTGGCAACCAGTGAAGGGTTCTCAACGAAGGTGAGATTGATTCCCATGTTTTTTTCCCAGTCACAAGTCTGGCGGCCACTTTTGCTCATATCTACTGTAATCTCACCCATGTTCCTGTGCCATCACTCACACCCTTTTGTAGTAGTCATATAGAATACAAGCATGTTTACACATGTTTATCACAAGAATATCATAGCTAGTTTGGACCACCACTAATTCCTCTACCACGTCCTAATTCAGCCTCTGGTGTTAATTATATCCTTGCTATATCTGCCTCATGTAACTGCATCCAAAGCGCCACACTACCATTATGATTCAAACCGCATGTGACTCATATATTGTGTAGAAAGGTATTTGCAATTTCCTGCAGAAGCCGTAGATAAAAAGACAAGGCACCTTGCATTATTCCGGGTGAAAAACAACTGCACAATTATATTATTGGGTGATAAATAACATGCTGGGTCTAGACGTGTAATTGTCTTGTATGTAGCGTTGATCTACAATATAATTAAGCTTCGGACTCTTTTCATAACAAAAGGACCTGGCCAAGTGGGGGTTGAATTTCCGCATGGCGCTGGAACATAGAAATAACGCTACTTTATTAGCTCTAATTCAATTATACCAACACCCACTATATGCTGGGGGAATAATGCATTAAATATTTCCTTTTTTTCTTATCTTTTCTTAAAGGAAAAAGGAAAAACTGCCTTAAATATTTTCTTTTTTTCCCTTTTTCCCTGAAAGGAAAAAGGCTTTACAATAGCCTAATTCTTTGAAAATACTTGGTAACCATCTCTATCTAAAACCTTGGCATTCTAATGTCTTTGTTGTATGTATGGGGTATATCTGAATGAATGGCAGTTCTCTACCATTCATTTCCAAGGTCCAAACAAGTATAATAATCTGACACCCATCAAAGAGATACAATTATTAGAAAATGGAAAAGGATTTATTTGGAAATTAAACACCTTTGAAGAGCAATTCCAGGCAACTATAGAGATAAGACCTTGATCTATTAAAGAGATACAGTAAATACGGAAATAAAATAATAAAATAAATCCCATGCAAGTAGAGCACCCCCTTATTCCTGAGCAGTGATGGGTGGCCCCCAGCTGTCTAATGCCTCGTACACACGGTTAGACTTTTGACCGTGCAAAAGTCCACCGTGACCCCGTCGGAAGTCCGACGGACAAAAAGAAGAACAGGTTCTCTATCTAAGGTCCGTCGGACTTCCGACAAAAAAAAAATCAAATGGAGGCTTCACACGGCCGGACTTTCCGACAAAAAAAGCCCGTCTGACTTCCCGTCGGAAAGTGTGTACGAGGCATTAGAGGGCTATCATTTCAGATTTCGGGGTCTGGTCTTCGGTGTATGGTGGAGCAGAAAATATGTTTTTGCTTCAGCGTTTTTGCCTTTTATTGCTGAACTTTATAAAGGAAGAGAAGGTTAAGGCCCCATTTACACGGGACGCTGCTAAACGTACGTTCAGAGGCAGTTGGATGCTTTTTTCACCTGCCCCTGAACTCATTCAATGTTATCCTTTGTGACCATATACACAGTCTCGTTTATTGCAGTTTTTAGGCAGTTGCGTTTAACAGCGTTTCTTTGAAAGCATAATAATGGGTTCTGATGCCGAAGATTTTCACGTTTCAAATGCCAACCGCGACTAAACGCGGCAAAACCTGGTAACCCGCATTTCGTTTTTGCCCTTTTAAAAAAATAAATACAAATTTAACTCTTCTAAACGCAAATGCAGCAAAAAGCTGCTAAACGCGGCATGCAAACGCAGAAAGACAGATTTTTTAAACGTGGGTTACTATCTGTCAAGTTAAATCGTTCAGTAGCAGTTGTAAAAACGTCCCGTGTACATGGAGCCTAATGCCGCGTACACACGATCGTAATTTCCGTGGGTTTTTTTATGTCGGATTTTCGCTCAAACTTGTGTTGCATACACACAAATGTTGCTCGGAAATTTCGAACGTCAAGAACGCGGTGATGTATAACACTAAGACGAGCCGAGAAAAATTAAGTACAATGATTCAGAACATGCGTCAAATTGGTTTCCGAGCATGTGCAGCATTTTTGTGCGTCGGAATTGGCTACACAAGATCGGAATTTCCAACAAGTACTTTTGTTGTCGGAAAAATTGAGAACCAGCTCTCAAACATTTGTTGTTGGAAATTCCGACAGCAAATGTCCGATGAAGCCTACACACGGTCGGAATATCCGACCAAAAGCTCACATCGCCATGCGCTCCTGGAAGAATAGTCAAACATTCCCATAGACACACTCCTAAACCTTGTGGACGGCCTTCCCACAAGAGTTGAAGCTGTTATAGCTGCAAAGGGTGGGCCAACTCAATATTGAACCCTACGGACTAAGACTGGGATGCCATTAAAGGTCATGTGCGTGTAAAGGCAGGCGTCCCAATACTTTTTGTAATATAATTTATATATATATTTATATATATATTCTATATATGCAAATTAGTTATCAAGTTAACGGACACTGCAAAATCTGGCTTGGTCGTCTAACCATTGATGACCTCTGGCCACAAAAGGGTTGATAAAGTGTCCTCAGTTGCAAATACAAAGATGGTTTTGTCAAGCTGATTTCTCTGTATCTATTCAGATTTGTCCAGTTACTGAAGAATGATACAATTCATCAATCACAGTCGGACAGATCATTAAAGCGGGAGTTCACCCAATTATATATTTTTTTCTCTTTTCCCCTTAGATTCCTGCTCGTTTTGTCTAGGGGAATCGGCTAGTGGTGTTAAAATATGAGCTGTACTTACCGTTTACGAGATGCATCTTCTCCGCCACTTCCGGGTATGGGTCTTCGGGAGCGGGCGTTCCTTCTTGATTGACAGTCTTCCGAGAGGCTTCCGACGGTCGCATCCATCGCGTCACTCGTAGCCGAAAGAAGCCGAACGTCGGTGCGGCTCTATACTGCGCCTGCGCACCGACGTTCGGCTTCTTTCGGAAAATCGTGACGCGTTGGATGCGACCGTCGGAAGCCTCTCGGAAGACTGTCAATCAAGAAGGAACGCCCATTCCCGAAGCCCATATCCCGGAAGCGACGGAGAAGATGCATCTCGTAAACGGTAAGTACGGCTCATATTTTAACACAACTAGCGGATTCCCCTAGACAAAACGAGCATCCATCTAAGGGGAAAAAGTGTAATTTAGGGGTGAACCTCCGCTTTAAACAAAATAAACCTTTGCAGATTGTTTATTCTTCTGATTCCATCATCGCTATTAATTTACTTTTCAAATTGAACTAAAAAAAGAACGTTGTTTCACAAAACTAAAACATTTTTCATTTGTAAAAACAGCTTTTCGGTTTATCCATTTTTCAGTGAAACATAAACCGACTATTTATAGGAGAGTAAACATATCAAGGAATAAAAGTCATGTCATTTCTTTTATTTCTCTTGGGCTGCTGCAAAGCTCAAACTTAGGAGAAATAAATGTAGAAAAACAGAAAAGCTCTAATGGAGTTTTTATTTTGTTTCTTTTTTCTTTTTTTGCTTTTTTTTTGCTTTTTTAGGTGAAAGCATAAATGCAAACCGCACTACACAAATTACAAAGTTGAGTTAACCACATTTGGGGTCCGTGCACTTGGAGTGCAATGGTTGAGACTCACCCTGGGAGAACCTTAAAAAACTTTTAAAGATATATCTAAACTTTTAAATGCATCCAAAACTACCCCGCCCCCATTTTTGGAATAAGAATGAAGCCGCTGTGATGTCTCGCTCCCTGGAAAGATTTACCGAAACAGGAGCTAAGGGCAGGGCCATCTTAACCACTTAAGATCCGGACCAAAATGCAGGTAAAGGACCCGGCCAGTTTTTGCGATTCGGCACTGCGTCGCTTTAACTGACAATTGCGCGGTCGTGCAACGTGGCTCCCAAACAAAATTGGCATCCTTTTTTTCCCATAAATAGAGCTTTCTTTTGGTGGCATTTGATCACCTCTGCGGTTTTTATTTTTTGCGCTATAAACAAAAATAGAGCAACAATTTTGAAAAGAAATTCAATATTTTTTTCCTTTTTGCTATAATAAATATTCCCCAAAAATATATAAAAAAACATTATTTTTTCCTCAGTTTAGGGCGATACGTATTCTTCTGCCTATTTTTGGTAAAAAAAAAATCGCAATAAGCTTTTGTCGATTGGTTTGCGCAAAATTTATAGCGTTTACAAAATAGGGGATAGTTTTATTGCATTTTTATTAATAATTTTTTTTTTACTACTAATGGCGGCGATCAGCGATTTTTTTCGTGACTGCGACATTATGGCAGACACATCGAACAATTTTGACACATTTTTGGGACCATTGTAATTTTCACAGCAAATAAGGCTATATAAATGCATTGTTTACTGTGAGAATGACAATTGCAGTTTGGGAGTTAACCACTAGGGGGCGCTGAAGGGGTTAAGTGTGACCTCATATGTGTTTCTAACTGTAGGGGGCGGGGCTACAGTTCAATGTGACATCATTGATCGTCTTTCCCTCTATCAGGGAACACACGATCAATGACAGCGCCACAGTGAAGAACGGGGAAGCTGTGTTTACACACAGCTCTCCTCATTCTTCAGCTCCGGGCACCGATCGCGGGACACCGGCAGGGATCAGGTCCGGGGGTCCCGCGGCCACAGATCTTTGGACCGGGGCGCGCACCGTGAGCGCACGCCCGCGACCCACGGCTGGGCACTTAAAGAGGACGTACAGGTATGTTCTTGTGCCCAGCCATGCCATTCTGCCGACGTATATGTGCAGGAGGCGGTCCTTAAGTGGTTAATGCAAGGGTACAACCTGGGCACTTCCCAGGGGCCCCAGGTACATGGGGACCCCACAATAATCTTGCATTACATCATGCTTGCCAACTTTCCCGGATTTGTTGAGACAGTCACACTTTATACTAAACTGTCCCGATATGGTTGTGTTCCGGGAAGCATCCCAGAACCTATACTGTGCCCTCCTGATCCCAGTATTGTGCCCTCCTGACTCCCCCCCCCCCCTGTACTGTGCCCTTCTGCATCCCCCCTGTACAGTGCCCTTTGTGTTGACTAGTCTTTGATTTATGTAATGTTTCTTTTGTAAAAACGATTTTATTGAAAGTACTAATGAATATATGTTTAATTCTATCAACTATTTATACTTTATTTCTTGAAAGTAGGTGTGTAGATTGGGGCAGGCTAGTAGGGGCCCCAGGACATTACTTTGCCCAAAGGCCCATGATGCTATTAAGATGGCCCTGGGCAGTGCCGATCCTGACCTCCTTGGGGCCCTAAGCAAAATGACATGTCACATTAAAGTTGAGAAGCGGGGGGGGGGGGGGGGGAGGGGTGTTCTGCTGTCGGAAATGACATCTTACATTAAAGTGAGAAGCGGGCCTCTAGTAATTTGAGGGGCCCTCTGCATAGTGAGCCTATAGGGCGGATCGGCCCTGGCCCTGGGTAAGGGGACAAATACCCAACTAGTTCAGGTGACAACTGTGTTGGGGCCTGTTCACACTCAGCTGCATTGCCCAACAAGGCCCCCGACCGAAGTACAAGACAAACAGCAATCTGCTGCAAACTTGGATGAGGATGAAAGATTTTTGAGCTGAGCTGCTGAAAAGTTAAATAGTGCCACATCCCTTAATATATAACAGTATATGAGAACAAGATTTATGGGAATTTTAAGGCGCAATAAAGACAAAAGAGTGAAAAAATAGAAATGTAATAAGTTAAAATTGATCTAGAATGAATATATAAGATAACATTCAAAAATTGGATCATTGATATACAGTACAAACAAAGGTGCAAAGCTGATAAGTCTCTACATGTTTCGCTGTTTAAATGGCTTCTTCAGGAGGCCCGGACACATATAATTGTGAGGTTCCATTGGGATTACCCCATTTTTTCCGGCTGTTGTTTTTCTACCTTCCCCCGATAGAGGTGGAATTGTGCTGTAGCCTGGATATTCACTGTTATCTAATTAAGGTAGGCAACTTCATTTGAGCCCTAATTTTTTGGTCTTGGATACTAGCTACCATTTTCAGAGATATATTTGTATTTCTGTTTATTTTTACTTATTAGATGGACAGATGGTGCACCCTTATATCATGCATCATCCCTCTCTGTGGTACTACCAATTGATCCAATTTTATCCATTACTATCTTGGTGTTTATCTATCTACTGAATACACAGGTCAGATTCTGAACTAATGCATCTTCTCTTTTTCTCCTGCCCAATATGGAAGATTATAATTATTTTGTAATTTGTTTTTCACATATGTATTGAATTTTGTTTGCGGGTTCTAAAATATGTATTTTTCTATTGTACTGATCATATACATTGTGCCTGTTATTAAAGTTCTCCTGAAGAAGCAATTTAAACGGCGAAACATGTAGAGACTGATCAGCTTTGCACCTTTGTTTGTATATCAATAATCCAATTTTTGAATGTTATCTTATGTATTCATCATTATGTATTCAACTTATTACATTTCTATTTTCCCACTCTTTTGTCTTTATTGCGCCTTAAAAGTCTCATAAATCTTGTGGATGAGGATGAGTTACTCCACAGTGTCTGCAGCTGGAGAGGTTAGTAAGGGCTTACAGTATATTGCTTGTTTAAATATGTAAATATTTGAATGTCCATAGCCTGGCCACAGTTCTATTATATTGTTCAAGTTTGGGCTAATTTTGTATTTGAAAAAAAAGCCCCTGTTTGCAGTACATAAAAATTAAAAATGCAATGTTTACCCCATTGACTTGCTGTCCCCGCAGTACCACTTCTGTTTAAAAGAATGCCCTCGGTCTTCTAGGTTAAAGTGGAGTTTCCATCCCAATTTTTTTTTTCAATATTGTGCTCATTAGACCTAAAAAAGAAAACATAAATGTTTTTTACTCATCTGGAAATGCCTGTTGCTATGCAGTCCCACGAAATCTGCCTTTGGAATCACCTAGAATCCTGACATCATCTCCCTCTAATGCTCCTGGGAAATGTGTGTCATCATTTCCCAGGATGCAGTGCGCTACCCAATTATCACTCCCCATCCAAGACTTCCAGGAAGTAAGTGCTTGTGGGCTTTAAATGCTGCGCTCAGTGTCATTCAACCTGGAAGACTGAGGACACACTGTGAGTGCAGGGTTTCACAAACCCATTTCTTGAGGGGGTGCCACAATGCAACCCTACATTGACAGTGAAATGATGCAGAGAAAGGCATTTTCTACATTATGGAAGAATGCCCCCACTAGATGCCCTTAATCTTCTAGAATAAACCCTAACCCATTCCCCAGTCCAACAGAAGGGTGACTTCTTGCAAGTTGTGTGGAGGCGAGGGTTTCTCTGTGGAGGGCAGGAAAACAGCGTACGTACGTGATCTTGGGATCATCAAGGCTTGATGTGCTTTTAAAGGAACAGAAATTCTTTTGGCCATAGAACATAGCGTTCTCATCGAAAAATGGTAGATATATACTGCTTTATTGTAATAGAACATACCGATTATATAAAATGATGGTGTATTTAAATTTCGCATAGAAAAAAATTCCCCTGAAGAAGACCAATAATTAAAAGGTCGAAACGTGTGAGAATATCATGTGAAACTCTACACAATTACAATGGGTTTATATAGCATGAGTTGTGTTTTTTTTCTATTGTTAATGGGTTGTGTCTTTTATGTTGAGGCCAGAATTGCTTTTTACAACTCCTATGTATTTACTCAAATACTTTTTTGAAACTATGATACAAATAAATAAATAATCATTTTTATATAAATTGATTGGCACTTTTTTCAAATACAATTTTCGCTGCTAAAAAAAAAATACCCTTGAGGGATTCTTCAGTCAACATTATGGAAGAATGCCCCCACAATATGCCCTTAATCTTCTAGGTTAAATCATGTATAGAGACATTCCACCTGGAAGACTGAAGATACACTGTGAGTACAGGATATCACAAATCCAGTTTCCTGAGCGGGTGTCACAATGGAACCCTACATTTACAGTGAAATGATGCAGAGAAGGGCACTTTCTACATTATGGGGGAATGCCTCCACAAGATCCCTTAGGTCTTCTAGTTTAAATTATGCTCGATATAAAAATAAAGAAAAAAGGGGGCAGTAGTAGCCCGCAGGTCGGACTTTAACCACCACCCGCAGTTTTTATGGAGGCAGGTTGGCTCGGCTGCACGAAATCACGTAGCAATACGTCATTTCGTATTCCAGCCATTGGGGCCGTGTGCGCCCCCCCTGCTCGCCCCTGGCGCCGACACGCGTGCCCGGTGGGCGCGATCACCGCCAGGCACCCGTGATCGCTCGTTACAGAGCGAGAACCGGGAGCTGTGTGTGTAAACACACAGCTCCCGGTCCTGTTAGGGGGAGAAATGACTGATCGCATGTTCATACAATGTATGAAGAACGATCTGTCATTTCCCCTAGTCAGTCCACCCCCCCTACAGTTAGAACACACCCAGGGAACATACTTAACTCCTGCCTCGCCCCCTAGTGTTAACCCCTTCCATGCCAGTGGCATTTTTACAGTAATCAATGCATTTTTATAGCACTGATCGCTATAAAAATGCCAATGGTCCCAAAAATGTGTCAAAAGTGTCCCAAGTGTCCGCCATAAAAAATGGCTGATCGTCGCCATTACTAGTATTTTTACCAAAAATATGTAGAAGAATATGTATCGGCCTAAACTGAGGAAAAACATAATTATTTATATATTTTTGGGGGATATTTATTATAGAAAAAAGTAAAAAATATAGAATTTTTTTCAAAATTGTCGCTCTATTTTTGTTTATAGCGCAAAATATAAAAACCGCAGAGGTGATCAAATACCACCAAAAGAAAGCTCTATTTGTGGGAAAAAAAGGACGCCAATTTTGTTTGAGAGCCACGTCACACGACCGCGCAATTGTCAGTTAAAGTGACGCAGTGCCGAATCGCAAAAACTGGTCCGGGTCTTAAGTGGTTAAATAAATAATGTCCCAAATTGTGCTGATTAGATCTCATTGGTGTCCGCAATCAAGACAAACAACACCACAGTGAGCTTTGACATCCGATGAAAACAGTCCATCGGTTTGCTTTCATCGGACAAACCGATCATGTGTACAGGGTTTTAGAATCACATACACAATGCAAAGATTTCAGCACAATTTTTTTCTGCAAAGTCACCCGACCGTCTTTTCTGAAGGTCTGCTGTGATTAGCAGGAAATGATCGCTTGTTATGTCATTCAGGATTTTTAAAACAAGGAACTTCAGAGGACCCGCCGTAGACGATAATAGACAGTGAAAGAATCATGAAGCCTGCCAACGGGTTGTGGCGAGGAAGATGTAGCAGATGACTGGCAGAGGTCAGTGATAATGAGTGGAAAGATAGAGGAATGCAAATCACACGCGGGTTTATGAAATGGTTTCCACCCGTAGAACTGGCTCTATGTGTACTGGGAGCTAATCATGCAGGCAGGAGCTGTGATCATACACTAGTTACCAAGACTTTCATGAAGGATCAATGTCAAGCTCAACTGGTTGGTTTTCGATTCTCTGAGAAGAAGAAGGAGAAAAAAAAGAAGTATGCCAGGCATACGCAAGCAGATAACTAAACGAGGTCCAACCTTTCCTAACCTGAGCCTTTGCAATGAGGCTTATTCAAAAGCTGATGTTACTCAAAGATTAATAGATTCAAATGTTACTAAACCCTCCTGTGTGTAGCCTTAGCACGTACTGTGTTCAAATGGTGCCTTCCTTGTGAAGCCGGTACCCAGATAGCGAGCAATTAATCTGCATTCTGCAAGTTCGAAAATGACTTGCCAGGCTACACCCCAGATATCCCCCCAGCACTTTGACCCCTCTACACCACAGATATCCCCCCAGCACTCTGACCCCTCTACACCCCAGATATCCCCCCCAGCACTCTGATCCCTCTACACCCCAGATATCCCCCCAGCACTCTGACCCCTCTACACCCCAGATATCCCCCCAGCACTCTGACCCCTCTACACCCCAGATATCCCCCCAGCACTCTGATCCTTCTACATCCCAGATATTCCCCCAGCACTCTGATCCCTCTACACCCCAGATATCCCCCCAGCACTCTGACCCCCTACACCCCAGATATCCCCCCAGCACTCTGACCCCTCTACACCCCAGATATCCCCCCAGCACTCTGACCCCTCTACACCCCAGATATCCCCCCCAGCACTCTGACCCCCTACACCCCAGATATCCCCCCAGCACTCTGACCCCTCTACACCCCAGATATCCCCCCAGCACTCTGATCCTTCTACATCCCAGATATTCCCCCAGCACTCTGATCCCTCTACACCCCAGATATCCCCCCAGCACTCTGACCCCTCTACACCCCAGATATCCCCCCAGCACTCTGACCCCTCTACACCCCAGATATCCCCCCAGCACTCTGACCCCCTACACCCCAGATATCCCCCCAGCACTCTGACCCCTCTACACCCCAGATATCCCCCCAGCACTCTGATCCTTCTACATCCCAGATATTCCCCCAGCACTCTGATCCCTCTACACCCCAGATATCCCCCCAGCACTGTGACCCTCTACACCCCAGATATCCCCCCAGCACTCTGACCCCCTACACCCCAGATATCCCCCCAGCACTCTGACCCCTCTACACCCCAGATATCCCCCCAGCACTCTGATCCCTCTACACCCCAGATATCCAACCGGCACTCTGATCCTTCTACATCCCAGATATCCCCCAGCACTCTGACCCCTCTCCACACCAGATATCCCCCCAGTACCCTGACCCCTCTACACCCCAGATATCCCCCAGCACTCTGACCCCTCTACACCCCAGAACCCTGACCCCTCTACACCCCAGATATCGAACCAGCACTCTGACCCATCTACACCCCAGATACCCCCCCAGCACTCTGACCCCTCTACACCCCAGATATCCCCCCAGCATCCCGACCCCTCTAAACCCCAGATATCCCCCCGGCACTCTGACCCCTCTACACCCCAGATATCCCCCCAGCACTCTGACCCCTCTACACCCCAGATATCCCCCCGGCACTCTGACCCCTCTACACCCCAGATATCCCCCCAGCACTCTGACCCCTCTACACCCCAGATATCCCCCCGGCACTCTGACCCCTCTACACCCCAGATATCCTCCAGCACTCTGACCCCTCTACACCCCAGATATCCCCCCGGCACTCTGACCCCTCTACACCCCAGATATCCCCCCGGCACTCTGACCCCTCTACATCCCAGATATCCCCCCAGACCCTTGGATTGACTATCTCACGACTACGTGAGAGGTAGATTGCTATTGGAGAATGGCCCCTTCAGATTGGAGTGCTCCCCCCTTCTTTCCTTCCTTCCTTCCTTCCCTTTTCTCTTCTAGTCTTTTCCATTTCTTTTTCTCCTTTTGTGTTCTTCCTTACTTCTTATTATTATTTTGTTGCTAATATACATTTTTCTTATTCTGCTGAGTGACGGGTCCTTGAGGTTGGTTGGGCTCTCCGTCGAGAGGCCCTGTAGTGGTCCCGATTTAGCCCCTTTTCTCTATGTCTGTTGACAGTTTGAGGTATAAATCCGGGAAAATGTCATATGATAGTTATGTTGTTTTGTCCTTATTGACTTGCACCTGTAACTTGAATTTTATTGCATGGACAGATCATACCTGTCTTTCTATTGTATTTTTTATTTTTGAAATTCAATACAAATATTGGAATACAGATACCCCCCCAGCACTCTGATCCTTCTACACACCAGATATCCCTCCCAGCACTCTGATCCCTCTACACCCCAGATATCCCCCCAGCACTCTGACCCCTCTACACCCACAGATATCCCCCCAGCACTCTGACCCCTCTACACCCACAGATATCCCCCCAGCACTCTGACCCCTCTACACCCCAGATATGCCCCCAGTACTCTGACCCCTCTACACCCCAGATATCCCCCCAGCACTCTGACCCCTCTACACCCCAGATATCCCTCCAGCACTCTGACCCCTCTACACCCCAGATATCCCCCCAGCACTCTGACCCCTCTACACCCCAGATGTCCCCCCAGCACTCTGACCCCTCAACATCCCAGATATCCCCCCAGCACTCTGACCCCTCTACACCACAGATGTCCCCCCAGCACTCTGATCCCTCTACACCCCAGATATCCTCCCAGCACTCTGACCCCTCTACACTCCAGATATTCCCTCCAGCACTCTAACCCCTTTACACCCCAGATATCCCTTCAGCAATCTGACTCTTCTACACCCCAGATATCCCCCAGCACTGACCCCTCTACACCCCAGATGTCCCTCCAGCACTCTGATCCCTCTACATCCCAGATATCCCCCCAGCACCCTGACCCCTCTACACCCCAGATATCCCCCCAGCACTCTGATCCCTCTACATCCCAGATATCCCCCCAGCACCCTGACCCCTCTACACCCCAGATATCCCCCCAGCACTCCGACCCTCTACACCCCAGATATCCCCCCAGTAACCTGACCCCTCTACACCCCAGATATCCCCCCAGAACTCTGACCCCTCTACACCCCAGATATTCCCCCAACACTCTGGCCCCTCTACACCCCAGATATCCCCCCAGCACTCTGACACCTCTACACCCCAGATATCCCCCCAGCACTCTGACCCCTCTACATCCCAGATATCCCCCCAACACCCTGACCCCTCTACACTCCAGATATTCTCTCCAGCACTCTAACCCCTTTTCACCCCAGATATCCCTTCAGCAATCTGATCCTTCTACACCCTAGATATTCCCTCCAGCACTGTAACCATTTACCATAAGATACCCCTTGTATTGTGACCACACTACATCCCTGACACCTCCTACACTGTGGCCTCTCTACACCCCTTCCTTCGAGTCCTGAGCATTCAAGCTGCATGGATCGGGGTCAGAGCATCACTGGCTTTCAGGTGAAATAATAGGTATCGTTCTGCACAGTACGGCGCACCGTTGCCAGCCTGCCTCCCCTGTGTATCCATCACTCTCAGTGCCATCATGGGGCCCCCAATTTCTTAATGACCAAAAGTTTGGGGTGGCACATGGCTGGCGCCAGCATAAGGGTGCTTGGGCAGCCACCTTAGGGCTCCAGAATGAGGGTCAGCACTGGCAAAGCTTGAGGAGTCAAAGGTGACGCAGTGGCAACCCTGCCCATGTTCCAGGGGGGCCGTGCAGCTTCCATGTCACATTAGGTTTTACACTGGGACAGCAGCGGCAGTGGCATTTACTGGAACCATTCCTGAATTGTTCTCCTGCAACCTCCGAAAGCCTGCTTCTCCTCCTCTTCCTACTGCTGGCTTTCAGTGGCTGCAGGAGGAAAATACAGGGGATCAGTTCCAGTATATGCAGCTTCCATATGCTTTTCAGGCCCACTGTGTAGGGTGACCACATTTCCAAACTACCATTCAGGGACACCCCCCCTTCCCAAAAATCAGCTTGTGCTGTAACGAATCACAGCAGAGTGATTGGACACAAGAGGCGAGATTTATGATTTCTCCAATCACAAGCCGGGGGTGGTGACTATGCTCCTCCAGGCATTCCTGGTCAGGACAAGTACTGTCAGAGAGTAAAACGGTGACGGGTCAGCCTTTATTGGGGGCATTAGTTTGGCTTGGGGGGATGGCTGTGTCAGTTTCATTCCGGGACACTGTATTGTCCTGGAATGAAGATGCCCGGGACAGACCTGCAAAATGCGGGACTGTCCCGGGCAATACGGGACACATGGTTACCCTACCACTGTGTGTTCCCCAGAAACAAGAGACAAGGCAAGAATACCCAAAGGATTAGACAGGGAGCTGTCCAGCATCTCAGGTGGCTCAGCAAGAAGAGCCACTGCTGGACAAAGCAGAGGTTGTTGGTTCAGATCCTGATCCTGGTCCCGAGAGGGTATGCAAAGGCCCCTAAGGCCTCTTTACAAAGATATTGCCCCCAATGTGAATGGAAAGGGGTACATAGTGGTGTAGATGTGGGGGAGTGATGTCACAGTGTCCACCTCATCAAATCAAAGCACACATGATACTCACTGAGAGAAATTCAAGGTGTCCATGCCAATCAAGTGACCCCCCATGTTCCCTAAGCAGCAGGGCAGGCACACAGGGCCTGGAAAATAGTGAGAATCACTGTAATAGACAGCGGCTCTCACAGGGATCATCCAGGTTTGGAATATGCATACTTCCAATGGTCTCAGCTGAACCAATAAAATGCAATAAATATCCATACCTGGAATTTAGCTTTAAAGAGGACCTGTTGCTTTTCTCTGCATGGTCAGAGCACAAGCTTAGTTTAAGTTGCCAACAGCGGCGATCCATCCATAGAGGGCGCTGGAGCGCCACCCCCACTGGCTCCGCACCGCTACTGAAAATAACATACATTCATGCATCGCTGGTCTGTTCAGGTGGCCGAAAATTGAGCGCCGACCACCTGAATAACGGCAGCTGGTTGGCTGTGTGGAAGTGCCTATCAGAGCCAGCGGCTCCGAGTACAGCACTCGTCTCCCGGATGTCTTATCCAGGGAACGTACGGGGTGCGTTCCTTGGATAAGACTGACGGCCGTCTCAGCCAATCAGGTTGCCTGATTCTGGTTATCGGTAACTTGATTGGCTGAAGCATCACCAAGGCATCGAGGGACGTTGAAGGATTAAGGTAAGTGCATTTTACAGGGCACAGCGGCGACAATGGGCACAGAGGCGACAAAGGGCACAGTGGCATCAATGGGCACAGTAGTGACAATGGGCACATTGGCAACAATTAAAGGGCACAGTGACATGCACAGTGGCAACAATGGGCACAGTAGTGACAATGGGCACAGTGGCAACAATTGAGGGGCATAGTGGTGACAATTGGCACAGTGGCGACAATTGAGGGGCACAGTGGCTGCATTTGATGGCATGGCACAGTGGTGACAATTAATGGCACAGTGGCTATGTTTGATGGCATGGCACAGTGATTGCGTTTGATGGCATGGCACAGTGACTGCGTTTGGCATGGTACAGCGACTGCGTTTGATGGCATGGCACAGTGACTGCGTTTGATGGCATGGCACAGTGATTGCGTTTGATGGCATGGCACAACGGCTGCGTTTGATGGCATGGCACAGTGGCTGCGTTTGATGGCATGGCACAGTGGCAGCGTTTGATGGCATGGCACAGTGACTGTGTTTGATGGCATGGCACAGTGGTGCGAATTGATGGCATAGTGACTGCATTTGATGGCATGGCACAGTGGTGATAATTGATGGCACAGTGGCTACGTTTGATGGCATGGCACAGTGGTGACAATTGATGGCACAGTGGCTGCATTTGATGGCATGGCACAGTGGTGACAATTGATGCCACAGTGGCTGCTTTGATGGCACAGTGACTGCATTTGATGGGCACAGTGAGGCTGCAATTTTTTTCTTTTTCTTTTTTTTACGTTTGCGCCCCCCCCCAAAAATGTTGAGCACCAGCCGCCACTGGTTGCCAAAATCCCACATATTATTAACATGACCTCAGCAATTTATTTTTATTATTTCCACAGAACACGTCAGCGTCCATTAGCAACAAAGAAAATGACATTGAAATGTAAGTGAGGAAAAACTATCATTAAGCCAAATCCTAAAATTGTAGGGGTGTAAATGACATTTTAGAGCTAATAAAGACTTTATGTAAACTCCTTTTGCTCTCCGTGTCCCCCACTGTTACAAAGCTTTTAATCCTTAATGAACAATGTTAAAAAAAATAAAAATAAATAAATGAGCAACATATTAGCAGAATGTATTTATTGTATGAAATTAACGGATAATTCAGAGGAAGCTGTGAAGGTCAAATAATATAATGACAATAATTATGTTTGATGTGTCATTTCTCCATTTAGTGATTGGCACCTTTGGCCTCTATTCATTAGGGCTTAGAGGGAAATGCTGCCATTATGATGTCGAATGTATGCGTGAACTGTTTATTTGTTGCCTTTCTTTTGTTCTGGGGGCCAAAAGGCTTAAAGAGGAACTGAATGTAGTGCAGTCCGAGGGCAAAGGACTAGTGCCCAGTATTGCCTGTGGTCTCCTTGCCTCTGATCTTTCCCCATTACTGACTTACCATGCCTTGTTCTACATTGTGTTTCTATTTGGAGTCCACCATCTTGGTATAGGGATGGGCGAACGGTTCGGCCCGAGCATAAGTTTGGGCCAAACTTTGGTTGTTCGAGTGTTCTGGCGAACACCAAACAATATACTGAGTTTGGGGAAAATTCGAAAGCCGCGGAACACCGTTAAAGTCTTTGGGACACTAACATGAAAGATCAAAAGTGATCATTTTAAAGGTTAATATGCAAGTTATTGTCATAAAAGTTTTAAAAACGGCCGTTTTTTCGGGAGCAGTGATTATAACCACTTTAGCCCCGGACCAATATGCTGGCTAAAGACCCAAGGTGTTTTTACAGTTCGGGACTGCGTCGCTTTAACAGACAATTGCGCGGTCGTGCGACGTGGCTCCCAAACAAAATTGGCGTCCTTTTTTCCCCACAAATAGAGCTTTCTTTTGGTGGTATTTGATCACATCTGCGGTTTTTAGTTTTTGCGCTATAAACAAAAATAGAGCGACAATTTTGAAAAAAATGCAATATTTTTTACTTTTTGCTATAATAAATATCCCCCAAAAACATATATAATTTTTTTTCCCTCAGTTTAGGCCGATCCATATTCTTCTACCTATTTTTGGTAAAAAAAAATCGCAATAATCGTTTATCGGTTGATTTGCGCAAAATTTATAGCGTTTACAAAATAGGGGATAGTTTTATTGCATTTTTCTTTTTTTTCTTTTTTTTACTACTAATGGCGGCGATCAGCGATTTTTTTCGTGACTGCGACATTATGGCGGACACTTCGGACAATTTTGACACATTTTTGGGACCATTGTCATTTTCACAGCAAAAAATGCATTTAAATTGCATTCTTTATTGTGAAAATGACAGTTGCAGTTTGGGAGTTAAACACAGGGGGCGCTGTAACATTTAGGGTTCACTTTGTGAGTGTTTACAACTGTAGGGGGGTGTGGCTGTAGGTCTGACGTCATCGATCGTGTCTCCCCTATAAAGGGGATGACGCGATCAATACGCCGCCACAGTGAAGCACGGGGAAGCCGTGTTTACACACGGCTCTCCCCGTTCTTCAGCTCCGGGGACCGATCGCCGCACTCGAGCGGCGATCGGGTCCTCGGGACCCGTGGTCCCAGTCCCGGAGCTTCGGACCGGGTCGCTGGAGCGCACCGCGGGCGCGCGCCCGCGACCCACGGCTGGGTACAAGTACATATAAGTATATATATGTGCTTGTGCCCAGCCGTGCCATTCTGCCGACGTATATGTGCAGGAGGCGGTCCGGAAGTGGTTAATAATGCTTAACCACTTAAAGACCGCCTGCTGCAGATATACGTCGGCAGAATGGCACGGCTGGGCACAAGCACGAACAGGTAAGTCCTCTTTAAGTGCCCAGCCGCGGGCGCGTGCCCGCGACCCGGTCCGAAGCTCCGTGACCGCGGCCGCGGGACCCGCGGACCCAATCGCCGCTGGAGTCCCGCGATCGGTCCCTGGAGCTGAAGAACAGGGAGAGCTGTGTGTAAACACAGCTTCCCCGTTCTTCACTGTGGTGCCGTCACTGATCGTGTGTTCCCTGTTATAGGGAAACACGATCAATGACGTCACACGTCCAGCCCCGCCCCCCTACAGTTAGAAACACATATGAGGTCGCACTTAACCCCCTTCAGCGCCCCCTAGTGGTTAACTCCCAAACTGCGATTGTCATTTTCACAGTAAACAATGCATTTTTAATGCATTTTCTTCTGTGAAAATGAAAATGGTCCCAAAAATGTGTCAAAATTGTCCGATGTGTCCACCATAATGTCGCAGAAAAAAATCGCTGATCGCCGCCATTAGTAGTAAAAAAAAAAAAGATATATAAAAATGCAATAAAACTATCCCCTATTTTGTAAACGCTATCAATTTTGCATAAACCTATGGATAAACGCTTATTGCGATTTTTTTTACCAAAAATAGGTAGAAGAATACAGTACGTATCGGCCTAAACTGAGGATAAAAAATAATTTTTATATATTTTTGGGGGATATTTATTATAGCAAAAAGTAAAAAATATTGAATTTTTTTAAAAATTGTTGCTCTATTTTTGTTTATATAGCACAAAAAATAAAAAACACAGAGGTGATCAAATACCACCAAAATAAAGCTCTATTTGTGGGAAAAAAAGGACGCCAATTTTGTTTGGGAGCCACGTCGCACGACCGCGCAATTGTCAGTTAAAGCAACGCAGTGCCGAATCGCAAAAACTGCCCGGGTCCTTTACCTGCCTAAAGGTCCGGGTATTAAGTGGTTAAAGTGAAACAATAAAAGTGAAATATTCCTTTAAATTTCGTACCTGGGGGGTATTTACTATGCCTGTAATGTGGCACGGGTTTCCTGTGTTTAGAACTGTCCCTGCACAAAATGTCATTTCTAAAGGAAAAAAGTCATCAAAACTACTCGAGGCTATAATGAATTGTCGGGTCCCGGCAATACAGATGAAAGTTATTGAAAAAAAACGCATGGGTCCCCCCCCCCCCCAGTCCATTACCAGGCCCTTTGGGTCTGGTATGAATATTAAAGGGAACCCCGGACCAAAATTTAAAATAAAATGCATGGGGGTCTCCCCAAATTTCATAACAGGCCCTTCAGGTCTAGTATGGATATTAAGGGGAACCCTGCACCAAATAAAAAAAAATGCAACTGCGTTCGTGTGTTTGAACACATTTTTTGCCTAGTCGGCAAGTTCTGGTGCGAACCAAACTGGGGGGGTGTTCGGCCCATCCTCATCTTGGTAGAGGCTTTGCTTCCTCATGCCGGAGCCTCCAGCAAAGAGAACAGTGAGCAGCACAGTAGTGACATCATCAAACTTCACTTCACATCTGATGAGACTTGCAGTTGGGGGCATTATGCCCTTAATATCACACTGCAGATATACAGCTATGAGGGCCTAAGTTAGGTACCGGTTTTGGGAGAAACCACTCTCACATAGTATATGATGCAATGGTGTATTTTATATAGATCGTGAGCAGACTTTTTAGCACAACTAATAAGCAAGTCTTTGGTGCTGTATGTAGCGCTATACCCCTAAAGGAGCCGCTGAGATTGACAGGTTCTCTGTAGGTGGCACAGTGGCCGTCAGTCACACAAACCAAAGTATATTCATTACGACTCCATTAAACAGTCTAGGGGATGTCTACCTCTCACAGCTGGGGACCATGAGATAGTTTGCTGGGCAGTCATGACTCATGGCTAAGGACCATGAGATAGTTGGCAGAATGGTTAAAGTCTCACAGCTGGGGACCATGAGATCCATGACAAACCCCAGAGCAGATATATTCAAAAGCTTAATCCCTTTGGCAGAGAAATCCAGTACCCAGTCCAAAGGTGCCTCAGGGGCAAGCAACCCCCCCGAAAGAGGAGTTCCAGCCTGTATTAAAAAAAAAAATCAGCTGACTTACCTGTCCAGGGAGCCCACAATGTCGACCCGTCCATCAGCTTCAGTGCAGGCATCCTTACTAAGGGAAACAGGAAGTGAAGCCTTGCGGATTCACAGCCTGTTTCCGACTGCGCCTGTGCGAGCCACGCTGCACTTTTTGAAGGGCTGTCTTCTGGGACCCGTGTGTGTCACCCAAAAGGCAACAAGGGGAAGGAGGAGGGGCTGTAAATAATGTAGGTCGCCCTTGCACGGAAGTGGGGATAAGTACCTGTTTTAGACCGGTGTCCCCCCCCCCAAAGGTGCCAAATGTGGCACCGGAGGGGGGGGGGGGGGAACAGGTAAGATCCACTTTTGGATGGAACTTTGCTTGAAGCTCAATGATCCTTCTCTGACAGGGGAAAGACAGTCTAGACAGGGCTCCTGCATATTTACCACCTCCCTGGCCACCTTCTGGGCACACCTCCCCAGGGATTGGGCATGGCATAGTAAATATTCAGATTGGACATTTGAATTTCCCACCCTAAGCTCTGGAAAATTCTCTCAGAGTCAGGGGGAAACAATCAAACTTACAGCCTATGAAATAGGGTGACCACATTTCCAAACTGCCATTCAGGGACACCCCCCCCCCCCCAAAAAAAAATACGTTTTTTTACATATTTTTTTGCCAGTTTTGGGAGCAGGGGCGTATCATGAAATCAGCGGGCCCGTGACAGGGGACTGGGTGACAGGGGACTGGGTGACAGAGGGCTGGGTGACAGAGGGACAGAGGACTGGGTGACAGAGGACTGGGTGACAGAGGACTGGGTGACGGGTGACAGGGTGACGGGTGACAGGGTGACGGGTGACAGGGTGACAGGGTGACAGGGGACAGGGGGACAGGGTGACAGGGGACAGGGTGACAGGGGACAGGGTGACAGAGGGCTGGGTGACAGAGGGCTGGGTGACAGAGGGCTGAGTGACAGAGGGCTGAGTGACAGAGGGCTGAGTGACAGGGGAGTGGGTGACAGAGGGCTGGGTGACAGAGGGCTGGGTGACAGAGGGCTGGGTGACAGGGGGCTGGGTGACAGGGGGCTGGGTGACAGAGGACTGGGTGACAGGGGGCTGGGTGACAGGGGGCTGGGTGACAGGGGGCTGGGTGACAGGGGGCTGGGTGACGGGACTGGGTGACAGAGGGCTGGGTGACAGGGGGACTGGGTGACAGAGGGACTGGGTGACAGAGGGACTGGGTGACAGAGGGACTGGGTGACAGAGGGCTGGGTGACAGAGGGCTGGGTGACAGGGGGACTGGGTGACAGAGGGACTGGGTGACAGAGGGACTGGGTGACAGAGTGACTGGGTGACGGAGAGCTGGGTGACAGAGGAGCTGGGTGACGGAGAGCTGGGTGACAGAGTGACTGGGTGACAGAGTGACTGGGTGACAGAGTGACTGGGTGACAGAGGAGCTGGGTGACAGAGGAGCTGGGTGACAGAGGAGCTGGGTGACGGAGAGCTGGGTGACGGAGAGCTGGGTGACGGAGGGACAGGGTGACAGGGTGACAGAGGGACTGGGTGACAGAGTGACTGGGTGACAGAATGACTGGGTGACAGAGGGACTGGGTGACAGAGGGACTGGGTGACGGAGAGCTGGGTGACGGAGAGCTGGGTGACGGAGAGCTGGGTGACGGAGAGCTGGGTGACGGAGAGCTGGGTGACAGAGGGACAGGGTGACAGAGGGACTGGGTGACAGAGTGACTGGGTGATAGAGTGACTGGGTGACAGAGGAGCTGGGTGACGGAGAGCTGGGTGATGGAGAGCTGGGTGACGGAGAGCTGGGTGACGGAGAGCTGGGTGACAGAGGGACAGGGTGACAGAGGGACTGGGTGACAGAGTGACTGGGTGACAGAGGGACTGGGTGACAGAGGGACTGGGTGACAGAGGGACTGGGTGACAGAGGAGCTGGGTGACAGAGGAGCTGGGTGACAGAGGGACAGGGTGACAGAGTGACTGGGTGACAGAGGGACAGAGTGACAGAGGAGCTGGGTGACAGAGGAGCTGGGTGACAGAGGAGCTGGGTGACGGAGAGCTGGGTGACGGAGGGACAGGGTGACAGGGTGACAGAGGGACTGGGTGACAGAGTGACTGGGTGACAGAGTGACTGGGTGACAGAGGGACTGGGTGACAGAGGGACTGGGTGACGGAGAGCTGGGTGACGGAGAGCTGGGTGACGGAGAGCTGGGTGACAGAGGGACTGGGTGACAGAGGGACTGGGTGACAGAGGGACTGGGTGACAGAGGGACTGGGTGACAGAGGGACTGGGTGACAGAGGGACTGGGTGACAGAGGAGCTGGGTGACGGAGAGCTGGGTGACAGAGGGACAGGGTGACAGAGTGACTGGGTGACAGAGTGACTGGGTGACAGAGGGACTGGGTGACAGAGGGACTGGGTGACAGAGGAGCTGGGTGACGGAGGAGCTGGGTGACAGAGGAGCTGGGTGACGGAGAGCTGGGTGACGGAGAGCTGGGTGACGGAGAGCTGGGTGACAGAGGGACAGGGTGACAGAGGGACAGGGTGACAGAGGGACAGAGTGACAGAGGGACAGAGTGACAGAGGGACAGAGTGACAGAGGGACTGGGTGACAGAGGGACTGGGTGACAGAGGGACTGGGTGACAGAGGGACTGGGTGACAGAGGAGCTGGGTGACGGAGAGCTGGGTGACGGAGAGCTGGGTGACGGAGAGCTGGGTGACAGAGGGACTGGGTGACAGAGGGACTGGGTGACAGAGGGACTGGGTGACAGAGTGACAGAGGGCTGGGTGACAGAGGGCTGGGTGACAGGGGGACTGGGTGACAGAGGGACTGGGTGACAGAGGGACTGGGTGACAGAGGGACTGGGTGACAGAGGGACTGGGTGACAGAGGAGCTGGGTGACGGAGAGCTGGGTGACGGAGGACAGGGTGACAGAGGGACAGGGTGACAGAGGGACAGGGTGACAGAGGGACAGAGTGACAGAGGGACAGAGTGACAGAGGGACTGGGTGACAGAGGGACTGGGTGACAGAGGGACTGGGTGACAGAGGGACTGGGTGACAGAGGAGCTGGGTGACGGAGAGCTGGGTGACGGAGAGCTGGGTGACGGAGAGCTGGGTGACAGAGGGACTGGGTGACAGAGGGACTGGGTGACAGAGGGACTGGGTGACAGAGTGACAGAGGGCTGGGTGACAGAGGGCTGGGTGACAGGGGGACTGGGTGACAGAGGGACTGGGTGACAGAGGGACTGGGTGACAGAGGGACTGGGTGACAGAGGGACTGGGTGACAGAGTGACTGGGTGACGGAGAGCTGGGTGACGGAGAGCTGGGTGACAGAGGGACAGGGTGACAGAGGGACAGGGTGACAGAGGGACTGGGTGACAGAGGGACTGGGTGACAGAGTGACTGGGTGACAGAGTGACTGGGTGACAGAGGGACTGGGTGACAGAGGGACTGGGTGACAGAGGAGCTGGGTGACAGAGGAGCTGGGTGACGGAGAGCTGGGTGACAGAGGGACAGGGTGACAGAGTGACTGGGTGACAGAGGAGCTGGGTGACAGAGGAGCTGGGTGACAGAGGAGCTGGGTGACGGAGAGCTGGGTGACGGAGAGCTGGGTGACGGAGAGCTGGGTGACGGAGGGACAGGGTGACAGGGTGACAGAGGGACTGGGTGACAGAGTGACTGGGTGACAGAGTGACTGGGTGACAGAGGGACTGGGTGACGGAGAGCTGGGTGACGGAGAGCTGGGTGACGGAGAGCTGGGTGACGGAGAGCTGGGTGACGGAGAGCTGGGTGACAGAGGGACAGGGTGACAGAGGGACTGGGTGACAGAGGGACTGGGTGACAGAGTGACTGGGTGACAGAGGGACTGGGTGACAGAGGGACTGGGTGACAGAGGAGCTGGGTGACGGAGAGCTGGGTGACAGAGGGACAGGGTGACAGAGTGACTGGGTGACAGAGTGACTGGGTGACAGAGGGACTGGGTGACAGAGGGACTGGGTGACAGAGGGACTGGGTGACAGAGGGACTGGGTGACAGAGGAGCTGGGTGACGGAGAGCTGGGTGACGGAGAGCTGGGTGACAGAGGGACAGGGTGACAGAGGGACAGGGTGACAGAGGGACAGAGTGACAGAGGGACTGGGTGACAGAGGGACTGGGTGACAGAGGGACTGGGTGACAGAGGGACTGGGTGACAGAGGGACTGGGTGACAGAGGGACTGGGTGACAGAGGAGCTGGGTGACGGAGAGCTGGGTGACGGAGAGCTGGGTGACGGAGAGCTGGGTGACGGAGAGCTGGGTGACGGAGAGCTGGGTGACAGAGGGACAGGGTGACAGAGGGACAGGGTGACAGAGGGACAGAGTGACAGAGGGACTGGGTGACAGAGGGACTGGGTGACAGAGGGACTGGGTGACAGAGGAGCTGGGTGACGGAGAGCTGGGTGACGGAGAGCTGGGTGACGGAGAACTGGGTGACGGAGAGCTGGGTGACAGAGTGACTGGGTGACAGAGTGACTGGGTGACAGAGTGACTGGGTGACAGAGTGACTGGGTAGATAGAGATTATACAGTCCAGATTACAATTTGCAGGGGCAGCAAAGGTGACAGAGAAAGGGGGGTGCACCATGCAACCCCCCCCCCCTCTCTCACTGTCACCTCTGCTGCCCCTGCAAATTGTAATCTGGACTGTATAATATCTCCCCCTATTGCATGGTCAACCCCCCCCCCCCTCCCCTGCACCTACCTTTTCTGCCCCTGCTCCAAGGATGGCCGGCGCCGCGGCGCAGCGGAAGTCGGGACTCGCGGGAGGTCGGGACTCAGGACGGGCGGCGGATCGAGTCCAGCTGAGCAACCGAGGCCTGGAGGGGAGGAGGAGGAGGTCTTGGTCTGTGCCGCCAACGGTGAGTGACTCACTGCCTGTTACGCTGCTGCTCTCTCTGCAGCAAGAACCGCGGCTGGCCGTTGGAGGAGGAGGAGATGGGGGTGGAGTCGGAGCCGCAGAGAGAGCGGGACACTGCGGTGACGTCACTGGTTGCTACACGCCAAGCGGGGCTTCCCTAGCAACCAGTGATTTAGAATCATTTAATTACAGCTGCAGCAGCGGCAGTGAGTGTGGCAGGCAGTTGATTCCGGGACTCTCCATTGTCCCGGTTTGAAGGCTCCCGGGACACGGGACAAAAGTGTATATTACGGGACGATCCCGGGCAAACCGGGACACGTGGTCACCCTACTATGAAACCATGAGCAGACCCCGGCAATCAATCTCTGCTCCTCTGATTACAGAGCAAGCAAAAACTAAATTTGCCTAGCATCCTGTACTAGGATGGTGCTACATGTATACAATGGTTTAGTGAAAAAACCATTCTCAGCATTTGGCAAGATGTGTTACTGGCCTCAGTTAGGATTGTCTCCTTTTTGGAAAGCCTGAGGAGCAGTTTCAGCAACTTGCACCAGCCACATGTTCTTGTACTGATCTCTGAAGTGCATGATGTTCCCTGAGCTGTCAATACTCAACTGGAGCCTCTCTCTGCCCCCACAAGAAGTGGTTTCTTATCCTATCCTCGCCCAAAGAGTGCCAAAATGATATAGGTTGCCTTATTTAAAAGGTTCCCTTTCCCAAAATGGCCATCAAAGTCTCTTGAGAGTTCTGCATCCAATTGGACAACTTCCCTTTCACGAGGTACCAGACGGAACCCCTAGGGGATCAATTCTCTTATGAGACTCCCCTTTCCATTCAGCCATAGTACAAGGCCACTTATTAAATTACTGCCCACATTGCAGCACCTTCATTGCTGCAGCAGGGAGACTGAAGCTTCCACTCACCCTCTGCTCATCACCGCGGATCACCAGAAGCATTCGGAGAGAGACAGAGGGGCCCCCTTCTACAGAAAGGGGTCACTAGAGAATCCCAGGGGCAGGTGAAAGGGCTATTCTACCATTGCTGATACAGCTAGCGGGGACTGAGCTACTGAGAGGACACCAAGTATACCCAATCAATACCGCATTCATACTGCACTCTCTACACCACTTATTCCAAACCTTGACTGTGCCTATACCAACCCTCTACCGCATTATACCGAACCTTTCTGAACCACATCTACCTTGCACCTGTGCTGGGACTACACCTTTCCTATACTGCATGCAAATTAACTGGGACTTTATTAAGTGCATGTTTTTAAAGGGCCCCAACGATAGCCAGCAGAAGAACATTTCAAAGGACTGCCCCACTGATACCTTCTGGGTTCGGAGCTGTCATTTCTCAACCTCTGTGGCCGGGGAAGACGCCAGTTGAGCACAATTTTTGCTTGTTTAGCTTCAATGGAGTGCAGAGGGGACATTTAGGGTCTAATAAACCCCTGATTTCTCCTTAAAGGGACTTATCACCTGGACTATGCTATCTCATAGAAGGGCTTGCAAGTAAAAAAAAAAAAAAAAACTGTTAAAATGTTACGTTTAATAAAATAAAATAAATAACACTGTTCTGTCCTGATACAGTGGTGTGCGTGAACATTTATATCCTAGAATAGGAAGTGTCTCATTAGCAGGGTGAAAACAAAGAAAAAACACAAAAAAAACCCACTAATGCAGCCACTACATTTAAGGACTAGTAAGCTGCACTATGTTACATTTTTGTTCCTGGGTTTAGATATCCTTAACTAGTTGCCACTCACCCACCGTCAAATGATGGCGGGGAGGTGCGGCTCTCGTTCTGGGACAACGTCATATGACGGCGTCCCAAAATGGCCGCTCTCGCGCGTCCAGGGGGGCACGCAGCGTGCCGTGTTGCTAGGACCCCGATCTCTGTAAAAAGCCAGGTCCGGAGATGCCAGTAATTGGCTCTCCTCGCCTCACACTGACAGAGTGTGTGGCGAGGAGAGCCGATCAGCGTCATCTCCATGCAGGGGGACATCTAGGAATGTAATCAGGACACTGATCATCAGTGCCCAGATTACAGTATAGCAATATAGTGTCACCAATCAGTGCCCACCATTGCCCACATCAGTGCCCACCAGTGGCAGCAATCAGAGCCCACCAGTGGCAGCAATCAGTGCCCACCACTGCCCACAAGTGCCACCAATAAGTGCCCATTAGCAATGCCAGTCAGTGGTGGCTATCAGTGCCGCCTATCAGTGCTTCCCATCAATGCAAACCCCACCAATTGTAGCCCCCCTAAAATCCCCTAATCCCGCCACTGACAGTTCCCTCCCACCTACTGACCTTCCCCCATCCCAACTACTGCCCCCTTCCCCAACCACCGCCCCACGCTCACAGACCATCACCACCTAGCTACCAACCCCCTCCCTCCACTTACAGGTTACCAACCCCCCCACCCGATCTTCATACTACAGCCGCTGTGAAATCCTGTATTCCCACTGTAAATAACAATGACTCATGACTGTATCCCTGCTCAGCTGTCAAGCTTCCTGAGCTTGTGTCGTGCCAGTGTCCTCGCTGACCATTCGGCATGTAAGGAGTTAAATTAGTTCAGCTACCTTCAGGTGCGCCTCGGCGCTTGGCTTGTTTTGACTGAATCTAGCACATGCAAAGTTGCTGCAGGTGATACAGATCTTCACGCTACACTGGGAGAGGAGGCACAGACATGGGGGGTGAGCGGCGACCACAGGCCACGTCAGCCCCTTTCCGGACCACAGCAGCTTCCCAAAAGGCAGCCCCTGCCAGGACATGTGGAGTGGCGGCCCCCGGCCCACCGGGTAGCTGCCCAATGTGCCCTATGGCCAGTCCGGGCCTGGCAGAGTTGTACCCAGTGGTGTATTTAGGTTTTGTGCTGCCCTAGGCCTGACTAAACTCGTGCACCCCCTAATTTAAATATGACCCACCCCTTTATGTCAAGACCACACCCGTTTCTGTTTAAGACCCACCCTGAGTGGGGACACTAGTCATTAGGGCCTGGGTGGAGCAATAGATTCCCTTAATTTGCATAGATTTCCTCTCACTTCCTGTTTTGCTAGTGAAGGGAAATCTCTGCAATGGGTCAGGGATGGTAAAAAATAAACTGACAGGGGCTATAACCCTCCCTTACTCTATCCAAAATGAAAAAAAATGTTTTATCTATACAGTGAAACCTTGGATTACGAGCATAATCCATTCCAGGAGAATGCTTGTAATCCAAAGCACTCGCATATTAAAGCGAGTTTCCCCATAGAAGTCAATGGAAACAAAGATAATTTGTTCCGCATTGACTTCTATTGCATGCAATACCGCATGTGGCCAGAGGTGAGAGCCTTGGGAACAGCTCGGCTGATCTCGCAAAGGTTTAGAAATACTCGGGAACTGAGTATTTCCAAGTGATTACGAATATTTCTGAACCGTTCCGAGTGTCATCGATGCCCCCGCACCTCTGACCAAATGCGGTACTGCTAACCCTATTAGCTTGAAACCAGCGGGGACTCTTTCCATGCTGCCCCCCTGCAAAGTGTTGCCCTAGGCCTTGGCCTTGTTGGCCTAGGCCAGGATACAGCATTGGCTGTACCCATGCTAAGTGACTGTCATGTACCTGGTTGAGGCCAGGCTGAGTTGATAGGAGAGCTTCCATTAAACTTCTTATTCTGTTTCCCCTGGGGATGATGATGACACAGTATAACAGAGCACAGAGTGGCACGGGAGCCTGTAGGAGACCTGGTTCAGAAGATCTGGTAGCAGACGCAAAGCTGAAGATAGTGCAGAAAGCAAGCTGGCAGAAGGCAGATGCAGGATCTCAGGTGCGGGGTCAGACGTGTAGGAGATGGAAACAATCAGTGAGCAAGAGTACAGAGCCAGGAACTAGTAGGTAGATTCAGAAAGAGTTAGGCCGGCTTATCTACAGATAAGCCGACCTAACTCTGAATCTGCACCGACTTATGTTTAAGTGTATTCTCTAACAGAGATACACTTAAACATATCTAAGATACGACGGCTTGCGCCGTCCTATCTTAGATTGCAATGTTGCTGATGGCCGCTAGATGGCGCTTCCATTGCGGCCGGCGTAGATTATGTAAATGAGAGGATACGCCGATTCACGAACGAACGTCAGGCCGACGCAGTACTTTTATGCCGTTTACGTAAGAGATAGGCCGCGTAAAGTTAGAGCTAGGCTCTAGTGCAGGGGTCTCCAAACTTTCTAAACGAAGGGCCAGTTTACTGTCCTTCAGACTTTAGGGGGGCCGGACTGTGTGGCCACTGGAAATAGAAAAATGTTCCGGTATCAGCAGGAGTAAACAATGCCCCATTTTTTGGTGTCAGTAGGAGGAGTAAGGACCCATCATTGGTGTAGTTGGGAGGAATTGTGCCTCTTTGTTGGTGTCATTGGGAGGAATTGTGCCCCATTGTTGGTGTCATTGGAGGAATTGTGCCCCATTTTTTATGTCAGAAGATGAATTATTGCCCCAAGGGCCAGATAAAAGCAAGTAAAGGGCCACATCTGGCCCCCGGGCCGCAGTTTGGAGACCCCTGCTCTAGTGGAATAGTAATGTCAAGTATGGTTGCCGTTCCCGCCGCGAAATTCCACATTTTTACGTCGTTTGCGTAAGTCGTCCGTGATTCGGGATTTACGTGGTTTATGTCCACGTCAAAATCAATAGGCCCGTACGGCGTACTTAGCCACAATGCGCACTGGAAAATGTAGTCGCTCGGCGCATGCGCAGTGACAAAAAACGACGAAAACGTGAGGTCAAGCCTCATTACCATGATACACGCCCCCCTCCAATGGGCCGTACAGACGACCGAACATGTCTGCTAAAACTGGTCCGCGGACCAGTTTCAGCAGACATGTTCGGTCGTGTGTAGGCCCGAGCGTGCAGGATTCCAGCAAACATTTGCCCGCCGGGCCTTTTCCCAGCGGGCAAATATTCCTGGACTTGTTTTAAAACAGCCCGCTGGAATCCTGCCCGCTCGGACATGTTCGGTCGTCTGTACAGACCTACCGTACATGTCCGAGCGCCCGCCATCCCTCGCATGCGTCGAATGACTTTGACGCATGCGTGGAAGCATTTAACTGGCAGGCCCGCCATCGTCGCCCCGCGTATTGTTTACGCGCGGATTTCTGTACGATGGTTAGTACAGCCATCGTACAGAAATCCCCGGGCAGACATGTATGGTGAAAACAGTCCGGCGGACCGGTTTCATCGTACATGTTTGCCCGTGTGTACGCGGCCCAAGTCATTTGAATTAGGCGCCCTTACGCCCGCTCGTTTGAGGCTACGCCGCCATAGATTAGCAGGTAAGTAGATTGAAAATCACTACTAGCCTAACTAATTTACGGCGGTGTAGCCTAAACAGGCTAGGCTACGCCGCCCCAAAGTTATTCCAATGTACCTGAATCTACCTATAGGAGCGGAGTCAGAACCACAGCAAGGTCAATATCAAGCAAGCAATGGAGGTTCCAGAACAGTAGGCACTAAACAAGGTTGGATAACAAGATGGAGTCAGCAACAGAGATTCAGGAACAAGATGGGTCGGGATACGGATGAAGAGCCGGGACAAGCGGTGGGCAGGAGGGGCAGCTGCCCTGGGGACTGTGGTATAATGTGAGGTGGGGGGCACTACAAGGAGGTTGGGGGAGGGGATTTATGTTGGGAGGGGGAATTTGGGGGGTGGCATGGGATAAGAATTGTTCAAGGAGGGAAAAATGGTTGAAGGGTGCTAAGAGTAGCAATTTGATGGGGATTTGTGTTGGGGGATGGGGGGGAAAAAGATTTGTGCTAGGAGGGGGACATTTGGGGGGTTTATGCTAGAAAAGGTTATATGGTAGGGGGAGGGGATTTGTGCTAGTGAGGATATTTTTATTGGGGGGAGGGTGAATTTGTGCTAGCAGGGTTGATCAGGGTACTTGTGCTAGGAGGGGAAATAAGGGGGGTTGTGCTAGGATTGGAGAATGGGGAGAATTTGTGCTGGGGGGAGGGGGGGGGGTTTGGAGTGGGAGGAGAGGATTTGTGCTCAGTGGAGTTGTACTAGGAGGGGGGAATTTTTTTTCTGAGGCGAGGGTTGCTTTATGCTGAGGGCATATGGGGAATGAGAGGATTTAAGCTGGGGGGGAGTTTGGGGGGGGGGGGGGGCAACAATTCATTTTGCGAAGGGAATTTCAGCAGGGGGCGGATTTTTTTTGGGAGGAGGTGGAATTTATGATTAGGGGGTAAGCATGCATATTAGTGCTCAATTATGGGGGGGGGGGGGGGGGTTGCTTGGGCGGAAGCGCAATTTTGCATGTTCACCCTGGGCTCTAGATGACCTTGCCCTGGCACTGTACGGCTGCACACGGGATCAGGTCTCATGCAGTACGAGCTGATGACCACTCAGCAATGATCCTGAGTTCTGTAGGGCTTTAAATAAGGCACTGGGCACCAAAGTCCATCAAACATGCACAGTCGTGCTCATGTGCGTGTGCAGCACGCTAATGGGAAGGCCGGCCGTAGGCGGGCCTGAATTTGTAGGAGGAGTCGGGGGGTTCATAAACCCGCCCTCCTTTCTCCTTCCCCACGGCCGGACCTTCTCGTTTGAGACGTGACGCCGGCGTGACGTCATCAGCAGCCGACGCATCGGCTCCACGCGGCGGAGAGGCGGCTTGTACGGACCCGAGCCTTCACGGCTCCTCGGCTCTTCGGCGCTCTCGGCCCCATCGAACGCCAACGGCAGGTGCTCAGGGCTGTTCCCTCTCCTCGCTCGGCCGCTACGTGTCAGGTATCGAGGGGAGGTGCTTCTCGGGCAGTGCTGTGTCACATCATCGGCAAGGGGGGGGGGGGGTTCTGTGGCTCTCCGGCGGTAGGGCAGGTGAGGAGACTGTGGGTGGGAGGGAGGGAGGGGGGGGGGGGTCCTGTGGCTCTCTGGCTCTGGCTGCATGGAGGTGAGGGGATCTTGGTTGGGAGGGGGGGGGGTTTTCTGTGGCGCTCTGACTGCCTGATTAGTGAGGAGACCTGGGGGGGGGGGTGCGCTGCTGTGCTCAGGGTAACCAGGGGTTTTCTGCAGTATTTTTCTCATTTGACGGTGGAGACCTTTTTCATCCATAATTCATGCCTTTCATTCCCTGCGCAGGATGTTTTTTCTGTCAATGTACGCCATGTGGTATAAAATTTTTCATACATGTGTCCCAGTTAGGAGTTATCTCTTGATCCTCCGCATCCCTCCGAGCTGCAGCTGGTGAAAGTGTTTTGCTGGGACTGAGCCCTATAGGGTGTCACTCTGAGGTCCTGGTCTCCCGGGGGTGAACCACTCCAGGTGAACGAAGTACCTTTTCCAGGTAAGCCAGCCGAGCGCATGCGTTCGTACGTTTTTGATACGCCAATCGTGGCTCAGTTTACATTTTGTTTGTTATCTCTCTCAGCAAATATTGTCTGGTTGGTACATGTCCATCGTTTTCCTTCATGGCTTTCGTTTGTTTTTTTTTCTTCTTTCTTTTTCTCTGCTCCAGGACTGTTTTCGTGCAGTCTCGTTTCACGTAAAGTACAGGGGTCGTGTCAAAACCGTTGCAGTGAGTGTCAGGCATATCGTTCCTTTTGTGCAATTGTTCACACGCAGGGTGCGGGTTCCACGTCACTCAGCGGGCACGCAGGTGTCACCAGCAGAAGGTGGGGTGGGTTTCCGCAGGTTTGGGGGGGGGGGGTGGAGTCGCACAGAAAAAGGGGGGGGGTCGTGGTTCCACTGGGTAGTCATCTTCCACAAACGGTGGGCTGGTACGGTTTGAGATGTCTCGTTCTTAATTGACTTGGTCAGTGGCAAGTTCTCCTCAACTGGCTGGTATGGGTCACCTTCTCCGTTTTTCATGCTTACGTGGCACTTCGCTGCACACTCGTTGTGCCTGGTTCGTCCAGGGGGGACTGACGCACTTCAGTCCTTTTACGTCTATTGTTACAGGTACCAGACGCAAGGTTCCTGTTAGGTGTGGGATTTCCGGTAAAGGTAAGCCGGGTTCCGGGAACTTAACCTGATCTGTCCACGGTCATCAAGGGTTTGCCTACCACTGAGGGTCGCCTAAATCGTTTAGGTTGTAACAGGGTTGAGTTGCTTCGTTTTTAATTGACTTGAGCAGTGGCAAGTCTACTCACCCGTTCGGGTCCTCTTTTTCGTCACCCATATAGTTACTCAGCAGCTCCTAAAGCGTGGGACCTGTCTCGTTTCAAGGTCCGAGAGGGGGGGGGCCTGAGTGTTTCGTTTTTAATTTGTCTGCGTCGGCAGATGGCTCGGCCCTCCCAGTGGGGGGGGGAGGGGGGGTTTAGGTTTGTTCCGATCCAGGTCAGGTGGGTTCAAGAGTGGGGAGGAGGGGGGGATTAGGCGGGGTTTTTCCTCATTGGTCTATGTAAGGCTCTATCACGGTGTTTGTTTTTTCATCAATTTTTAGGGCATGTCGCAAGCAGCGGATATCGAGGAGTTCGTCTCGGGTTCCCCTGCTTCAGCTAGGGGGTCGGTGAGGGGGTCAGATCGGGGCTCCACGCCTACCTTGAGAGCCTGGACCGTGCCAAGGTTGATCGCAGAGTTACGGCGCAGGGGCATTTCCCACCCGGCTTCGGCACGCAAAGCTGAGCTGTTCAGACTTTTGTTCCCCTCCCCGGCCAGTACAGACAGCGCGGAACAGGTCACTCTGCAGGCCATGGCCGCATCCTTGACGCAAATCCATTCCACCCTCAACTCCCTAGCGGGCTCGTTTCAGGACTTGAGGGCCAGGGTGGAAGTGCTGGAGGCCAGCCCAGTTCCTGCCCCAGTGGTCCCGGCTGTTCCGGAGGTCCTGGTAGTCCCTGAGGCTCCCTTGATTCCTGGGCCTCCGCTATCAGGTACCAGTCCCGGTGTCCCTTCTGTCACCCCAGCGCATTTCATCCCGGCAGGCATCAGGAAGGACATCCTTGATGGGAAGGACGTCAACCTGGCGTCCTTGTTGATAGCCACCCATGACATGGCTGACAACAAGTCCTACGCCTGTGGGGACGTTTCTGTGATTATCAAAGCCAGGGATCATAGACTGAACCGGAAGCTTTCCATCCCCGAGTTCGTGCTAGCGTTCAGCTTGTTTAGGGATGTGGTCTGCTCTGCGAACCCCCTCAGAAGAGAAGAGTTGGACCACTATCTCTACGCTGTCGTAGAGTTGGGTCACAAATTCGGAGGCTCGGCGTTCTATGACTACCACCGTTCATTTTCCGCCAAAGCAGCCGCTTTGTGGGCCCAGCACCAGGTGGTGGCAGTTTGGAGCCGTGTGGATACGGAACTGTTCTGTCGCCATTTTGCGGGGTTAAGGTCACCAGTTTGCGCTACCTGCCAGTCATCTTCCCACACGGCTTATTGGTGCCCCAACTCGGAAGCTTCGGCCCTTCCAGGCACTTCCAGAGCCTTCCCCGGGTCACTCCCAGCACCAGCACAGGCACCCACTGTGGACAAGTTGGGCCGGCCTATTCAGTATCTGGGGAAATCCCCTATTTGCAACAACTTTAACCACGGGGTTTGCAACTACGGTCAGTGCCGGTTGCTACACATCTGTTCAGGATGTTTCAGGGCCCATCCGAAATCTACCTGTTCTCTGAGGTTGTCAAAAAATAGCTGACTAAGCCACATCAACGTTGGGTTGCTGCAGGACTGGCTGTCCTCCCACCCATCCACAGAGCTAGGCCCCTTTTTGGTGAAGGGTTTTACTCAGGGCTTTCACACCGGGTTCATTACCTTACCACTGCAGACCTTCGAATGTCCCAATCTCAGGTCATGTTGCGGGGACTTGAGGGCGGTGGACACCTTGCTACAGTCCGAACTGGACAAAGGTTTTGTCATTGGCCCTTTCGCTGTATCTCCTTTCCAGGCTTGGAGGGTCAACCCGTTGGGTCTGGTCAAGGGGAAATTCTCAAATAAACAAAGATTAATTTATGACTTGTCCGCCCCTCATTGCTCCGCTGTTCCCAGCCTCAATTCTTTAATTCCATCAGAGGAGTTTTCCCTCAAGTATGCGTCAATAGATCAGGCCATCCAGCAAGTCATCGAGGTAGGGCCAGGCGCCTGGCTGTCCAAGGCAGACATAGCGGACGCCTTCAAACTCCTCCCGATCACGCCGTCACTTTGGCAGTGGCACGGGATCAAGTGGAGAGAGTTGTATTATTTTGCCACTAGACTCACCTTCGGGTCCAAAAGTAGTCCTTGGCTTTTTGATGTGTTTGCCCAAGCGCTTGAATGGATTCTGGTACACAAGGAGCGATGTCAGGCGGTCATCCATTACCTGGATGACTTCCTCCTCATCGAGAGTCCACAGCGCACCCCTTTGGATTTGCAGAAACTAGTGGCTGTTTTTTCTGCGCTAAACGTGCCCCTGGCTACCAAAAAACTTGAGGGCCCAGCGTGGACTCTCACCTTTTTGGGGGTCATCTTGGACACTAAAGCCATGCAAGCCAGGCTCCCGGCTGACAAACTCGCCAGGATCAGGGAATGTATTCATACCTTCTCGATCTCTCAGGTTTGTACCAGGGTGGAGTTGTTGTCTCTTCTGGGCATGTTAAACTTCACCATGCGCGTCATCCCACAGGGTAGATCTTTCATTTCCAGGTTGTTAGCCTTGCTGCCGTCAGCACCAGATTCAGACTCACGGGTCAAACTAGACGCAGCCGCGTTGGCTGACCTCCGCATGTGGGACGATTTCCTCCGACATTGGAATGGGGTCGCCATGTTTATTCCTGGGGAGTCTTGCTCCTCTCCCCAGGTAGGAACTGACGCGGCGGCCACGGTGGGTTACGCTGCTATTTTTGGCACTCATTGGTTGGCAGGTCCTTGGCCGGAGGAGGTTTTGGCCATTCCGGGGTTCACGGAATCATCTGCCTTGTTTGAGATCTACCCCATAGTAGCCGCAGCCTGGGTGTGGGGCAGTTCGTGGGCAGGGCAGACAGTGGTGTTCTCCACGGACAACCAGGCGGCCGTAGAGATCATCACCAAGGGTAGGTCCCGGTCCTTGGTCATTATGTCCTTGGTACGCAGGTTAATTTGGTTGTCCCTGCGTCACAAGTTCCATTTCCTGTGCAGGTTCATCAGTGGGGCGGAGAATGGCGCGGCTGATGCCCTTTCTCGGCTCAATTTCCCTTCTTTTTTCCTACAGGTCCCGCAGGCCGATGCACAGGCCACACCATCCCCGCGGGCTTCCCTGCTGATGCTGGACTAGACACCCTCTTGCGCAGATTTAGTTGGGGCGTCTCTGGCAAGCAACACCAGGAAGGCTTACGCCACGGCCTGGAAGGCCTTCCTGGTCTTTCAGTCTTTGCACCCCTGTGGCACCAGCATCGATGTCAGTTTCTTGTTGGCATTTGTCACTCACTGCCACACTCGGCTGAGGTTGTCTCATGGCACCATCAGGACATACCTCGCCGGGGTGCAGCACCACCTGTCCCTGCAGGATCCCAATCGTACTTCTCCTTTTTCAGCCCACATCATCAAGGCTGCGTTAAGGGGTGTACAGAGGAGGTGCCCTCCAGTTACCACTTGTCTCCCAGTCACAGGGCACATTTTCCGTGGCATGTCCGGGTTGCTGGATGGGCTACCGTTCGGGAGGTTCCTCAGTGGGGTACTCAAAGCGGCCATTTACTTAGCCTTTTTTGGGTTCCTCAGGCCAGGCGAATTTTGCCGTTCCGGTCCTGGTTCCCGGGTCCTCACGATCGGTCAGTTGGCCAGACATCCACACTGTTATAATTTGCTTATGACAGCCTGCAAGACCCAGCAGGTGGGGGCTGGCACCAACGTGACGTACTTCGAGACTGGTGGGTCGTGGTGTCCTGTGATGGTGCTAGATCAGCTCAGGATGTTGATTGGCAACAAACCCATGGACAGTCCCTTGCTCCCTTTCCCGGTGGCTCCTCTCACGACGGCCCAGTTCACCAGCCATTGCCGCACGTTGTGGGCTAGGTTGGGGTTGAACCCAGCAAACTGGTCGGGTCATTCATTCAGGATTGGGGCAGCCTCGGCAGCATCCCGTCAAGGAATCCCGGCCCACATCATCAGGAAGTTGGGGAGGTGGAATTCGGGTTGCTATGCCAGATATATTCCAGATCCGCAGGTTGAGATGGCTCGGGCCTTTATGCACCTTACTGATTAGGTTGTCTTTTCATTTGCATTAAACATTTTCATCATGTACCCCGGTGTCCTTTGCTTTTTTGGCCCCTTTTAGGCATACTGACCACGTGACCATTCGGCACACTCTCAGGTCTTGTTCAGGTTATCTTTCCATATTCGCATCCTCAGTCCATGTGGAGACTCCGAGTACAAATGGGAAGGCCGGCCGTAGGCGGGCCTGAATTTGTAGGAGGAGTCGGGGGGTTCATAAACCCGCCCTCCTTTCTCCTTCCCCACGGCCGGACCTTCTCGTTTGTCCCCACCCTCCCATTCCCCCTTTTTATTTCATTTCATTCATGCATTTCATACTTGGGTATGCCCCCTTTTAGGCATACTGACCACGTGACCATTCGGCACACTCTCAGGTCTTGTTCAGGTTATCTTTCCATATTCGCATCCTCAGTCCATGTGGAGACTCCGAGTACAAATGCTCACTCGTCCTCATGTAGACGCGCGCAAGGTCCTAATTCTGTGCCCAGTTCCGTGGACCGGTCTGCCCACATGTGCATTTCTTTGAGCACGGGCTTAAGAAAGGATCGCTGTCCAGTGACGGTGCGTCCATAAAGGGCGTAGGGCTCCGCCCCTCTCTCCTGTCACCTCTCTCTCACCGTAGATAGATTCATGCATTGCATGAATCTATCTATGGTCATCACTGCCACCCCCTATTCAGGTGTCCGGCCCCTTGACAGGTGCCGGGCACCTGAATTACAGCAGCAGTTTTTTTTTGGAAGCGCCTGATTAGTGGCGTAGGCTCTAACTTTGGAGTCCAAAATGGTGAACAGCGGGCGCCATGCTGGGAGCTCGCTGTTCACTTAGCGCTGTGTTAGGAAAGCAAATAAATCGCTTTCTTAACACTGACCCGCTTCTCAGCCAATCAAGTGCTCGGGTTTGTTACCTGTCATCTGATTGGCTGAAACAACAGGCGCTGTGATTGGACGCCTGATAGAGAGGATGGGAGAAGACATCGAGGAGCATGGACGTTGAGGACGCCATCGTGACCCGCTGCAAGACAGGCAAGTCTCGGGTGATGCACACTGGCAGCATTTGATGGGGCACAGTAGCGGCAATTGATGGGGCACAGTAGCGGCAATTGATGGGGCACAGTAGCGGCAATTGATGGGGCACAGTAGCGGCAATTGATGGGCACACTGGCAACAATTGATGGGGCACAGTAGCGGCAATTGATAGGGCACAGTAGCGGCAATTGATGGGCACACTGGCAGCAATTGATGGGCACACTGACAACAATTGATGGGGCACAGTAGCGGCAATTGATGGGGCACAGTAGCGGCAATTGATGGGGCACACTGGCAGCAATTGAAGGGCACCCTGACAACAATTGATGGGGAACAGTAGTGGCAATTGATGGGCACACTGGCAGCAATTGATGGGGCACAGTAGCGGCAATTGATGGGACACAGTAGCGGCAATTGATGGGACACAGTAGCGGCAATTGATGGGCACACTGGCAGGAATTAATGGGCACACTGGCAACAATTGATGGGGCACACTGGCAACAATTGATGGGGAACAGTAGTGGCAATTGATGGGCACACTGGCAGCAATTGATGGGCACACTGGCAGCAATTGATGGGGCACAGTAGCGGCAATTGATGGGCACACTGGCAGCAATTGATGGGCACACTGGCAGCAATTGATGGGCACACTGGCAACAATTGATGGGGCACAGTAGCGGAAATTGATGGGGCACAGTAGTGGCAATTGATGGGCACACTGGCAGCAAATAATGGGGCACACTGGCAGCAATTGATGGGACACAGTAGCGGCAATTGATGGGCACAGTAGCTGCTTTGTTGGCACAGTGGTGGCAATTTATGGGTACAGTGGCTGCATTTAATGGCACAGTGGCTGCGTTTGATGGGCACAGTGGCTGCAAATGATGTTTTTTATTTTTTCAGTTTGTTTGCGCCCCCCCACAAAAAAATTGAGCACCAGCCGCCACGGTCACTGTCTATAGATCTGCGCAGATGCCTTGGGAATGTCAAATACCACTGCAAGCCGGAGACGATTACCCATCCCTCTATGGACATAAAGTCCTTCGCACTTCCCTTTCATCTTCCCAATCCAGGAGCTCCTACAAAACACCACCAGATGCTTCTGCAAAGAAGATCCACCATCAACTGGTTGTGACAGCGCCCCTCATCAGTATGCGCATCAGGCATAAGAGGAATCAAAGAGAATCAGGAATCTGAGATTCAGCGAGGAAGATCAGACTTGTGTGATGCTGTAGGGACCATCAGGGGAATAGTGAAGCCGGAGGCAGAGTTCGGGCAGCCTGACGCGTTTACCATCAAAAACGAAAATAATTTAAACTCCAAAGCAGAAGAGAATTTCGCTGTGCAAATAGAAAAATTACCAACCAACACTATGACAAATACATAACCTGGTCATGTACATGAATCTGATTATTGCACAATCTCGCAATAAATGGTACAATCTGATTGCACAAACTTATTTAGATCAACTGACGACTGAGGGTCTGACTATTTGAACGCAAGGTGAATGGTCCTCATTAGGGCACAGCAATATTCCTATTCGTTGACATTATATAGAGGAAAAAAAAACTGAACTACAATCCACTACCTATAAAACGGTTAACCGCATAGCGACCAGCGCACGCACATTTACGTCTACACCAGGGATATTCAATTAGCGGACCACCAGCTGTTGCAGAACTACAAGTCCCATGAGGCATAGCAAGGCCTCCGACAGCCACAAACATGACACCCAGAGGCAGAGGCATGATGGGACTTTTAGTTTTGCAACAGCTGGAGGTCGGCTGATTGCATATCCCTGGTCTACACAATGGCACAGGCAGGCAAATGGGCGTACCTGTACGTCCCTTTAAATTTGCCACCTAGCGGGCACGCGCCAGGCGCCTCGTGAGTACGCTCGCGGGTCCCGGGAACTCGATGTTTCCGGGCTGCCCGCGATTGCGGTCTGCAAAGGCAGAACAGGGGGATGTCACTGATCGAATGTTCCCTGTGATCAGTGACGTGTCACTGGTAGCCCCTCCCCCTAACAGTTAGAATCACTCCCTAGGACACAATTAACCCCTTCAGCACCACCTAGTGGTCAACTCCTTCACTGCCAGTGTCATGTTTACAGGAAGCAGTGCATTTTTATAGCACTGATCACTGTATAAATGACAATGGTCCCAAAAATGTGTCAAAAGTGTTCGATGTGTCCGCCATAATGTCGCAGTCATGATAAAAATCGCTGATCGCCGCCATTACTAAAAAAAAATTATAAAAAATAAAAATGTCATAAATATATCCCCTATTTTGTAGACGCTATAACTTTTGCGCAAACCAATCAATAAAAGCTTATTGCGATTTTTTTTTACCAAAAATATGTAGAAGAATCCGTATCGGCCTAAACTAAAAGAAACAATTTTGCTTTTTTTTAAAAATAAAAATAAATGCGGATATTTATTATAGCAAAAAGTACAGTTTTTTTTTAATTGTCGCTCTATTTTTGTTTATAGGGCAACAAATTATTTTTTTTTGGCTGATCACCGCCATTAGTAGTAAAACATTTTTTTATAAAAATGCAATAAAACTATCTCCTATTTTGTAAACGCTATAAATTTTGCGCAAACCAATCGATAAACGCTTATTGCGATTTTTTTACCAAAAATATGTAGAACAATACGTATCGGCCTAAACTGAGGAAAAAATAAAAGTTTTTTTATATCTTTTTGGGGGATATTTATTATAGCAAAAAGTAAAAAATATTACATTTTTTTCAAAATTGTCGCTTTATTTTTGTTTATAGCGCAAAAAATAAAAACCGCAGAGGTGATTAAATACCACCAAAAGAAAGCTTTATTTGTGGGAAAAAAAGGACGCCAATTTTGTTTGGGAGCCACATCGCACGACCGCGCAATTGTCAGTTAAATCGATGCAGTGCCGAATCGCAAAAACTGTCCGGGTCCTTTACAGTACCTGCATAAAGGTCCGGGTCTTAAGTGGTTAACCAATGTAACCCTTTACTTGAAAGAATAAAGCAAGAGAAACACAGGTAAAACAATAAAAGACAGCTTGCAGAGCCCTGCAAGAGTCAGAAACAGAAATAACAAATAAGTACACTTTAATTTATAATGGCTATGCAGACCTGTGTAAGCACGCATCAAGGGGATTCCCTCAATAAAGTATCTATACTGATGTACCATATTTATCACGGTATAACGCGCTCCCGCGTATACCGCGCACCCCTAAAGTGGCCCCCTAACCTGTGGAAAAAAAGTTTTTTTGTTTTTTTTGTACTTACAGTTTTGTTGTCTTGCGCGGCGTCCATCAGCGGCCTCGTCGGGTCCGGCGTCCTTCTGCGGCTTCGGGTGTCCTCTTCGGCGGGTCCGGCGTCCGTCTTCAGCGGGTCGGGTGTCCTCTTGGGCGGGTCGGGTGTCCTCTTCGGCGGGTCGGGTGTCCTCTTCGGCGGGTCCGGCGTCCTTCTGCGCCGGCATATACCGAGCGCAGTACACTCGGGTATCTTCGGGCAGGCTCGGCAACTGTCGCGTTGACGTCCTGTACGCTCAGGGCGTCAGTGCGAGAGGCGCCGAGACTGCCCGAAGATACCCGAGTGTACTGCGCTCGGTATATGCCGGCTCGGTATATGCCGGCGCAGTATTCAAACTGATTTTCAGGGCAAAATTGTTCGCGGTATACGCCGATAAATACGGTACCTCCCTGCCAGGCCTCACTAGTAACAATACTCACAGTGTAATAGAACCAATTACTCGATCAACGAGTATGAGAGTAAATATCAACAATATGCAACAACTAAATAGGTAGTCTTTTAGTAATATGACTAACTAACATGGTTTGGCGGGCCAGGCCAAACCTCAATATAAATTATCTTAACAGTTCGTGCACGTATGCGTTGGCATACGTGCACGGAGGAAAAAAAACACAATTTGTAATCCAAGAGGGAAAATAGTAATTGGTGAAAATTTCCTGAACAGTCAAACCACAGTGATGAATATCAACAATCCACCCTCCTGCAAGGCAGTCAATATGCTTGGGCAGGTGCCCGTCTCACCCGATCAGTTCAGGCCTTGTCCTACAGAATCACTCCGTCCACGATCTCCGATCGAAATCCTTCTTGAAGACAGCCTCCGGTTCTCAGACAAGTCGCAGGCGTACTGGAGTCCCATCTGATCACTCCATCAGAGGTTCTGTCTCTCTCTCTCTCTCAATGGCGCTCTGCCCGGGTGTAGATAGGCCGCAATTCCAGCCTAGAAGGGAACACAGGTGTCCTCCTGAGTTGCAGAGGCGGTCCAGAGAGAGCGCGCCAAACACGTCCTCTCCCTTAAATTACCTCTCCCAGAAGGCCGTGCGGGGAGCAAAACACTCTGGGATTGTACAGTTGCTCTCTGGGTAATGTAGTCTATAACAAGCCAGGGCAAATGGAGTCTCTTCTCTCCCTGCACTAAATTTCCCAACATTCTCTGCGGTATCAGGACAAAAGTAAGCAGCAGGTGGTTATAACACAATTCGACCACAGGAGGGAGCTGAGATCCTTCTTGATCAGCACATGGTAGTCTGTTATATCACATGAAAAAGGTGATATCCCGCTACACACCATATACTGAGTGGCTTGACAGTGTAGCCTGTCAGATCTAAAAGTTCTGAAGAAACAAAGCTAAAGAGATCCGGGTGCTGAATCCTGTGGCAGAGGATTCCGGACCAAAGTGTCTCATCTATAAAGGAAGGACTGTGACAGAGACTGTACTTTACTTTGTGCGCCATCACGGCTGCTGGGCCGGTGAGAGGGACCTATCCGGGTGAGCAATACCCACTCTGGCTAGAGTGGCAACGGGAACTGTTTGCTGGGAACAGGAGTGTTTCCCAACTTTGATTGTGCACCTGAACTTACCTACCCTTCCACCCTTCACCCTTCTTTTCTACAGTTCTGCAAAATAAATCCAAGAAAAAGAAGTGCATTGTGTGTGGACATTGAAATTCTTCAGACTCTCCTTTCACCCTGGACAGCGAGAACATAGAGGTAACGTGCCACCCAAAAGTATGACCAGCAGCTCCTGCGGGGGTATATATATATATGAATAATAATTTTATATACATTTATTAATAATTATTATTTTATATTATTATTATTATTATTATTATTATTAATATATAAATATATACTGTATGTATATTCAATACAGAATATATTGAGTATACATAAATATATTTATATATGAATAATAATTATTATAATTATATATATACAAAAGTTTGGACACACCTTCTCATTCAAAGAGTTTTCTTTATTTTCATGACTATGAAAATTGTAGATTCACACTGAAGGTATCAAAACTATGAAGTAACACATGTGGAATTATACATAACAAAAAAGTGTGAAACAACTGAAAATATATTTCATATTCTAGGTTCTTCAAAGTAGCCACCTTTTGCTTTGATTACTGCTTGGCACACTCTTGATGAGCTTCAAGAGGTAGTCACCTGGCACAGCACCCCATCACTCTCCTTCTTGGTCAAATAGCCCTTCCCCCGCCTGGAGGTGTGTTTGGGGTCATTGTCCTGATGAAAAATAAATGATGGTCCAACTAAACGCAAACCGTATGGAATAGCATGCCGCTGCAAGATGCTGTGGTAGCCATGGTGGTTCAGTATGCCAACTTTTGGTCTGTACTGTGTATATATATATATATATATATACACACACACACTATACTGTATTGAATTTATATATTTAAATAATAATAATAATATATATATTTAATATACTGTATTGAATAATCACACACACATATATATATATATATATATATATATATATATATATATATATATATATATATATATATATATATATATATATATATATATATATATATATATATATATATAATAATGTTATATAAATGTATTATATAAAATAATAATTATTATTTTATATTATTTTATATTATTTTATAGTATTATTATTATTATTATTATTATTATTATTATTATTATTATTATTAATATATAAATATATATGTATATTCAATACAGTATATATTGAGTATACATAAATATATTTATATATGAATAATAATTATATATATATATATATACACACACACACAATATACTGTATTGAATATATATATGTATATATTTAATAATAATAATAATTATATATATATTGGGGTCATTGTCCTGTTGAAAAATAAATGATGGTCCAACTAAACGCAAACCGGATGGAATAGCATGCCGCTGCAAGATGCTGTGGTAGCCATGGTGGTTCAGTATGCCAACTTTTGGTCTGTACTGTGTATATATATATATATATATATATATATATATATATATATATATATATATATACACACACACTATACTGTATTGAATTTATATATTTAAATAATAATAATAATATATATATTTAATATACTGTATTGAATAATCACACACATATATATATATATATATAATAATGTTATATAAATGTATTATATAAAATAATAATTATTATTTTATATTATTTTATATTATTTTATAGTATTATTATTATTATTATTATTATTAATATATAAATATATATGTATATTCAATACAGTATATATTGAGTATACATAAATATATTTATATATGAATAATAATTATATACAGGGAGTGCAGAATTATTAGGCAAGTTGTATTTTTGAGGATTAATTTTATTATTGAACAACAACCATGTTCTCAATGAACCCAAAAAACTCATTAATATCAAAGCTGAATATTTTTGGAAGTAGTTTTTAGTTTGTTTTTAGTGTTAGTTATTTTAGGGGGATATCTGTGTGTGCAGGTGACTATTACTGTGCATAATTATTAGGCAACTTAACAAAAAACAAAATATATACCCATTTCAATGATTTATTTTTACCAGTGAAACCAATATAACATCTCAACATTCACAAATCTACATTTCTGACATTCAAAAACAAAACAAAAACAAATCAGTGACCAATATAGCCACCTTTCTTTGCAAGGACACTCAAAAGCCTGCCATCCATGGATTCTGTCAGTGTTTTGATCTGTTCACCATCAACATTGCGTGCAGCAGCAACCACAGCCTCCCAGACACTGTTCAGAGAGGTGTACTGTTTTCCCTCCTTGTAAATCTCACATTTGATGATGGACCACAGGTTCTCAATGGGGTTCAAATCAGGTGAACAAGGAGGCCATGTCATTAGTTTTTCTTCTTTTATACCCTTTCTTGCCAGCCACGCTGTGGAGTACTTGGACGCGTGTGATGGAGCATTGTCCTGCATGAAAATCATGTTTTTCTTGAAGGATGCAGACTTCTTCCTGTACCACTGATTGAAGAAGGTGTCTTCCAGAAACTGGCAGTAGGACTGGGAGTTGAGCTTGACTCCATCCTCAACCCGAAAAGGCCCCACAAGCTCATCTTTGATGATACCAGCCCAAACCAGTACTCCACCTCCACCTTGCTGGCGTCTGAGTCGGACTGGAGCTCTCTGCCCTTTACCAATCCAGCCACGGGCCCATCCATCTGGCCCATCAAGACTCACTCTCATTTCATCAGTCCATGAAACCTTAGAAAAATCAGTCTTGAGATATTTCTTGGCCCAGTCTTGACGTTTCAGCTTGTGTGTCTTGTTCAGTGGTGGTCGTCTTTCAGGCTTTCTTACCTTGGCCATGTCTCTGAGTATTGCACACCTTGTGCTTTTGGGCACTCCAATGATGTTGCAGCTCTGAAATATGGCCAAACTGGTGGCAAGTGGCATCTTGGCAGCTGCACGCTTGACTTTTCTCAGTTTATGGGCAGTTATTTTGCGCCTTGGTTTTTCCACACGCTTCTTGCGACCCTGTTGACTATTTTGAATGAAACGCTTGATTGTTCGATGATCACGCTTCAGAAGCTTTGCAATTTTAACAGTGCTGCATCCCTCTGCAAGATATCTCACTATTTTTGACTTTTCTGAGCCTGTCAAGTCCTTCTTTTGACCCATTTTGCCAAAGGAAAGGAAGTTGACTAATAATTATGCACACCTGATATAGGGTGTTGATGTCATTAGACCACACCCCTTCTTATTACAGAGATGCACATCACCTAATATGCTTAATTGGTAGTAGGCTTTCGAGCCTATACAGCTTGGAGTAAGACAACATGCATAAAGAGGATGACGTGGTCAAAATACTCATTTGCCTAATAATTCTGCACTCCCTGTATATATATATATATATATATATATATATATATATATATATATATATATATATATATATGTATGTATGTATATATAAACAATAATTTTATATAAATGTATTATAGAAAATAATTATTATTATTTTATATTATTTTATATTATTATTATTATTATTAATAATATATAAATATATATGTATATTCAATACAGTATATATTGAGTATACATAAATATATTTATATATGAATAATAATTATATATATATATATATATATATATATATATATATATATGTATATATATATATATATATATATATATATATATATACACACACACACACACACAATATACTGTATTGAATATATATATGTATATATTTAATAATAATAATTATATATATATATATATATATATATATATATATATATATATATATATATATATATATATATATATATATATAACATACATATATGAATTAATATATAATAATAATAATAATAATAATAATAATAATAATAATAATTGTATATATATATCTTTATATATATATATATATTTTTTTCTTACAATGTGTTTATGTGACTTTCCCACCCTTAGAACATGAGACCCTCCTGTCTCCGGCACAGTGGCCCCCCTATCTCATTGTTATCAGGAGAGGTTCAGTAGGACATCTCTGTAGGTTTCACAAGCAGCACAAAAGCATCAAGTGCATCTCGACATTCGAGCAAGAGGAAGCCGTTTGTCCTTGAGACAGATTGGAGATTTTGTAAAGGTAGAATTTTTTTTCTCTCTCTCTCTCTCCTTGTGTGTCGCACGCCAGAAACTTCTCAGCACATTTTTTAATAGTTTACGGAAATCATGATGGAAAATGATTTTGTAGATTTGCTGGTATTATGAGAAAAAGAAGAAGAAAAATCTTGCGATTCTTTCAAAACGCTGTGAAGGTCATTAACCATCTCATTACCCAGAATCAGAAGAAAGGACTTACTAATTTAAAGCATCAGTAGACCCAACATTTCTGTGCGTCATTGGCTCTAAAATTAAGATTAGTATAGTTAAAGTGGAGTTCCACCCTTTTTTTTATGTTTGTCTGTGCTGCATGCTCTAATCTCATAGTGTTCAGAATGGACAATTTTTATTTAATTTGTTGCTTGTAAATACCTTTATTTTGTAGTCCTTCATTACTTCCTCCTCCTTATTTGCAAGGGTTTCTGGGATAGGCATCATGTTTCCCAGTAGTCCTTGCAAACCTGACTGAAACCTATTACATTGCTTGTGCACTGAGCATGTGCGAGATATGCAAAGCTGAAATCCAGGAAGTCATACAGTCTGGCTTCATGATGCCCACACTTAAGATGGCCACGGTCTATTTCTAGATTATAAACTATCTAAATGCTGTAACAACCTAACAAAACGGACCTTAGTTTACAGACTAACTTTACTAGAATACATTAAGCTTGTGTATTACAGGGGTATTTATATTTAAAAAGTGAAATTGTGGGTGGAACTTCCCTTTAAATGAGAGAAATCAAGCGATTCCCCGTCCACACTGGATAGCATGGATGGAGGAATCACCTCTGTCAGCTATTGTTGTCAGACAGCTGCAGCCCCTATGGTGTCTGAATACCTGAACAGTAAATGCAATTGAATGGATGCAGTTACTGCTTGGCCACCAATTTTCCATGAGGCTCCTTTGATTTTTTTAATTAGCTTTTGTTGAGCGGGATGGTGGCGACAAATGGAATTTTATGCCATTCATCAGGAATCGGTCAGAATAAATAGCTCAATCAGTGTTTGCTGAAAAATACAAAACTAAGCAGGGTAATAACTTCACAAGAGGAAATAGCAACTTTACAAAGAGGAGACCTCTATAAAATCGATGTGGGAAGATTAGTTATATGGCAGATTTAATGTAGAACAGTGGCGGTGCGTCCATTAGGGCGCACGGACGTCGCCCCCTCTCTCCTGCCACCTCTGTATCACCATAAATAGGTTCATGCATTGCATGAATCTATGGTCGCCGCTGCCACCCCCTATTCAGGCACTGGACCCTTTTTGGGCGCCGGGCACCAGAATTACGGCGGCGGGGGAATTTTTTGGAAGCACCTGATTAGTGCCATAGGCTCTAATAGGTGTCCCAAAAAGGTGAACAGCGGGCACCACGCTGGGCGCTCGCAGTTCACTCAGCATTGTGTTAGGAAAGCAAAATAATTCTCGCTTTCCTATCACTGAACCGCCTCTCAGACAAGCAGGTGCTCGGGTCTGTTACCTGACACCTGATTGGTTGAAATGACAGGCGCTGTGATTGGATGCCTATCATAGCAGACGACAGGAGAAGACATCAAGGAGCGTGGAGGAGACCTCCTGCTTCACGAGACAGGTAAGTGTCGGACGGGCAGGGGATGCACACTGGCAGCATTTGATGGGCACGGTAGCGGCAATTGATGGGCACACTGGCAGGAATTGATGGGCACACTGGCAGCAATTGATGGGCGCAGTAGCGGCAATTGATGGGCACACTGGCAGCATTTGATGGGCACAGTAGCGGCAATTGATGGGCACACTGGCAGCAATTGATGGGCACACTGGCAGCAATTGATGGGTACAGTGGCTGCGTTTGATGAGCACACTGGCAGTAATTAATGGGCACAGTAGTGGCAATTGATGGGGCACAGTAGCAGCAACTGATGGGTACAGTGGCTGCGTTTGATGGCACAGTAGCGGCAATTGATGGGCACACTGGCAGCATTTGATGGGCACAGTAGCAGCAATTGATGGGCACACTGGCTGCAATTGATGGGCACACTGGCTGCAATTGATGGGTACAGTAGCTGCATTTGATGGCACAGTACCGGCAATTGATGGCACAGTGGCTGCGTTTGATGAGCACACTGACAGTAATTAATGGGCACAGTAGTGGCAATTGATCAGCACACTAGCAGCAATTGATGGGGCACAGTAGCGGCAATTGATGGACACAATAGCAGCAGTTGATGGGTACAGTGGCTGCGTTTGATGGGCAAGTGGCGGCGTTTGATGTTTTTTCTTCCCACTGATCACCAATGTAAGGAGCATTCTTCTCATTGACCACCAATGTAAGGAACATTGGGCCAGATTCAAGAACGAGTTACGCTGGCGTATCTATTGATACGCCACGTAATTTATAAGTTGCGCTGTTGTATCTCTGTGAGGTATTCTGGGAACAAGATACGCCTGAAATATGGCTTCAGCCGACCGACGTAAGTCTTAGTACACCGTCGTATCTAGGGTGCATATTTACGCTGGCCGCTAGGGGCGCTTCCATAGATTTACACGTTGAATATGTAAACTAGGTAGATACGCCGATTCACGGACGTACTTGCGCCCGCTACGCCAATTATGTTAGGCTTAAGTCCGGCATAAAGTTACCCCTGATATATTTGGCGCAGCCAATGCAAAGTATGGACGTCGGCAAGCGTATCTATTTACATTGTCTACGTAAGTTGTACTTGAATGGGGCTGTGCGTATGTTACGTTCATGTCACAGGCATTGGGCCTGGCGTATCTTATGGAGTAAATTTGACGTGATACTGAGCATGTGCGCGCATGCGCCGTATGATCGGCGCTTCATTTGCATGGGGTCACGGCTCATTTTAATAAAACATGCCCACCTCTTCCACATTTGAATTACGCGGGCTTACGCCGGGCCAGTGCTTTGTGAATACAGAACTTGCCTGTCTAACTTGCGGAGGCGTAGCATAAATAGGATACGCCCGCACAAAAATACGCCCATATACGTGAATCTGGCCCATTCTTCTCACTGATCACCAATGTAAGGAACATTCTTCCCACTGATCACCAATGTAAGGAACATTCTTCTCACTGATCACCAATGTAAGGGACATTCTTCCCACTGATCACCAATGTAAGGAACATTCTTCCCACTGATCACCAATGTAAGGAACATTCTTCTCACTGATCACCAATGTAAGGAACATTCTTCCCACTGATCACCAATGTAAGGAACATTCTTCCCACTGATCACCAATGTAAGGGACATTCTTCTCACTGATCACCAATGTAAGGAACATTCTTCTCACTGATCACCAATGTAAGGAGCATTCTTCTCACTGATCACCAATGTAAGGAGCATTCTTCCCACTGATCAACAATGTAAGGAACATTCTTCTCACTGATCACCAATGTAAGGAACATTCTTCCCACTGATCACCAATGTAAGGGACATTCTTCCCACTGATCACCAATGTAAGGAACATTCTTCCCACTGATCACCAATGTAAGGGACATTCTTCCCACTGATCACCAATGTAAGGGACATTCTTCCCACTGATCACCAATGTAAGGAGCATTCTTCCCACTGATCACCAATGTAAGGAACATTCTTCTCACTGATCACCAATGTAAGGGACATTCTTCCCACTGATCACCAATGTAAGGGACATTCTTCCCACTGATCACCAATGTAAGGAACATTCTTCCCACTGATCACCAATGTAAGGGACATTCTTCCCACTGATCACCAATGTAAGGAACATTCTTCCCACTGATCACCAATGTAAGGGACATTCTTCTCACTGATCACCAATGTAAGGGACATTCTTCCCACTGACCACCAATGTAAGGGACATTCTTCCCACTGATCACCAATGTAAGGAACATTCTTCCCACTGATCACCAATGTAAGGAACATTCTTCTCACTGATCACCAATGTAAGGGACATTCTTCCCACTGATCACCAATGTAAGGAACATTCTTCTCACTGATCACCAATGTAAGGAACATTCTTCTCACTGATCACCAATGTAAGGAACATTCTTCCCACTGATCACCAATGTAAGGGACATTCTTCTCACTGATCACCAGTGTAAGGAACATTCTTCTCACTGATCACCAATGTAAGGGACATTCTTCTCACTGATCACCAATGTAAGGAACATTCTTCCCACTGATCACCAGTGTAAGGAACATTCTTCTCACTGATCACCAATGTAAGGAACATTCTTCCCACTGATCACCAGTGTAAGGAACATTCTTCTCACTGATCACCAATGTAAGGAACATTCTTCTCACTGATCACCAATGTAAGGAGCATTCTTCTCACTGATCACCAATGTAAGGAACATTCTTCCCACTGATCACCAATGTAAGGAACATTCTTCTCACTGATCACCAGTGTAAGGAACATTCTTCTCACTGATCACCAGTGTAAGGAACATTCTTCTCACTGATCACCAATGTAAGGAACATTCTTCCCACTCATCACCAATGTAAGGGACATTCTTCCCACTGATCACCAGTGTAAGGAACATTCTTCTCACTGATCACCAGTGTAAGGAACATTCTTCTCACTGATCACCAATGTAAGGAACATTCTTCCCACTCATCACCAATGTAAGGGACATTCTTCCCACTGATCACCAGTGTAAGGAACATTCTTCTCACTGATCACCAATGTAAGGGACATTCTTCCCACTGATCACCAATGTAAGGGACATTCTTCCCACTGATCACCAATGTAAGGAACATTCTTCTCACTGATCACCAATGTAAGGAACATTCTTCTCACTGATCACCAATGTAAGGAGCATTCTTCTCACTGATCACCAATGTAAGGAACATTCTTCCCACTGATCACCAATGTAAGGAACATTCTTCTCACTGATCACCAATGTAAGGAACATTCTTCTCACTGATCACCAATGTAAGGAACATTCTTCCCACTGATCACCAATGTAAGGGACATTCTTCTCACTGATCACCAGTGTAAGGAACATTCTTCTCACTGATCACCAATGTAAGGGACATTCTTCTCACTGATCACCAATGTAAGGAACATTCTTCCCACTGATCACCAGTGTAAGGAACATTCTTCTCACTGATCACCAATGTAAGGAACATTCTTCCCACTGATCACCAGTGTAAGGAACATTCTTCTCACTGATCACCAATGTAAGGAACATTCTTCTCACTGATCATCAATGTAAGGAGCATTCTTCTCACTGATCACCAATGTAAGGAACATTCTTCTCACTGATCACCAATGTAAGGAACATTCTTCCCATTGATCACCAATGTAAGGAGCATTCTTCTCACTGATCACCAATGTAAGGGACATTCTTCCCACTGATCACCAATGTAAGGGACATTCTTCCCACTGATCACCAATGTAAGGGACATTCTTCCCACTGATCACCAATGTAAGGAACATTCTTCCCACTGATCACCAATGTAAGGAACATTCTTCCCATTACCATCACGCTAATAATCAGTGAGTTGTAGACTATGGCCCGGATTCACATACCTTGGCGCATAGTTATGCCGGCGTAGCGTATCGAATATACGCTACGCCGACGTAGCGCAGAGCCGGGCGCACAGTATTCACAAAGCACTCTCTCCAAAATCTGCGCTGGGTTCCCTCGTTGTAACTCGTCGTAAGTGGCAGTGGGCGTTGAGCCATATTAATGAGGCGTGACCCCATGTAAATGATGGACCGAGCGTCATAAAGATACCAATAACGTACGGCGCATGCGCCGTCCCGTGGACGCAACCCAGTGCGCATGCGCAGAATCACGTTGAAACTACTCCCTAAGATACGACGGATCAATACCTACGACGTGAACGTAACCTACGCCCAGTCCTATTCACGTACTACTACATAAACAACGTAAGGCCTTGTACTCACGAGCAGACATGTCCGATGAAACCGGTCCGCGGACCGTTTTCATCGGACATGTCTGCCCGGGGACTGCCCGGGGACTTCTGTATGATGGCTGTACACACCATCGAACAGAGGTCCGCGCGTAAACAATACGCGGGGCGTGTCCGCGGTGTCGCCGCGTCGATGACGCGGTGTCGCAGCGACAATGACGCAGCGAAGTGGGCGGCCTGCCTTTAAAATGCTTCCACGCATGCGTCTAAGTCATTCGACGCATGCGAGGGACGGCGGGCGGCCGGACATGTACGGTAGGTCTGTACAGACGACCGTACATGTCGGGGGGACAGGTTTCCAGCGGACTGTTTTAAAGCAAGTCCAGGAAACAGTTGTCCGCTGGAAACCTGTCCGATCCGCCCGAAAATGGTCCGCTCGTGCCTACACACGGCCAAACATGTCTGCTAAAACTGGTCTGCGGACCAGTTTCAGCAGACATGTTTGGTCGTGAGTACGGGGCCTAAAATACGACGGCTGTTCCCTGGTCCATACCTTTGCATGAGTTGCGCCTCATAGATGGGGAATAACTTTACGCCGAACGTAAGCCTTACGTAAACCGCGTATATTAATGCACTGGGCGCAAGTACGCTCGTGAATCGGCGTATCTCACTCATTTGCATATTCGAATCGTAAATCAATGGAAGCGCCCCTTGCGGCCAGCGTAAATATGCGCCCACGATACGACGGCGTAGGAAACTTACGTCGGTCGGATGAAGCCTATTTTCAGGCATATCTTGCTTTCAGAGTAGGGCGCATAGATACAACAGCGCATATGTGCACTTACGCGGCGTATCTCGAGATACGTCGGCGTAAGTGCTACGTGAATCCGGGCCATAGTAATGATTGGTAGGGGTTCCCCAAGACCAGTAGAATATTTTTTCAAAGGTACCTACATGTTGAAAAGGCTGAGAAAGGCTGGTGTAGAAGACGGGGCGAAACACGTGTCAAAAATATTCTGCTTATAACAGAAGTGTACATTTTGGGCAGACTGACTCTTTGAAAGCTGAATTCCAGCTGAGAATTATCATGTCTGCTTCTGAGCATCTCTATTGTGTAATATTAAATAAAGCTGAAAGAGTCAGGTTAGGAAATGGAATTTTCTAGAGTGTTTCGGGCCAGGTAATGAGCGTTTTGCCAATCCAACATCTCAGAGCAAGATTGACTGCGGTTAAAATAAAGGCTCTTTCGGTAACAATCTTTTCGCTCTCATGCCGCGTCATTTGCACAGTAACCGCGAGCGCAAATTGGATTTTTTTCCTGTTTCTGTACTAGATGACATATCATGAAACAAATGAGTTTTAAGAATTACTGGGAGTCACATGACAGTCAGCGTTGTACCGTGGAGCCCTGCGCAATCAATGCTTGTTTAACAGTTAGCATAGATGAGGTCTCAGGGGTGGGAATCCCTGGTGGGGAGCTCAACTATACAATATTGACTGGCTGTCTGACCCCAGCAATCAATGAGGGGATGGAGAGCGCTGACCTAGAGGAAAAATGGAAAAATGAGCAGAGCTTCCTCCCAATGGCTTTCACAAAACATGAGCCTTATAATGGGATTTCATAGAGGATGTTCAAGGAAATCTGATTGGATTGTGTTGTATTCTTTGTAAGTTTAGATGATGCAATGAGATAGAAAATATATGAAAACCTTTCTTCCTTTTTTTTCCATGTCCCACTCCCCTTCTTTAGTTCTTCTCCCTCTTCCTTCCTACCTCTTCCTTTTTCCATAGAGAATTCAGGTAATCATTCCTTTCTTCCCTTTCCTTTCCCTCTTCCATCATCCCTCTCCCCTTTTCTCCTCCTCCTCTTTCTTATTGCTTCTCCCTCTTCCTTCCCCTCTCTCTCTCTGTCTTCCTTCCTCTCTCCCTCTTCCTTCCTCTCTCTCTCCCTCTTCCTTTCTCCCTCTTCAATGACCTCTTCCTTTCTCCCCCTCTCCTTCTTCCTTCCTACCTCTTCCTTTTTCCATAGAGAATTCAGGTAATCATTCCTTTCTTCCCTTTCCTTTCCCTCTTCCATTCTCCCTCTCCCCTTTTCTCCTCCTCCTCCTCTTTCTTATTGCTTCTCCCTCTTCCTTCCTCTCTCTCTCCCTCTTCCTTCCTCTCTCTCTCCCTCTTCCTTCCTCTCTCTCTCTCCCTCTTCCTTCCTCTCTCTCTCTCCCTCTTCCTTCCTTCATCTCTCTCTCCCTCTTCCTTCCTTCATCTCTCTCTCCCTCTTCCTTCCTTCATCTCTCTCTCCCTCTTCCTTCCTTCATCTCTCTCTCCCTCTTCCTCTCTCCTCTCTCTCTCCCCCTCTCCTCTCTCCTCTCTCTCCCCCTCTCCTCTCTCCTCTCTCTCCCCCTTTCCTCTCTCTCTCTTTCCCTCTCTTCTCTCTCTCTTTCCCTCTCTTCTCCTCTCCTCTCTCTCCTCTCTTTCTCTCTCTCCCTCTCTCTCTCTCCCTCTCTCCTCTCTCCCTCTCTCCCTCTCTCTCTCTCTCTCTCTCTCTCTCTCTCTCTCTCTCTCTCTCTCTCTCTCTCTCTCTCTCTCTCTCTCCCTCTTCCTTCCTCTCTCTCTCCCTCTTCCTTCCTCCCTCTTCAATGACCTCTTCCTTTCTCCCTCTTCCTCCTCCCTCTTCCTTCTGTTCTCGATAATATACAGAATCATTTCCTTCTTTTTTTTTCCCTTTTATTTTTATTCTTCCTTCCTTCCTTCCTTCCTTTCTTCCTCCCTTCCCTATTTCCATATTTTTTACCTTTCCCCCTCCCTTCTCTTTTAAAAAAAAATAGAGAATTATGTATTTTTATTTTATTTTTCTCTCCCTCTTTTTTTCTTTTCCCTCTCTCTTCTTTTAACTCCCTCTTCTTTCATCCTGTCCCCTCACTATATTCCTTCTTTCCTAGAGCATATAAGAAATTCCTTCCTTCCTTACTTTATTTATTTTTTCCTCTCCCACCCTTTGTCTTCCTCACCTTCTGTTCTAGAGAATATACAGAATTATTTTCTTTCCTTTCTTTTTCCTTTCTGTCTTCTTCCCTCTTTCCTTCTTTTCTAGAGAATATAGAGAATAATTTCCTTCTTTTTCTTTTATTTTCTTGATTATCTCCCTCTTTTTTTTCCTTTCCCTCCCCCTCCTTTCATATGCCTCTTCTTTCCTCCCATTCCCTCACCTTCTTTCCTAGAGAATATAATGAATTCCTTCCTTCCTTTTTCCCTTTTTTCCTATTTTTTTATTTTTTTCCTTTTTCTCCTTTCCTTTCCCTCTCCCACCTTTTGTCTCTCGCTTTATTTTACCCTTTCCCTCACCCTTCCTCCCACTCACGCTTCTTTTCTTTCCTTTTGCCTCCTCCTTCCTCCCTCTACCCTTCCTTCTTCTATCTCCCCCTTCCTTCCTTCATCTCTTCCCCCTCTTTTCTTTACTTCTCCCTTGCCCTCTTCCTTTTTTTCCTCTACCTCTTTCTCCCTCTCCTCCTTCCTTCTTCTTCCTCACCCTTCCTTCTTGCCATTCCCCCTTCCTTCTTCCCTTTCCCGCTTCTTCCTCCCTCTCCACCTCTCTTCTTTTCTTCTCCCTTACCCTCTTCCTTCTTTCCTCTGCCCCTTCCTTCTTCCCTCTCCCCCTTCCTTCTTTTCTCTCACCCTTCCTTCTTCTCTTTCCCCCTTCCTTCTTCCCTCTCCTCCTTTCTTCTTCTCTCCCACCCTTCCTTCTCTCTCACCCTTCCTTCTTCCCTCTCCCCCTTCCTTCTTAACTCCCCCCTCCTTCCTCCCTCACCCCCCATCTTCTTTTCTTCTCCCTTGCCCTCTTTCTTCTTTCATCTGCCCCTTCCTTCTTCCCTCTCCCTTTCCTTCCTCCCTCTAACCCTTCCTTCTTCTCTCTCACCCTTCCTTCTTAACTCTCACCCTCCTTCCTCCCTCTGCCCCTTTCCTTCCTCCTTCTCCCCGTTCCTTCCTCCCTTTTCCCCCTTCAGTCCTCCCTCTCCCCCTTCCTTCTCTCTCCACCTTCCTTCTTCCCTCGCCCCTCCTTCCTCCCTCTCTTCTTTTCTTCTAACTTGCCCTCTTCCTTCTTTCCTCTGCCCCTTCCTTCTTCCATTTCCCCCTTCCTTATTCCATTTCCCCCTTCCTTCTTCCATCTCCCCCTTCCTTTCTCCCTCTCCCGCTTCTTTCCTCCATCTCCCCCTTTGTTCGTTTCTCTCTACCTTCCTTTCTCCCTCTCCCGCTGCCTTCCTCTATCTCCCCCTTCCTTCCTCCATCTCCCCCTTCCTTCTTCCATCTCCCCCTTCCTTCTTCCATCTCCCCCTTCCTTCTTCCATCTCCCCCTTCCTTCTTCCATCTCCCCCTTCCTTCTTCCATCTCCCCCTTCCTTTCTCCCTCTCCTGCTTCCTTCCTCCATCTCCCCCTATCTTCCACCATCTCCCCCTTCCTTCGTTTCTCTCTACCTTCCTTTCTCCCTCTCCCGCTGCCTTCCTCCATCTCCCCTTTCCTTCCTCCATCTCCCCCTTCCTTCCTCCATCTCCCCCTTTCTTCCTCCCTCTCCCCCTTCCTTCTTCCCTCTTCCCCTTCCTTCCTCCCTTTCACCCTTTCTTCTTCCCTCTCCCCCTTCCTTCCTCCCTCTCCCCCTCTCTTTTCTTCTTCCTTGCTCTCTTCCTTCTTTCCTCTGCCCTTTTCTTCTTTCCTCTCCCCTTTCCTTCCTCCCTCTCCCCCTTCCTTCTTCTCTCTCCACCTTCCTTCTTCTCTCTACTCCTTCCTTCTTCCCTCTCCCCCTTCCTTTGCCTCTCTCACCCTTCCTTCCTCCCTCCTTCGTCCCTCTTCCCCTTCCTTCTTCCCTCTCCCCCTCTTTCCTCCCTTCCTCTCCCCCTCCTTCCTCCCTCTCCCCCTCTCTTCTTTTCTTCTCCCTTGCCCTCTTTCTTCTTTTCTCTGCCCCTTCCTTCTACCTTCTCCCCTTTCCTCCCTCCCTTTACCTCTTCAGTCCTCCCTCACCCCCTTCCTTCTCTCTCCCCCTTCCTTCTTCCATCTCTCCATTCCTTCTTCCCTCTCCCCCTCCTTCCTCCCTCCCCCACCCCCTCTCTTCTTTTCTTCTCCCTTGCCCTCTTCCGTCTTTCCTCTGCCCCTTCCTTCTTCCCTCTCCCCCTTCCTTCCTCCCTCTGCCCATTCCTTCTTCCCTCTCCCCCTTCCTTCCTTCCTTCCTTCCTTCCTCCCTCTCTCCCTTCCTTCCTCCCTCTCCCCTTTTCATTCCCCCCTCTCCCCCTTCCTTCTTCCCTCTCCCCCTTCCTTCCTCACTCTCCACCTTCCTTCTTAACTCTCACCCTCCTTCCTCCCTCACCCCCTCTCTTCTTTTCTTCTCCCTTGCCCTCTTCCTTCTTGCCTCTGCCCCTTCCTTCCTCACTCTGCCCCTTTCCTTCCTCCTTCTCCCCGTTCCTCCCTCCATTTTCCCCCTTCAGTCCTCCCCCTCCCCCTTCCTCCCTCCCTCTCCCCCTCTATTTTATTCTCCCTTGCTCTCTTCTTTCTTTCCTCTGTTCTTTTCTTCTTCCCTCTCCCCCTTCCTATTTCCCTCTCCCCCTTCCTTCCTCCCTCTCCCCTTTCCTTCCTCCCTCTCCTCCTTCCTTCTTCACTCTCCCCCTTCCTTCTTCTTGAAACACCGCTGTACAAATACACTGTGACATAAAATATTGCAACGGCCGCCATTTTATTTTCTGGGGTCTCTGCTTATATATATATATATATATATATATATATATATATATATATATATATATATATATATATATATATAAAAAATATATATATTTATTTTTTTTAGTTATTTCTTTTCTCTGCTAAATATATACATTGTATGTATAATATATATATATATATATATATATATATATATATATATATATATATATATATATATATATATATATATATATATATATACATATATACACACACACATAATTACATTTAATATAAATATTTTATATATACGGTATATATATATATATATATGGGAGATCTAAGTAATTTTCTAGCAAATGTTTACTTGTAAACCACAAATGACAGAAAAAGGCCGGGTCTTAAAGTGGTTAAAATACAAATGTTGTTTCCTTTCTGTTTTTCATTCATATTTTATTCCTTTTTTTTTACTGCATTTATACCACAGAGTCTATTTTCCTAAAGATAAATGGGAGGCCTGTAATGTTTTTACATGTTTTTGTAATGACCAGTTTTGAAGGCATCTGGGCAAACTTTTCCCACACATACACTGCCAGCCGTAATGACCCTAACCCATGCCCCCTTTTAAAGGAATTGCTCACAGATGCAAGCTTATGACAGCGTGAATCTTTATTTCTGCAGAACGGCTCTTCAAGGAAAAACAATTGTAATGCGCAGACAGGTGGGAAGCGAATACAAAGCTTTCGTGCGATACAATTTTTTTACAAAGCGCTTAAATGCCTCACTCTGATGTGCGCGTCCTTAAACCGCAGGGTCTGTTTGTTCAGCAGATGAAAGTCCTGCAACTGCTCGGCATACTAAATGTGGGCACACGCTGCTTGGCCCGGTGTCTTCTACTGCTACGTTGGCATAAAAGGGACGTCTGGCACTGCAATTGAGGAGCTGAACAAAACTTAAAGGGAATCTGTAGTGGTTTGGTAAATATCATTTTTTGTGCTGATCATTGAAATAAAAATAACGAATTAAAAAAGGACGGTTCCCCTTTAATGTAATACTGCAGGTCGTAGGCTGCCCTGAAGATGCCCCATCCAGTGAAACGCGTTAGTATGGGCAGAACAAACACATTTGTTTTTATTTGATTCAGCATTTTTACGTAAATTCGTTTTTTTTTTTTTTTCTAATTCCATTCAAAATTAAATCTATTCTATTCGAAATTTGAATTTTGGAAGATAAGGTTATATTCTTTCCATTCCATTGTTTTCTATTGTTTTTTTCTATTATATTCTATTATTTTATTTGATGTTCTATTCTTTTCTTTCTTTTCTATTCTAATCTATTCAAATTTTAATTTATTCAATTTAAAATTTTAATTTATATTGTTGTACAGAGGAGAGCAAAGAAGTGGGACTTTGAATTAAGTACGCAGAGGGTCATATTAGTTATATTGTTATATTCTTTCCATTCTTTTATTTTATTTTATTTTTATTTTTAAAATGTATTCTATTCAAAATTCAAATTTCAAAATAAGGTGATATTCTTTCTATTGTATTCTGTGCTAGTCTATTCTTTTTTTTTTCTTTTCTAATATTTTTTTTCTATTCTTTTCTATTTGAAATTCCAAATTCAGAAGATGGTTATATTCTATTTGTTTATATTTTATTATATCCTTTTCCTTTATTTTCTATTCTATTTTATTCTATTATTTTATTTTCTATTCTATCACTTTATTTTCTATTCTATTTTTTTTCTATTCGGTTTTGTTTCACTTTATTATATTCTATTCTTTTTTTTCTATTCTATTCTTTTTTTTCTATTCTATTCTTTTCTATTGTATTCAAATTCACGACACCCGAAATTTACTGGCGCAGCCACGTTTTTACTGGCATTTCACAAAAGTTACTAAATTACATTTTTTAGGTGCCAATATTTAGTATTTAGGCTACAAACAAGTACTCTAGGCATATAGCAATGCCATTTATGGTAGATATTAAGGTAAAAAAACATATTTTTGTTATTTTCTATATAATAAGGGCAAATTATTTAATCACATCACCCCCCTGCCTCCATCCCCTCTGCCACCAACACCCCGTGCCTTCACCCCCCTCTGCGGTGCCACAATCTCCCCCTGCCTCCAATCACCCCCTGCCTCAAATCACCCCCTGCCTCCATCGTCTCCTGCCACCATCCCCCTCTGCGGTGCCACCAACACCCCCTGCCTCCAATCACCCCCTGCCACTAACACCCCCTGCCTCCAATCTCCCCCTGGCCCCCTGCCTCCAATTACCCCCTGCCTCCATCCCCCTCTGCGGTGCCACCAACAACCCCTGTCTCCGTCCCCACCCTCTGCGATGCCACCATCCCCCTCTGTGGTGCCACCAACACCCCCTGCCTTCAATCACCCACGGCCACTAACACCCCCTGCCTCCAATCTCCCCCTGCCTCCATCCCCCTCTGCGGTGCCACCTCAGCCACCATCGCCCCCTGCCTCCAATCACCCCCTGCCTCCAATCTCCATGCGCAGTTCCAAGCCGAACCAATCTCGGCTATTTTTACTGGCACATTCCCGCAATCACGAAAATTTACGAACGGGGGAAAAAAGTGCCCGTTTTTACGAACGCTCCGTAAAAATACAGATGGTTGTCAACACTGGCGAGCTACTGGGTACATGGGCATTTTCCTTTTTTTTTATATATATATATATTTTATTTTACACTTTTTTTTTACTTTTTTTTTTATCACTTTTATTCCTATTACAAGGAATGTAAACATCCCTTGTAATAGGAATGGTGTGTGACAGGTCCTCTTTATGGAGAGATGCGGGGTCAATAAGACCTCACATCTCTCCTCCAGGCTGGAAAGCATGCGATCGGGAAAAAAAATTCACTGATCTCATGCTTTCAGCCGCAGCTGCGGCTTTGTTTCCTTCCGTCGCGCCTGTGCCTCCGACGGCCATAGAGATGACCGGTGACCATGTGGTCATCTCTATCCTCCCCATCCGGCGGCGGCTGATTTGTTCTTTGGGCCTCCGATGGCACGGGAGAGCCCGGAGAAGTACCGGATGGTGGCAGGAGGGGGGACGTCCCCTCCCACCACCTATAAGAACGATCAAGCGGTGGAACCGCCGCTATGAACGTTCTTATGGTGCACACCATGGTTCTTATGGTGCGCAGAACTCAATATTGAACCCTACGGACTAAGACTGGGATGTCATTAAAGTTCGTGTGTGTGTAAAGGCAGGCGTCCCAATACTTTTGATAATATAGTCTATATGGCCCCTAAAGGGTCTCACTAGTCACTGTGGACAACGCAGTCTGTTTTTTTCTGCACTCTTGCCAAATTCATCCACTGAATACGACAATGACAAGAGCCTCTTGTGTCATGCTCTATAAATATAATTGTTGTCATTTAGGAAACTTTGGATCTATTATTTTGTTTTATAGGCCATGTAAAAAGCATAAAACTTACTCGTCCCCCAGGGAGATCTCTGGTGCCAGGTCCCTTGTTTAAGCTGTAATTTATTGTAGAGTGTACTTTGATTTTCTGTTTAGGTAATGATTTATAAGTAATGATTTATAGGTTAAGGCTACAGGTGCAAACTCTTATCATTATTATTTTTTTCTTTATTTCATTGACATATACTGAACATATATGTATACTATACGGGTACAATTAGAGGCTATAAGTCACCCATAGACCTATGTTGGTGTATACATGATCTCTTTCCCCCTCAGGCACCAGGATCACGGGGGGCCTATCAACAACATGTATGTGTGGTTTAGTGTACCTGTGAGTGGAGAGGAGAGGGAAGAGGAGAGGGAAGATGAGTAGAGTAGAGTAGAGGGGAGAGGATAGGGAAGAGGAGAGGGATGAGGAGAGGGAAGAGGAGAGGGATGAGGAGAGGGAAGAGGAGAGGGATGAGGAGAGGGAAGAGGAGAGGGATGAGGAGAGGAAAGTGGAGAGGGAAGAGGAAAGGGGAAGAGGAGAGGGAAGAGGAGAGGGAAGAGGAGAGGGAAGAGGAGAGGGAAGAGGAGAGGGAAGAAGAGAGGGAAGAAGAGAGGGAAGAAGAGAGGGAAGAGGAGAGGGATGAGGAGAGGAAAGTGGAGAGGGAAGAGGAAAGGGGAAGAGGAGAGGGAAGAGGAGAGGGAAGAGGAGAGGGAAGAGGAGAGGGAAGAAGAGAGGGAAGAGGAGAGGGAAGAGGAGAGGGAAGAGGAGAGGGAAGAGGAGAGGGTTGAAGGGAGAGATGAGGAGAGGGAAAAGGAGAGGGAAGAGCAGAGGGAAGAGGGAAGGGAAGAGGAGTGGGAAGAAGAGAGGGAAGAAGAAAGGGAAGATGAGAGGAAAGATGAGAGGGATGAGGAGAGGAATGATGAGAGGGAAGAGGAGAGAGATGAGATGAAAAAAGGAGAGGGAAGAGGAGAGAAACGATGAGAGGGATGAGGAGAGGGTTGAGTAAAGGGGAGAGGAGATGGGTGAGGAGAGGAAAGAGAAGCGGGAAGAGGAGAGAGAAGAGGAGAATGATGAGGAGAGGGATGAGAAGAGTTAAAATAAGAGCGATGAGGAGAGGGAAGAAGATAGGGAAGAGTACAGGAAAGAGGAGAGCAAAGGTGAGAGGAATGAGTAGAGGAATGAGGAGAGGGAAAAAGAGAGGGAACAAGAGAGGGAAGATGAGAGGGATGAGTAGAGGGGAGAGGGATGAGGATAGGAATGTGGAGAGGGGTGTGAAGAGGGAAGAGGAGAAGGATGAGTAGAGGGGAGAGGGGAAGGATGAGTAGAGGGGAGAGGAGAGGGATGAGTAGAGGGGAGAGGAGAGGGATGAGGAGAGGGATGAGAAGAGGGAAGAGCAGAGGGAAGGTGAGAGGGATGAGGAGAGGGGAGAGGAGAGGGATGTGAAGAGAGGCGAGGAGAGGGATGTAGAGGGAGGAGGAGAGAGATGAGGAGAGGGAAGAGGAGAGGGAAGAGGAGAAGGATGAGAAGAGGGGAGAGGAGAGGGATCAGAAGAGGGATGAGGGGAGGGAAGAGTAGATAAATGAGGAGGGGTAAGAGGAGAGGGAAAAGAAGATGGATAAGGAGGGGGGTGAGGAGAGGGAAGAGGAGAGAGAAGAGGAGAGGGATGAGGAGAGGGATGAGGAGAGGGAAGAGGAGAGGGATGAGGAAAGGGAAGTGGAGAGGGAAGTAGAGAGGGAAGTAGAGAGGGAAGTGGAGAGGGAAGAGGAGAGGGATAAGGAGAGGGAAGAGGAGAGGGATAAGGAGAGGGAAGAGGAGAGGGATGAGGAGAGGAAATAGGATAGGGAAGAGGAGAGGAAATAGGAGAGGGATAAAGGTAGAGATGAGGAGAGGGAAGAGGAGAGGGAAAAGAGGAGGGGGGAGGAGAGGGAAGAGGGAAAAGAGGAGGGGGGAGTAGAGGGAAGAGGGGAGGAAAGAAAAGAGGGAAGAGGAGAAGGATGAGGAGGGGGGAGAGGAGAGGGATTCGGAGAGGGATGAGAAGAGGGATAAGGAAAGGGAAGAGGACTGGGAAGAAGAGAGAGAAGAAGAAAGGGAAGAAGAAAGGGAATATGAGAGGAAAGATGAGAGGGATGAGGCGAGGACAGAGGAGAGGGATGTGGAGAGAGAAGAGGAGAGGGATGAGAAGAGGGATGGGGAGAGGGATTAGGAGAGGGATGAGGAATGTGAAGAAGAGAGGGAAGAAGAAAGGGAAGATGAGAGGGATGAGGATAGGAATGATGAGAGGGATCAGGAGAGGGAAGATGAGGGAAGAGGAGAGGGAAAAGGAGAGGGATGAGGAGAGGGAAGAGTAGAGGAACAATGAGAGGGAAGAGGAGAGAAACAATGAGAGGGATGAGGAGAGGGTTGAGTAGAGGGGAGAGGAGAGGGATGTGGAGAGGAAAGAAAAGCGGGAAGAGGAGAGAGATGAGGAGAATGATGAGGAGAGGGATGAGGAGAGTTAAGATAAGAGGGATGAGGAGAGGGAAGAAGATAGGGAAGAGTACAGGAAAGAGGAGAGGAATGAGTAGAGGGAAGAGAAGAGGGAGGAGGAGAGGGAGGAATATAGGGAAGAGTAGAGGAAAGTGGAGATGAAAGGTTAGAGGAATGAGTAGAGGGATGAGGAAAGGGAAGAAGAGAGGAAAAAAGAGAGGGAACAAGAGAGGAAAGAGGAGAGGAAAGAGGAGAGGAAAGATGAGAGGGATGAGTAAAGGGGAGAGAAGAGGGATGAGGAGAGGAATGTGGAGAAGGGTGTAAAGAGGAGAGGGATGAGTAGAGGGGAGAGGGATGAGGAGAGGGGAGAGGAGGGGATGTGAAGAGGGGAGAGGAAAGGGATGTAGAGGGAGGAGAAGAGGGATGAGGAGAGGGAAGAGGAGAGGGATGAGTAGACGGGAGAGGAGAGAGGAGAGGGATCAGAAGAGGGATGAGGAGAGGGAAGAGGAGAACGATATGGAGAGGGAAGAGAAGAGGAAAGGGACAAGGAGAGGGATGAGGAGGGGAGAGGAGAGGATCTCACTCATTCACAGAAAGCCTTGTATTAAGAGAGGCTCTGACATGAGGAAGCAAAGCCTCTACCAAAATAGACACACAATGGAGGACAAGGCATAGTAAGTCAGTAGTGGGGAAAAGATCAGCTGCCGGGAGAACAGAGGCAATCCTGGTGACTGGACATTTTTCCGTCTGCTTGCCTTTTCCGGTTCTAACTTTGGTTCTAAGGGCCAGATTCACGTAGACTAGCGTAACATTACACAGCCGCAAGTTTTCATCGCAAGTGCCTGATTCACCAAGCACTTGCGTGAAAACTTACGCTGGCAGCCTCCGGCGTAAGCCCGCGTAATTCAAAGGGGCGTGTGCCATTTAAATTAGGCGCACTCCCGCGCCGGACCTACTGCGCATGCTCCGTTTCGAAATTCCCGCCGTGCTTTGCGCGAAGTGACGTCATTTTTTCGAACGGCGACGATGTGCAACGTGCGTAGCGTACTTTCGTATTCCCGGATGTTTTACGCAAGAAGAAAACATTTTTACATTTCGACGCGGGAACGACGGCCATACTTTAAACAGCACATACGTGTGCTGTCTAAAGTTAGGGCACCTAAAACGACGACTAACTTTGCGACGGGAAACTAGACTAGCAGCAACGTAGCGAACGCGAAAATCCGTCGTAGATCGCCGTAACTACTAATTTGCATACCCGGCGCTGGTTTACGAAGCAAACTCCCCCCAGCGGCGGCCGCGGTATTGCATCCTAAGATCCGACAGTGTAAAACAATTACACCTGTCGGATCAAAGGGATATCTATGCGTAACTGATTCTATGAATCAGTCGCATTGATACTCTGAGAGATACTCCGTCGTATCTCGGCTGTGAATCTGGCCCTATGGGCCAAATCCTCAAAAGAGATACGACGGAGTAACTGCTGTTACTCCGTCGTATCCCTGGTCCTAACTATGGAACTGATCCACAGACTCAGTTTCCCATAGTTAGGACGAAGATCCGACATGTGTAATTGAATTACACTGCCGGATCTTAGGATGCAGTACCGCATCCGCCGCTGGGGGCATTTCGCGTTGAAATGCCGCCTTGGGTATGCAAATTAGCACTTACGGAGATCCACGAAGCTTTTCAGCTTCGTTTTTTCTCCGTAAGTTTTATTTTGCAAACGCAAAATTAGGGCTGCTTTTACAAGGTGTAAACTGTTTACACCTTGTAAAAACAGACCTTTCTTGCTAGCGACGCGATTTTTTTTTTGGCGCCGTATCTTTTTTTTTACCCGACGCAACTTTATTCTCCCGTCGCAATCCACAAAGCCCGACGTAACGTAATTTCGCGCTGTGCACGTCGGGAAATAGACGTCACGAGCATGCGCAGTACGGCCGGCGCGGGAGCGCGCCTCATTTAAATGGGAATCGCCCCCTGGAGAAGAGGAACGCCTTGCGCCGGCCGGATTTAAGTTACACCGCTCAAAATTTCAAGGTAAGTGCTTTGTGGATCGGGCACTTAGTTAGAGATTTTGCGGCGGTGTAACTTAAATGGAAAAAGTTACGTTGCGCCGGGTTTTTGGGGATTAGGCCCTATGTTCTTATTTGCTTGTCAGAACTTATTTTATGTTCTCCCTTTCACAGAAGGTCTTCTCGCCCCTATGAATCCTCTGCACCAGCCTCTTTTCCATGTCTTATGCCGCGTACAGACGGTCGTTTTTTTGTGATGAAAAAAAACATCGTTTTTGAAAACGTCAATTAAAATGACCGTGTGTGGGGAAAACGTTTTATGTCTTCTGAAAAACGACAAAAAAAAAATTCGAACATGCTTGAATTTTTTGTGTCGTTTTTCAAAACGTCGTTTTTTGTGTCATTTAAAATGATAGTGTGTGGGTAAAACGACGTTTAAAACAACGTTTTTAAACCCGCGCATGCTTAGAAGCAAGTTATGAAGCGAGCTTCAATGGAACAGAGTGCCGTTGTACGCGCTGAACGTAACCACGCTTTGCTAGAGCATTTTGAAAAAACGATGGTGTGTAGGCAACGTCGTTTTTTAAAATGAAGTTTCAAAAACGTCGTTTTATTTCATGATTTAAAACGTTGTTTTTTTTTCATCACAAAAAACGTCCGTCTGTACGCGGCATAAGCCTCTCTCCTCTCTCTCTGTAGCACACCAGACACCATAGACAGCATAGAATGGCGTACACAGAACTTTTTATTTAATGTCATCCTCCGAGACATCCACATTATGGCAGTTTAAATGGAGGCATTTCATAAAATATTAACTTAAAAACTACTGTTTAAGTTTTCCGAATTGAAGTGTTTCTGTTTTAGCCACCAGGGGATGATGAAAATGAGACCCGGCCGACCGTGGGATGGAAGACGCGCGTTCCAATTACACGCCATCCTAATCATAAAGACATTGACTCGCGTATATCAATCTGTCATTTTTATGGCTTTCATTTCAGCCTTTTCTCTATTAATCTTTTATTATTTTAGTTTAAATGGTACAATTCTCACAGGACGTGCTGATTACCTTATGTAATTCCACCGCGCTTACATTGTAGCAAGCACTCCCCTGCTCCCTGTAGCAAGTCATACTAATCTATTTCCCAGTGGTTCCATCTTCCCCAGTAGCGTCGGGGGGTTGGAGCTCATGCTGCCTCTTCCTATTGTACACTTCAGGTCTTGAGTACGGCGAGGTTTTCAATAATACAAAATACATTTAGGGCACGCTAAAGGAGAAAAGATATTTAGGGCAAGCTAAAGGGGGATTCCAGGCAGTAGGGAGGAGTATATTACAAAAATTGTAGTTGCCAATTTGCTTGACCAAATCCCATGGTTTGACCAAAGGACCACCCTTGTGTCAGTATGCCAATATCCAATAAAATAACTCTTAAGTGTTAGGGCATATTTACTTTACATATTTTTTTTTTTAATTACTATTTTCCCCCTTTTTCATCCATTTTCAATCTCAGTGCCCCTGATCTCCTCCTGACACCCTTGGCTATTTCCTATCTACATGCTCTTACTCCAGTGTTAGCTGCATTTCATTGCTCTTAACCGTTTTCCTGATGGTGAACCTTGCCTAGGCAATGTTGCCATGGTCAACTGTAGTCCCTACCAGTGGCGGCTGGTGCTCCAAATTTTTGGGGGGCGCAAACAAACGGAAAAAAAAAAAACATCAATTGCAGCCTCACTGTGCCCATCAATTGTCGCCACTGTGCCATCAAACGCAGCCACTGTGGCATCAAATGCAGCCACTTTGCCATCAAAAGCAGCCACTGTGCCATCAATTGTCGCCACTGTGCCATCAAACGCAGCCACTGTGCCATTAATTGTCGCCACTGTGCCATCAAACGCAGCCACTGTGCCATCAATTGTCACCACTGTGCCATCAATTGTCGACACTGTGCCCATCAATTGTATGTCGCCACTGTGCCCATCAATTGCAGCCAGTTTGCCCCATAAAATGCCGCCAGTTTGCAGCCTGTAAAATGCCGCCAGTTTACCCCCTGTAAAATACCGCCAGTTTTCCCCTGTAAAATACCGCCAGTTTGCCCCCCCCCCCGCCAGCACTTACCTTTCTCTGGTCAGCCATCCTCCTCCTCAATGTCTTCTTCCGCCCTTGATATCGCTTCAGCCAATCAGGTGACCGGTAACCAGACCCGGTGAACCTGATTGGCTGAGACGCGTGTCAGTGTTAACCAGGGAACGCACACCCTGTGTGCCCTCTGGTTAACCATTTGGAAGCCTATAAGAGCCCACAGACTGTAATCGGGAAGCCTATCAGAGCCGCTGGCTCTGATAGACACTTCCAAAACACACCCATCGCTGTTATTCAGATGGCCGGCGCTCAACAGGAGGCCGGACACCTGAATAGGGAGCGGCAGCGGCGAAAATACATAGATTCATTCAATGCAAGAATCTATGTTTTGTAGAGTGGCGTTGCATGAGAGAGGGGGCGGCGCTCCTGCACCCACTATGGACGCACCGCCACTGGTCCCTACCAGGAATGCACAGGAGGGGGTCACAACACAGTTATTACCCCAAAACAAGATGTACCTGAACAAGTACCTTAACAGGACCAGCAGATATTATAAATGGGGATGCCAATGCTTAAAAAAATTAAAAAATAAATAACTGGCCAAATATAATTTTGTTAAAATTGCTTTTGGACTGGTATACTTTACCCATGACAGTGCACACTCCTTATTTTTATTTTTTTACAACGCTTTTCCTATTGGCCTAGAAAATTAATATTTGTGATTTGCCAGATTAGACTTCCCACTGATTTCAATGGAAGTTTCACATCTGAATTTCTTTGAAGTTTGCCTAACCCTGCTCAAAGAAAATCCAGCGCAGTTCAGCTTATCCCTGATTTTGAAAAAAGTTGCAGATTAAAATGAATAAATAAATTAAAACAACTTTAAAATGAATTTAAATCAAAACTCCAGCTTAAAAAATAATAGTAAAATAGAAAAAATAAAAAAAAGGCTTTGCTTAAATACTTAAATACTTTTTTTAACATTAGATTGAGGCTCGTTTTGTCTAGGGGAATCGGGTAGTTTTTTTAAAATCGAAGCAGTACTTACCGTTTTAGAGAGCGATCTTCTCCGCCGCTTCCGGATATGGTCTTCGGGACTGGGCGTTCCTATTTGATTGACAGGCTTCCGACGGTCGCAATACATCGCGTCACGAGGAGCCGAAAGAAGCCGAACGTCGGTGCGGCTCTATACGGCGCCTGCGCACCGACGTTCGGCTACTTTCGGCTACTCGTGACGCGATGTATGCGACCGTCGGAAGCCTGTCGGAAGCCTGTCAATCAAATAGGAATGCCCAGTCCCGCAGCCCATACCCGGAAGCGGCGGAGAAGATCGCTCTCTAAAACGGTAAGTACTGCTTCGATTTTAAAAAAAATACCTGATTACCCTAGACAAAATGAGCCTCAATCTAATGTTAAAAATTTAGTTTTCGGGTGAACCTCCACTTTAACCACTTGCCGACCGCTTAACAAACATATACGTTGGCAGAATGGCTTGGCTGGGCAAAGCAACGTACCTGTTGACTCGATGTCCGCCGGTGCCCCCGCAATCATGTGCCACGGAGCTGCAGAATGGGGAGATGCCTATGTAAACAAGGCATTTCCCTGTTCTGCCTGTGATCGGGAGCAGTGATCAATGTTGTGTCACTTGTTGCCCACCCCCCCACAGTTAGAATCACTCCCTACGACACACTTAACCCCTTCATCGCCCCCTAGTGTTTAACCCCTTCACTGCCAGTGTCATTTACAGAGTAATTAGTGCATTTTTATAGCACTGATCGCTAGACATGTGCACACTGGAATATTTTGTTTCGGAATTTTGTTTCCGTCCGACAAATCCATTTATTTAGTGACTCCCGAAATTCGTTTTTATTTATTTTGTTTCGTTAAAAAATAAATTCTTCCGAAAATCCAAATTAATTAAGGTCGAATCCGTTATTGAAGGCTTATGGTGTCTGACGAATGTTCTAAGAAGATTCGACGGAGCAGCTGAACTGTACGACGCCGCGATCGTACATTTCCGGTCGAATGTTCCGCCTATAAGCTATAGTAGAATTCTAATGTTGTATGACACTAGTAATAATTATATTTATAAATTATTATTACTAGTCAACCAACATTCAAATTCTTCCATGGCCCGAGCATTTGACCGGAAATGTATGATCGCGGCGTCGTACAGTTTAGCTGCTCCGTCGAATCTTCTTAGAACTTTCAACAGACACCATAAGCCTTCAATGACGGATTCAACGTTTGTATATTTTTCGTTGCTTCGTCGAATCTTCATCGTTCATGTCGAATGGTCTCCCCCAACACTGTCTCTATAATGTCGAATCTTTTCTCTCTATGTCGAATAATCTTGGAATAATAGAGTTATGGTTAGGCACATTCGACCGCAGGTTCGATAGACACAGATCGCTATTGTCAGCATCATGTTGAATCTCCTATCTATATTGAACTGTTGTAGCAACGAAAAATGAAAATAAAGCATTTTTTTATGTCGGATCTTTCGGATTTCGGATTCTGCGCATTCATTTTCGTTTGTAAAAACGATAACGAAAGTACCCGAAATTCGGACGAAAATGCATTCGGACAAAAACAAATGCACAAGTCTAATAAATAGTCAGTCTCATGCCTCGTACACACGACTGGTTTTCCCGACGGGTCTTCTTTTGGTCGAGAAAACCGGCCGTGTGTATGCTCCCCAACAGACAGAAAAACTGCGGGAAAAGAATTTAGAACTTGTTCTCTTTTTTCTCGTCGTAAATCGCGTCGTTTTTTTCCCCATAGTTTTCCTATGGGGAAACACTGCTCTGGAGCATGGACGCGGCCGGTTTTCCCAACCAAAGCTCTCAGGCAGTTTTCCTGTCGGGAAAACCGGCCATGTGTACATGGGGAAAACTGACCGAGCCGGTCCCGGTTTTCCTGTCGGGTGTCTTTTGACCGCCGAGAATACCGATCGTGTGTACAAGGCATGAGCTTTAGAACTACAGGGTCTTTCTGTTGAAATGATTCCACCCACCCAACTCCCGCAGCAGTTCTACATATTCAAGCTGATGTTCATTGAGGTCCCAGCTGTGGCAAAGCTGGGGGGGGGGGTCTACTTCTAGGATCATTTTCTGAAGCTTATTAAGGAAATTTCACCTAAGAACCTGGCCTAGAGAGCTCACTGCCCAGTGGAAGTTGGAAAGGGTCTTGCTGTTCTGTGGCATTTTGGACATTAACCTTTCCTTCACTGAAGAGTGTCCGGTGGATACTGAAATGAGGCACCCAGTGATCCTGTGGCATTGTGAGTATTGACCTGAGCTCAAGGTCCCAGTGACTGTGTGTTGTCTTCCTTTGGGTGGATGTACCAGTGGTAGCTCTAACTGAGATAGCTTCTACAAGTTCTGACCATCTTTATTTGCTTCTTTTATTTTTCCTCATTAAGACTGTTCAGGGAGGCTTAGCCTAGTGAAGTGTCCTCCTGCTATTATACAAGGGTTCTGGAGCATCTCATATTACCCTACACCAGTGCCGGCCCAAGACATTGTGCTGCCTGGTACCAAAAATGAAATGCTGCCCCTCCCCAAAAAATAATTACGCCCACCAAAATGCCCCCACATCCATTATTTTATATCATGATAACTAAAGTGGACCTATCATGGCTCTATACATGTATATAGGAGTATAAAAAGGACCTGTTATGGCTCTATTCATGCAATTAACCCCACAGTGGAGCGGAGAGCGGAACGGGAGGAGCGGTCGGGCAGCAATTAGCCCCACAGTGGAGTGGAGAGTGGAGCTGGCGGAATGGGATGGCATGCAGGCAGGAAATGTGCTGCCCCCCTGAAAGTGCTGCCTGGTACAATGGTACCATCGGGTCCCATGGTAGGGCCAGCCCTGCCCTACACCCTCTCTAAGTTCTTCAGCAATAAAAAATAGCCGGAGTGAATGAACTGTTGCAGTGTGCCTGGCTGCTTCTGAACTAATCTTGGGAAAGAACAAATTCAATTACAGCAGGTCCTACGGGGCACTACACCAAAATAATTTAAGCAAAAGCCCTGCTTGTCATTAGTTTTCAAGGTTGAATAGCAACCAACATCATTCAACCCATTAATGCCAATCAGTGCCACCTGAGCCCTTGAAAGTCCGGCATCGTGAACGCACTGGCTTCTCGGCCCGGTCTTCTTGGCTGTTCTCGGCTCTTCATTGGATGATTGATAGCAGAGCAGCCATTGGCTCGTGCTGCTGTCAATCAAATTAAAGCGGAGGTTCACCCTAATAGCATGTATATCTGACCAACTCCCTTATATTCGTAACAAGTACTGTCCGCAATTAGTTTTTTTTTGTTGCTGTACGTACCTTGTAATCCATTTTTTCAATCCACTTCTCCCCGCGGGAGTAGGCGTTTCTATGCCTAGGGGGATTGTCATCTGGGAGGTCGCCAAGATGATTGACGTCTGTTCCCACCAGCGGATAAGGCCCCGCCCCCCGTATAGCGTAGGTGCGCACGAGTTACAGGGTTTCCAAAAAAAGCCGAACATGCAGAGATGTGAGTCGGCTCTATACGGCGCCTGCGCTCTGCATGTTCGGCTTCTTTCGGAAACCCCGTAAATCGTGCGCGCCTACGCAATACGGGGGGCGGGGCCTTATCCGCCGGGGGGAACAGACGTCAGTCATCTGGGCGACCTCCCAGATGACAATCCCCCTAGGCATAGAAACGCCTACTCCCACTGGGAGAAGTAGATTGAAAAATTGGATTACAAGGTACGTACAGCAAAAAAAAAAAAAAAACTAATTGCGGACAGTACTTGTTACGAATATAAGGGAGTTGGTCAGATATACATGTTATTAGGGTGAACCTCCGCTTTAATGACGTGGCGCTTTGGGGAGCGGGGCCGAGTGATACACTTGGTGGCTATGGCTGCCACTGTATCACACGGGAGTGCACCCACAAGCTAAGCCCCTTGGGAGAGTGCTTCCCAGAGGGGGGTAAGCTCTTGTGGGGAGGAGCTGAGACAGCTGCCGAAAGACCCTAGAAGAGGAGGATCGGGGCCACTCTTTGCAAAACTAACTGCACAGTGGAGGTGTAACGCAATGACCCGGGACAACCAGAGACTTTGTGAGGATGGGGGATACTCCTGTGTCAGCGTCCCTGATAACTCTTGGGTCTGAGTCCACTCTGTGCCCTTTGGGCATGGGGTGGCAAGTGAACCATAATTCATGTATTACATTAGATGGGACATCACTGATAGTTCGTATTGCAGGATTTTGAGACACTGCAAGATGTTGGTTAATTGTGACCCCAACCAGTCAATAGTGACTCATCTCTCTGTGAAGACTGTTAATATGTTAAATAAGGCTGGCTTTTGAAAGGCCTTTAATTGTGTGATAACACTGTCTAAAACCTATTGATGCTCAGAGGTGTGAATAGGTGTCAAGCTGCATGCGGAGACGAAACGTCTGCCTAGGAAACTCAGTGTGTGATGGGGTTGTTTGTTATGCTTTTAATTAAGGAATGTGCAGTGATTAGACATGATAATTATAGGCCGGTGCCGACCTATCTAGAATGTTTAAGTAATTAGCCTTAGTGTGTGATTAGGGGGGTGGAGATCTCATTGTTGCTTTAATGCCTTGTACTGTATATAAAGCTAAGAAGAAACCATTAAAGTGTCATTACATTTGGAACAAGTACAGAGCCGTGTCTCGTCTTGATTCTGGGCAAATGAAATGGGATCGGGTCCTGTTGGTTGGAGTGTCGATAAGCTGTCGTGACTGGGATGGAAGGTCGTAAACGGTGGTGACTGTTACAGGAGGTAAGTATAATATATTTGTTATTTTAAAGAAAAGAACCTTTAATCCTTTTTTTTTCTACATTTGTTATGTAACATTTTAGTGATTGTTTTAGATCTCCTTTAGTAGATTTCTACTTTGTTACATAGTCTAGCTCTATTAAAAAATAAAAACTCACAACAAAGTCTCAAGGTAACCAGAATACAGTCCACACATTTATCTCCTTCAAAGCAAAACCTTGGCCATAGATAACACCTACTGGAATCAACAGATCTCGGCTCCGGAGTCTATACTTTTGAAACATTACATCGGGAAAGGTCAAACTTTGTCTCGGAATAATTGTTGTCATGGAAAGCCATAAACTCTAAACAATTATATTATAGGCCATTCAGAGATTTTGCAAACAAGTTACCATTGACTTCTTGGCAGTAGCTAAAACGTGTTATCTCTCATATTTATTACATAAAAGCAAGGTCAAATTAAAGAGCTCCGCTGACCTTTAATTGTGTCTGGATTGGCAGCAAAACCTGAAACTAAGGCGAAACAGCAAAACAATCAAATACATTCTATTCAGAAAAAAAATATTAATACTTACTGTTTTTTGTGCTCAATTGCTTTTAAGCACCTTACATAAAAAAAATGGTGGATAGGTGGACTCGATGGACTGTCACCTGCTGGATGACAACTTAATGGCACTTAACCACTTCAGCCCCGGAGGATTTGGCTGCCCAATGACCGGGTCATTTTTTTGTGATTCGGCACGGCGTCGCTTTAACTGACAATTGCGCAGTCGCGCGACGTGGCTCCCAAACAAAATTGACAGAGGAGAAGTTACAAGCTGTTTCACTACATCCATGCTACACAAAAAGGGGCTACAAGTTCCTGCCTGTAAAGGGCTACTGTTGCTAACCTGACTGTGAGCCTGTCAGATCATTGAAGTGATTCAGCTGGAGCAAACAAATGTGGGCAGGAGGAGAGTGAAGGGGACTGTATATAATGTGTACCGTATTTATCGCGTATACCGCGCACTTTTTTGCCCTGAAAATCAGGGCAAAATCGTGGGTGCGCGGTATACGCCGATACCCGCTTTCCCGCACCGAGTTTTGAATACTGCGCTGACATATAACGAGCGCAGTACACTCGGGTATAGTCGGCCAGTCTCGGCTCCTTCCGCACTCACGTCCTGGACGTACAGGACGTGAGCGCGAGTGTTGCCGAGCCTGCCCGACAATACACGAGTGTACTGCGCTCTGTATATGTTGGCGCAGTATTCAAACTTGGCGCGGGAAACGAGCGAGGGATTGGCTAGAGCTGCAAAAATATTCAGGCTTCTTATTTGACATTTGACTATGTTCTGTAAATCTCCAGAAAACAGGGGGAAGGAGTCAAACTTGCAGCCTGCAGAGCCCAGAGCAGCCTAAAGCGATCACATGCTGCTCTCCTGACTACAGAAGAGCCACCAAACTAAATTTGCCTAAACAAACTTAGCAGCCTAACTAGTAGGGTGCTACATCTGTAAAAGAAAAAGTCTAATTTCATTGAAATTCATTTCGGGTGTGGTCTGGCTATTTTCAAATGTTATGGTAGTTATCAGGAATCAAGTACTCACCGAGACCGAACTGCCGAGGGTGGTTCACCTTTACGACCAAGCGCGCCCGCCCACTGAGTTTTGGAACAGGTGGCAGAAGCACGAGGCGGTACCGGTGCCAGTGGAGAAGCGTTGACCGGTGACGGTTGTAGATGACAGGTGCTTCTGGGTGACTGCAGACGGAAACAGGAACAAACGATACTGAAGCCGGATAACCGGTACTGAAAGAGTCCAAGAAACAAACTGGAAAGTCCGGGGTGCAAGCCAAGGTTCGGGGAGCAGAGAAGACAGCAGATCCGGGTCACAAGCCAAGAGGTTCAAGGGCAGGAGAAACAACAAACAGAGTCCAGGTCACAAGCCGAGGTCGGGGTCAGAAGAGTTCAATAGAGTGGTGAAGCAATCCAAAGTCAGGTTCCAGGTGAGAGGTGAGTCGAACGGAATTCCAACAGGAAATGGTTTCCAGAGACACAGGTTCAGGAAGTAGCTGACGATAAACCAGCAACCTGTCTACTGACAGGAGCTGGTTTAAATAGGGCGGTCACGCTGGTGATTGGCCCCGAGAGGTCACATGCGTATGCGCACACGCCTAAAGTGCCCAGTTAGCCGCCGGGAAGCCAATCTACTATGCTGGTGTGTTAAAGGAGGAAGTACAGCGCTTTGGCCCTGACAGTAGTGCTGAGAATGGTGTGTAGGTGGTTAGTGCAGCGCTATTAATTAGTCTTAGTGTAAACCGAGGCTGAAAATTGTAGATACAAAAATTCACAAATCTGTATAATCCGTGAACCCTTAAAACCTACATAAAAAAATAAAAAAATATAACAAAACACATTAATAACAATATGTTAAGATAAAAAGAATTACCGTATTTGCCGGCGTTAAGACGACTGGGCGTATAAGACAACCCCCTAATTTTCCAGGAAAAATTTGGGTTTTGAGATATACTCACTGTATAAGACTACCCTCTTCCTACTAGTCTTTCTGGAAGCTGAGGGGTAGCCAGAACCGCTGACAGAAACAGTCTTTTTTCAAATCTCACTGTGCCATTACATGACATGCCCCCACTGTGCCATCACTTGCCCCCACTGTGCCATCACTTGCCCCCACTGTGCCATCACTTGCCCCCACTGTGCCATCACTTGCCTCCACTGTGCCATCACTTGCCCCCACTGTGCCATCACTTGCCCCCCACTGTGCCATCACTTTCCCCCACTGTGCCAACATTGCCATCACTCACGTTTTGCTGATTTGACTTCCAGGCCGGTGACAGTCTCCGTCTGCTGCGAGCGTCCATGATTTGAAAGCCGCGCCTTCTTCTCAGCGTGTCCTGTGATAGGCGGAACACAAATTTTCCCAGCAGCGCCTCTGTTCTGTCTATCACGGACGTCCTCTCGTCCGAGGATGAGAAGGCATCTGTGATAGGAGGAACACAGAACAGAGGCGCTGCTGGGAAGATTTGTGTTCCGCCTATCACAGGACACGCTGAGAAGAAGGAGCGGCTTTTAAATCATGGACGCTCGCAGCACGGAGACTGTCACCGGCGTATAAGACGACCCCCGACTTTGGATGCATTTTTTTGCATCCAGAAATTGTCTTATATGCCAGAAAATACGGTAATACTTAAAGAAATAACGTCCAAAGGTATATCAGAAATAAATGCAATAATCAGTGAAAAATAATACACCAAGCATATGAATGAAGTGATGGTGATGAAAAGTCCATAAAAGTGATGTAGAGTTAATCAAACAAAAAAGAAAACATGGGTATCATGGTGACTTGAATTGAACATATGTGCTGAAAACGGCTGATGAGTAATCCACCACCAAAGAATGTTCAGAGGCTTGAACTCATTGCGGTGTGTTACACAAGGGAAAGGACTGCCTCAATAGGCACGACCTCCAATATGGATGGCAGAATCCAAAGGTATGATTTGGTAAAGCAGGAAACCAGATAAATAGTTTCTCCAATATGGTTGTCAGGTCACCTGAAGCCAGGTGACAGATGCACACCGTTGGGGTCAGGAGTGCACCGCTAAGGTAGTGGACACTACAGATAACTGCTGCGGATGGAACTATGGGTGGTTAAGGAAGGTGTAAGGTTGGTGGTTCAACTAGACCCAGGTTTTTTAGGACTTCTGGATGTATGGAGCTCTCTGATGCATTGGCGAGTCAGAACACACACAGCAATATGGTGAATCCAAAACTAGACTTTATTTCTCGTGCGTACTTGCACCTAATCAAATCATACAAAAAAGGAACGCCCTTGGCTCAGCCAATCGTATTTAAGTAATTAGGTTATACAAGTAATGCTCATCACAATAAACCATGTGTAAAATATAGCAATCTATTTTCTGTGTGACCAACTAAAACCTTGTTCCCTCTGCACGCCTTATCTATGTTATTGTTCTCTGCTCAGTACATAATTACATTTGGCAAGGTTGTTCTTAGCTTCTGTGTAATTAATCCTAGAACCTCTGGGTTAAAGGATACATCTACATACAAGCATTGATTACTATGGGGGAACTCTAGCAAGCCTTACAATGCATTGATATTATGGGGGAACTCTAGCCAGCCTTACAGAAGGCAGGTCCACTGGAGCACCAACAGGGATCCCACAGGGAGCTAGAGCATAGGATTCCCCAGGGCGCGGAGTCTTAGGCCCCATACACACGATAGAATCCATCCGCTGAAAAATCGCAGCGAATGGGTTTCAGCGGATAGATCCTATGGTGTGTACACTCCAGCGGATCTGTTTCCGCGGATATTTATCCCCTGGGATGGATTTCCAGCGGATAAATATTTGATGACATGCTATCAAATCTATCCGCTGGAATCCATCCCAACGGATGGATCCGCTGGTCTGTACAGACTCACCGGATCCATTCGTCCGAAGGGATCCCCCGCATGCGTCGTAATGATTCGACGCATGCGTGGAATTCCTTATATGACAGCGTCTCGCACGTCATAATCGCGGCGACGGCGCGACACGTCATCGCCAGAGGATTTCGCCGTGGATTTCGATTCGATGGTGAGTACACTCCATCGCATAGAAATCCGCGCAAATCCTCGAGAGGATTTATCCGCGGATACGGTCCGCTGGACCGTATCCGCGGATAAATCCTCTCGTGTGTATGGGGCCTAAGAGCCAGCAGGTGTTCACCAGAGCCTCTAGTGGGGAGGATGGACTGCGTTGCAACTGGCTCCAGGTCGCGGCCCCCCAGAGTCTCCCAGCTCACACTCACAGTAGGCTACAGGAGGATGGAGAGGAGGCAGCAGACCAGGATACAAGAGATAGTAAGGGGAAAAGCCAAAGGTCAGGGCGACTAGCAGACAAGTATAAACATAGAACACTCCAAAGGTCAGGGTCACAAGCAGGCAGGGATAGTCGAGAACAAGCCAAGATCGGTAAAACAGAGACAGACGTAGAGCACACGGCAAGCAGGAAACCAAACACACAATCGCTAACAAACAATGTGGATCAGCACGGCTGGCTCGCAGTGCACAGGTTAATATAAAGTTCCCTGATAGGGTCTGGGGTGGAGCCATGCTTAGAGGAGAGATTACTTAAGCAGCCAGGTGAGAGTGGCTGGCCTCTAAAGCAGGACACATGGAGGAGAGGTAACTGACAGACAAACATTACTGCATAACCATGACAATGGTGTTGTTTATAAAGGAAGAGGAAAAGGAGGCACATAGTATAATTCCGTTTTGAAACGGGAAGTATTTAATGTAAAAAAAAAAAACGGGTAAAATACACTCACATTTTCGTCGATAAAAAGCGCTTAAAGGGGTTGTAAAGGTTTGCATTTTATTTTTCTAAATAGGTTCCTTTAAGGCTAAGCTAGTGCATTGTTGATTCACTAACCTTTTCCTTCGATTTCCCTCCTAAATGTTTTTTTTCTTTGTCTGAATTTCTCACTTCCTGTTCCTACTCAGTGAGGTGTTCAGTAAGCTGTTCTGGCTGACTAACCACCGCTCGGATGATGGTGGCAAGTTTACCTAGGAGAAACAGGAAGTGAGAAATTCAGACAAAGGAAAAATAACATTTAGAAGGGAAATCAAAGGAAAAGGTAAGTGAACCAACACTAGCTTAACTACTTGCCGACCGGCCGCCGTCATTTTACGGCGGCAGGTTGGCTCCCCTGCGCGAGAGCCCGTAGCTCTACGTCGGCTCTCGCGCAGGCCACTAGGGGCATATAGCCTAGTGAGGCCACCCCCCTACAGTTAGAACACACCCAGGGACATACTTAACCCCTTCCCCGCCCCCTAGTGTTAACCCCTTCACTGCCAGTGGCATTTTTATAGTAATCCAATGCATTTTTATAGCACTGATCGCTATAAAAATGCCAGTGGTCCCAAAAATGTGTCAAAAGTGTCCGAAGTGTCCGCCATAATGTCGCAGTACCAAAAAAAAATTGCTGATCTCCGCCATTAGTAGTAAAAAAAAAATATTAATAAAAATGCCATAAAAATACCCCCTATTTTGTAAACGCTATAATTTTTGCGCAAACCAATCAATAAACGCTTATTGCGATTTTTTTAACGAAAAATATGTAGAAGAATACGTATCGGCCTAAACTGAGGAACATTTTTTTTTTTATATATTTTTTTTGGGGGGGGGGGGGGGTTTTTTTATAGCAAAAAGTAAAAAAATATTATTTTTTTTCAAAATTTCGCTCTATTTTTGTTTATAGTGCAAAAACTAAAAACCACAGAGGTGATCAAATACCACCAAAAGAAAGCTCTATTTGTGGGGAAAAAAGGACGCCAATTTTGTTTGGGAGCCACGTCGCACGACCGCGCAATTGTCAGTTAAAGCGACGCAATGCCGAATCGCAAAATGTGCTCTGGTCTTCGACCAGTAATATGGTCCGGGTGTTAAGTGGTTAAAGGAACCTATTTAGAAACTAAAAAACTAACCTTTACAACCCCTTTAATAGTAAAATTCAGTGTCTTCAGTAGATCGCGCCGACACGTTTCGTCTCACAAGACTTTATCTGGGTAGTGCTGAGAATGGCCTAGCAGGGTAACTGGGTCTACCTGTCCTATCCTAGTTATGAACATACATGTTCACCAGGGCCTGCGGGAACGCGTGGGAACGAAGTTCCTGCACTTTTTCCACAGCAGGAATGCAGTTCCCTTTGCAGGACTAGAGCAGCTGAGAGCAGCCGAGCCGCCCGAGCCGATCCTTCACAAAGCGGCGATGCCCAGCTCGAGTCACTGTCAGGGGCAGGCGAACCTTAGTAATCCTTTATGTTACTGGCCGCTTCCTGTATATGGATTCATCGGGTAGTGTGCGGGTATTCCGTCAATTCCTCGATGCCGCAATGTCTCCTGGGAGCTTTTGTCATTGTTCCCAGGAGACATTCCGGAGGTCTGCCGCGAGTTATCGCAGGATTTAGAAAGAACTTGCTTAAAAAAAAATGTGGTTTAGTAATTATGCATATGAGCGTATAATTTTTTTGGTGGGGGAGTGGATCTTGGGTGGGAGTTCCCACACTTTTTTCCCCAGGACTTGACCCCTGAAGTTCACCAATGCATCTTTTTTGTGCAAAACTTTCATGTTCCAAAATTCACAATCCTCTTGTGGAACTTTTGGAAACCGTGAATTGTCTTTAAAGTATTAATGAAGAATTGTGCTGGATTCTTTATGACCCAATGATCTTAAACATATCATTCAGTCTTTTTCTTTTGCTCCATCGCACAAATGCCGCCAAACGCTACCGGCTAATTGAGAAAAAAAACAAAAAACAGACACTAAAAGACCAAAGCAAACGTGCGGATTAAGCGAGAAAACTATATCCGCATCAAGCAAATGAGCCTCATTTGGAGATGTTTGTAAACCTCGGCTTTATCTGTTCTCCTCCGTTTTGAGCCGCTTAATGTCTCAGTAAATTAAAGGAAAACAAAGGAAAGTTAAAAGAAATTGAGAAAAAGGAGCCCTTTTTTTATGATAGAGACGATTTGTATGCAGCTGTTAATGGCTTCCTCAGCAGGATTTTCAGAGCTTGGCGAGTTAGCAGCATAATGGGAATCTGTCACAGGGAACTACAGCAAAGCATAGAACAGACCAGTGATTGTGTGGACATAAAACACGGCTCTGAAGGGTTCGGGCACAGGAGTTTCTACAATGCTACACCAATCACTTTGATAATAAGTATTGCTTTTATTTAATGCAGAACTCCCACGTACTACTGTCACATGTTTCATTATGGTGAATACTGCCTTTCTGCAGCCACCATCACAGCATTTTCATTGTATCCGGTTCTGCAGTTTTTGGATTCCAGTTGGTGTAAAATAATTACTTAAAAGGAAATGTAAAGCTTTTTAGACCTGTTTTTTGTTGTGTTACTCTTTTTATTTTTAAATTTGCATTTAACTCAGCCCGGGAATAATTTGCCCCCTTCCTGACGGGGCCATTTTTTTTTTGCGATACAGCACTGCGTCGCTTTAACCACTTAAGACCCGGACCTTTATGCAGGTAAAGGTCCAGGCCAGTTTTTGCGATTCGGCACTGCGTCGCTTTAACTGACAATTGCGCGGTTGTGCGATGTGGCTCCCAAACGAAATTGGCGTCCTTTTTTTCCCACAAATAGAGCTTTCTTTTGGTGGTATTTGATCACCTCTGCGGTTTAAATTTTTTGCGCTGTAAACAAAAATAGAGCGACAATTTTGAAAAAAAATCAAAATTTTTTACTTTTTTCTATAATAAATATCCCCCCAAAAAATATAAAAAAAACATTATTTTTTCTCAGTTTAGGCCGATACGTATTCTTCTACCTATTTTTGGTAAAAAAAATCGCAATAAGCGTTTATCGATTGGTTTGCGCAAAATTTATAGCGTTTACAAAATAGGAGATAGTTTTTTTTTACTACTAATCAGCAATTTTTTTCGTGACCGCGACATTATGGCGGACACATCGGACAATTTTGACACATTTTTGGGATCATTGTCATTTTCACAGCAAAAAATGCTATAAAAATGCATTGTTTACTGTGAAAATGACAATTGCAGTTTGGGAGTTAACCACTAGGGGGTGTCGAAGGGGTTAAGTGTGACCTCATATGTGTTTCTAACTGTAGGGGGCGGGGCTTGACGTGTGATGTCATTGATCGTGTTTCCCTATAACAGGGAACACACGATCAATGACACTGCCACAACGAAGAACAGGGAAGGTGTGTTTACACACACCTCTCCCCGTTCTTCAGCTCCAGTGGACCGATTGGGGGACACCGGCGGCGATCGGGTCCGCGGGTCCTGTGGCCGCGGTCACGGAGCTTCGGACCGGGTCTGACGACATATAACGGCGTGAAGGGGTCCATAAGTGGTTAACTAACAATTGCGCGATCGTGCGACATTGTACCCAAACAAAATGTATGTCCTTACTTTTGGTGGTATTTGATCACCTCCACGGTTTTTATTTTTTGTGCTATAAACAAAAAAAGAGCGTAATTTTTGGAAAAAAACACACAATATTTTGTACTTTTTGCTATAATAAATATCCCCCAAAAAAAATGTCTTCACCAGTTTAGGCCAATATGTATACTTCTACATATTTTTAGTAAAAAAAAATTGCAATAAGCGTATATAGATGGTTTGCGAAAAAAATTATAGCGTCGACAAAATAGGGGATATATTTATGGCATTTTTATGGCATAAATATCACCCAAAAAAAATGTCTTCACCAGTTTAGGCCAATATGTATTCTTCTACACATTTTTAGTAAAAAAAATTGCAATAAGCGTATATTGATTGGTTTGCGAAAAAAAGTTATAGCGTCGACAAAATAGGGGATATATTTATAGCATTTTTTTTTTTACTAGTAATAGCGGCGATCTGCATTTTCTAGCGGGACTGCGACATTGTGATGGACAGATCAGCATCTATATAACTAGGGTTGTCCCGATACCACTTTTTTAGGACCGAGTACAAGTACCGATACTTTTTTTCAAGTAGTCGCCGATACCGAATACCGATACTTTTTTTTAAATGTGTCCCCAAATGCAGCCATGTCCCCCCACATATGCAGCCATTGTCTCCCCCCATGCAGCCATTGTCTCCCCCCATGCAGCCATTGTCACCCCCCATGCAGCCATTGTTTCCCCCAATGCAGCAATGTATCCCCCCATCCAGCCATTGTCACCCCCCATCCAGCAATGTATTCCCCCAGCCATTGTCACCCCCCATGCAGCCATTGTCACCCCCCATCCAGCCATTGTCTCCCCCCATCCAGCGTCTCCCCCCCATGCAGCCATTGTCTCCCCCCATGCAGCCATTGTCTCCCCCCATCCAGCCATTGTCACCCCCCATGCAGCCATTGTCACCCCCCATGCAGCCATTGTCACCCCCCATCCAGCGTCTCCCCCCATGCAGCCATTGTCACCCCCCCATCCAGCCATTGTCACCCCCCCATCCAGCCATTGTCACCCCCCATCCAGCCATTGTCACCCCCCATCCAGCCATGTCTCCCCCCATGCAGCCATTGTCTCCCCCCATCCAGCGTCTCCCCCCATGCAGCCATTGTCTCCCCCCATGCAGCCATTGTCTCCCCCCATCCAGCGTCTCCCCCCATGCAGCCATTGTCTCCCCCCATGCAGCCATTGTCTCCCCCCATCCAGCGTCTCCCCCCATGTATCCAGCGTCTCCCCCCATGTATCCAGCGTCTCCCCCCCATGTATCCAGCGTCTCCCCCCATCCAGCGTCTCCCCCCATCCAGCATCTCCCCCCATGCAGCCATTGTCTCCCCCCATGTATCCAGCGTCTCCCCCCCATGTATCCAGCGTCTCCCCCCATCCAGCGTCTCCCCCCCATGTATCCAGCGTCTCCCCCCATCCAGCGTCTCCCCCCATGTATCCAGCGTCTCCCCCCCATGTATCCAGCGTCTCCCCCCATCCAGCGTCTCCCCCCCATGTATCCAGCGTCTCCCCCCATCCAGCGTCTCCCCCCCATGTATCCAGCGTCTCCCCCCCATCCAGCGTCTCCCCCCCATGTATCCAGCGTCTCCCCCCCATGTATCCAGCGTCTCCCCCCCATGTATCCAGCGTCTCCCCCCCATGTATCCATGTCCCACTTACCTGCATCCTCGCTGCCGCCGACTGTGTCATACGCCGGGAACATTACAACTTTGAATCGCTGTAATGATTGGCGCTGCGTATAGACACTCCCCCTCGCTCGGGATTGGACAGTTCATCCGAGCGAGGGGGAGTGTCTATGCGCGGCGCCAATCATTACAGCTATTCAAAGCTGTAATGTTCCCGGCGTATGACACAGTCGGCGGCAGCGGGGATGCGGCGAATGGCGGCGGGATGCGGCGTCACGGCGACGGCGGCGGCGGGGGAGGAAGTATTCTATTTGGGTATCGGGGGTATTTGCGGGAGTACGAGTACTCCCGCAAATACTCGGAATCGGTCCGGATACCGATACTAGTATCGGTATCGGGACAACCCTATATATAACCCTATACCACATTATGTCGAACCTTTCCTGAACCGTAACTACTTTGCACCTGTGATAAGACTATACCGTATCTATAATGAAAAATTAAAAGAAGCACTCACAATGCCACAGCCGTATATTGTAGAGGTAGAAAGTTACTAAAGGGAAGTAACCAAAGTCTGACTTTTAAGGCAAGGAAACAATAGGGATAACAAAAAATATATATTTATTAGAGCGAAAAAAAGCATACAAATTGATAAACACAGTGTTCAAGAATTAAAACCATACAGAAGATACACAGTATAGATTCAGTCCCTCGCACGCTTTTTTTCGCTCTAATAAATATATATATTTTTTGTTATCTCTATTGTTTCCTTGCCTTAAAAGTCCGACTTTGGTTACTTCCCTTTAGTAACTTTCCATGTTCCCCTATACCGTACCTATACTGTACCAATACTGGATGTAGGTTAACTGGGACTGTCATTAAGTGCACTGATGTTCTTAAAGGGCACCAATGATAGCCGGCAGAAGAATATCTCAAAGGAGCCCCATTTGCTCCCCTGCTCTCTCCGCTTCCATCCTCTTTTTTTTTTGGACAGTGCATACACAGTTAGTCTAGTCTAGGACTAGCAGCACTGCCATAAATCTGGCAGTATAGTTCCAGCACTCAATAGATTAAACTTCACTACTGCCCAATGCTGCACTTGAGGTGGCCTTGCTACTGTTTATGCTGATCTGGATGCCAAATGTCATCTTATGCATGGTTCTTACTTTTTATGTTAAATTATGTGTAGCGCTACCCCCGAAGGAGCCGCTGATTTGTTGTTGGGATCTACTCTCTTTCAGTTTTGCTCGCCCCTGTTTAACTAACTCGAACCCTCCCTTAACAGAAGTCTGGTAGGGAAGGTATTGTGACCTCTGCTGGGCTGGGGGTCACAATAGCAGGCACACAGCATATAATGACAATAAAACAATAGCATTACCTGCTTTTCATGGAAGGTCCCTCAGGCGAGAAAAATACGCTCCACACAGTGAATATATTTAAACCAGAAAGGTAAGTTTACTTTGGGTGAACTTGAAGAAGCAAATGTAAGTTCAGATCACAAATAAATAACTGTTAGACAATACCTCACTGTAATTCCGCAAGGGCCCTTGCAGGAACCAGCAACTAACATTAATGATAAGGGTTTAAACCAGAGAATAGTACTATTCACCTTAAGCTAAAGTAGGAAGTCTATGCTCGCGAGCTCCCTCTAGCGAGCAGTTCTGCAGAGCAATTAATGTCCACGTTGCGGCCGGTCGGTGCACATTCAATTTGTAATCCACAAGTGGTGATCAGTGAAAGGAATTAAACAACAAAGTATCTGGAACCAGTAACGTTGGTGAGCTGATCGCTCGTCAGCGTCAGTCACTCCTATGAACACTTAAGCAGTTAACTGGGCCTCCGAACTGCAGCCGGAGGCCGAACATGCGTCTGCGGCCTGTGAGGTGGCACTAAGGTGTCTGTCTAGGTGGAAGTCAAAACTTGAGCATGTACTCTCTCACCCGACAGGCCGATCCACCTGAATTCTCCTCAGAAGGGCGCGTTGGTAGAACACTACTCCACAGCACAAAGGTTCCGGACGAGGATGTTCCACTGTTTCAGTTGTCAGCTGCCTCTTCGATCTCCGGGAACACGGGCTGGATACTGGAGTCTTGCTTCCTTTTAGATGGCTAGTCTCTCTGTGAATTTAGGCCCAGGCTTGTGGCCTAGTTGTACGGCTGGGCTGTGTCAGCCGTTCCGCAGAGGAGAAGATGCAGGTCCCGAGAGAGCGAGATCAGCCGCACCCTTTCTTTAAGTAGCCTCCCCCATAAGTCTGTGCGGAGGTGTCCCATGTTCCAATGTCGCAGGGCATTGTGGGATGTGTAGTCTGTTTCTCCTAAGAGTCAATGGAGTCCATATCTCCCGCTACTTGTAATCCCACAATGCATAACTCTTTAAAGGTAACTCACATATTTACACGCATGAATAAAAGTCCAGTAGGGAAAGCCTGTCATTAGACTCTGACAGGATGACCCTGCTACATATGTTATTACCCTCACCCATAACAATACATTTTACTCTTTCACTGAATTACAAACAAAATATGACCTCGTACCTACAGAACATGAAAAAAATAAAAAGATAAAGCACTTCTACCAAAAATACTACTCACTCACTCCAAGTATCCTCTTCTCACTATTCGAACAGATTTGTATTTCCTCCCCTCGGGACAAAGGATTAATCTCAAAAATGTATAAAAATCTAAACGAGTTCAATATGCCTGAAAAAACACACCCCATGCTACAATGGGAATCAGACTTAAATGTTTCAGTCTCCCCTGAGCAATGGGATACCATATTTGAAAATCTACACAAATGTACCAAAACTACCACCATCAGAGAATCTGCCACTAAACTGCTTTACAGGTGGTATCTCACCCCTGCCAAACTTAACTCATTTTACCCATCAACTTCCCCACTCTGTTTCAGGGGTTGCCCTACACATGGGACACTATTACATATATCTTGGGATTGCTCCCACCTAAAATGCATCTGGCACAATGCAAGTCTTATGATTGATCAAATTTCAGGCAGAAAGATCCCACTAACACCCCAAATGTGCCTTCTATTCTCCCCCATACAAGACATACCAATAGCCAGTTCTAGACTAATCCGCACTCTCTTTAGCTCTATCCACTGGGCCATGGCTTTCAACTGGCGTTCATCCAACATACCATGGCCTCAGATTCTTAACCGTATGGCAAACATCAAACTATCAGAAAGAATACACCACACGTTATATGACACCATGCATATATACCAAAAAAATGGTCTTTATGGGAAACCTCACTACTGGTGTAATGTCCACTACTGTTATTCTAATTAAGCACACCCACAGATCTTTTCCCACAAATGTTATATAGATTTATAAATCGAATATATGCATTTTCTCATATGATGTATCTTTACTTGGATATCATGTATAATGTAAATGACTCTCTCACTTGTTCATCTTCTATCACTGTTAAAAGCTTATATTATGACCTTATCCATAATAAAAAAAACGTTTGAAAACAAAATTATGTTATTACCATTGTTAATCCATTTTATGCTTGCCTAGTTACAAACCTTATTGGGTGACAATATATTAGGTTTGCCTTTACTACATGGTTTGGTGCCTGTTAGGGATGAGCCGAACACCCCCCAGTTCGGTTCGCACCAGAACATGCGAACATGCCAAAAATTTGTTCGAACACGCAAACACTGTTAAAGTCTATGGGACACGAACATGAAAAATCAAAAGTGCTAACCTTTTAAAGGTTAATATTAGGGTTGTCCCGATACCGATACTAGTATCGGTATCGGGACCGATACCAAGCATTTGCCCGAGTATTTGTACTCCGGCAAATGCTCCCGATGCTTCACCCGATACCTGTACAGTCAGCGGTGATCAGTGCGTGGGGAAGTTACAAGCACTGATCACCGCTGTATAGATTTAAAAGTAATTTCTCCGCTTCTCTCTTCAAACCCCCCCCCCCCGTGGCTTTCAGCTGCTTTAAATTCAGCGTTGATCTCTGCTTGTAACTCCCCCACACACGATCACCGCTGACTGTCCCGTGTCCTCTTCCAGCCCCCCTCCGTTTTGCTGCAGTCTCTCTCCCTCCGTGTCCCCCTCGGTGTTTCCTTCTCCTCCGTGTCCCCCTCTGTGTTTCCTTCTCCCCCGTGTCCCCCTCCGTGTTTCTCTCTCCCTCCGTACTCCACCCTCTAGAACTGTCAGGATGGAGAGCGGAGGTAGGAGCCGGTAAATCCGGCTCCTTACTGTTCCGAATGGACAGAGTCAGTGATTACTGACTCTGTCCATTCACATAACTGAAACATCGTAAAATGTGTTTATAATGTTTCAGTTTATGAAAGAAGAGAAGCGGCTGTCTTCTGTCCATTCATTTTCAGCGCAGCTGAGGCTGCTGAGAAAGGGACTGGGGAATCTGTATTTCTAGTCCCTTTCTCTGTCTCAGAGGGGAGATGTCAGAGGTCTGTTAAGACCCCTGATATTTCACCAAAGCCCCCCCAACAGGGCTGATTAAAAAAAAAGAAAAAAAATTGCAATAAACAATTTAAAAAATAAAATGTAAATAATAATAAAAAATTAAAAAAACACACTGACAATCCACTACCCCCCCCTCTAAAAAAAAAAACCCCAAAAAATATCAATGTAAAAAAAAAAATAGTAAAAAAAAACGCCACTGTCACGTGACATTAAAAAAAAGTATCGGTATTCGGTATCGGCGAGTACTTGAAAAAAAGTATCGGTACTTGTACTCCGTCTCAAAAAAGTGGTATCTGTGGGGTGCGCTATAAAATTTGTCTCTAGCATCTAGCCTGGCACACTCTAGCCATACCAGATGACCCAACTGGATCAGAGTTGGTGTTTGCTAAGCTTATCGTGGCAAGCACATTTAATTTTTTGGGTGGAATTAAAGGAACACTAAAGGTACAATTATTATTTTTTTTAAATAACATGCATGTTATACTTACCTCCACTGTGCAGATCGTTTTGCACAGAGTGACCCGGATCCGTGTCTTCTGGGGTCCCTCGGCGGCTGTCTCGGCTCCTCCTCGCAAAAGCTTTCCACGTTCATGCGAGCTCCCTCGCATGGTGGAAAGCTTTTGCGAGCGCGCTCCCGTGATACAGCAGCGGCCATAGCCGCCGACTGTATCACTCGGCCCCGCCCCCCGGCGCGCCGCGTCATCCGCTGTGATTGACAGCAGCGCCAGCCAATGGCTGCGCTGCTATCAATCCGCCCAGCCTAGCCAATTAACGGCCAGGCTGGGAACCGAGCAGGACGACATGCACGCGCCCGGGACTTTCGAACGGTGAGGTAAGTAAAACGGGGGCTCGGGGGGGGGGGGGCGGTGCTGTCAGATGTTTTTTTACCTTAATGCATAGGATGCATTAAGGTAAAAAAACTTTTACCTTTACAACTCCTTTAAGCTGGTTAATTATGTGCAAGAACCCCAGCATCATGTCACTGAGCTCCAACCACTGGAGGAAAGTGTTACTGATGGAAAGAGCTAAAGGGGTACAGAAAAGCACCAGGATTGAATACTCTTTAGGGTCTCTAATGATGGGGATGGTACAGACCAATGCGGACACACAACTGAAACTCAACTTTCCAAACTGCAGCTTGCTCTTGCTCAATGCCTGGTGGGAAAAATGAGCCTCCGGGGGCTTTATCTATGCCAAAATAAGAACTTTTCTTTGTGAAATCCAACATCCCGAGTACACCTCTGCACACGTCTCTCCATGCTCTATTGATTGTTGATACCAAACTAGATTAAAACGGTAATCCACAGAACAAATACCTTCAAGTCTCGGGTGATTGGGCAGCCCTCTGGAGCCTGCCCTGCCACAATGAAAAAAAAATTACCACTGCCGCTGACATTCTCCTTTCCTACATATATATCATTTTTATGTCTGTTTCATCTCGGGCGGCTGCCTATTAATTTATACCTTAACAATTGAGAGCCAAAAAAAGACAGATAGGAAGTAGGCGGATTATTAAGGGTCCATTCTTACAACTATGGGTGGATTGCTTCTTGGCTGCTATTGCAAATCCACGGAGTGGAACAGTGTTTTCCTTTATTTCTTTGAATTTTTTTTTCTTTCTTATGGATCAAAAGAAAGCAACAAAAGAAAGGAGCTTTGGAACGAAGAAAGAAAGGGCATTTATGTGGGGAAAAAAAAAAAAGAGCCTTCAAGTTACGTCTTGAGTTTTAAGCTCGCAGACGTTACACAACTTCAAACTTGGAGTGTATAAAGACTTTTTATTCACCCGTTCAGCTCAACTTCCAACTATCATCACACTGCATGCAGATCAATGGCTGGTTGTGAAGAAAGCAAAGGACAGGGGAGCTTGCTGTGCACGACTGAGCAGGGGTAAATTCAGGGCAACTGCTCTGATACCTGATGTTACAAAGCCACCATCGTCCTTCAACACCAGACCTGTCAGATCCTTGCCTCCGGTTACCTCGGTCATCTTTGTATTTACGTTGGAAGCCTAAAGCTTGGTGCAGGGTTATTTTGTAAGCTTGGTATTAAAGTGATATATAAAAATAAAAAAAAACATGTGCCAACAAAAATACAGGAGCTGCCACTGCTGAACTACTTCTTCTCAATTGCCTGGCTCTCCTTTGCTTCTGTATTTTAAAGGAGTAGTAAAGGTTCCTTTTTTTTAATTATTTAAATAACAAACATATCATACTTACCTCCACTGTGCAGCTCGTTTTGCACAGAGGTAAATATTGAAAAAGTGGATATTACCGCGCTTATCAAAGGAGGGGAAGAAACAAAGGGGGGGGGAAATGGAAGTGAGGAGGGGTGGGGGTACAGCTGCGGCACTGAAAGGTGTATCAAACCATAAGGCCCCATACACACGAGAGGATTTATCCGCAGATACGGTCCAGCGGACCGTTTCCACGGATAAATCCTCTCAAAGATTTCCGCAGATTTCGATGCGATGGAGTGTACACACCATCGCATTGAAATCCGCGCGGAAATCCTCTGGCGATGACGTGTCGCGCCGTCGCCGCGATTATGACGCGGCGACGGGCGCGACGCTGTCATATAAGGAATTCCACGCATGCGTCAAATCATTACGACGCGTGCGGGGAATCCCTTTGGACGAATGGATCCGGTAAGTCTGTACAGACGAGCGGATCCATCCGTTGGAATGGATTCCAGCAGATGGATTTGTTGTGCATCACAGCAAATATCCGATCTGCTGGAATCCATCCCAGAGGAGATTTCTCAGCGGAAACAGATCCGCTGGCATGTACACACCATAGGATCTATCCGCAGAAACCCATTTGCTGGGATTTATCTGCGGATGGATTCTATCGTGTGTACGGGGCCTATGTAATTGATAATGGGGAGGGTAGTGCTGCGCTAATTAGTGGTGAATGGATAGGTGAATAGACAGGTGAGGGAAGGAAATGAAAATTTGTATAACTGAGATAAGGAGCGGTATAGCCAAAATGGCATCAGCATAAAAATAAAATGATCAGTGAACAATAACAGTACTGGTGCAAATCATATAACTCCACAAGTTCCTCTTAATGTGATGAAATACACTATGAATAAAGTGATGGGTGGTGCAAAAAATTCCCAAATAACTGTGATGGGTAACACTAATAAACTGGTGATAAACAGTCCATCAACAAGGCTTGAGCAATATCAGCAAAAAATATATAAATAAAATTTCAAAAGTCCAAAAAGCAAAAGTGCTAGTGTGGGTCCGCAATATGAAGTCGAAGGGGAATGGGTATCCAGTGATCCTTTTAGGGTGAATAAGGATGTCCCCTTACCTTACTGCTGTAAGGTAACAGCATATAGATCCAACCACATTAGATGGTTATCCCGATGGGCTCTGATCAAAAAACGGCAGGTCCTCCTTGGAGTTCTCGTCCCAGATTGGACAGTTTCTCGCCCCAAAGAAATAAAGCATCGATAGTGTGATACCGTTTTGAAATTGTAATTCTCATAGATAATAGACAAGGGTACTCACATAATCTAAAATACAATTGAGCATGTAAAAAGGGGCAATCTGTCGCCAACGTCACCTCCGATACCTCTCAGTGGACTCAAACTTGAGTCCACTGAGAGGTATCGGAGGTGACGTTGGCGACAGATTGCCCCTCTTTTTACATGCTCAATTGTATTTTAGATTATGTGAGTACCCTTGTCTATTATCTATGAGAATTACAATTTCAAAACGGTATCACACTATCGATGCTTTATTTCTTTGGGGCGAGAAACTGTCCAATCTGGGACGAGAACTCCAAGGAGGACCTGCCGTTTTTTGATCAGAGCCCATCGGGATAACCATCTAATGTGGTTGGATCTATATGCTGTTACCTTACAGCAGTAAGGTAAGGGGACATCCTTATTCACCCTAAAAGGATCACTGGATACCCATTCCCCTTCCACTTCATATTGCGGACCCACACTAGCACTTTTGCTTTTTGGACTTTTGAAATTTTATTTATATATTTTTTGCTGATATTGCTCAAGCCTTGTTGATGGACTGTTTATCACCAGTTTATTAGTGTTACCCATCACAGTTATTTGGGAATTTTTTGCACCACCCATCACTTTATTCATAGTGTATTTCATCACATTAAGAGGAACTTGTGGAGTTATATGATTTGCACCAGTACTGTTATTGTTCACTGATCATTTTATTTTTATGCTGATGCCATTTTGGCTATACCGCTCCTTATCTCAGTTATACAAATTTTCATTTCCTTCCCTCACCTGTCTATTCACCTATCCATTCACCACTAATTAGCGCAGCACTACCCTCCCCATTATCGTTTTGCACAGAGTGGCCCTGATCCTCCTCTTCTGGGGTCCCTCGGCGGCTGTCTCAGGCTCCTCCCCGCAAGTGCTAACCCCCTTCTGCGAAGAGGTCTCCCAAGGGGGTTAGATTGCGGGCGCGCTCCCGTGATACAGTCGGTGGCCATAGCCCCCCACTGATTTGATTGACAGCAGCGGGAGCCAATGGCTGCGCTGCTATCAATCATCCAATGAATGAGCCGAGAAGAGCAGAGAAGCCCGGCCGAGAAGCCAGCACGTTCACGACTTGGGAATAGAGAGGGCTCAGGTAAGTAAACCGGGGGGCTGGGGGGCCACCAATCGTCTGATGTTTTTTTCACCTTAATTCATAGAATGCATTTATCACACCCCTGGAACTGTTTGGGCCAGATCCACGTACATCGGCGCATATATAGGCGCGCATCTCATTTCCGCTACGCTTGCTCAATTCAGAGAGGCAAGCACTGTATCTTCAGAGCATTTTCTTCCAACGTTGCGCTGGCGCAATGTAAATTCGTAGGCGTAAGCCGGCGTAATACAAAGTAGGAAGGAAGTGGGCGTGTTCCATTTAAATGAACCGTCCGTGACCCCACGCAAATGAAGGGCCGAACAAACGGCGCATGCGCCGTGACGTTGACGTATGTCCCACACCCCTCTGCGCATGCTCACAACTAGGCCCGGCGTAACCCCTGAGATATGCCCGGGGTCTAAATATGCCCAGACATGCGCCCGTCGAGCGCAAAAGTACATCCGCTTCTTTCCCCCCCTATAGCAAGGTACTTTTGTTTGCTGTTTGTTTTAGAGCCATGTCTGCTCCAGCTACTGAGAAGGACAAGAGGAAGAAGAATTTTACGGACCAGGAGAAGGATGTTATCATCAGGGCCATGTCCAGGTATGATGTGTACCTCCATGGTGCAGAGAGTGGCAACACGACTAAGGCCAGGAAGGCTCAGATCCTGTTGCAGATTGCAGCAGAGGTCAATGCCCTGGGATACGAGGTCAGGTCCTCCAAGGACATCCAGAAAAAATCAATGACCTGCGTTGCCTGGTCCGAGGTAAGCTGGCCAAGATAAGGAGTCATGCAAGTGGCACTGGAGTGGGACCAGCCACTACTATGACGCTCACTCCTGATGAGCAGGTGGTTGCCCAGTGTCTCCACAGGCATCAAGTGGAGGGCTTTGACTCCATTGAGGATGCCTTGAGGACAGGTAAGTGTGTGTTTTATCTCCTATCTGGTGTGTAGCATGTGAGGGGGTGGAAGGGAACATGTGACAAGTGTGTGGCTCCACCAACATGTGAATGTTTTGTGTCATCCACAGATGTGCTGGAGGGAGCTGGGCCATCTGATGCCGGTGGCCATCCCACACCATCCCCCGAACATCATTCCAAGCCTGACCCCCTGGGAAGCCATGAGTCATCGGTGGAGGGGAGTGGCCACACCTCTCCTCAGGAGGTGGTTGAGGAGGAGACGGTGAACATTGACACTGATGTTTGCCTCTACTTGGAGGAGTCTCCCCCTTTGGCCGGGCCCTCTCAGACCTCCACCTCCATCAGGGGAAGCCCCTCAGGGTCCTCCCCCAACAGGTCACCCCCCTCAAGGGCCTCCCCCAACAGGTCACTCCCCTCAAAGGCCTCCCCTTATAGACGGCCCCAAGCCTCTCCTGGCCATAGGGAAAATTTTGGGAACAACTGCGCTAAGACGGGTGCAAAGATTGGATTAATAAGCAGCAATTAGAGTGTATATAAACAAAACATGTGAAAAAGAAAATAATTAATTGCGCTAAACCAAAATTGTTTGCTATATGTGAAAAAACAAACATATGTGTATCATATATGCTATGACTGCACTCCAATGATACAAATCAGGTGTGCTAATAGCCCAGAACCGGGGCACAAACTCCAAATGGTTGGGGCGTTGTTAACCCTAAGGCCCCATACTCACGAGCAAACATGTCTGCTGAAACTGGCCCGCAGGCCAGTTTCAGCAGACATGTTTGGTCGTGTGTGGGCGCGAGCGGGCCGAATTCCAGCAAACATTTGCCCGCCGGGCCTTTTCCCAGCAGACAAATATTCCTGGACTTGTTTTAAAACAGCCCGCTGGAATTCAGCCCGCTCGGACATGTACGGTCGTCAGTACAGACCTACCGTACATGTCCAGGCGCCCGCCGTCCCTCGCATGCGTCGAATGACTTCGACGCATGCGTGGAAGCATTTTAAAGGCGGGCCGCGCACGTCGCCGCGTCATTGTCGCGGCGACACCGCGTCATCGACGCGGCGACACCGCGGACACGCCCCGCGTATTGTTTACGCGCGGACTTCTGTACGATGGTGTGTACAACCATCGTACAGAAGCCCTCTGGCAGACATGTATGGTGGAAACGGTCCGACGGACCGCTTTCACCATACATGTTTGTCCGTGTGTACCCGGCCTAAGTGTTACGTAAGGTTCATGTGACTGAATCGGTTTAAACAAAAACAAATATCAATAAAGTGAATTAAATTTAAACCCATAAGTCCAAAACTAAATCTGAGTAGATATAAAGTCCATAAAGATTCAGATGGAAAAAGACACCCGTGTAGATTCCAAAGAACTGGTCCTGAACACCTTTTGTGAATCCACCACCAATTGTACAGCTGCTTACCAGACATACAGGTCCTGCCGGACCACAATCAGCATATCACTCCACTATGGAAACTGGAGCATGTTGTGGAACCACCACTAGGACTGGAGAATGATGTACAATTCATACAGGGCTCAGCAGCGGGAATATAAAAGAAAACAGAGCTCCACATAGCATAAAACCAGGATGATTTATTTTAAAAGACTAAATGCAGCAGGTAAAAGACTCACATTTGAGTAGACATAGAATGCATTGGCCTGTAACGCCGGCCGGACGTATCCAGGAACAAAAAAACACTCGTGTTGAGAATCTTAGCGATGAGGGGAATGACGTCAGCACGTCGCTCGATCCACCCGACGCGTTTCGTGAAAGAATCACTTCGTCTCGGGGAACTCTCCTGGCCATAGGAAGGCTACCAGGAAGACTAGGGGGGTGCCTGAGTTCCTCCCGGAACATCTCAAGAGGGAACAGACCCGCCAGACCCGCCATCTGGGTGAGGTTGCCGTCCAGATGCAGCGAGTGGCAGACAGCATGGCCTCCTCTGCCAACATCAATGACAGTATCCTGGATGTCAGTGCCAACTGTGCTGCTGTTGTCACCTGCCTGGGGGATCTGCAGGCCACCACAGCAGGCCTCGTGGCAGAGGTCCAGACCCTGGCAGAGGCCGTACGGGACAATACTGCTGCCATCCAGGCGGAGGGGAGGCAGTCAAGGCTGCTGCAGGCCGAGACCAATGCGGTCCTCACCCGCATCGCCCTGGCGTTGGAGGGCAGGCAGCCAGCCATGAAGAGACCAGGGGATGCTTCTCCTCCTCCTGATTCCCCCCCCACCTGAGGCTCCCACCATGCAGTTAAGGAGCAAGTGCTATGGCACCAGGCGTGGGCCACGACAGGGCAGATGAGTGCGTTTTTTTTTTTGGGATGCTCAGGTTATGAGTTTTTTTTGTTTGTAGACCCAGCACACGGTCAGTAGTGCAGGCTACAGTGTGAATGTGGGGGTGACACTCCTGCCAGTAAGGGGTGTCACCCTGGCTCGTCGGGGAGAAGTTATCCCCACGGCCGTGTGAATGTGGTATGAATGGACAGCGACATAATTGGGGCCTTGGCGTGGCGTTGCTGCTCCCAAGTCCTGCATGGTGGACTTAGGCTAACCCAATGTGATGAGGATGTGGGGTGTGTGAGCTAGGGACCACAGTGGTGTGCATGCGTGCATTGTCCATGTGCCATGATGAATGTGTGTGTTTAACATGCAAAGATACGTTCCACGAGCCACCTCCTGACTGCTGTTCCATCAGCAGAATGGGTAGCCTCGGTCAGGGGGGGACTGTGTGGTTCGGGGGTCAGGTCATCGTGTATGTCAATCTCCAGGCCCTTTCTGACAGCAAAGTTGTGCAGCATGCAACATGCACTGATGATCTGGCACACAAAGTTTGGGGAATACAACAGGGTCCCCCCGGACTTATCCAGGCATCAGAAACGGGACTTCAGGATGCCAAATGTGTGTTCCACCACTGCACTTGTACGTATGTGTGCAGCATTGTAGTTTCTCTCTCCTGGGGTTTGGAGATTCCAGAATGGAGTCAGGAGATGGGGCCCAAGTGCATATGCAGAGTCACCTGGAAGGGAAAAGACAGGAGGATGTTAGTCGTGCATGTGCCCCTCGTGATGTCTGCATCATGGGGGGGGACAGACATGCCTGACTCCCATGTCAGTCACCAACCAGCCAGCTGTCCCCGTACACGTTCCGTTCAAATTCCGTTGGGATGTTGCTTTGCCGGTATATGTAGCTATCATGGCTGGCCCCGGGGTGTTTGGCACGGACGTGCCATATGAGGGATTAGGCATCGGCTATCACCTGTACGTTGATGGAATGCCACTGCTTCCGATTACGGTATATGTGTTCTGTGGCACGGGGGGCTGTAGTGCCACATGTGTGCAATCAATGTAAATAATATTGCTTTTTTTTTTCAAAATTGTCGTTTTTTTGCTCATAGCGCAAAAAAATTTAAACTGTAGAGGTGAGCAAATACCACCAAAAGAAAGCTCTATTTGTGGGAAAAAAGGACGTAAATTGTTTGGGTACAGTGTCGCACGATCGCGCAATTGTCAGTTAAAGCGACGCAGTGCCGTATCGCAAAAAAATTACCTGGTCAGGAAGGGGGTAAATCCTCCCGGGGCTGAAGTCGTTAAACACCTTCACCGCTACAGCAGATTGATTCTGCGTTTGGCACCAAAAACTCGCCAAAAGTAGAGGGTTACCCTTTAACTACTTCTATATACTGTGATGTGATTTCAATGAGAGGATTGTGCAATGTATTTGTTTTTCTTTTTCATTGTACAAAGTACCCTGACCTTCAGTCGTATCTTTAATAAAAATGCTTTACAATTGTATTTTTAAGCCAATATATTGTTACACGCGAAAAAAGCCGAAGAAGTTTTCACAGCGCGATGCAGCAATTGTTACAATAGCAGGTGCAAGGAGGAAAATGGTTGCCAAGCAACGTGAGCTCCTGTGTATCAGAGCGTGGAACGCTGACGTTCACCGCCAGAAAGAGATAAAGTGGGGTTGTCCCTGGTAACCAATTAGTTGATGACCTATCCGGCGCTGGAAACAGTTACATTGTCAATAATTCTTCCAGAGTTGGGAAGTCTAGGAGCCCGATTTTCAGAATCCAGGGGAACCGGCCACCATTGGATGGTCAGTTTCTCCAATATCATGAGGTCACATAAATACCTTGAGATTCTTTATGGCTTCATAATAAAGAGACATTTAGGCCCAGATTCTCATACAATTACGTTGCTCCTGGGCAGCGTAAAGTATCTGATTTACGTTAGGTTTACGTCAGGTTTACAGCGTTAGTGCCTGATTCTCAGAACACTTACCTGTAAACTTGCGGCGGTGTATCGTAAAAGCGCTCGGCGCAAGCCCGCCCAATTCAAATGGGGCGGGCACCATTTAAATTAGGCGTGTTCCCGCCCCGAGCGTACTGCGCATGCTCCGTCGGGTAAATTACCCGACGTGCATTGCGCTAAATGACGTCGCACCGACGTAATTTGCTTAGACGTTAACGTAAATGGCGTCCAACGCCATTCACCGACGTCTTACGCAAACGACGTAGAATTTTTAAATTTCGACGCGGGAACGACGGCCATAGTTAAGGGGTCACTAAAGGAAAACATTTTTTTAGCTAAATAGCTTCCTTTACCTTACTGCAGTACTGGTTTCATGTCCTCATTGTTCGTTTTTGCTTTGAATTAGCTGTAATTCTGCTGTGATCTCCACACTTCCTGGTTGCCTGTTTCCTTATAACCATGGTACTGGGAGAACCAATCAGATTCATTTTAAAAACAAAACACTGCCCTGGATTTGTTTGTTTTTGTTCTGTGAGTATTCCCGACTCACCTCTGACCCGGAACTTCATGTATGTACCTTTAAAACCAAAAGTGAAACTAGAGGCACATTATATGATTGAATTTAATCTATTTTTAATCATTTTTAAAAGGAATCAGTTAACTTCTATGTCTCTATACCCTGTAAACAGTCATTTCAGCAAAAAAAAATTTCCTTTAGTGACCCTTTAACATTGGCTGCGCCTCCATAGACCCAGGGGCAACTTTACGCGTCGCAAAGGCTACGGAAACAACATAAATTCTCTGCGTCGAGTGCGCGTACGTTAGGGAATCGTCGTAATTTGCTAATTTACATAAGCGACGAGGAAAACTACGTCGGCGACACCTAGCGGCGGGAAAAAAATTGCATTTAAGATCTGACAGCGTAAGAGCCTTACGCCTGTCAGATCTAATGCGTAACTGATTCTAAGAATCAGTCGCATATATACCAGGGGCCAGATTAGGACTTACAACGGCGCAAATGGTGTTGCGCCGTCGTAACGCCTTTGAGAATCTGGGCCTTAAGACCTAATTGATATGCAGATTTTTGTTTTAAAAAATATTGCACAGCACCCTATTGGCCAGCAAAGGGGGCCTCATTGAAATAAATTCCTAACATTTGGGATCCCACGCCTTTTTTGCTGCACGCAGGATATTCTCGAGCTGATTTGGCGCACCCCCTAAGGAGCCACAGTTAAACTGGGATCCCCCCCACTTTGCACTGCCAGGCACACCGACTTTTCACAGGCACTCCAGAGCAGTGGCGGTGTGTCCATAAAGGGCGCAGGAGCGCCACCCCCTCTCTCCTGTCACCCTTCTATCACCATAGATAGATTCATGCGTTTCATGAATCTATCTATGGTGATCGCTGCCGCCCCCTATTCAGGTGTCCGCTGTCGGCCATCTGAATTACAGCGGCGGGGGTGTTTTTGGAAGCGCCTGATTAAAGCCATGGGTTCTAATTGGCTTCCAAAATGGTAAACAGCGGGCGCAATGCTGTGCGTTTACTGTTTACTTAGTGTTGTGTTAGGGAAGCAAATAAATTGCTTTCCTAACACTAGGGGTGCAATGGATATAAAAACTCACGGTTCGGATCGTTCCTCGGATCAGGAATCACGGATCGGATCATCTTTCGGATCGGCAAAAAAAAAATTCTCCCCCACTGTAATATCCACATCTCCCCCCCCCCCCCCCCCACTGTAATATCCACATCCCCCCACTGTAATATCCACATCTCCCCCACTGTAATATCCACATCCCCCCACTGTAATATCCACATCTCCCCCACTGCAGTTGTGTCACTAGGGTTGGTGTCACCCGGTGCAGAAAAAAATGGTGTCACCCCCCCTCCCACCAACTATAGTCCCCCCTCAGTAAAGAACCCCCTCGGTGCACACACCTGCATCAGTGCAGACACCCCCCTCTCAGTACAGACACCCCCCCAGATAGTACAGACAGACACCCCCCCAGGTAGTACAGACAGACACCCCCCCAGGTAGTACAGACAGACACCCCCCCAGGTAAGACACCCCCCCAGGTAGTACAGACAGACCCCCCCAGGTAGTACAGACAGACACCCCCCCCAGGTAGTACAGACAGACACCCCCCCAGGTAGTACAGACAGACACACCCCCTCCTGGTAGTACAGACAGACACCCCCCAGGTAAGACACCCCCCCAGGTAGTACGGACAGACCCCCCCCAGGTAGTACAGACAGACACACCCCCTCCTGGTAGTACAGACAGACACCCCCCAGGTAAGACACCCCCCCAGGTAGTACGGACAGACCCCCCCCCAGGTAGTACGGACAGACCCCCCCCCCCAGGTAGTACAGACAGACCCCCCAGGTAGTACAGACAGACCCCCCCAGGTAGTACAGACAGACACCCCCCAGGTAGTACAGACAGACCCCCCCAGGTAAGACACCCCCCAGGTAGTACAGACAGACACCCCCAGTAGTATGACTCCCAGTGGTGTGTCCCACGAGTGCGGGCTCCTCCTCCTCTGTGGGTGTAAACAGAGAGGAGAGCCGCCACCGGGTGTACCAAGATGGCCGCGGCTCCGGAGCTAGGCCGAAGCCGCGGCCTTTCCTAATGCTCCGGAGCCGCAGCCATAACATTAGGAAAGGCCGCGGCTTCGGCCTAGCTCCGGAGCCGCGGGAATCCACGGATCACACTGTGTGCCGATCCGAAGGGGGTGACCCGTTCGGATCACAGATCAACTCTGATCCGTTGCACCACTACCTAACACTGACCCGCCTCTCAGGTGCTCGGGTCTGGTTACCTGTTTGGCTGAAGCGACAGGCGCTGTGATTGGACGCCTATTATAGCAGAGGACAGGAAGAAGATGGGAGAAGACATCAAGGACTTGGAGCGTGGAGGACAGCGCCATGACACTAACCTTCGTGGGACGTGGCTCACAAACAAAATTGACGTTCTTTTTTTCCCCAGAAATAGAGCTTTCTTTTGGTGGTATTTGATCACCTCTGCCGTTTTAATTTTTTGTGTTATAAACAAAAATGGAGATATAATAAATATCCCCCAAAAATATCTAAAAAAAAAAAAAAATGTCCTCAGTTTAGGCCGATACGTATTCTTCTACATATTTTTGGTAAAAGAAAATACGCAATAAACGTATATTGATTGGTTGGCGCAAAAGTTATAGCGTCTACAAAATAGGGGATAGTTTTATGGCATTTTTATTGATACTTTTTTTACTAGTAATGGCGGTGATCAGCGATTTTTATTGTGAATGCGACATTATGGTGGACACATCGGCCATTTTATACGCTATTTTGGGACCAGTCACATTTATACAGCGATCAGTGCTATAAAAATGCACTAATTTGTGTGTAAATGTGACTGGCAGGGAAGATGTTAACCACTAGGGGGCTAGGAAGGGGTTAAGTGTGTCCTAGGGAGGGATTCTAACTGTGTGGGGGCGGATCTTACTGTGACACGACACTGATCGCTGCTTCCGATGACAGAGAGCAGAAGATTAGTGTCCTGTCACTAGGCAGAACAGGGAGAAGTCGTGTGTACATTGGCCTCTCCCCGTTCTGCAGCTCTGTGACACGATTGCGGGACACCGGCGGACATCGAGTCCGTGGGTCCCGTGGAAGAAGTAATATCTTACGAAACGGACGTAGGGCGAGCGGCGCACTGTCGTCACCCAAGAAGTTCCTATCGTTCCCCCAGTGGAAGAGTGCCTGAGAGTTTTGTGTACCGGCCGGCACATTTAAATTCAAGGCGAATTTTAAACTGCATAACTGTAAGTGCAATTTTAAATAGGGTTGTCCCGATACCACTTTTTTGAGACCGATACTTTTTTTCAAGTACTCGCCGATACCGAATACCGATACTTTTCTTAATGTCATGTGACAGTGTTTTTTTTATTTTACAGTGATATTTTTTTATTTTTTGGGGGGGGGGGGGGTAGTGGATTGTCAGTGTTTTCTTTTTATTATTATTTACATTTTATTTTTTAAATTATTTATTGCAACATTTTTTTCTTTTTTTTTAATTAGCCCTGTTGGGGGTCTTTGGAGAGATAACAGACCTCTGACATCTCCCCTTTAAGACAGAGAAAGGGACTAGGAAAACAGGTTCCCCAGTCCCTTTCTCAGCAGCCTCAGCTGAAATGAATGGACAGGAGACAGAGGCTCCTGTCCATTCATAAACTGAAGCATCGTAAACACAGGTTACGATGCTTCAGTTATGAGAATGGACAGAGTCGGTGATCACTGTAACGGAACTATGTATTCTGCCTGGACATATATACACTATATGGACACTATAATAACCATGCAGTGAGGCATACAAAGGGTTAATTGTAGAGTGACTCTTTCACTCCTAAATTCTAATGTCTCCTTCTTCAGCTAATTGACTCTCTTTTGTGTATTGTCCTACAAGTTAGCAGTCTCCTGTCAGGTGTATGCTGATGGGATTATCTGTGAGTGTGTATTGTTCTAAAGGTTAATTGAATTCTATTGATAAAGGAATGTGTCTGATCAGTTCATGTTAAATGGGGCTCGGGGCCGAAACGTCTAGATACTGATTAATTGATTAACTCAAGGGGATGTCATTATTTTAAAGTATCTGTATTGAAGCCCCCCCCCCCACTGTGTGAGGAGGGGGGGCGGAGAGTTTCATTGTTCCTGTAAGAGCTTGTAACCAGATATAAACTAGGTTAATGTACCATTAAAAATCTACTTGACCCTTCAAAACGTCTCGTTCTTGAAAGGGCATTCTATGTGACTATTATTCTGCTCCTTTCACAGCTGAACCTGACTCTCTCTCTCTCTGGATCTCGTGGATGGGGATATACCGGCGGCACTTGCATATCGCAACTTGCCAGGGAAAAGGACGTCTCCAACGGCTGATACCCTCTCACTACCTGGGTAGCCGTTACAATCACTGACTCTGTTCATTCAGAACAGGTAGGAGCCGAGTTTTTGTGGCTCCTACCTCCGCTCGCCATCCTGACGAGGACAGAGGGAGTGGAGGAGGACATGGAGGGGAAACATAGCGCAGAGGGGGACAGCAGCAGGAGGGGGGACACGAGACATGCAGCATGGAGGGGGGGAGCAGCATCACGGAGGAGGACAACACAGAGCATGGATGAGGACATGAAGAAAGCAGGATCACGGAGGGGGACACTGAGCGCGGAAGCAGCATCACTCGGGGGGGAGCAGCATCACGTAGGGGACACAGGACACGGGACACATCATGGAGGACAGCAGGAAAACGGAGGAGCGCCGAGAGCAGCATCACTAGGGGGGACACAGGACACAGCATGGAGGACAGCAGGAGCACGGAGGGGGACGCGGCGAGCGGAGGGGGAGAGCAGCATACACCCGTCCTCTCCCCTTGCAAACCCTACCCGACCTATCCGCTCAAAACCTCCGCCCGCTGACCAAGTATCGGATCTGGCATCGGGAGCATTTGTGCGAGTACAAGTACTCGCGCAAATGCTCTGTATCAGTCCCGATACCGATACTAGTATTGGGACAACCCTAATTTGAACTTTTTTAAATACATTTCTACACATTTAATGCGGAGCTGTCACTGTTTCTTACATGGTGGGCATTGACACTGCTGAAATTTCTTGGGAAACGAGATCCATCAGGACTGCATATCTGAAACTGCGAGATTGGGACCTATTATATGCTGTTTTTGATCTCCTGTCATAAGGGATTGTGGGAATTCGGTAAGAAGCCAATCTATAAGTCTGGTGGAGGACATGTCACTCTTTTCTTTTGGACACGTTTAGAACCAATCTATAATGTGGCACAGATGCACAGTGTTTGACATCTTATCTGCTGTTTATGGACTCTCTACTGTCAACATTGCGGACTGTTTATTAACTTATTCAAAACCATAATTCATATTTAGCTGATGGTTTTTGATCTAAGTGTCATTTTTTTTTTTTTTTTAAATCACTATCACTATGATTGCTGAGGGATTTTGAGGTGGCTGCATGTTGGACCCTAGTGGCCATCATATGTCATATTTTGATACAGCAGCCAGACTTTCACATATATCACTAGAGAGTACCCACTTGCATACGTCTGCGTGTGTCAAGAAGGGTGGTTGAGGTAGCGCGATTTATATTTTTCCTACGTTTATTTCCCGTAGTTATGGTCACAGAGCTTGCGGCAGGGGAGTCATGGCGCGAAATTCGAAGCAAAGTATATATACGTTGCTTTGCACAGCCGTGTCATTGTGCCGACGTATATCTACTGTGCATGGCGCTGTCGGAATGCAGTTAAGACGTCAGCATACCAAGCCGTCATTCTGCTATAGGCGGGAAATGACTATAGCCAATCTTCCAAACTAATGAAAGAATAACATAACTTCCGTAAAAACTAATTGATTCGGAACAACCAATATATACTCTCCCAAAATAACGGAAACCCCTTTGACAAAACACAATTTTTGGGGATTTGGAACATGCACAAGGGGAAAGCGGGGAGAGGCTGACATGTATGTAGCAGATTTAGAATTACTGTATATAACGCGGACACTTGGATCCTTGGCAGCCAACAAACTAACTACAAACCAACACACATACATCATATTTGGTGCGTTATAAATTGCTGCAAACTTATTATAAATATAGTTATTAATTTCATATGAAGAATGATATTTCAGGGTAATTAAAATAAAACGAGATGCCAATATTTCTTTTATAGCTCATTGAACGCCACATTTATAAGACTAAATTACTTTGAATAATTATGAAAAATTGCCGGCATTAAAATTGCTTTAAAACATTGCAAAAATAATCTTCAGTTCATTCTAAAATCTTGGATCGCGGTGTGCGAGGAAGCAAGATCAGGAATAGGCTGAACATTGAGCTGAATGCTTGATCTTTAGTGATATTTTGTGTACTTAGTCCCAAACCCATACATGCCTTTGTAATTCCCGTGTACGTGATTGGTAGTAATTAAGTGTAATATTTGATACATTATTTAAACCAGAACTAAACTATGCAAGTATGGAAGGATTTTGAGGCCATCCTAAAATGTGTTAAACAAAATTCTGATTTTCAAATTCAGAATTATGAGTTTGAGCCCTGATTCACAATGGTGCGTTTTCACATGCGATTTGACATGTCAAATCACATGTCAAATCAGCGGCATTTTCCGGCAATTGACGGAAATGGCACCGTCCTAATCGGTGTGACGCTGCACCGATTTCAAAAAGTAGTTTCTGTACTAATTTTTGCGATTTTGGGCCATGATTTACATTGACATCTGTGCAGAAACCCGCACAGATGTCTCTGAAATCACATCTGAAATCGGACTGACAATCAGGAGAGAAATTGTGCTAGTTCAGGTGAACTTGCACAGCTTCATTCCTGCAGCCCAGTGTGAACTTGGGCTTAAAGTCAGTATTCTGAGATTAAAAGTCAGTATTCTGAGATTAAAAGTCAGTATTCTGAGATTAAAAGTCAGTATTCTGAGATTAAAAGTCAGAATTCTGAGATTGAAAGTCAGAATTCTGAGATTGAAAGTTGGAATTCTGGGATTTACAGTTGGAATTCTGGGATTGAAAGTCAGAATTGTAGTGGACCGTACACACGTGTGGGATTTCTGGCGGGAAAAGTTCCCGTCGGAAATCCCGAGGGGAAAGCAGAGAACCTGCTCGGGCAGTCTTTCCCCCTACACACGGCCGGTTTTCCCGACAGGAAAACTGTTATGGAGCTTTGGCTGTTTGTAATGCTCCATCGCAGTTTTTTTCCATAGGAAAACTGCCAAAAACCGCCAGGCAATAAGTTTTCCCGGCGGGAAAAAAAGAGAGCTGGTTCTTTTTTTTTGTCCGGCGGTTTTTGGCCAGTTTTCCCGTCGTACACACGGCCGGGATTCCCGGCCAAAAGCTCTCCTCACAGTTTTCCCATTGGGAAAACCAGTCGTGTGTATGAAGCATGAGAAGAAAAGTCAGAATTCTGGGATTGAAAGTCAGAATTCTGAGATTGAAAGTCAGAATTCTGAGAAGAAAAGTCAGAATTCTGAGAATAAAAGTCAGAATTCTGGTATTGAAAGTCAGAATTCTGAGAAGAAAAGTCAGAATTCTGGGATTGAAAGTCCGAGTTGTGAGTTTAAGGCTGGGTTCACACTTATGCAAATTGAATGCTGGGTTCTTAACATCCAATTCACATGACAGGAGACTGTGGCCGGCTCTCAATGGAGCCGGTTCACATATCTCCAAGGCGGCTGCGGAGTGCATTGGCCTGATCCGTCCCTGAAATGTAGAACAGGGACGCACCAGACCCCTGTTTTAAGTGTGAATCCAGCCTGAAAGTCAGAATTCTTAGTTTGAAAGTCAGAATTCTGAGTTTGAAAGTCAGAATTCTGAGATTGATTAAATGAAACTCACTCTAATGCCCCATACACATGTAGCGCCTGGCTACTTTCAGAGCCGGTGCTATGTTAAGTTTAGGGGAGAATTCAGAGAAATAGTTAGCTTTGAATTATTTTGATTGTTTAAATTTGGGTCTCTGCTCTGGCTTGGCTGTGCTGGGGGCTGTCCTTTTGTCCGGGGAGTCCCATCACCCCCAGACGGCAGGTGGCAGCAGTGTGGTCAAGTGTTCTCAGTGCCACTCCTTAGCAGCCAGTCAGGGGTTGTCTGCCTCACTGTGCATGCTGGGGAGGGGTATAAAGGGGGCAGATGCCATTACCTCAAGGTTCTTCCTCATGTGGCGCCCACCATTGGGGTAGCCATTCCACGACACCCCCGCATATGGCCCTCCTGGCCGGGGTGTGCGTGGGCAGCAGTGTTCCTGGTTCCGGGACCATGTTGGCCCGGAGCAATTGATCCACTGTGTGCGCTCAGTAGTCGACTGGGTCCCCAATCTGAAAGGGGTCTCGAGCTGTCTATTCAATTTGAGCAAGCTTACCAATGAGGAGTCTGTCCGAAGGATACCAAGCACGAGGCTGGTGTTCCAGGAGGGGCCTGTCTATTCATCGGGGGACCACCTGAGTTCTGACAGGCTGGATGTTGGTCGCCTGTCAGTTGCTAATTTTGCAAAACTACCTGAAGGAGATCCGGGTGCTGAATCTACTGAGAGAGGATTCCGGACCATAATTGTCTCTGCCACAGACCAAAAATGGTCTGTGGCAGAGACCTAATCCTAAGTTCGAGTGACACTCTGGCTGCCAGGTTGGTGAGAGAGGCCTGTCCAGGTGCGCTATACCCACTCCGGCTGGAGTGGTGAAGTAAAATATCATTGGAAGCAGGACGGTTTCCCGTATTCAGTTACACCTGAATCTGCTGTCTCCTATTTGCTATCCCTTCACCTTTCCACTGTTTAATCGTTTTTACCCGGCTGGGTAATAAAAGCACAGAAAAGCCCCCTGTTGTGCGGACATTCCCTTTACTACAGCTCTCATCAAGTACCCTAGACCAGTGGTCCTCAACCTTTTTGGCACCGGGACCGGCTGCATGGAAGAAAATTTTCCAAGGCCCGGTTGGGGGGAGGTTGGGGATGTCATGCGGGGGGTAAGCGATTTTTCGCGGGCAATTTGTCAGCGCATTATTTCTATTTATTACATTGTAGTAAAAAATAAAGTTAAACCCACCATAATGCAGAATCAGTGGGAGCTTTGAGTGTGTCACTTGCCATGCTGCCTGCCACCAGATGCGGATTGTCACTTGCCACGCTGCCTGCCACCAGATGCGGATTGTCACTTGCCATGCTGCCTGCCACCAGATGTGGTAAGGCCCCAACAGATGAAGCTAGTGCCCCCACTAGGCCCTGCTCACACTCACCCTGTCACTGGTAGTGTTTTCATACTCTGGGCTCCCCCATTAACAGTACTGTCATCTGCCCCTATTTATATCATAACCCCACATTACAGTCCTCAGTCCCCCCCACACATTATAGTCCTCAGCCTTCCCCCCCCCACACACATTACAGTCCTCAGCCTTTCCCCCCCACACATTACAGTCCTCAGCCTTCCCCCCCACACATTACAGTCCTCAGCCTTCCCCCCCACACATTACAGTCCTCAGCCTCCCCCCCACACATTACAGTCCTCAGCCTCCCCCCCCACACATTACAGTCCTCAGCCTTCCCCCCCCACACATTATAGTCCTCAGCCTCCCCCCCCCACACACATTACAGTCCTCAGCCTTCCCCCCCCACACATTACAGTCCTCAGCCTTCCCCCCCCACACATTACAGTCCTCAGCCTTCCCCCCCCACACATTACAGTCCTCAGCCTTCCCCCCCCACACATTACAGTCCTCAGCCTTCCCCCCCACACATTACAGTCCTCAGCCTCCCCCCCACACATTACAGTCCTCAGCCTTCCTCCCCCCCACACATTACAGTCCTCAGCCTTCCCCCCACACATTACAGTCCTCGGTTCCGTCCCCCACACATTACAGTCCTCGGTTCCGTCCCCCACACATTACAGTCCTCGGTTCCGTTCCCCACACATTACAGTCCTTGGTTCCGTCCCCCACACATTACAGTCCTCGGTTCCATCCCCCACACTTAGGGACAGATCAGAGGGAGGCACATCACGAGGAGAAAAGTTGCAGGGAGGGAGGCGGGACAGTTCTGGATGGAGGGCCGAGGTAACAAACAGGTGATTGGCTGCTAGGATGAAGGACAGTCCTAGCAGCCAATCGCCTGTTTGATAACCTCGGGCAGCTCCGCCCTCCACCCAGAATTGTTCCGCCTCCCGCTGTCGGCTCTATGAGCGCCGCAGGAGGAAGAAAAGTCTCCTTGCGGTCCCAATGGCAGAGTGCCGCGGTCCGCATGTGGGGCTCTCTCATGCCGCCTTCTCGCGGCCCGGCTGCAGAAGTTCCGCGGCCCGGTAGTGGGCCGCGGACCGGGGGTTGGGGAACACTGCTATAGGGTACCACATGTGCAAGAAAAAAAAAATTCTGCTTGCAAATAATCGGATGATGGAAGTCAACAGATTTGCCCCTCATTTACTAGGATCTGGAGCAACTGCTCTTGCAAAAGGCAACTGCAAAGTGCACACTCAATTTGACTTTAATAAATCAACCCCATTGTTTTACTAAGCCTCCACTGTGCGCATGTACAGAGGCTTTGAGCATGAATGCCCCCGGGGCAGTACAGCGGAAATTTGCCAGAAGCTGGCAGCATTGCACACACATACAGAAATCCCCCCTGCCGGTTCTATCAGGTCCTAGATACCTGGAAATAAAAGCCCATAACCCCAATCGCATCCTGCGATCCACCAATCAAAACCTCCTCCAGATACCCAAGGCCAGATACAAGTCCAAAGGAGATCGAAGATTTGCAGTCCAGGGACCTCGCCTGTGGAATGCACTACCAACCTCCATTCGACTGGAGTCGGACCACTTGGCCTTCAGGAGAAAGATTAAAACCCATCTCTTCTGAGGTCAAGGGGTGCCTTACCCATGAAATGGATACAGCGCCCAGAGGCGATTCAGTTCGCATGTGTTGCGCTTTACAAGTCTCTCTCTCTCTCTCTCTGGAAGACATAAGCGGTCCATATGCGCAAATGCTGTAGTTTTAAAGAGGGCGCCATGAAAAAGGGGCGGGGAGCCAATTCATTCAGTGGTTTAGTTGTGCTTTAACCACTTCCATACTGGGGGGCACTTATACACCCTCCCGTCCAGACCAATTTTTAGCTTTCAGCGCTGTTGCACTTTGAATGACAATTGCGCGGTCATGCTACACTAGACCCAAACTATATGTATCATTTTGTTCCCACAAATAGAGCTTTCTTTTGGTGGTATTTGATCACCTCTGGGACTTTTATTTTCTACAAAAAGAATAAAAAAATGACTGAAAATTTAGAATTTTTTTTTGTTTCGGTTATAAAACATTGTAAATAAGTATGTTTTCTCCTTAACTGATGGGCACTGATGGTACTGCACTGACGGGCACTGATAAGGCGGCACCGATGAGGTGGCACTGATGTGGTGGCAATAATGGGCACTGATATGCGGCACTGATATGCGGCACTGATAGGCGGCACAGATGGGCACGGATAGGCGGCATGGATGGGCACGGATAGGCGGCATGGATGGGCACAGATAGGCAGCATGGATGAGCACGGATATGCGAAATGGATGGGCACTGATAGGCGGCATGGATGGGCACTGATAAGCGGCATGGATGGGCACTGGTAGGTGGCACGGATGGGCATAGATGGGCGCTGATAAGTGGCACTAACGTTCTAATGTATGTGTTGTACTAATGGATGCCAATCAATGCCAAACAATAATGCCTGCCAATCAGTGATGCCCATTGTGGGCACTGATTGGCATCCATTGTGGGCACTGATTGGCATCTTTTTTTGTGATTGTCATCCCTGGTGGTCTAGGGTGGCATACCTGTGGTGGGCATCCCTGGTGGTCTAGTGGTATCCCTGGTGGTCCAGTGTGGGCATCCTCGGGGGGCTGCGCTGATAATCGATCAGCACAAACCCCCCCCTGTCAAAGGAGCAGCTGATCGGCTCTCCTCTACTCACGTCTGACAGATTACAGACAGATTACCGGCCTTTCCTGTTTACATCGTGATCAGCCGTGATTGGACACGGCTGATCACGTGGTAAAGAGTCTCCGTCGGATCGATGTTGCGGGGTGTCAGATTGACACCCTGCAACAACTATTGCCGCGATGCGCTCCCCCGGGGGCGCGCAGCGGCTCAATATCCTGAGGACGTCATATGACGTCCAGGCAGGATATTCAAACCACTTTGCCGACGTCAATTTGCAATGGGCGGGCGGCAAGTGGTTAAATTCAATGGGGAGACTCAATATAAGTTTCTAAAAAAAAAACTGGCACAGAACTTATATGAGACCCTAATTAATAACCAATCACTGATATCAGATCCTGATTAATCTAATGTAGACGTTTTCCCCAATCTCAGTGCGAATCCTGATACATAAAATGATAGCCACAATTATATATTGACGTCTTCTGAAATAACAATACCAGCCAACTGCAGTCACCTTTGTATCTCATCCTGCAATACTAATGGAGTATTAATAGCTGCTCAGCGGGAACAGAAATTAAAGGATTCTTAATTTTTCTGTTTTCTCTGTTGAGCCAGCTCTGTGATAGAAACCTGATTCTATCATCTTGAACACAAGAAAAAAAAGTAGATAGTAATATGGCAAGAATAGTATTAAAGTGAACCTGTGCCTGCTCATGGAAGGTGAAGAAATGCTCTGCTGGTGATACAAAGGTGTGTAATAGGGCTGATATCCCAGGAGGTGTCTGTAACATGGAACATGATTTGGCATGGCTAGAAGATTGGCCAGAGCAGTTCAATGTTTCTAAATGTAAAATAATGCACCCAGAGAAAAAGAATCCCCTGAGAGAGTACAACATTCATGGGCGTCCACAGGTAGGGGCAAGGGGGGGCAAGCGCCCCCCCCCCCTCCCGGAATCAGGGCTCATCAAGGTGTCTGCCATAGGGGTGCGCATGGGTTGTACACGGCTGAAATCTGTACCCTGTACTTAGCACATGCCTGGAATCTGCACCCTGTACATAGCACACGCCTGGAATATGCACCTTGTACATAGCACACGCCTGCAATCTGCATCCTCCCAATGTTGAGGGCATGTGGCCTGGTACGTTTCAGGAGGGGGGGCACACTCTGTCCCCCCCTCTTTTCTGCGGCCGGCCAGGTTAATGTGCTCGGATAAGGGGTCTGGTGTGGATTTTTGGGGGAACTCCACGCCATTTTTTAAAAACATTTGGGGTGGAGTTCTCCTTAAAATCCACACCAGATCTGAAGGGTCTGGAATGAATATTTGGGGGTAACCCCACATCATTTTTTTTTAATTGGGGTCAATTACCAGACCTGAAGGGCCTGGTAATTGAATTTGTGGGGACCCCCACGCTTTTTTTTTTTTTTTAAAAGAATGAATTCTCTCTGAATTGCCGGAGTCGACAATTCATTATAGCCGCGAGTCCGGTTTAAAATTACTTTTTTTCTTTCAGAAATGACACTTTGTGCAGGGACGGTTCTAAGTACGGGAAACATGCGCTATTTCACATGCATACTTTACACCCCCCCCTAGGTACGAAATTTAAATAAATATTTTCACTTTTATTGTTTCACTTTTAGCATTATTAAATTCACTGCTCCTGAAAAAAACGTCCGTTTTTAAAACTTTTTTTGCATTGATACATGTCCCCTGGGACAGGACCCGGGTCCCCAAACACTTTTTAGGACAATAACTTGCATATTAGCCTTTAAAATTAGCACTTTAGATTTCAAATGTTCGAGTCCCATAGACTTTAACGGGGTTCTAAAGTTCACACGAACATTTGGTGTGTTCGCAAGTTCTCGTGCGAACCGAACAGGGGGGTGTTCGGCTCATTCCTAATTAAAACAGAAAATAGTGCTTTCCATAAAAGAAAAAAAAAAAACTTTAACAACAAATATAAAATGACAATCAAATAAAGGGGGCAAGTTATATAAAAAAAAATAGCCGTGTGGATGTCTCAGCACTTGTGCAACCGTCGCAAATAATCGCCATAATGTGTGTTTTATGTGTGAAATGTCATTTTGTTTTCTATGATTTTCAGCTTCATCTAGTGGCCATATTGCAGTATTTTCCTGTAATACTGCAATCAGAAAAATACAGCCATTATGACCTCTAGATGGAGCTGAAGATCTTAAGAAATAAATATATTAGACACATTGTGGCAAATATTTATAATTGGGTCTTGATGGAAAGACAGGCGACCTTGCGTCATACGTTGGACTACTTGATGTTGTGTTGGTCATGACAAAGGCGCTCACCCCTACTCTTTCACACTCATAGTATCTTTTTGCCCTTTCGCAGATATCTTTTCTAACCCTTTATTTCCATGGGGAATGGATGGTAAAGCATTTTGTTGGTGGTTTGATAAAAGATTCTACAGAATTGATCATTTCTTTTCCTATAGAGGACCCTTACAGCATTGTACAGACAATTTAGAAATACCTTCCTCTGAGTGTTTTCAGCTTTTTTTTTTTTTATATTATATTTTTTATCATTCTCTGTGGTCATAAACTTCCTAAAAAGGCCGTTAGTTACACCCTATAAAAATGTATCTGGGTCAGAGGAGAGGTATTTCCGCAACCTATGGATTGGAACTTGGCACTCCGGATAGGTTCTCTTATATGGTAGAATGGGATGATAATGTTTTCTTTGATAGAGGTCTTGAACTTTGGCACAATTTATATTTTACGCTCCTTTATCCGCTTGCTGACTGCCTAACGTACATATACGTTGGCAGAATGGCACGGGCAGGCAAAGCAATGTACAGGTATGTTGCTTTGAACCTGCCGTCTCGAGGGGGCGCGGGCGCATGCCCACCCGCCGCGAGCTCCGTGACCGTGCCCGTGGGACCCACAGACTCAATGTCTGCCGGTGTCCCGCGATCGTGTCACGGAGAGGCAGAACGGGGGTGGGTGCTTTTGCAAACAAGGTGTGACGGACCCATCCGTATACTGGACATATTGTGTTCGTCTGCTTTGCCGTTTTACATGAAGTCGCCCATTCGTATGTCGACCACGAGGCGATCGGACTATGCGGATGGGATCTGGGCGCTATTCCCCAATAATATGCCCTCAGTTCCAGGCTATCTGGGGATACGTTATATGAATATAAAATGTTCGGCAGTTATAAAGTTATAGATTTTAATGTCTGTTATTTCAGTCTCCCATCTGGTCCCCTAGGGGAGTGTCCACCAGGTGGGAGACCTGCATAAATACGGGCGGGTAGCCCACAGTAAAGGAGTTCGTGTTTTACCCTCATAATGGAGCTTGGTCTCGTTACTGGAGGGGATTGGGTTACTGGCCACTAAGGACGGTGTATGGAGATGGTTGCCGGTTGGAACCTATTGCACTTCGGCGGTTAGCGGTGGTTCGTGTACTTTGGAGCTCGGAAGAGAGGTACCGCAACACAAGGCATTTCCCTGTTCTGCCTAGTGACAGGACAGTGATCTACTGTTCCCTGTCATCGGGAGCAGTGATCACTGTCATGTCACTTGTAGCCCAGCACCCCCACAGTTAGAATCACTCCCAAGGACACACTTAACCCCTTCCTCGCCCCCTAGTGGTTAACCCTTCCCTGCCAGTGTCAGTTACACAGCAATTAGTGCATTTTTATAGCACTGGTCGCTGTATAAATGACAATGGTCCCAAAAGAGAGTCATAAGTGTCCGATGTGTCCGCCGCAATATCGCAGTCATGATAAAAATCGCTGATCGCCGCCATTACTAGTAAAAATAATAATAATAAAAATGACATAAAACTATCCCCTATTTTGTAGACGCTATAACTTTTGAGCAAACCAATCAATATACGCTTATTGCGTTTTTCTTTACCAAAAATATGTAGAAGAATACGTATCGGCCTAAACTGAGGAAAAAAAATATTTTTATATATTTCTGGGGATATTTATTATAGCAAAAAGTAAAAAAATATAGCTTTTTTTTTTCAAAATTGTTGCTCTTTTTTTGTTTATGGATAAACGTAGGGAGGGGTGGTGGCGCTGCCCTACCTAAAACTGGACACAGCTAGAATTGTGAACAGTGACCCAAAGGGGTATAAGGTAACGTGTAATAGTCTAGTGGTCAGTACAATAAGTGAAAGCAGACCTGTGTTTCGACAAAATAGTGTGGTGATAGTAACAAAATAATATTAAATAGAATACCCCACCACATATATGTAATATGGGGTTAAAGGGTAGATTATAATATCACTTATAGGCTATAAGAGTAGCCTGTGAAGGCTCCACTGTATTAAAAAATAAAAATAAATAATACTAATAAGATAAATACATATGACAAAAAAAGAAATACATGTGACAAAAAAGGATAAGCATGTGACAAAAAGGAAAATTATGGTACTTGTAAATATATATAGTGTGTAATAGTCCAGCAATTTGTATAGATGGTGCAGCAAAAATAGTCCAGCAATATTTATGCAGTGAACAAAACTTATTGCAACAAAAGTATAAAAAAGGCCATCCAAGGGGTGATAAAGTCTGTGCTGTTAAAGGTGCACCTATATAGGTGAGTGCTCAGGTATACAGTAGTGGAACTTGCACGCAGTGATCATGGTGCTCCCCCTTATGGGTCCCCACTTACCAGAGGCACTAACCCCTGCAGGGGTAAAGTGCAAGTAGTCAGCCTCGGACGGCTCAGTGATCTCCCGTAGTTCCTCAGTTAGGCTTGGGACCTCCTAGGTGTGATATTGGTGTTTTATCCGGATCCAAGGTGGATAGTTGTTTTAAAGACCAGCAGCCCTCCGGAGAAAAAAACACACTGACATAGCGTGGTATGTTGGAATAAGTGCTTGGTTTATTAGCACTCACGATAGCATGCAGGGTACATCAAAAAATATATATAATAAAGGAGTGAACATAAAAATAAGCTAGAGCGGGGGTAGTTGCTCTATGCAAGAATAAAATGAAAGTTTAAAAGCAAAAGATGTATGTGGAGCAGCTAACAGCCTGTTAGCATAGCTCCGTCGCTGCACTGGGTAAGTCAGGAAGTATCGGCTATCGCCTGCGATAGCCGTTTTTTTTGTTTATAGCGCAGAGGTGAACAAATACCACCAAAATAACTCACTATTTGTGGGTGCAACGTCGTGCAATTGTCAGTTAAAGCGACGCAGCGACAAATCATAAAAAATTGCCCGGTCATTGGGCAGCCAAATCCTTCGGGGCTGAAGTGGTTAATGTTATCTTGTCAGGGATAACGCCTGCAGACATCCCGCAGCATGGAAAACCAGATCTGTGCAGCTACACTCAGGAAACTGAGACAGAGGGCCAGATTCACGTAGCTCAGCGGATCTATAGATCCGCGTGAATTAAGATCTGCCCCCGCAAGTTTAGGAGGCAAGTGGCTAATTCACAAACCACTTACCTCCAAACTTGCAATGGCGGATCCTAAATCCCCCGGCGGAATTCAAATTCCGCGGCTAGGGGAGTGTACTATTTAAATCAGGCGCGTTCCCGCGCCGATTTAAATGCGCAGGCGCCGTCCGCGAAATTTCCCGGCGTGCATTGCTCCCACTGACGTCGCTAGGACGTCAGTGGTTTCGACGCTTACATAAACGACGTCCGTCCGTATTCGAGAACGACTTACGCAAACGACGTTAAAAAATTCAAATTCGACGCGGGAACGCCGGCTATACTTAACATTGGCTGCGCCTGATAAAAGAAGGGGTAAGTATACGACGGGTACGCCGCTACGGAAACGTCGTAAGAAGACTGCGTCGGGTCCGCGTACGTTCGTGAATTTGCGTATCTCGCTGATTTACATATTATTTATCGTAAATCAGGCGCCATTTTTAAATTGAAAAAAAGATCCGACAGTGTAACACAGTGTGACACTGTCAGATCTTAGTCCTATCTATGCGTATCTGATTCTATGAATCAGGCGCATAGATAGGACCAGTGTAAGTCAGAGATACGATGGTGTATCTGTAGATGATACACCGTCGTATCTCTTTGTGAATCTGGCCCAGAGACTATATATAATTTAAACAAGTTTAAAACAGTAAAACAAATCACATCCAAACACAAGCAAACAGAAAATACAGCAAACATGAAGATATACTGTAAGGGACAAAATACCTAACAACTTAACTATAATACAATATATACTGTACAATATATACAAAATGAGGAACACAGATAAGCAGGGTAATACCGGAGATGCAAGCAAAGGGAGGAACCAAGACTGGGGTCAGGTACAAGGAAGCAAGGTACAGGATAAAGGTACAGGATATAGTTACAATTCAAGAACAGGCTGAGGCAGGAATCAAGCTCAGGTCAATGGCAATCTGTTGGCTAGAATGGCAAAATACTGAAGTACAAACGGAAATGTAGAGTGAGTGAGTGAGAAACTTTTTTTTTTTTCCCTCTTTTTTTTTTTTCCCTTTCCTTTTTCCTCTTCTCCCCCCCCCTCCCCCTCCTGAAAGAAAAAAAAAAAAAAAAAACACAAATCCCCCCCACCCACCCCCCCCCCCCCCCCCTCTTCTCCCCTTCTCCCCTCCCGAGATATTGGACCTACACTTCTGAATTCCTAGTCATCTACCCTTACCTTAAATCTTTCTCTCTAAGAGTCTTAGTTTCCCTCTATTAACCCCTTTCCTTCTTCTGATCTCGTAAATACATTCCATCCGGACCATATTTCTTCATACTGTGTCCTCCTATTCTGCGCTGTACGCACCAAATCTTCCATTGCACCTACCTCCTCAATCCTCTTAAGCCAGCCTGCGATAGATGGCGGGCAAACATCCCTCCACCTCAATGTAACTCCTGCTCGTGCCGCATTGATCATGTGGCACACTACCGACTTCCTATACTTCTGCACCGGTACTTCTGAGCTGTGTAACAGGAAAAGAGCAGGATCGTCCGGAAGCAATACTTCCGAGAATTTTTGCGAGATTCTTCTCACCTCCTCCCAATAATGTCTTATTTTTTGGCAATACCAAAAAATATGTAACAAAGTTCCTTGTTCTCTGCCACACCTCCAGCACCTTTCGTCTACTTCTTTATCAAATTGATGTAATCTTTCTGGGGTGTAATACCATTGTACAAGGAGTTTGTAATTAGCTTCTTGCGTTTTTGAACATACCGACGAGTTGACTGCCAGGTATATTTTTTGTTTATGCTGTATTGGGGTGAAAATTCTCCCCAGGTCTTTTTCCCATTTCCGAATGCCTGGCATCACAAAATCCTCAGCTGGCATGTTCAGAAACCCATACATTTTCGATAGTACTCTCGGTAGAGGTTCCACCTCATCACAACATCTCTCTAGTGTTGTCAATTGCCTACAGAATTCTGTTACCGGGCCCAAAGATCTTAGGAAATGACTTACCTGAAGTGCCTGCCACAATGCAAGTTCAAATTTACCTCCTTCCTCTGTCAGTTCCCCGATTGATGGCCATGCATTTGACCTCAAGAAATCTGAGACCTGACAGAGGTTCTTTCCTTTAAACTTTTCTTTTGTATTTTTTTCCATTCCTGGAATGAAATTAGGGTTACCTATTATATTTAGTAGTGGCGATTTACTAGGTGTATATTTCTTATCTCCACAGATTTTCGCTGAAATTTGCAATGTGGGACCTATTATAGGGTGTCTCTTAAGGTATCTAGGGAGAACCGCGTAACACCAAGGTGCTCTAGCCAGAGGTATCTGGCTCACATACTGCTCTATGCTTACCCAGCGCTTAAACTCCCCATGTCTACACCAGTCTACCAACCTAGTTAAATGCGATGCTCTGTAGTATTTTATTATATCCGGGACTGCCATCCCTCCAGCACTTTTAGGCATTCTCAACAGTTCTCTTTTAATTCTGGCTTTTTTCCCTGCCCATATGAATTTCATGAACAAAGAATTCACCTGTCGAAGATAGGTTAGTGAGTGAGAAACTTATATAGCGCAACACATGCGAACTGAATCGCCTCTGGGCGCTTAGTATGCATTCTCGGAGTGAACTTTTTGATCTCAGAAGAGATGGGTCTTGATCTTTGTCCTGAAGGCCAAATGGTTCACCTCCAATCAGATGGCGGTTGGTAGAGCGTTCCATAGTCTGGGTCCTTGGACTGTGAATCTTCGTTCTCCTTTGGACTTGTATCTGGCTTTGGGTATCTGGAGTCGATTTTGGTTGGTGGATCGCAGAATGCGATTGGGTTTGTGAGCTTTTATTTTCTCGCATAGATATTGGGGGGCGTTTTCTTTGGATACACTTATGCGTTAAGCAGAGTGCTTTGAAAGTGATTCTGTCTTTTACTGGGAGCCAATGAAGGGATCTCAGAGAAGGTGAGATTGATTCCCATGTTTTTTTCGAATTGCAGACGAGTGATTTGGTATTTGGGGAGTCCGAGCTCTCCCCCGGCTCCCGTGCAGGTGCCCGGCGGGCGCGATCGCCGCCGGGCACACGCGATCGCTCATTACAGAGCGGAGACCGGGAGCTGTGTGTGTAAACACACAGCTCCCGGTCCTGTCAGGGGAGAAATGCCTGACCATCTGTTCATACAATGTATGAACAGCGATCAGTCATTTCCCCATGTCAGTCCCACCCCCCCTACAGTTAGAACACACCCAGGGAACATACTTAACCCCTTCCCCGCCTCCTAGTGTTAACCCCTTCACTGCCAGTGGCATTTTTATAGTAATCCAATGCATTTTTATAGCACTGATCGCTATAAAAATGCCAATGGTCCCAAAAATGTGTCAAAAGTGTCCGAAGTGTCCGCCATAATGTCGCAGTACCGAAAAAAAATTGCTGATCGCCGCCATTACTAGTAAAAAAAATATTAATAAAAATGCCATAAAACTATCCCCTATTTTGTAAACGCTATAACTTTTGCGCAAACCAATCAATAAGCGCTTATTGCGATTTTTTTACGAAAAATAGGTAGAAGAATACGTATCGGCCTAAACTGAGGAAAACATTTTTTTATATATATTTTTTTGGGGATATTTATTATAGCAAAAAGTAAAAAACATGAATTTTTTTCAAAATTGTCGCTTTATTTTTGTTTATAGCGCAAAAACTAAAAAACGCAGAGGTGATCAAATACCACCAAAAGAAAGCTCTATTTGTGGGGAAAAAAGGACGCCAATTTTGTTTGGGAGCCACGTCGCACAACCGAGCAAATGTCAGTTAAAGCGACGCAGTGCCGTATCGCAAAAAGTGCGTGGTTAAATAATTGGCCCAAAAAGAGTTTGCATTCAATGAAAACAAGCCATGCAATGACGTTAGTGAAAATGTATTTTTTTCTTTTCTTTTCCTAGAAGCATATTATTGGTGAGGTCGGTTGAATTCATTATAATGCAATAATTCCCTCGTCTTAGAACGGATGAACACCAGACTTCGCTGCCCTCTTTTATGACAATCCCACACGACGCGAAGAGCTAACGGACGACCTCTGCTCAATGCCATCCGATCCTGGGCGGCTGACCTTGGAGGAGGATCGCGCACCGCAGTCATTTAAGTGATTGTGTCTCTCCGTATTTATGAGACGTAACGAGCGCTTGCAAATGTTGTTCTTTGCGGAGAGGTAAGTCATGCGCTGTCAGCTCGCGCTTTACATTTATGAAGCCGTATTACATTGATGACTGATTGAAGGACGGCGAAAGGGCTTCAACCTTTTTGGTTTCATCTCTCTGCTGCAACTTTGTTATTCAAAGGCGTTCTCCAATATCACACAAATAAAAGTTACATTCAAATATACACTCACCGGACACTTCATTAGGTACACCAGTGGCGTGTGCGTCCATAGTGGGCGCAGGAGCGCCGCCCCCTCTCTTCTGCACCCATCAATCAACAATACATAGCTGAAACCGCACAAGTTTTGATGCTGTCATTTTAAAGGGGAGTTCCAGGCATTTTTAATGTTTATTAAAAGTCAGCAGCTACAAAAAGTGTAGCTGCTGGCTTTTATTAAACATACACTCACCTGTTCCACTGTCCAGCGTCCTCATTGTTACTGTGGGCACCCGGCCGTGACAGCTTTAGGCTTCACGGCTGGGCACTCACTGCGCATGCGCGAGCCGCGCTGCGCCATCTGGTTGGACAGGCGATCGCCTGGGACCTGTCACGTGTCCCAGGCGATCGACTACAGGGAGGGGCCGCTAAAAGGCAATATGACGAATCGCCTTAGCGGCCCCTGCAAATCGCACACTGCGTCGCTTTAACTGACAATATGCGCGGTCGTGCGACGTGGCTCCCATACAAAATTGGTGTCCTTTTTTCCCCACAAATAGAGCTTTCTTTTGGTGGTATTTGATCACCTCTGCTATAATAAATATCCCCAAAAAAATATATAATTTTTTTTTTCCCTCAGTTTAGGCCGATACGTATTATTCTACATATTTTTGGTAAAAAAAATTGCAATAAGCGTTTATTGATTGGGTTGCGCAAAAGTTATAGCGTTTACAAAATAGGGGATGGTTTTATGGCATTTTTATTTTTTACTAGTAATGCGTAAAAAGCAATTTTCTTTGTGACTGCGTCATTATGACCGACACTTTTGACAAATTTTTGGGACCATTGGGGTAGATTCAGTAAGCAATTGCGTCTGCGTATCCATAGATACGCAGCGTAATTGCTTAGTTGCGCCGGCGTATCGACTGCTCCTGATTCAGAAAGGTCGATACGCCGACTGCAGCCTAAGATATGACTGGCATAAGGCTCTTATGCCGTCGTATCGTAGGCTGCATTCTTACGCTGGCCGCTAGGTGGCGTTCCCGTAGTGGTCAGCGTAGAGTATGCAAATTGCATACTAACGCCGATTCAAAACCGTACACGCGCCCTGCGTACGCAGTTTACATCGTTTACGTTCGTCGGGTTCCGCGTAAGGCTGCTCCTGCTATTAGCAGGGTCAGCCAATGCTAAGTATACCCGTCGTTCCCGCGTCGCGATTTTTGAAAATTACGTCGTTTGCGTAAGTGAATCGTGAATGGCGCTGGACGCCATTTACGTTCACGTTGAAGCAAATGACGTCCTTGCGACGTCATTTACCGCAATGCACGTCGGGAAAGTTTCCCGACCGAGCATGCGCACTACGTTCGGCGCGGGAACGCGCCTAATTTAAATGATCCACGCCCCCTACAGGATCATTTAAATTACGCGCGCTTACGCCGGCCACTTTTACGGAACGCCCCCGCAAATTACGGAGCTACTGCTTCGTGAATCAAGCGTAGCGCAAGTAATGTACGAAGGCGTAGCGTAAAAATGGTATGCTGCGCCTCCGTAGTAGTGCGCGCCCCTACCTGAATCTACCCCATTGTCTTTTTTACAGCGATCAGTGTTATAAAAATTCACTGGTTACTGTGAAAATGACACTGGCAGTGAATAAGGTTAACCACTAGGTGGCGCTGTAGGGGGTTAAGTGTTCCCTGCATAGTGTTACTTACTGTAGGGGGGGGGGTGGGCTCTCTGTCACATGACACTGATCTCCGCTCCAAGTACATGGAGCCGAGATCAGTGTCATTGTCACTAGTCAGAGCGGGGAGATGCCAACCAGCTGCCGTTATTCAGGTGGCCGGCGCTCGCCATCCGGCCATCTGAATAGTCGGCGGCAGTGGCAAAAATAACATAGATTCATGCAATGCATGAATCTATGTTATTGTAATCAGTGGCGGTGCGAGAGCCAGAGGGGGCGGCGCCACCGCCACTGGGTTTAACCATTCTTTTTTTTGTGCACAATTGTCCTTTAAGGGGGGGTGTGGCCTATGACTACATACTTTTGCTAATAGGTGTCCCTCATTCCCATCTCAAAAAGTTGGGAGGTAGGCTAATGACATTAATGGGTGATGGGAGTGATCAAAAGGGCAATCAAAGGGTTAACTGTGTACCCAACACCAGTAGTGTATTTAGGTTTTGTGCTGCCCTAGGCCTGACTAAACTCGTGCACCCCCTAATTTAAATATGACCCACCCCTTCCTGTCAAGGCCACACCCTTTTCTGTTTAAGCCCCGCTCTGAAGTTTTCAAGTGGGGACACTAGATCTTAGGGCCGGGGGGGGGGGGGGGTTGGATTCCCTTAATTTGCATAAATTTCCTCTTACTTCCTGTTTGGCTATGGGGCAGGAAGTGAAGGGAAATCTCTGCAATGGGACAGGGATGGTAAAAAGTAAACTGACAGGGGCTATAACCTTCCCTTACTCTATCCAAAATAAAAAGTGTTGCCTATAGTTCTACTTTAACCACTTAAGGACCGGACCAATATGCAGCTAAATGACCCAAGGGGTTTTTACAATTCGGCACTGCGTCGCTTTAACTGACAATTGCGCGGTCGTGCGACGTGGCTCCCAAACAAAATTGGCGGCCTTTTTTCCCCACAAACAGAGCTTTCTTTTGGTGGTATTTGATCACCTCTGCGGTTTTTTTTCTTTGCGCTATAAACAAAAATAGAGCGACAATTTTGAAAAAAAATGCAATATTTTTTACTTTTTGCTATAATAAATATCCCCCAAAAAATATCGAAATTTTTTTTTCCTCAGTTTAGGCCGATACGTATTCTTCTACCTATTTTTGGTAAAAAAAATCGCAATAAGCGTTTATCGATGGGTTTGCGCAAAATTTATAGCATTTACAAAATAGGGGATAGTTTTATTGCATTTTTATAAAAAAACATTTTTTTACTACTAATGGCAGCGATCAGCGATTTTTTTCGTGACTGCGACATTATGGCGGACTCTTCGGACAATTTTGACACATTTTTGGGACCATTGTCATTTTCACAGCAAAAAATGCATTTAAATTGCATTGTTTATTGTGAAAATGACAGTTGCAGTTTGGGAGTTAACCACAGGGGGCGCTGTAGGAGTTAGGGTTCACCTAGTGTGTGTTTACAACTGTAGGGGGGTGTGGCTGTAGGTCTGACGTCATCGATCCAGTCTCCCTTACATAAGGGATCACTCGATCGATACGCCGCCACAGTGTTTACACACGGCTCTCCCCGTTCTTCAGCTCCGGTCGCGATCGCGACGGAGCGGCTATAAACAAATAGCCGCGCCGTCGTCCCGGATCGCTCCCCGAGGGGATCCGACCGCCGCATGTAGCGCGGGGGGGGGGTCCCGATCGGACCCCCGACCCACGTCTAGGCAGGCACGTACAGGTACGTTGATGTGCCTGTCCGTGACATTCTGCCGACGTAAATGTACATGAGGCGGTCGGGAAGTGGTTAAGCACAAACATATAGCACAGTGAGGAAGGTTTGTGGTCCAGGATGATAGGACAGTCAAAATTAGAAGCAGCTTGCTTTATATTAACAGTGTAGCACAAGCCGGCGGGAACTCTTTCCATGCTGCCCCCCTACAAAGTGCTTCCCTAGGCCTGGGCCTTGTTGGCCTAGACCAGGATACAGCGTTGCCTAACACGTGTATGTGCGCTGTGTAGGGTGCCCACGTGTTCCGGATTGCCTGGGATTGTCCCGCAATTCGCATTTGTGTCCCGGGCACCTTCATTCCGGGACAATACATTGTCCCAGAATGAAATGAGGACACACAGCCACCCTAATAGACAATTGCCAAACTGGTTGCTAGGGCTGCCCCGCCTGGCATCTAGCAACCAGTGATGTCACATTCACAAAGTCTCTCAGAGCGAAGCCGAGAGGAGCAAGGCCTTTACCCGGCGCTGCCCTGGGCTTCCAGTTCACCCACCACCTCTCCTTCAACGACCGTGGCAGCAGCACCTCCTGACTCCTCCCGTCACGACTCCCACAGCACATTGCCCGAAGGCGCCCGACTGGACCAGGGAACAAAGACTGGCGCTCAACCACCCACCACACCAGACCAGTCCAGAGATGAGCAAATGGAACCTGATTGGAGCAGGTCAGGTGACAAGTCGGAGCACAGTAGCTGGGGACAGTACAGTAATAAATGAGGCTTACAAAGCGGGACCCTGCCCTGAGGGGGTGGGGGGTGGGGGGCAATAAAAATGAAGCTGACAAGTGGGGGAAATAAAATGAAGCTGACAAGTGGGGGAAATAAAATGAGGCTGACAAGTGGGGGCAATAAAATGAGGCTGACAAGTGGGGGAAATAAAATGAGGCTGACAAGTGGGGGCAATAAAATGAGGCTGACAAGTGGGGACATTAAAAAATGAAGCCGACAAGTGGGGGCAATAAAAAATATATATGTAAAAAATGTATACCACCCGTCCAAACTGGTGACCACTGTTTGCTTTTGTTTTTCCAAAAATTGCCAAAAAAAAGGATCAAAACCATCTTTTTTGGGGCTGGCGCAAGGGCGTGTGCGTGGGGGGTGTCCCTAAATGGCAGTTCGGAAATGTGGTCACCCTAGCGCTGTGTTTACAGGATCTGGTCAGGGGTCAAGTCCTAGGGAAAAAAGCGTGGGAACTCCCACCCAAGATCCACTCCCCCCACTAAAAAAAATGAAAAAATTACCGTATTTATCGGTGTATTGCGCGCTCCGGCGTATAGCGCGCACCCCTAAAGTGGACCCGCATTCCTGTAAAAATAACATTTTAGTACTTACAGTTTTGGTGTCTTGCGCGGCGGCCTCGTCCGATCCGGCGTTCGTCTGCGGCTTCGGTGGTGTCCTCCTCGTCGGGTCCGGCGTCTTTCTGCGGTGTCCTCCCCGCTTGATCCCCGCTTCCCGCGCTGAGTTTGAACTACTGCGCCGGCATATACCGAGCGCAGTACACTCGTGTATAGTCTGGCAGGCTCCTCTCGCGGTCACTTCCTGTGCGTCCTGTACGTCCAGGACGTGACTCAGAGGAGCTGAGCCTGGCCGACTATACACGAGTGTACTGCGAGAGGTATATGCCGGCGCAGTAGTTCAAGCTCGGCGCGGGAAGCAGGTATCGGCGTATATCGCGCACCCACGATTTTGCCCTGAATTTCAGGGCAAAAAAGTGCGCGGTATACGCCGATAAATACGGTATACCCTCATATGCATAATTACTAAACCGCATGTTTTTTTTTTTTAACCAAGTTCTTTATAAACCCCCACGATAACTCGCGGCAGACCTCCGCAAAGTCTCCTGGGAACAATGACAAAAGCTCCCAGGAGACATTGCGGCATCGAGGAAGTGACGGAATACCCGCACACTACCCGATGAATCCATATACAGGAAGCGGCCAGTAACATAAAGGATTACTAAGGTTCGCCTGACAGTGACTCGAGCTGGGCATCGCCGCTTGGTGAAGGATTGGCTCGGGCGGCTCGGCTGCTCTAGTCCTGCAAAGGGAAATGCGTTCCTGCTGTGAAAAAAGTGCAGGAACTCCGTTCCCACGCGTTCCCGCAGGACTTGAGTCCTGGATCTGGTTGTCTTTTCTCCCTGAACTCATCTCTGAATTGAATTGTACTTCTATACAGAAGAAATGAAGGAAAAGATAAAACAAGTTGCCACACTTAACTGGACGGCTACACGGAACAGAATCAGCTCATTACTCGCGATGTATCATTTTTCCTAGTCAGTATCAAGATGAGAATCCCGTAATAGAGCGTAACTGCGTTTGCTCGCTATCCATCACTATGACAACCCATAAAATACCTTATTAGCATTTTTAACAGAAAGACGCACTAATCCGAACTTACTCAACGCAACTCCTGAATTTAACCACTTCCATACCGGGGGGCATTTATACACCTTCCCGCCCAGACCAATTTTTAGCTTTCAGCGCTGTTGCACTTTGAATGACAATTGCGCGGTCGTGCTACACTGTACCCAAACTACATTTTTATCATTTTGTTACCACAAATAGAGCTTTCTTTTGGTGGTATTTGATCACCTCTGGAATATTTATTTTCTGCAAAAAAAAAAAAAAAAATGACTGAAAATTTTGAAAAAAAACGTTTTTTTTTGTTTCTGTTATAAAACATTGTAAATAAGTACGTTTTCTCCTTCACTGATGGGCACTGATCGTACTGCACTGATGGGCACTGATAAGGCGGCACTGATGGGCACCGATGAGGTGGCACTGATGTGGTGGCATTGATGGGCACTAATATGCAGCACTGATGGGCGGCACGGATGGGCACTGATAGGCGGCTCGGATAGGCGGCATGGATGGGCTTGGATAGGTGGCACGGACGGGCACGGATAGGTGGCACGGACGGGCACGGATAGGCGGCACGGACGGGCACGGATAGGCGGCACGGATGGGCACGGATAGGCGGCATGGATGGGCACTGATAGGCGGCATGGATGGGCACTGATAGGTGGCACAGATGGGCATAGATGGGCACTATCATATGTGTTGTACTAATGGATGCCAATCAGTGCCCAGTGTGGGCACTGATTGGCATCCATTTTTTGTGTCCTTCTCATCCCTGGTGGTCTAGGGTGGTTTACTTGCGCCGCTAAAAATCGTCGATTTACCATAGTTTTAGATGCGCTATTTGGCCGCTAGCGGGGTGCTTTTAACCCCCGCTAGTGTTTGAAGAAAGGGTTAAATGCGAATGTGTATCTCCGCTGCCAAAGCGCCCCCCCCTGAAAAAATTTGAGCGGACGCCCATGCTTATTTGTACATACTGCCTGGCAGGCCAACAAAGAGGAACCATACCAGACCACGTGTGCCCTCAACTGGGGGGTACCTTGTCAGAGGGCTGGCAAATGGAGAACATCTAGTGGCAGAAAAGAATGTTCTAAAGGAATCTCTGGATTGAAGGTGAATATTGCAGCAAAAACTGTTTTTATTTTATCTTTAAATGGGCTATTCAATGTTTACTTTTTATTTTTGACTTCAGATTTTTTTTTATTTGGAAATTACGTGTGGCATTTGGTCTTTCGATGCAGTGTGATGGGTAAATCACAAGACTGGTTGCCTAGAATGACAAACCCTTTGGCAGGCAAAACGAGAAACATATATTTATTTTAACTGTCCAATTAGCGGTTTTCATTGTAAAGAGCGTGAAGGGGGAGGGGGTCTTTTACGACGACTTCGCTGGCGTAGTGGCTCCTTGCAGTGTGGCGTGTCAGATCCTCTTTGTAGCCATCACTCTCCTCCTTGTGATCCGAGTTGGTTATCAGCCCTCAAACATGTGGCACACGTCTCTTCATCCATTAAGCTTATCAATGGTAACAATGTTTTATTTTAAGCCCCTCGAAAGCCTCGGTGACAGGCGCCTCCACCCCGAGATTGAATACATAATGTCATATTTGTCAGGCCGGTATTATAGCGCAAATCGTTGTGGCATTTCTTGCCGCACACGGCACACAATAAAATCATCTTTCTTCCTCCTCTCTGCGTGATGCTAATGACTCTGCATTTCCATGCAGATGATTCCGCATCAGGAAGTTTAAAAATAATCAACCAACAAACATTTTTATTTTTATTTTTCCCCTTGGAAACAAGAAGTATCTCTTAGAAGGATGAGGTATTAAAGCGGAGGTTCACCCAAAAACACAACTTTGGACCATCCAAACGAGCATACTAGCATCAGCTAAAGTATGCCTTTTTTTTTTTTTATGCGCTGTACTTACGGTTTAATCCGTAAGTTTCGTTTCAGACACCCGCGGGGAATGGGCGTTCCTATGAAGAGTGGAACATGATTGACGGCCGGCTATGGCGCGTCACACGTTCCGAAAATAGCCGGAGTAGGACTCGGCTCTTCACGGCGCTATACGGCGCCTGCGCATCAGACTAGGAGATGACTGCGCAGGCGCCGTATATGTCCGCGTCCTATTTCGGCTTTTTTCGGAAGGCATGACGCGCCATAGCTGGACGTCAATCAAGTACCCCTCTTCATAGGAACGCCCATTTCCCGGCCGGACTCTGAAACAAAAGTTACGGATTAAACCGTAAGTACAGCTCAAAAAAAAAAGGCATACTGTAGCTGCCGCTAGTATGCTCGTTTGTATCGTAGATCAATAATTTTTTTTTTCAGGGTGAACCCCCGCTTTAAAGTGACTGCAAATGTCTTATATTCCCTGCAGGGTTTGAACAGTCCTGAGAATCAGAGGTAGACCATAAAAAGGTTGTCAATAAAGTCCATAAAATAGTATTGATTTTATCTGCATTTGAGTACCTGTCATTTACAATGCCTTTATTGCCCCTAAGCTTGAAAAAAAAAATGGGGTCCAGTGGCGGCCAATTATTAGGGGCACTGGGTGCCCCCCCCCCCCAATCCATGCATTCAGCCCCTAATCTACATGCAGGGTGCTGGACGCAGAGGCTCTAATTGGCTTTAAAAACGGGTGGGCTCGGGGCGCAGACTAAGCACAATGATGGAAAGGGGGGCTGTGATAGGACAGGGGACTGTGATGTAAAGGAGGAGCTATGATATAAAGAGTAAGAGTGTGATGTGAAGGGGGAAGTGAGGGCATTGTTGTAAAGGGGGGGCTGTGATGTAAAAGGGGGACTGTGATGCAAAGGTAGGCTGTGATGTAAAGGAGAGGCTATGATATAAAGAGTAGGAGGGTGATGTGAAGGGGAACTGAGGACACTGATGTAAAGGGGGGACTGTGATTTAAAGGGGGGACTGTGATATAAAGGAGGAGGGGTTTGTGATGTAAAGGTGGGGGCTGTGATGTAATAGGGGGCTTTAATGCTATGTGGCCCTGTGATTTAAAAGGGAGGACTTTGGTGTGAAGGAGGGACTAAGCACAATGATGGAAGGGGGGACTGTGATGTAAAAGGGGGGCTGTGATAGAACAGGGGACTGTGATGTAAAGGAAGTGACTGTGATGTAAAAGGGGGCTAGGATGTGAAAGGGGGACTGAGGACACTGTTGTAAACGGGGGACTGTGATGCAATAGGGGGGTTGTGATAGGACATGGGGCTGTGATGTAAAGGAGGTGGGGTTGTGATGTAAAGGGGGACTGTGATGTAAAGGGGGGGGCTTTCATGTGAAGGGGGGACTGAGGACACTGATGTAAATGGGGGACTGTGATGCAATAGGGGGGTTGTGATAGGACATGGGGCTGTGATGTAAGGGAGGTGGGGTTGTGATGTAAAGGGGGGCTGTGATGTAAAGGGGGGGGGCTTTCATGTGAAAGGGGGACTGAGGACACTGATGTAAATGGGGGACTGTGATGTAAAGATGTTGGGGTTGTGATGTGAAAGATCTGAGTCATATTACAAACATGAAATTCGGCCCTCTGCTGCAACAACATTTTGAGAATTTTATTTAAATAACTCCGATATAAACAAATGTTTGCTACGAAATACTAATAGTACTGTAAATAGATTGTTTTGTTTTTTGGTGGGTTGACAATATAAATAAACTGTATTGGGAAAGTTCACTAAACTTTGACAAAGTCACAGGTTTGCTGTCACAAAGTGAAGCAGCACAAAGAAGAAAGGAAGTCTGCTCGCTCATTACACTGTCGGCAGCCTGCAGCAGAATGATGAGAATTCTCCCCTCCAGCGGTAAGCCTAGGACGGAGAAGACTCCCGCGTCGCTTTGCTAACAGTCGTCTCTCTCTCTCTCTCTCTCTCTTGCCTTTTGCATGCTCTGCACATTATGCAAATCACACCGGCTCAGAACTTCGACTAAATTGAGTTTTTCGAGTCAAGTCCATAAAATGCAACATTAAAATGACAAATATGATTGCTTGTTTTGGTTGTTATAACAGGTGACTTTCTGAAGTAGAACTGCACCTGTCTGTTTGATAACGTTCATGATGTAGGACTGCAAACTCATCAACGGAAGGTAAGAATCCATCGACAGAGAGAGAGAGAGAGAGAGGGACGGAGAAAGAATGTACTGTGAGACAAAAAAGAGGACATGTCAGAAAATTTTTCCCTGAAAGATCCTAGGAATATAGATAACCCGAAATTCCATTTCCCCAAAATTTTGGCAAAAATCTGGAGATTTTGTAAAATTTTTGTAATTTATTCAAAATGCAACGTCAAAGGGAAGTTGATATTTTTTTAGAGTGCAATAGCCCAAAGTTCTTTTCAATTCTCCTGGACCTGTTATTGTGCCTCGTTATTTAGAGATTTTTTTTTCAACCCCCCAACCCCAGCCACCATAATATTCTGGTGTTTCAGGGTCTATTAAAGACAAGGGACTTGTTATACTGGTAGGCACTCTTCAAGATTTCCTGCCCTTTTCACCCACCCCCTCCATTCATAGAAGCTGCACTATAGCTACATGACCTGTGAATGAAGGAGGCGGACCCTTCCTTCACCCGCCTATTCATAGATTCTATAGTACAGGTACTATGAATAGAGTAGCTAGGTGGAAATGGCAGGCAAGTTGAAGAGTGCATATGACAGGGGAAAGGGAAGGGGTAAAGAAGAGGGAAAAGGTAAGGGAATAAGATAGGGAAGGGGAAAAGGAAAGAGATAGGGAAGGGGAAAAGGAAAGGAAAGGAAAGGGGAAGTGTAAAGGATAAGAAAAGTTAAAAGGAAAGAGAAAAGGAAAGAAGAGGGGGAAAGGAAAGAGGAAAAAGGAAAGGAAAAGGGAAAGAGAAAGGAAAAGGAAAGGAAAAGAGGAAAGGGTAATTCATAGAGATTTTTTTTAATAAATAAAGGTGAACGAATTTGTTGGTTTCTAAGAGAAAGTAAAGAGAGGAAAGGAAAAAAGAGGAAAGGAAAGAGAAAGAGGAAAAGAAAAGTAAAGGAAAGAACAGAGGCAAAAGGAAAAGGGAAGAGAAAAAAGGAAAGAAAAAGGAAAAGAGGAAAGGAAAGAAAAGGAAAAGAGGAAAGGAAAGAAAAAGGAAAAGAGGAAAGGAAAGGAAAGGAAAGAAAAGGAAAAGAGGAAAGGAAAGGAAAAGGAGGAAAGGGTAATCCATAGAGATTTTTTTTAAATAAATAAAGGTGAACTAATGCTTTGATTTCTAAGAAACAGTAAAGAAAGGAGAGAAAATGAAAGGAAGGGAAAGGGGGGGGAAAAAGGAAAGGGGAAGTGTAAAGGATAAGGACCGTGAAAAGGAAAGAGAAAGGAAAGAAGAGGGGGAAAGGGAAGGAAAAGATGAAAGGAAAAAGGAAAGGGAATGGAAAAGGGAAAGGAAAGGGAAAGGAAGTGAAAGGAATGGAAAGGAAAGAACAAAAGCAAAAGGAATATGAACAAATTAAAGAAAAAGGAAAAGAGGAAAGGAAAGGTAACAAAAAGAGGAAAGAGTAATTCATATATTTGTTTTTAATAATTCAGGGTTGAACTAATGCTTTGATTTCTAAGAAACAGCAAAGAAAGGAGAGGAAAGGAGAGGAAAGGAGAGGAAAGGAAAGGAAAGGAAAGGAAAGGAAAGGAAAGGAAAGGAAAGGAAAGGAAAAGGGAAGTGTAAAGGATAAGGAACATGAAAAGGAAAGAGAAAGGAAAGAGAAAAGGAAAGGAAAGGGGAAGGGAAATTGAAAGGGAAAGGAATGGAAAGGAAAGAACAAAAGCAAAAGGAGAAGGAAAAGGAAAATGAAAAAGAAAAAAGGAAAGAAAAGAGGAAAGGAAAAGAGGACATGGAAATTCATATAGATTTTTTTAAATAAATAAAGGTGAACTAATGCTTTGATTTCTAAGAAACAGTAAAGAAAGTAGAGAAAATGAAAGGAAGCAAAAGGGAAAAGGAAAGGAAAGGGGAAGTGTAAAGCATAAGGAACCTGAAAAGGAAAGAGAAAGGAAGGAAGAGGGGAACAGGAAAGGGAAGGAAAAGAGGAAAGGAAAGAGAAAAGGCAAAGGAAAGGGGAAAGGAATAGAAAGTGAAAGGAATGGAAAGGAAATAACAAAAGGAAAAGGAAAACATGAAAGAAAAAGGAAAAGAGGAAAGGAAAGGAAACACAAAGAGGAAAGAGTAATTCAAAGAAATGTGTTTTTAATAAATAAAGGTGAACTAATGCTTTGTTTTTTAAAAAACAGTAAAGAAAGGAGAGAAAAGAAAAGGAAAGGAAAGGAAAAGGGAAGTGTAAAGGATGAGAAACATAAAAAGGAAAGAGAAGGGAAAGAGAAAAGGAAATGGAAGGAGAAGAGAAAAGGGAAAAGAAAGGGGAAAGGAAAGGGGAAGGGAAAGGGAAAGGAGGAGAAAGGAAACAAAAGCAAAAGGAGAAGGAAAAAAGGAAAGAAAAGAGGAAAGGGTAATTCATAGAGATTTTTTTTAATAAATAAAGGTGAACTAATGCTTTGATTTCTAATGCCGCGTACACACCATCACTTTATGTGATGAAAAAAAATGACGTTTTTTTTTTAAAAACGTCATTTAATTGACTGTGTGTGGGGGAAAACGTTGTTTTATGTCTTGTAAAAAACGACCAAAAAAAATTGAAGCATGCTTCAATTTTATGTGTCGTTTTTCAAAAGTGCACTTTTTACTTCACAGAAATTGACCGTGTGTAGCAAAAAACGTCGTTTTCTAAGACGTTTTTTCATCCACGCATGCCCAGAAGCTACTTATGAAGCGAGCTTCAATGGTAAAGCGTGGTGAGAACGTAACCTCACTTTGCAAGATCATTGTGAGAAAACGATGGTGTGTAGGCAACTTCGTCTTTGAAAATTGAAGTTTCAAAAACGTCATTTTTTACTTCACAGAAAGTGTCGTTTTTTTTCATCACATAAAGTGATGGTGTGTATGCGGCATAAGAAACAGTAAAGAAAGTAGAGAAAAGGAAAGGAAAGGGGAAGAGTAAAGGATAAGGAACGTGAAAAGAAAAAGAAAAGAAGAGGGGAAAAGTAAAGGGAAGGAAAAAAGGAAAGAAAAGAGGAAAGGAAAAGGGAATGTAAAAGGGAAAGGAAGAGAAAGGGAAATTAATGGAAACAAAAGAACAACAGCAAAAGGAGAAGAAAAAGGAAAAAAGAAAAGATAAAGAGGAAAGGAAAGGAAAGGCGGAAAGGAAAAGAGGAAAGAGTAATTCATAGGCCTCGTACACACGCACAGTTTTCTCGGTAAGAAAGCTGCTGGGGGAGCTCTTTGCCGAGAAAACCGTGCGTGTGTATGGTTTCTCGTCGGGAAAACTGCCGGGAATCACAACGAGAAAAATAGAGAACCTGCTCTCTATTTTCTTGTTAGGATTCTCGGCAGTGTTCTTGCCATTCAAAAGAATGGCCCGTGTGTACACTCGGCGAGCAGGAAAGCTTGCAAGGAATCTCGTCAGGAAAACCAATGTTTTTTTCCTGACGAGATTTCCGGCTGTGTGTACAGTGCTATAGAGGTTTTGTTTTTATAAATAAAGGTGAACTAATGCTTTGATTTCTAAGAAACAGTAAAGAGAGGAGAGAAAAGGAAAAGGAGGGAAAAGAAAAAGAAGGAAAATTTAAGTATAATTGGCTGCAAAGGAAATAAAATAAAAAACGGAGAAACATAGAGAAGCAGAGGACATAAACTCAATACATTAGCTCCAGAAATTGATTGTCACCAAGGAAAGATTAAATGGCACTCTATGAGGTCATTTATTTATTTTTCCCTGGGAATTATCCGAGAGAGAAAAAGTGATGGAGAACGATAAACCCCAAATGAGAAATGACATTTATCCAACCCATGGAACACACACACAATGTGCCAAATAAAACCCAACGCTATCAGCTCATCCATTTCTCCCAGAACTGTCAGGAGAAGATAGCCCAAATAAATATCCATGCTATGAAGACATTTCTTCTCCTCCATCACTTCTGAAGGACCGTGCGGCTGATACGTCTATACTAATCCATTAATATTTTCCTGCCTGAAGGGGTGATGGATGTAATCCAGCTGGATACACGACAAAGCTCGGAGCCTCCGTGTGTAAGTGTCTATCACTGAACATCTCCAGTCAATTTCCTTTGACACTGGTTTATTGGGGCACCACCAGCGAACTCCCAGCATGCATCTATTGTCAAGAGGAAAACTCAGCGACGAAACGATATGCTTATTATTGGCCACGTTCAAAGAGCCTTCTGACAGATGTAATCCTTGACATTAAACAACCAGAGTCTTGTAATGAGCAACTTTTTTTTTTTTTTCTCCTCCTACGTGATAATTTTGAAGAATTTTAAAGTTCACCTCTGTGTTCAAAGCATTTTGAAGTTGGGTGACTTTTACGTTGTTGAAATTACTTTGAGACTGTGTTATTTTCTGGTATGTTTATACAATGGTAAAATGGTAAAAGCTCATCTCCAAATAGATAGAAAATATCGCTCAGGAAACCAGTAATGTAGTTAAATAAATTTTTTAAAGTGGATGTAACTCCACTCTCATCCTTTCTAAACTACTGCCATAGTGCTGATCTATAAGGATATAGATGCCTCCTGCATGTATCCTCACCTGTCAAATGTCTCCCCTCTGTCTGTTATAAGAACTGAAAAACTGCAGATTCTGTGCGTGGATCTGTTGTCTGGAGCTCGGTGGGTGGAGTCGTGATCAGGACCGATCCTAGGCAGGGTGCACGGGGTGCTCCAAAGTGCTCCCCTCCCTCCTCCTTGTCCAGAGGCGGAGCGCATGTAGCGGATGCTGCGGTTCCCCATCCTCCTTGCTCTCTCCACTGGCAACTGACAAGAGAGCATACCTCCCGCTGCCCCCGGAATCCGTGTTGGGTACCACAGCGGAGCCTAGTACCGGAACACGTTCCGGAACTAGGCTCCACTAATTAATTCTGTCCAGTGTGCATGGAGCAGTCTCCTGTCTGCCCCCGCCCCCTCTGCGTGTGCCGGCTCTTCTCCCATAGGCGGTGTGATGAGAGGCATCTGGGTTGGCTGGAGCTGCTGCCAATCATCCCGTGCACTCCCAGAAATGCTCTTCAAATGCCACCCTTCTAGTAACCAAAGATGCCACGTATGCCCGCCCCCTGTAAAGTGCTTCTGCTCCCAGCACACCCGAGCTACAGGGATCTAATGGACAAGTACTGATCTATGGGGACACCTGATGTGGGGGGCTCTGATGGGGACATCTGCTGTGGGGGGGGGCTCTGATGGGTGACACCTGCTGAGAGGCTCTGATGGGGGACACTAATGAAGAATTCTTAGGGGAGCATCTCTGTGTTTGAGTCGTAGCCATAGAAACATGTGTAAAGGGGAGGAGTTAGTAAGATGACTACACTCATGTGGGGGCGCCAGAAATATTTCTGCACCCAGGCGTCTGTGACCCTAGGATCGGCCCTGGTCGTGATGTCAGTAGACTCTCCGCCCTCCTTTACACTCCCCTTGTCAACATGCTTTTTTTCCTATGTATTTCTTACACTGAATTCTGCAATGATCACTAACATCCAGTCAAAATCCAGAAAAGTAACCACATGACTTCAGAAAAGGAGTGGGGGTGGGAATTAAAAAATAATGCCTGTCTCCAGGCTAGTGCATGAGATATGTAAATAACCCGTCACTCACAGCAAGGGGGGCGGAACGGACTAAGGTTTTTCTCTGTAAGTCCGTTTTATTTCACTGAACAATAAAAGAGGATTGCTCAGAGCTGGATTTACTCTGTGGGCACAGATGATAGGAAATCTTATACTCTACATTGTGACATCCACTTTAATATTTTTTTTTTTAATACTACTAGTGTATGCATTGCTGTTCATTGTATCATTGTCCAAACAGAAGCAGGCTATATAGGAAAAGCTCACCGTGGCTTTGCTGACCAACTAAGGTGTATGGATCAGCAGAACTATAGATTATTTGGAACGTGTTGCTCTTTACCTAGAGTTCAGATTTAAGGGGACATCTCATCTCTATCCAAAACCAAATAAAACTTTGGATTTAAATAGAAATTTACCACATCAGCCCCGGAGGATTTGGCTGCCCAATGACCGGGCCTTTTTTTGCGATTCGGCACTGCGTCACTTTAACTAACAATTGCGTGGTCGTGCGACGTGGCTCCCAAACAAAATTGACGTTTTTTTCCCCACAAATAGAGCTTTCTTTTGGTGGTATTTATTTAAAAAAAAAATCGCTTCCGATTACAGGGAGCTGTGATCAGTGTCCTGTCACTAGGAAGACTGGGGAAATGCTTGTTTACATCAGCATTTCTCCCTTCTTCCTCACTGTGACACGATCACGAGTATGCCTGCGGACATCCAGTCCAGGGGACCCACAGTCTGAGTCAAGGAGCTCGCGGCGCACGTGCGTGCACAATGCCGGCTTCTTAAAGGGAACATTTATATAAGTCTAGAGTTGAGCGGACACCTGGATGTTCGGGTTCAACGGGTTCAGCCGAACTTCGGAAAAAAGTCTGGGTTCGGGACCCAAACTTGACCCGAACTTGACCCCGAACCCCATTGAAGTCAATGGGGACCCAAACTTTTGACTACTAAAATGTCTCTAAAAAAGTAATGGAAAGGGCTAGAGGGATGCGAATGGCAGAAAAATGTTGGTATGAGCATGGCAAGTACTCTGCAAACAAATGTGTATAGGGAAATAACTTAAAATAACATAAAATACATAAAAATAAAAAAACACTGCAAAATATATTTTTTTGCCCTAAATGGGTGTTTTTTGAATAGCAAAATAGAAGAACAGTAGCAAAAGTGTTTATCTCACACCTACAGATATGGAGGAAACACTGCAGACACTGGAGGAAACACTGCAAAATATGTTTTTTTGCCCTAAATGTGTGTTTTTTTAATAGAACAATAGAAGAACACTAGCTAAAGTGTTTTATCTCACACCTACAGATATGGAGGAAACACTGCAAACACTGGAGGAAACACTGCAAAAAAACGTTTTTTTTTCCCTAAATGGATGTTTTTTGAAAAGCACAATAGAAGAAAAGTATATAAAGGGTGTATCTCACAGTAACATATGCAGTGCTGGTGTAATATGATTTCTGAAGCAGGACTGACTCCTATATATTTCTCTCCCTATAAGCAAAATCGGGAACCTTTCCCTAAAGTATCTAATGCAGAGTATCTCATAGTAACATATGGAGTGCTGGTGTAATATGATTTGTGAAGCAGGACAGTCTGACTCCTATCTAATTCTCTCCCTCAGAAGAGCATCATCAGCCTTTCCCTACCCTATCTAAAGCAGAGTGACGAGCTGTGCTATGTGCCTCTAGCTTATATAGAGTCTGGGTCACATGCTGGGTCACATGCTGCACTGGCTAATCACAGCCATGCCATTAGTAGGCATGGCTGTGATGGCTTCTAGGTCACACAAGTAAAACAAATGGTGATTGGCTGCCCTGCAGCGCGCCATTACATTGCCGAACACCGAACCCGAACTTACAGCAAATTGTTCGGGTTCGGGTCTGGGTACCAAAAACCCAAAAGTCTGGTACAAACCCGAACTTTACAGTTCGGGTTCGCTCAACCCTATATACGTCCTTTTGCCTGCCCGTGCCATACTGTAGACATATATCATGAATAATAAAATAAAATAAACAGTAAAGTTAGCCCAATGTTTTTGGATAATGTGAAAGATGATGTTACGCTGCAAGAATCATGATTCTAATTTTTCCCAGAATTGTGCAGCTCTACTCGTTAGTGTTACAAGGTCTCAGGTGTGAATGGGGAGCAGGTGTGTTAAATTTGGTGTTATTGCTCTCACTCTCTCATACTGGTCACTGGAAGTTCAACATGGCACCTCATGGCAAAGAACTCTCTGAGGATCTGAAAAAAAGAATTGTTGCTCTACAGAAAAATGGCCTAGGCTATAAGAAGATTGCCAAGACCCTGAAACTGAGCTGCAGCGCGGTGGCCATGACCATAAGGTGGTTTAACCACTAGCCGACCAGCCGCCGTCATTCTACGGCGGCAGGTCGGCTCTCCTGGGCGAGACCACGTCATTCTCGCCCCCGACTCCCGTGCGTGTGCCCGGCGGGCGCGATCGCCGCCGGGCACACGGGATCGCTCGTTACAGAGCGGGGACCAGGAGCTGTGTGTGTAAACACACAGCTCCCGGTCTTGTCAGCGGGGGAAATGCTGATCTTCTGTTCATACAATGTATGAACAGAGGATCAGTGTTTCCCCTAGTGAGGCCCCCCCCCCCCCACAGTAAGAACACACAAGGGACATACTTAACCCCTTCCCCGCCCCCTAGTGTTAACCCCTTCACTGCCAGTGGCATTTTTATAGTAATCCAATGCATTTTTATAGCACTGATCGCTATAAAAATGCCAATGGTCCCAAAAATTTGTCAAAAGTGTCCGAAGTGTCCGCCATAACATCGCAGTACCGAAAAAAAATCGCTGATCACCGCCATTACTAGTAAAAAAAATATATTAATAAAAATGACATAAAAATACCCCCTATTTTGTAAACGCTATAACTTTTGCGCAAACCAATCAATAAACGCTTATTGCGATTTTTTTTTACGAAAAATAGGTAGAAGAATACGTATCGGCCTAAACTGAGGAAAAAAAATGTTTTTTTATATATTTTTGGGGGATATTTATTATAGCAAAAAGTAAAAAATATTCATTTTTTTCAAAATTTTCGCTCTATTTTTGTTTATAGCGCAACAAATAAAAACCGCAGAGGTGATCAAATACCACCAAAAGAAAACTCTATTTGTGGGAAAAAAAGGACGCCAATTTTGTTTGGGAGCCACGTCGCACGACCGCGCAATTGTCTGTTAAAGCGACGCAGTCCCGAATCGCAAAAAGTACTCTGGTCTTTGGGCAGCAATATGGTCCAGGGGGTAAGTGGTTAACAGTGCTTAAACAAGAACTTTCTGAGGATCTGAAAAAAAGAGTTGTTGCTCGTGAACTCCATGCCCAAGAGGGTTAAGGCAGTGCTGGAAAATAATGGTGTCCACACAAAATATTGACACGTTGGTCCCAATTTGGACATTGTGGACATGTTGTTACATGAAAAGATATAATAAAATATTTACAAAAATGTGCACTCATTTTTGTGAGATTTTGGCCCAGATTCACAAAGCACTTACGCCGACGTATAACAAGTTACGCCGACGTAAGTGCAAATGTGCGCCATCGTATCTGTGCGCCAGACCCACAAACAGAGATGTGCCTAAAACCAGGCTTCACCCCGCCGACGTAGCTTGCTTACGCCGGCGTAGGGTGGGCGCACATTTAGGCTGGGCGCATGGTGCCGCTCCCATTGATTAGCCATTCAAACATGCAAATGAGAGAAATACGGCGATTCACGAACCTGCGTGCGCCCCCCGACGCAGGCTACGCGAGGTGCGCGTCAGTTGTACGTCCGGCGTAAAGGTATTCCCCATAAAGGAGGTGCAACCCAGCAGCAGACATGCAAAGGTCTGCACCAGGGAACACAAGCCGGCGTATTTTACGTTGGACGTGTGTCTGGCTGGGCGTAGGTTACGTTCACGCCGTACACAGTGATCCGGCGTAGTTTAGGCACTTGTTCCGACATGGTTGTGAGCAAGTGTATGGGGGATGTGTCCACATCACGGCACATGCGTAGTTCGTGATACGTATCTGTCTGGTGCTCGGCCCATCATTTGCATGGGGTCACGCCTCATTTGCATGGGTCACGCCCACTTCCACCTACGCCAGCGTACGTCTTCGAATCCCACGCCACGCTGGCGCAGCGTTGGGAGCACTGGCTTGCTGAATGCATTGCTTGCCTCTCTGCGCTGCGTTGGCGTAGCATACATTGGTTACTCTACGGTGGGAAGGCCGTCCACAAGGTTTAGGAGTGTGTCTATGGGAATGTTTGATCAATTTTCCAGAAGAGTATTTGTGTGGTCAGGCACCAATGTTGGACGAGAAGGCCTGGCTTGTGGTCTCCGCTCTAATTCATGTCAAAGGTGTTCTATCAGGTTGAGGTCAGGACTCAGGTCAGTCAAGTTCTTACACCCCAAACTCGCTTATCCGTGTCTTTATGGACCTTGCTTTGTACACAGTTTTAGTGGCCCTTTAACCACTTAAGACCCGGACCAAAATGCAGGTAAAGGACCTGGCAAGTTTTTGCGATTCGGCACTGCGTCAATTTAACTGACAATTGCGCGGTCGTGCGACGTGGCTTTCTTTTGGTGGTATTTGATCACCTCTGCGATTTTTATTTTTTGCTCTATAAACAAAAATAGAGCAACAATTTTGAAAAAAATTCAATATTTTTTCCTTTTTGCTATAATAAATATCCCCCAAAAATATATAAAAAAAACTATTTTTTTCCTCAGTTTAGGCCGATACGTATTCTTCTACCTAGTTTTGTTAAAAACAAATCGTAATAAGCATTTATCGATTGGTTTGCGCAAAAGTTATAGTGTTTACAAAATAGGGGATAGTTTTATTGCATTTTTAATAATAATTTTTTTTTACTACTAATGGCGGCGAACAGCGTTTTTTTTTTGTGACCGCGACATTATGGCGGACACTTCGGACAATTTTGACACATTTTTGGGACCATTGTCATTTTCACAGCAAAAAAATGCTATAAAAATGCATTGTTTACTGTGAAAATGACAATTGCAGTTTGGGAGTTAACCACTAGGGGGCGCTGAAGGGGTTAAGTGTGACCTCATATGTGTTTCTAACTGTAGGGGGGCGGGGCTGGACGTGTGACGTCATTGATCGTGCTTCCCTATATCAGGGAACACACGATCAGTGACAGCGCCACAGTGAAGAACGGGGAAGCTGTGTTTACACAAAGCTCTCCTCGTTCTTCAGCTCCGGGGACCGATCGCGGGACTCCAGCGGCGATCGGGTCCCGCGGCCGCGGTCACGGAGTTTCCAAAATGTCTTGGTATGCTGACTCCTTAAGAGTTCCCTTCACTGGAACTAAGTTGCTAAGCCCAACCCCTGAAAAACAACCCCACACCATAATCCCCCCTCCACCAATTGATTTGGACCAGTGCACAAAACAAGGTCCATCAAGACATGGATGAGTGAGTTTGGGGTGGAGAAACTTGACTGGCCTACACAGAGTCCTGACCTCAACCTGTTAGAACACCTTTGGGATTAATTAGAGTGGAGACTCTTTCAACATCAGTACCTGACCTCACAAATGCACTTCTGGAAACATGGTCAAACATTCCCATAGACACACTCCTAACCCTTGTGGACGGCCTTCCCAGAAGAGTTGAACCTGTTGTAGCTGTAAAGGGCGGGGCCAACTCAATATTGAACCCTACGGACTAAGACTGGGATGCCGTTAAAGTTCATGGGCCAGATTCAGGTAGACTTACGACAGGCGTATCAGTAGATATGCCGTCATAAGTCCGAATCCCCGCCGTCGTATATTTAAGCGCATTCTCAAACTGAGATACCTTTAAATATTGCTAAGATATGACCGGCGTATGTCTCCTACGCCGTCGTATCTTAGCTGTCTATTTACGCTGGCCACTAGGGGCGTGTACGCTGATTTACGCCTAGAATATGTAAATCAACTAGATACGCCTATTCACGAACATACGCCCGGCCGTCGCAGTAAAGATACGCCGTTTACGTAAGGGGTTTTCAGGCGTAAAGATAAACAACCAAAAAGATGGCGCAGCCAATGTTAAGTATGGATGTCGGTACCGCATCAAATTTTTCAAGTTTTACGTTGTTTGCGTAACTCGTCCGTGAATGGGGCTGGCCGTAATTTACATTCACGTCGAAAGCATTGACGATTTGCCGACGTCATTTGGAGCATGCGCACTGGGATACGTCCACGGACGGCGCATGCGCCGTTCGATCGAAACGTCATTTACGTGGGGTCACACTTAATATACATAAAACACGCCCACAGCTTCAACATTTGAATTAGGCGGGCTTACGCCAGCCCTAATACGCTACACCGCCGTAACTTCGGGCGCAAAATCTTTGAGAATACCATACTCGCCTCTCAAAGTTACGGCGGCGTAGCGTATAGGAGATACGCTACGCCCGCCTAAAGGTATGTGAATCTAGCCCAATACCGCAAAGGCAGGCGTCCCAATACTTTTGATAATATTGTGTAGTGCTGCACCAGATTTTGCACTTTCCGGCTTTAGTAAACCAACCCCCATGCATCCATTGGTGGGTCCACTTTAACTATTTTGGTTCCGTGTTTTACCAAACCCGTTTTAATATAACCGATGGCCCGTTTTTAGGGTTTAGTGGCCCTTTAAAAAGTAATTTCAATGACAAAACAAAACTGTTTGATGGTTGTTCCCTCCGGCCATGACAGCTAATAAGTCAGCGCCGCAGCTTCTTGGGCCTTAGCTAATGTCTAGCAAATAACTTTTGCTAAATGCTTGTGTGGTTTTATTATGAGTACAGTGATCATAGATTCACGGTTTTAGTGCCTTTTCCACTGCTCACTAACCACTAATTGAAATCATTTTCCAGCACAGCACGTTTGTTATTGTTTAAAATATATGTGGCTGAGAATGTATATTAATAAAGATTTGATTTGCCACGCTGCTCCCAAGGTCTCCGGATCTCCGTCTTCTAAGTTCAGTGCCATCGCTACAAAAATAAGATAAAGGACGCGTGATCACCGGGAGGCTCAAAGCTTTTGGAGTGGTCATGAGATGAGTAAACCTCGAAAAATTGGACCAATTGTGGTTTGCTTTTATAAATTTGCAAACCTCCAAAATTTGGAAGTTACTGGAACTCAAAAGCAGGAAACCAGACTCCAAAAAAGAGTTTATTACAGAGAATTAAAGGATTCAAAATTGTGTATAATGATACAAATCTGGAGTAGTCATAAGAAGAGCAAACCTCTACAGAGTTTGATCATTTGGGGTTCAATAAAACCAATCGTTAACTGCTTATTGCGATTTTTTTAACCAAAAATAGGTAGAAGAATACGTATCGGCCTAAACTGAGGAAAAAAATGTTTTTTTATATCTTTTTTGGGGATATTTATTATAGCAAAAAGTAAAAAATATTGCATTTTTTTCTAAATTGTCGCTCTATTTTTGTTTATAGCGCAAAAAATTAAAACCACAGAGGTGATCAAATACCACCAAAAGAAATCTCTATTTGTGGGGAAAAAAAGGACGCCAATTTTGTTTGCGAGCCACTTCGCACGACCGCGCAATTGTCAGTTAAAGCGACGCAGTGCCGAATCGCAAAAAGGGGCGAGGTCCTTTAGCTGCATATTGGTCCGGGTCTTAAGTGGTTAATGATTACATAGCTCCATCCATGCCAGTGGCGGAACTACCGCCATAGCGACCCACGCGGGCGCTATGGGGCCCGCAGCCGAGTGGGGCCCGGTGAGGATCTGTGTTGTTAACCGTCCGTTGTTTTTTTTTTTTTTTTACGAACAGTCTGGTACAGGGGCGGACTGATCAGTCGGGCAGAAACCGAGGACCCCAGAGTCAGGGGGGCCCCATGAGCTGCTCAGTCTGCCCCTGGATGTGCCCACAGTTTATTATGCAAAATTAGGAACGTTTGTGCACCGCAGAGGTAGTGGGTGATGTCAACCCTGCCTGCAGATGATGAGGCTGTATGAGAGGACTAGGTGCTGGCCAGGATTACAGAGCGATCATGGAGCCATGAGCATAGTTGCCAACATTTGTCCAGGGACACTTTGCAGCACAGCTATTAATTAATTACCACACTCACTTCCCCGAAGCTCCACCCACTACGCATAATCTTCGCCAGGCGAAGATTATGCAGAGTGGGTGGAGCTTCGGGGAAGTGAGTGTGGTAATTAATTAATAGCTGTGCTGCAAAGTGTCCCTGGAAATTTTTTAAAAATGTTGGCAACTATGCATGAGGATTATTGCAATGACAGGCGCTCTGGCCACCTATCCTCCTAGGGAATTCAGCAGAGGGGCGGAGCCACAGTATACATCCATGCCGCGGGGGAAAGCCAGTGAGAGAGCTGGAGGCTGGAGAGGGAAGACACAGTGGAGTCTTGTGTGTAGCAGCAGGTCAGTGTGTAATCACAGCATGTCTGTAATCATCAGCCAGGCTAAGTGTTCCTTCTTCCCCAGTGCCCATCTACCAGGAGCTATTCCCTGACACACGGATATCTGTACACTGAGTGTCCAAGTGTACAGATATATCAGTGTTGTATACAAGGAATAGCTCTCAATATACAGATATCAGTGTCAGGGAAAACACTCAGTGTATAGATGTCAGTGTAACACATAAGGAATAGCACTAAGTGCTATTCCCTATGTATAACTGACATCTATACACTGAGTGTTTTCCCTGACACTGATATCTGTATATTGAGAGCTATTCCTTGTATACAACACTAATATATCTGTACACTTCGACAAAAAGAACCATCAGTGGGAAGAATGTCCCTTACATTAGTGGTCAGCAGAAAGAATGTTCTCTACATTGGCGGTCCCCAGAAAGAATGTCCCTTACTTTGGTGGTCCCCAGAACGAATGTTCCCTACATTGGTGGTCACCAGAAAAAAATGTTCCTTGCATTGGCGATCTGTGCGAATAATGTTCCTTACATAGGTGGTCACCAGAAAGAATGCTCCTTACATTGGTGGTCTGCGCGAATAATGTTCCTTACGTTGGTGGTCAGCAGAAAGCATGTTCCTTGCATTGGTGGTCACCAGAAAAAATTGTTCCTTGCATTGGTGGTCTGTGCGAATAATGTTCCTTACATAGGTGGTCACCAGAAAGCATGTTCCTTGCATTGGTGGTCACCAGAAAAAATTGTTCCTTGCATTGGTGGTCTGTGCGAATAATGTTCCTTACATAGGTGGTCACCAGAAAGCATGCTCCTTACATTGGTGATCTGTGCGAATAATGTTCCTGCAGACCCTGATGTAAGTGGGAACTCTGATGTAAAGGGAATGCAGTGGACTCTGATATAAGGTGGTCTCTGGTCACCAGCGCCCCTCCCCCCACATCAGAGTTCCCCCTTAGATCATGATCTGCAGCGTTCCCCTTTACATAAGAGTTCCCTTTTACTGTAAGGGGGGATCCTGCAGGCTCTGATGTAAGGGGGGAACCCAGTGCTGGTAGGGTTATAGTGACCTGACCTTCATGTAAATGGAGAAATATGTTTTTTGACTTTTGTTTAACTTAACCACTTCCAGACCTGCGCACGACGATGTACGTCCTATTTTTAAAGACGGATATCTCGGTAACGGCAGCAGCTGCTGTCACAACCGAGGTATCCATCTTTAGTGTGCGCGGTCTGGAATCCGATAATGGCGGTCTCCGCGGCGGATTCACCGCGAGATCGCCGTTATCGGTGGCGGGAGAGGGGCCCCCCCCCTCCCGCCGCTCTCCCGCGCCCTCCGCCGCTTACCGGAGCCGTCGGTAGCGGCGGAGGCGATCGGATGCTGTCGGCTGGTGAGCGGGGACGAGACTGAAGGAAAAATCTCCTTCGCCCATCCCCATAGCTCGGCTGGGCGGAAGTGACGTCAAAACGTCAGTCCCGCCCAGCCTCTTAAAGAGACAAATTTTTTTTTTGGTCATTTGAAAAAATGACATTTTTTATTTTTTTTCTATTTTTTGCATTTAAGCCCAAATATGAGATCTGAGGTCTTTTTGACCCCAGATCTCATATTTAAGAGGACCTGTCATGCTTTTTTCTATTACAAGGGATGTTTACATTCCTTGTAATAGGAATAAAAGTGATAATTTTTTTTTTTTTTTTTTTTTTCAGTGTTAAAAATTCTAAAATAAATAAAAATAAATGCGAAAAGCAAAAAAAAATTTTTTTAAAGCGCCCCGTCCCGACGAGCTCGCGCGTAGAAGCGAACGCATACGCGAGTAGCGCCGACATATGAAAACGGTATTCAAACCACACAAGTGAGGTATCGCCGCGATCGTTAGAGCGAGAGCAATAATTTTAGCCTTAGGCCTACTCTGTAACTCAAAAAATGCAACCTGTAGAATTTTTTAAACGTCGCCTATCAAGATTTTTAAGGGTAAAAGTTTGACGCCATGCCACGAGCGGGCGCAATTTTTAAGCGTGACATGTTGGGCATCATTTTACTCGGCGTAACATTATCTTTCAAAATATATAAAACAATTGGGCCAAATTTATTGTTGTCTTATTTTTTAATTCAAAAAAGTGATTTTTTTCCAAAAAAAGTGCGCTTGTAAGACCGCTGCGCAAATACGGTGTGACAAAAAGTATTGGAATGACCACTATTTTATTCTCTAGGGTGTTAGAAAAAAAAAATATATAATGTTTGGGGGTTTTAAGTAATTTTCTAGCAGAAAAAAATGTTTTAGTCTTGCAAACACCGAATCTGAAAAACACCTAAGGTCTGGAAGTGGTTAAACACATTGCACTCCATTGCACATTTTACTTGCACTGTTTAGCACTGAAAACAGTAATTTTAGGTAGTTTTTTGCAGTGCCAGTAAAAAATTGGTGTCGTTCGTAAATTTTGGCATCCTTGCCAGTAAATTTCACTTCAGGGGGTTGGCAACACTGGTGAGGATGAAGAATGTAAGCCGGCTCCCAGCCCCGCGAGCCCGGCCGTGTCCCGAGCAGAGGCGTCGTTAGGCCCGGGCTAGGGGGGCTGGAGCCCCGAATGTGCCCCCGAAAAGCCCAGAGTCTCAAAAAGGCACCATACACTATTTAGCCACGAACGCCGGCGAGCATTAAGCGATCTGATCTGCCGAGTCACAGGTCCCGCCTTCTGGAGCCTGCAGAATATATGATGTCCATCATACGTGCCGCCGGCTCCAGAAGGTGGGAGTTTCCAATCCCGCAGCCGCCGCCACATCACAACACTGAGATCCCCGCTCGGCGCTGAAGCGGGACTCAGGAGAGTTCAGATCAGGGCAGCGGAGGAGCGATCGGGCAAGTCTGAAATCTTCCACTGACTGCACCGATGCAGAGGAGGGGGATGAGGATGACCGGAGGAGCCCGCTGCACTGGGGTGAGTGTTCATTACCTGACCTGAGCTGTTGTTCAATGGCATTAGTTCATTTTTTTTTGGAGGGGGGGGCCCCATACAACATTTTGCTATGGGGCCCTGTGATTTCTAATTACGCCCCTGATCCATGCGTGTCTTTTTTATTTGTAGAGATCTCATCTTTAGCGCTTTGTTTATAAACAAAGCCATGGGGGTCACCTTATCAGCGCTGACCCCTGCTGCCAAGATTCTATCCTCCAACGCTGCCCGTTGAAAAAACATTCCAACAAATTGATTGGTTCTTACACATAGCACAGACAATTTTTCTTTCCACTATCTCATTGGAATTTTCAGCACTGGCTGAAAGTTATCTTTTAAAACGACATAAAATGTCCCTTTTTTCTTCCAAAAATGATGCTTTATGACTACCTTTTCCATTTGTTAGATTGCAGCCTTCTTCCACGGAGTGTGAATCATTATCAGAGGACCTAATTTTCCTGCTCCATCACCATCTGTTTCCTTCACCCAGAGACGCGGCAAGAGTTATAGACCTGTTATCCCTCACATATTACTATAATGTCGAGGTGTGCTATTTTATCTCATTGCAATGCAACAAATCTCCCCGCTTCATATGCGCAAAAAATTATACCCGGGACCAAATCTGTCGCCTTTGTGCAGAATTAACTGCCCAACTTTCCCATAGCTCTGCTTTCCTTATAGAAGTCTTGTATTTACTAATATCACTTTGATGGGCAAATGCGGGAAAACGTTATATACTCTGCGTCAACCACCTACGTATAAATTGGTCCCAGAGGTAGAAACAATGATAAACAGGTTCAAAGAAGACATGTGTTTATCCTTTTCAATCTAAAAATAAAGCTTCTCTGGAGAAAAAAAAAAAACAATTTGATTGAAGTTTAGCTCCAGCCAAAACTTTTAAACTTTTATATACTTTGTGTATATATATATATATATATATATATATATATATATATATATATATATACAGGGCTTTTTTTCTCAGAGAACAGGTGCAGGAACTCCTCCCTTCCAAGCCACCCTTGACTCCGCCCCCAACCCACCTCCGAGCAACAATAGAACCCCCTGCAAATATAGATCCCCTCCAGCAACAATAGATTCCCCAGTAGCCAGCATCAATAGACCCTCCAGCAGCCAGCAACAAAGACCCCTCCCTCAACAGTACATAACTCCTAGCAACGACTGATCCCCCCCCCCCCCAGCAACAACAGATCCCCCATGAGCAAAAGAATAACTCCCCAGCAGCAAAAAATCCCCTTCCTTTGCAAAAATAGATCCCCACCAGCAAAAATAGATCCCCCAGCAGCCAGAATCAATAGACTCTCCAGCACACCCCAGCACCTTTTTCCATTACATACATTCAGTTTGGGAGGTGCCGGGAACTGCGTTCCCCCGCATTCACCCTCTTGGCATTTTTCGTGCCAAGAGGGTGAATGCGGGGGGTGCGGGCCGCACCCGGGTGATACCCGCTAGAGAGGTGACACCTGACACAGATAATATAAACAGTGCAGCACAATATAAATCAAAAATAAATAGATAAACAAATTAAAGTGAAAATGAAATACACAATCTCAAGTGTATATAATTAAAGAGAAAAAGTGTCCATGTGAAAAAAAAGTCCATAAATAAATATATCCACAAAAGATCGAGCAGAAAAAGAGATTCCAGAGTGAAAGTGAAGAGATGACACCATATACTATCCACCACCAGTGAAAGACACCCGACACAGCACTGGACTGGGAGGCGCTGCGGCTCTCTCCTCTTCCTCCTTCCCCTGCGCACTCCGGTATCTCTGCATGAGGGAGGAGAAAGAATGCTGAGGCTGGCAGAGGCAGACAGGCAGCTCCGGAGTGCCATAGTCCAGTGCCCGGTGCCCGCATGTCCTCCGGGAACTGGCACTGCGATCAACAACGGCAGTTGTGACAGGCAGGCGGGGAGAGGTTCCAGTGTCCTATCACAATTACACTTCTCAGACCGACAATGCCTAGGCTCCTCCTCCACACTCACAGTATATCCACAACAGGAGGAGGAGCCTAGGAAGAGGGACATTCGTGTGTACAGAGCCACGCTGATCTGAGGTCTGTAAATGTAGGGACGGGAGGTATACATTAGGGGGATTACAGGGGGAGTTACATTAGGGGGATTGCAGGGGGGTAACATTAGGGGAGTAACATTAGGGGGATTGCCAGGGGATAACATTAGGGGGATTGCAGGGGGTTAACATTAGGGGGGTTACATTAGGGGGATTGCAGGGGGTAACATTAGGGGGATTGCAGGGCGTAACATTAGGGGGATTGCAGGGCGTAACATTAGGGGGATTGCAGGGGGTTAACATTAGGGGGGTTACATTAGGGGGATTGCAGGGGGTAACATTAGGGGGGATTGCAGGGGGTAACATTAGGGGGATTGCAGGGGGGTAACATTAGGGGGATTGCACAGGGGGGGTTATATTGGGCAGATTGCACAGGGCAGTAACATTAGGGGGATTACATTAGGGGATTACACAGGGGGGCGTTACATTAAGCGGATTACCCAGGGGGGTTACATTAGGGGGATTACACAGGGGGGTTACATTAGGGGGATTGCATGGGGTAACATTATGGGGGGGTTACATTAGGGGGATTGCAGGGGGGATTACATAGGGGGGGTTACATTGGGCAGATTGCACGGGCAGAAATTTGATGGGGGATTACATTAGTGGATTACACAGGGGGGCGTTACATTAGGGGGATTTCAGGGGGGTAACATTAGGGGGTTACACAGGGGGGGTTACATTAAGGGAATTGCAGGAGGTAACATTAGGGGAATTACACAGGGGGGTTACATTAGGGGGATTACGGGGGGTAACGATCGGCAACGGCAGTTGTGACAGGCAGGCAGGGAGAGGTGCCAGTGTCCTATCACAATTACACTCCTCAGACCGACAATGCCTAGGCTCCTCCTCCACACTCACGGTATATCCACAACAGGAGGAGGAGCCTAGGAAGAGGGACATTTGTGTGTACAGAGCCGCGCTGATCTGAGGTCTGTAAATGTACTGACGGGAGGTATACATTAGGGGGATTACGGGGGGGGGTTACATTAGGGGGATTGCAGGGGGGTAACATTAGGGGGGTAACATTAGGGGGATTGCCAGGGGATAACATTAGGGGGATTGCAGGGGGTTAACATTAGGGGGGTTACATTAGGGGGATTGCAGGGGGTAACATTAGGGGGATTGCAGGGGGGTAACATTAGGGGGATTGCACAGGGGGGTTATATTGGGCAGATTGCACAGGGCAGTAACATTAGGGGGATTACATTAGGGGATTACACAGGGGGGGCGTTACATTAAGCGGATTACCCAGGGGGGTGTTACATTAGGGGGATTACACAAGGGGGTTACATTAGGGGGATTACACAGGGGGGTGTTACATTAGGTGGATAACACAGGGGGGGCGTTACATTAGGGGGATTACACAGGGGGGGTTACATTAGGGGGATTACACGGGGGGGTTACATTAGGGGGATTGCATGGGGTAACATTATGGGGGGGTTACATTAGGGGGATTGCAGGGGGGTAACATTAGGGGGATTACACAGGGGGGTTACATTAGGGGGATTGCAGGGGGGTAACATTAGGGGGGGTTACATTAGGGGGATTGCAGGGGGGATTATATAGGGGGGTTACATTGGGCAGATTTCACAGGGCAGAAATTTTATGGGGGATTACATTAGTGGATCACACAGGGGGGGCGTTACATTAGGGGGATTTCAGGGGGGTAACATTAGGGGGTTACACAGGGGGGGTTACATTAAGGGGAATTACACAGGGGGGTTACATTAGGGGGATTACACAGGGGGGTTACATTAGGGGGATTACACAGGGGGGCGGTACATTAGGGGGATTGCAGGGGGGTTACATTAGGTAGATTGCATGGGGCGGTAACATTAGGGAGATTACACGGACACAGAGCTGTGCTGATGCGCTAGCCTACTCAGTGCCCCGGATTGCTCATGCTCAGTGATAGGGATGAGCTTCGTATTCGAGTCGAACTTATGTTCGACTCGAACATCGTATGTTCGATCGTTCGTCGAATTACAAACGTTTTGGGTCGTTCGCGCCAAATTTGAGTTACGTTTCACAGCCCATAATTCACTGTGGCATCGCAGTGCATTGCTGGCTGATGATTGGCCAAGCATGCTCTATGACCCGCATGCTTGGCCAATCACAGCTTGCAAAAAACGGAGAGCCATAATTGGCCAAAGCCAGGGTGGCTTTGGCCAATTATGGCTCAGGGAGTTTAGTACACGCCCCACACTATAAAAGGCCGCCTGCAGGTCGGCCTTGTGTAGTGTGTTGCAGTGGTTAAAAGAGGGAAGACAGAGAGAGAGAGAGAGGCAGTGTCATTTTTAGTAGGTAGATAGAGCAGGCAGGCTAGTTAGTTAAAGTTACAGTGTGTAGAGGATATATATGCATCCCAGGTGTTGTATATATATTTATACACTGTATAGTTTAGATAGATATGCACTTCCTAATTTACTGGCAGGCAGGTGATTGTGCTAGCTGCAGTATTCTCACGTGGTGTATTGCCCATGTCCTCTGTAGTTTGCACCTAAAGCTACGTGGTGTGTACTGCCCGTGTCCTCTGCAGTTTGCACCTAAAGCTACGTGGTGTGTGTACTGTCTGTGTCTGTGCTATTTTTCTCAACTATTTTCATCCATATTGCAGGGACCATTAAATTACATTAAAGCCGCAAGCAGTTTTAAAATACTTTTTTCTTATAGTAATCTCATTTTGTGCAGGGACAGTTCTAAACACGTGCCACTTCACAGGCATACTATAGACAGCCAGCAGGTACGATATTTAAAGGAATTTCTCATTATTTTTTTTTATTATTATTTAAGCATCATTAAAATCACTGCTCCAGAAAAAACTACCGATTTTAAAACTTTTTTTCCATTGATACATGTTCCCTGGGGCAAGACCCGGGTTCTCAAAGACGTTTTACGACAATAACTTGCATATTAGGCTTTAAAATGAGCACTTTTGAATTTGAATGTTCGAGTCCCATAGACGTCAATGGTGTATTAAATGGTCGGTCCGTTCCTAGGTTCTGGTGCTAACCGAACGGGGGGATGTTTGGCTCATCCCTACTCAGTGACGGGGGGGGGGGGGGGGGTGACACCAAATTTTACCGCACCAGGTAACACCAACCCTAGTGACGCCACTGCTCACAACCTGGAATTAACATGGATTGTTTGAGGATTTGCATCATTTAATTTACAGAACACGCCCACAAGTTTGAAGCTTTTTTTTTTTTATTGTGAAGCAAACAACAAATAGGACAAAATAACAGAACAAGTCAATGTGCATAACTATTCACCCCCCCCCCCCTAAAGTCAATACTTTGTAGAGACACCTTTTGCAGCTATCACAGCTCCAATCACTTTGGATAAGCCTCTATGATCTTGCCACATCTTACCACTGGGATTTTTGCCCATTCCTCCTTGTAAAACTGCTCCAGCTCCTTCAAGTTGGAATGGTTTGCGCTTGTGAACAGCAATCTTTAAGTCTGACCACAGATTTTCGATTGGATTGAGGTCTGGGCTTTGACTAGGCCATTCCAACATATTTCCATGTTTCCCCTTAAACCACTCAAGTGTTGCTTTAGCAATGTGTTTGGGGTCATTGTCCTGCTGGAAGGTGAACCTCCATCCTCGCATCAAATCACACACAGAGTTGTACAGGATTTTCTCAAAAATATCCCTGTATTTCGCACCATCCACCTTTCCCTCAACTCTGAACAGTTTCCCAGTCCTGACTACTGAAAAACATCCCCACAGCATGACGCTGCCACCACCATGTTTCACGGTGGGGATGGTGTTCTTTGGGTGATGTGATGAGGTTTGCGCCAGACGCATCGCCGTATTGCAAAAAGTGGCCCTGTTATTTGGCAGCCAAATCCTCTGGGCCGAAGTGGTTAAGAAAGTATGTATGTATTACTTTATAGATATTTAAGCATTTAAACAGTTTCCACATCTAGCTTTAAATATATATTTTGCCGTTTGACTGGAGTTGCCCTTTAACTCAAAGCTTAATTATGACTAGATGCTCAAACACCCCTACCAGTCTCTACTGCGTTCCCTGTAAGCCCTTCATTTTTCAGAATTCTGCCGATTAATTTTAACAAGGTGATCCATCTCCCCTCTAATCCCCCTTTCATTATGTCACCCTTAAGCCAGAATTCACCTTTAATAATTTCCAGCCTCCTCCCCACTTTTACCGCGAGTCGTTGGAATGACACAAAAGAAGAAACATTTCATGAATTGTCACTTAATTAGCTTCTCGCTCTGACCCATGTTTAACCGTGGAAGATTGAAATCAGCAATATTGGAAGAGAGGCCGGGTAAGGGCCGAGACCGGGGAAGGTGGCGAGGTCATTATTAATGGGCTGCGAGGAGATAACAGGATTTCAGCACACAGGCAAATTAAGATAAAAGTTGGATTTCACATCGCTGTGTGAAGCTGCTGCCGCTAGGACAGCTCCTCGGCATTTCACCCCCCGATGGGCGGTCTGTTTGTTGGGGAGATAGTTGCTGTTGTGAATCTTCCTTCTATAATTGATTGCAAATCTTGGCTAATATATAAAAACGTCCAGCTCTTAGTTCACTTTCAAAAGTCATATAATTATGTTTCAGCTCATGGAAATAAAATTAAATATGTTTGTCTTCTGAGGTTTAGGTACCCATCAGCTGCATATGTATTCAGAAAGAAATTTGCCCATGTTGTGATCAGACATCTTGGCTGAAGTCAAGTGTTAAGTGGTTGGCTGTGTGTATATTCTTTGTTATGGTGCCCCTTGGTAGGTAATGCAGGCTAACCCAAGGTGTCAGGGAAGGCATGGCCGTGCAGCAGGAATCGCACGGCAGACAGCTTCTGTGTGCCTAAATCTGTTCTCTGTGCTGACCTCTGATCTTGACCCGGCTTGCTCTCATTAACCCTGTGTCAGGTCACCTGTGGCCAGGTGAAAAGTGCACCCCGTTGGGGTCAGGGATGCACCACAGGGTTGTGAACCATATGGCCAAATGCTGCGATTAGAGAGGAAGCGTGAACCCAAGATCGCCCAGGGCACGGAGTCTAAGACCCAGCTTTGTGTTCACCAGAGCCTCTAGTGGTGAGGATGGCCTTCGCCGCAGCTGGATCCAGGTCGCGACCCCTGGGATCCCCTAGGTCACGCTCCGCAGGGAGAGAGGGGAAGCAGCAAGCAGGACAAGCGGTAGTGATGAGTAAGCCGAGGTCAGGGCAACAGGCAGACAAGGGTAACCGAGGGACAGGCAAAAGGTTAGGATCACAGGCAAACAGGAGAAGTCAGGGACGAGCCAAAAATAGTACACAGGAAGATAATCGTAGCACACTGCAGACAGGAACTAAAGCTAACAACACGGTTGAACAGCAAAGCAGACTAGCAGTGCAGTGGTTAATATAGGCTTCCTGGGATGGCCTAGGGTGGAGCAATACAGGGAGGAAGGTGATAAAAGACAGTCAGAAGGAGGGTCAGGTCTCTAATGAACACATGGAGATTAGGTAAGCTGCCAGACTTTATTGCAATTCCATGACACCCTGTCTGCTTGATACCCTCACTCCAGCTTGTTTTGGACGTCTCTTCTGCCTGCTGCTCTGCTGACCTACTTGAACATTACCGACCCGGCCTGCCTGACTCTGCATCTGCTTCTTCAGCCTGCTTCAGTTTGCTCTGCGATTTGCACCCAGTTCCTGCTTCATCTGCAATCCAGCCTGCCACAGTTCTGGTCTGCCTAGCCCTGCCAGTCTGCCTGCTACATATCCAGCCATGAACGACCAGCCATACTGAATACTGGACTGATCCTAGGCACTCCTGCTTCACCGTGCTTCTGTGGCAGCTGTCTCAAGCTCAGGGGCCCACAAGCCGGTGTGGCAAGAGAGGCTCTCCTGTACACGTCAGGCTCACGAACCAGGCACGTGACACAAGGTTTGGAGGCTAAGTAACAGCTAGTCTTCAACAGAATTGTTGATGTTGGAAATGGACTGGCAACCTTAGTGGTCAAGCAAGCTGTCATGGCCCTCAGGCTTGCCCCACCAACTTGGAAGCTGAAACAGAATGGCTACGGCATAGGAACAGTACATGAAACACTAAGCAGAAGAGTAGTCAGGACTGGGTAGAGGTTGCAGACAGGCTGCAAGCAAGAGAGTAGTCAGGTCAAGGCTGAGGTCATGGGCAGGGGACAGAAAAAAGAGTAGTCAGGTCCAGGTTGAGGTCATGTGCAGGGGGCAAGCAAGAGAGTAGTCAGGTCCAGGCTGATGTCATAGGCAGGGGACAAGCAAGAGAGTAGTCAGGTTCAGGCTGATGTCATGGGTAGGGGACAAGCAAGAGAGTATTCAGGTCCAGGCTGAGTTCGTAGACAGATGGCAGGCAAGAGAGTAGTGAGGTCCAGGCAGGGGTCATGGGCAAGCGGCAGGCAAGAAAGTAGTCCAGTCCTGGCAGAACAGGTAGCAGGCAAGAGGGTAGTCGAGTCAATCCAGATCAGCACATAGCAAGGCAAGTATGATAGCTCCTTTCTACAAGGTTTAGCTTGTCGTAAGACACAGTACCAACCACTTCAAAGGCTGGAGCCTAAGTACTCTTTTGGTCAGAGGACACACCCAGCAAGACTTAAGGCCCGTACACACAATCGGATATTCCGACAACAATTGTAATCCAAGGGGAGTTAAACTCTGTCAAAAGCAGTATGATAAACACCGGTGCTCATGGACCGATCCTCCGGTCAACATCATTTAATTCTGCTAGCGTGACTTTCAAATGTTAGGCCTCTGAGCTAGATCAGTGAGCAATACGTGACTCCAGTATATGAAGTACTATTAGTCATAAGGCTGAGGTAACGTTGAAACTTTGGCAAGTGCCCTCTCACCCGAGCAGGCCCAATTCCACCTGAGTCCCTCACGAAAAAGGCGCCGATCAGTCACTGCTCCGCACACACACACAGTCTCCGGTATCCGGCTCTCCACTGCTACGATCGTGAGCTGGTGAGTTCCTCCGGTCTCTTGGAAGCACGAGCTGGAGGCAATTGGGATTGTCTTTCTCCGGATGACTGGTCTCCAGATGGATCCCTGTTCAGGCTTCAGGCCTAACTACTTAGCTGTGTTTCTCTCCCTTGTTCTGCAGAGGGAAGAGCGCCGATCCCAAGAGAGCGAGTTCAGCTCCTTCCTGCCTTTAAGTAACCTCCCCCATAAAGCTGTGCTGAGGTGCAATGTTCTCTGGGAAGCCAATGCATTGTGGATATCGTAGTCTATTCCTACTAATGTCAATGGAGTCCGTTTCTCCTAATCCTTCAAATCCCACAATGCATTGCTTTAGGAAAAAGTAAATACATATGTACAACTTGACTGAAACTCCCGGGGATTCAGGTACAGTATGCATAACTATCAATAGTCCCTGATAGTATGACTCTGCTACAGTATATACAGTATATGCGTTCTTCTATCAGCAGCTCAGCTCACTGTGTTCCTCCTCTCAGCTGTGAATGTGCACCTATTTTCCCACTCTTATAACCCAGAATCAACTGCCAGAAGGCTAAAGCCCTCTGTCGGCTGTTGTCACAAAGCCGCTCCAGATTCTGGAAGGATTCTGACCATATTATCCGGATCTAACCAGCTGCCTGATGGACAGCTGGCTCTAGCTCTAGTCACGCAGTTGAGAGCCAATGCCAGCTGTGCTCGGTTCCTCTCCAGCCTGGAGCTCAAGTGAGCACTGGAAAGGCAGAGTGGAGAGTGGTGACTGACAATCACCGCTCTCTGCTCAGAGCTGACGAGAACTGAGCGATCAGCGGTCATGTGATTGCTAAGTTCTCAGTGTTAGAGCCAGCCGGGGACAAGTGCAGCATCCAGGGCTGGATCTAGCCTTTCCAATGTGGGGGTGCAGTGAAAACTGTTAGGGGGCAAAGGATGTTAGGTCAGCAGGGCAGTGTACACAGGGCTGCCTTAATGCATGGGCACCCCTGGGCACTGCCCAGGGGCCCCAGGTGCATGAGGGCCCCTTGATAATATTGCATTACATTATACTTTCCAACTGTCCTGGATTTGCCAGGACAGTCACACTTTTTACTAAGCTGTCCCAGGTTGGTCGTGTCCCAGGCAGCATTCTGTACTCCCCCCTTCCCTGCACTGTGCCTTTCTGCCTCCCCACCTGTACTGTGTTGATTAGTCTTTGATTTGTGGCATGTTTTCCTATTGTTTAAAATCTTTTCTTTTTTAAAGTTCTAATAAATATATTTTTAATTCTATCAACTATTTATACTTTAATTCTTGAGAGTATGCGCGCAAATTGGGGTAGGATCGTAGGGGCCCCAGTGCATTACTTTGCCCAGGGGCCCATGATGCTATTTAAACAGCCCTGAGTGTACAGGGGGTCAGTAGGGCAGAGGATAAGTTTAGCAGTTTGCAGAACAGTGTACAGGGTCAGCAGGGTTCACGCTTACATCAAGAATACCCAATAGTTCCCCCTCAAACAGACTCTTCCCCTTCACATCAGGGTCCCCAGAGTACCCCCCCCCCCAACATCAAGGTCCCTATTACATCTGTGTTCCTGGTGTTCCTCAGCCTTACCTCAGGATCCCAGAGCCCCCCTCCCTTACATCAGGGTTCCCAAAACCACTTACCTTACATCAGGATCCCCAGAGTCACCCCCCTAACATCTAGGTCCCTAGAGTCACCACCCTATGTCAGGGTCCCCAGAGTAGGGTGATCACGTGTCCCGAATTGCCCGGGACAGTCCCGCATTTTGCAGGTCTGTCCCGGGCACATTTACTGTATTCCAGGACAATATAGTGTCCTGCAATGAAACTGACACAGCCACCGCCCAGGGTCAATCTGATGCCCCCAAAAAAGGATGCCACATTACCGCTTTACTCACTGACAGTACTTGTCCTGGCCGGGATTGCCTGGAGGAGCACAATCCCGCCCCCTGCTTGTGATTGGAGAAATCATAAATCCCGCCTCTTGTGTCCAATCGCTGTGCTGTGATTCGTTACAGCACAAGATGATTTTTGGGAAGTGAGGGTGTCCCTGAATGGTAGTTTGGAAATGTAGTCACCCTACCCCAGAGTCACCTTCTCTTACATCAGGGTCCCCAGAGCCCCCCCTTCTTAAATCAGGGTCCCTAGAGTCACTGTCATAAAGGAGAGTCCCCAGAGTTTCCCTAGTTACATCGGGTCCCCAGAGTACCCCCTTTACATCAGGGTCCCCACTTGTTCTTACATCAGGGTGCCAAGAGCCCCACTTAAATTATAGGCAACAAGAATAAGGATAAAAGGAAGGGGGCTCTTCTAAACCCGTCCATAGATGGATTGGAATTCAGGCCAGTTCTGGCTGAACTGGGTGAATTATGATCCATCTCTGGGCAAGCTGGTTGCACTGAAGTTGATCTGTTGATCGACTTTAGTACAATCAGCCTGTTTTTTTTTTTTTATATATACAGTTGTGTTCAAAATTATTCAACCCCCCAATGCTGTAAAGGGTTTTAGGGAATTTAGTGTACATTTGTAATGGTATTCAGAATGAAATCCTACAAGGATTTCTTAAAGAACCATATGCAACTAAAATGGCATCAATTGGTTTTGTAATACAATAGTAAATGTTTCTTTTGTGAATTCTTCATTTACACAATTATTCAACCCCTTAAAGACTACCACTCTGAAGAACAGAGGTTCATTGAAGTGTATTCAATCAGGTATTGAAAACACCTGTGGATGTCAGGGAGCAGCAATAAAGCCTAATAAGCATTAATTAGGCAGCTTTAAAATGACTTTGATACTCAGCTCCTTCTAGACATTTACTGGTGTGGTTACAAACATGGTGAAGTCAAGAGAATGGTCGGGGAAGACAAGAGAAGAGGTGATTGCTCTTCACAGGAAGGGCAATGGCTATAAGAAGATTGCAAAGATGTTAAACATACCAAGAGACACCATAGGAAGCATCATTCGCAAATTCAAGGCAAAGGGCACTGTTGAAACGCTACCTGGTCGTGGCAGAAAGAAGATGCTGACTTCGACTGCTGAGCGCTACCTGAAGCGCAGAGTGGAGAAAAGTCCCCGTGTGACTGCTGAGGAACTGAGAAAAGATTTGTCAGATGTGGGTACTGAAGTTTCTGCTCAGACAATACGGCGCACACTGCGTAATGAAGGCCCCCATGCCAGAACTCCCAGGCGCACCCCCTTGCTGTCTCCAAAGAATAAGAAGAGTCGACTGCAGTATGCCAAAAGTCATGTGGACAAACCACACAAGTTTTGGGATTGTGTTCTGTGGACTGATGGAACTGTTTGGGCCCATGGATCAACGCTATGTTTGGAGGAGGAAGAACAAGGCCTATGATGAAAAGAACACCTTGCCTACTGTGAAGCATGGCGGGGGGTCAATCATGCTTTGGGGCTGTTTTGCTTCTGCAGGTACAGGGAAGCTTCAGCGTGTGCAAGGTACCATGAATTCTCTTCAGTACCAGGAGATATTGGATGACAATGTGATGCAGTCCGTCACAAACCTGAGGCTTGGGAGACGTTGGACCTTTCAACAGGACAATGATCCCAAGCATACCTCCAAGTCCACTAGAGCATGGTTGCAGATTAAAGGCTGGAACATTTTGGAGTGGCCATCGCAGTCACCAGACTTAAATCCGATTGAGAACCTCTGGTGGGACTTAAAGAAAGCAGTTGCAGTGTGCAAGCCTAAGAATGTGACTGAACTGGAGGCTTTTGCCCATGACGAATGGGCGAAGATACCCGTAGATCGCTGCAAGACACTCGTGTCAAGCTATGCTTCACGTTTAAAAGCTGTTATAACTGTAAAAGGATGTTGTACTAAGTACTAAGATTGAATGTCACTTGGGGGTTGAATAAAACTGATAATGATGTGAGCACAGAAAAGACATTTGTGGTTATTTCATTATAAATGTTATGTTAGATTTGTCTGACCTACACGTGCCTCTTTGATTTCATTGTAAGCAGGATGACTGAATGATCAAAATCAATGTCAAACTGGCCAAAACAATCAATTTCAGTGGGGGTTGAATAATTTTGAATACAACTGTATATATATACAATTGCTTCCGAATGCTATAGACGGCAGCAGTAATCATTGTATTCTGATCTCTAAGAAACCTCCCGTTGTCAGAATACAATAGCACAGCTGGAGGGATTCCACCATCAGCACTATATGTGTTGATGAGGGAATCAGATGATTTTCAATCCTTTAACCCATGGCTAAAAGAAAAAAAAAATGCTGAGGCAAGCCAAAGATTATTTTGATTTTCTTTCCTACATACACAGGTCGCAGGAAGGGAAAATGATTGATTTCCCCATCAATATGGTCAGTGTTGATGGAGGAATCCATCCCATGCCACCAGCAAAAATCCGATAGGCTGGTTGTACCCAGTCGATCAACAGATTGGCTTGGGTACAACCAGCTTACCCATAGAGGGATCAAATTAGGGTTAGGGTAAGGGCTAGGGTTTCCCCGACTTGTTCATTGCCCGACTTGTTCATTCCCCGACTTAGTTGGGGTGGGCGGTACACTTTGGTGGGGGTGGGTCAGCCACACCCCATGACCTTTGACCTCTGGGAACCCGCCTTCTGACCATTGACATCTGGGGGAAGTCCCTGTTCCAATTCCTGAGTCCTAGCCTTATTCTTCAAGGGGAAACCCTAACCCCAACCCCAACCCAGATTTGAGCCATCTATGGCTGCCGGATTTGATGCTTGGCCATCCTAAGAGTAGCCAAGCAAACCAACGTATAGTAGGAAAGGTTTAAAGTGTTACTAAACCCACAACAGTAAAGTAAGTCTGTATAAGCAGTAAAGCATGCTTCTTATACCCACTGGGGAACCTAAGAGGTTAATCCTCCACATGGTGTAAAATGGCTGTTTGATACTGTCTTCTCAAATCCTCTCTTTCCTCCAGAGTCCCCAATATATATTCTTGATCTTGGGGACACTATGCACATGCTCAGTTTGGTGTGTATTGCTAGAGAGGTTTTTTTTTGTGCTTGTGATCAGCACAGGGCCAATCAGCACAGTCCAGACGGAGGGTCATGGGCCCTGCAGCCTCATAGGACAGTCAGAGCAGAATGAAAACTCCTCCTACAAGCTTTAACAAGACAACGATAGAAGTCACAAGACTGCAATAAATTTCTGATGAGAAAGGGTATTTAGCAGTTTGTATTTACTAAAATAGTCAGCAGAGGCGTAACTAGAACCTTTAGGGCCCCAATGTAAGAAACCATGAAAGGCCCCCCTTTCCATCAGTCCTGGGACCCTTTCCCCTGAGCCTTTATACCCCTTCCTCTGAGCCTTTTTGCCCTTTCCTCTGAGCCTTGGGGCCCTTTCCTCTGAGCCTTGGGGCCCTTTCCTCTGAGCCTTGGGGCCCTTTCCTCTGAGCCTGGGGTCCTTTCCTCTGAGCCTTTGTGTCCTTTTCTCTGAGCTTTTGTGCCCTTTCCTCTGAGGCCCCGTACACACGACAGAGGAACTCGACGTGCTTGGCACGTCGAGTTCCTCGTCGAGTTTTGGGATGAAGCCGCCGAGGAGCTCGGCGGGCCGCCTTCTCCCATAGAACAACGCGGACAACGAGAAAATAGAGAACATGTTCTCTATTTTCTCGTCGAGTTCCTCGGCGGCTCCATCGAGCCAAAACTGTACAGACGACAGAGTTTCTCGGCAGAATCCGGGTTTTGACCGAGTTTCTCGGTGAATTCTGCCGAGAAACTCTGTCGTGTGTACGAGGCCTGAGGCTTTGTTTCCTTTCCTCTGAGCCTGGAGCCCTTTCCTTTGAGCCTGGGGCCCTTTCCTCTGAGCCTGGGGCCCTTTCCTCTGAGCCTTTGTGCCCTTTCCTCTGAGCTTTTGTGCCCTTTCCTCTGAGCCTTTGGGCCCTTTCCCCTGAGCCTGGTGCTTTTTGCTCTGAGCCTGGGTCCCTTTCCTCTGAGCCTGGTGCCCTTTCCTCTGAGCCTTTGTTCCCTTTTCTCTGAGCCTGGTGCCCTTTCCCCTGAGCCTGGGGCCCTTTCCTCTAAGTCTGGGGTCCTTTCCTCTGAGTCTGGGGCCCTTTCCTCTGAGCCCGGGGCCCTTTCCTCTGAGCCCGGGGCCCTTTCCTCTGAGCCCGGGGCCCTTTCCTCTAAACATGGGGCCTTTCCACTGATCCCAGAGCCCTTTACTCCCGTTGCGGCGCTATAGGGTGGTCGGCCCTTTCCTCTGAGCCTTTGGGCCCTTTCCCCTGAGCCTGGTGCCGTTTCCTCTGAGCCTTTGTGCCCATTCCACTGAGCCTGGGGTCCATTCCTCTGAGCCTTTGTTCCCTTTCCTCCGAGCCTGGTACCCTTTCCCCTGAGCCTGGTGCCCTTTCCTTTGAGCCTGGTGCCGTTTCCTCTGAGCCTTTGTGCCCATTCCTCTGAGTCTGGGGTCCTTTCCTCTGAGCCTTTGTGACCATTCCTCTGAGCCTGGGGTCCTTTCCTCTGAACCTTTTTTCCCTTTCCTCCGAGCCTGTTGCCCTTTCCCCTGAGCCTGATGCCCTTTCTCCTGAGCCTGGGGCCCTTTCCTCTGAGCCTGGGGCCCTTTCCTCTGAGCCTGGGACCCTTTCCCCTGAGCCTGGTGCCCTTTCCTCTGAGCCTGGTGCCCTTTCCTTTGAGCCTGGGGCCCTTTCCTTTGAGCCTGGGGCCCTTTCCTCTGAGCCTGGGGCCCTTTCCTCTGAGCCTGGTGCCCTTTCCTCTGAGCCTTTGTACCCTTTCCTCTAAGCCTTTGTGCCCTTTTTCTCTGAGCCCGGGGCCCTTTCCTCTAAACTTGGGGCCTTCCCACTGATCCCATAGCCCTTTACTCCCGTTGCGGTGCTATAGGGTGGTCGGCAAATGGTTAAAGCTTATTTACTTGATAAGATGATCTACCTGACCAAGTTTTTTCCTTCCTCTCTCTCTCTCCCTTCCTCCCTCTCTCCCTTCCTCCCTCTCTCCCTTTCTTCCTTCCTTCCTTCCTTCCTTCCTTCCTTCCTTCCTTCCTTCCTTCCTTCCTTCCTTCCTTCATTCCTTCATTCCTTCCTTCCTTTCCCAGGAGTTCTCATACATTTTTGTTTGGTGTGTACTTTTGCTATATTTTGCACCTACAAGTTTGTTTCATTTGTACATTTCACTGCTGACACTTTATTGGCACTTTATACAAGTTTATGATATCTACTGCTTCTTGTATCTTAGTCATGATTTAAGTGCTGTATTACGTAGCACAATTTGCAACATACTACAACATCATTTACATATACTGTATAAATTGCTGAATCAGAGGCATTCATTTATCGCTACTCTAGCACTGATGTAATGATATTATACTATGAATTTTGATATGATATTTTATTTATTTATAGTATTATTAGTGTGCTGTTACTATTTCACATAGCTGACAGAAGGGAAGATAGATATTTATACACTGGCCAAGTAGCTGTAAGCAAAGGGATAACTGAATAAAATGTAGTTTTCTAAGGCAAAGTTTATTAACCCTTTAGGGGTCCTTTTTACACCTTTACGATGTGTACGTGAGCATATTTTTTCACAATTATTTTTTACGTTTGTCGCGTGACAAGCATAGGGCACTTCACTTGAATGGCCTGCCCTACGCATGACAAATTCACCACAGTAGCTCCTGCACCTGTTTTTTTTTTTTGCCAGTGAGCCTTGCACATTTTTGTCTTCTAGTCACATTTGGGGTGTCATTAACCACGTATACATACGTCATCCGACACTTCTGGGTAGTGGTGTGCATGCGCAGCGCCGGCGGCTCGTTTTCACACAGCGGAAGCCAATCGGAAGGTGAAGGGTACCCGATATCCTCTGGCACCCGCCGATCGTAAGAGAGAGAGAAAGAGAGAGAGAGACTTGTAAAGCGCAACAAATGCGAACTGAATCGCCTCTGGGTAAGGTAAGGCATGTGAACAAGGCAGATCGCCGTTCCAAAAGGGGGAAAGGGATGGGAATTGCACCCCTGATGTTAATCCCTTTCATGTCTTTATGGACCTTGCTTTGTGCACTGGTGGGCAGTCATGTTGGAACAGGAAGGGGCCATCCCCAAACTGTTCCCACAGAGGGCCAGATTCACATATAATTACGTTGCTCCTGGGCAGCGTAACGTATGTGATTTACATTACACCGCCGCAGGTTTACAGCGTAAGTGCCTGATTCTCAGAACACTTACCTTTAAACTTGCGGCGGTGTATCGTAAATGCGCTCTGCGCAAGCCCGCCCAACTCAAATGGGGCGGGCACCATTTAAATTAGGCGCGTTCCCGCACCGAGCGTACTGACTTCATTTGCTTAGACGTTAACGTAAATGGCGTCCGGCGCCATTCACGGACGTCTTACGCAAACGACGTTGATTTTTTACATTTCAACGCGGGAACGATGGCCATACTTAACATTGGCTGCGCCTCATAGACCCAGGGGCAACTTTACGCGTCGCAAAGGCTACGGAAACGTCGTAAATTCTCTGCGTCGAGCGCGTGTACGTTCGGGAATCGTCGTAATTTGCTAATTTACATAAGCGACGGGGAAAACGACGTTGGCGACACCTAGCGGCAGGAAAAAAAGTTGCATTTAAGATCTGACAGCGTAAGAGCCTTACGCTTGTCAGATCTAAGGGATATCTATGCGTAACTGATTCTAAGAATCAGTCGCATAGATAGGCCGGGCCAGATTAGGACTTACGACGGCGCAAATGGCTTTACGCCGTCGTAACGCCTTTGAGAATCTGGCCCAAAGTTGGGAGCATGAAATTGTCCAAAATATCTTGGTACGCTGACTGACGCCTTAAGGGTTACCTTCACTGGAACTAAGGGGCCAACCCAACCCCTGAAAAACAACCCCCACACCATAACCCTCCTCCACCAAATGACCAGTGCACAAAGCAAAGTCCATAAAGACATAGATGAGCGAGTTTGGGGTGGAGGAACTTGACTGGCCTGCACAGAGTGCTGACCTCAACCCGATAGAACATCTTTGGGGTGAATTAGAGATTGTGAGCCAGGCCTTCTCATTCAACGTCAGTGCCTGACCTCCCAAATCCAGGGGTTTTTTCTTTTTCGGGTCCGGCCGTGCAACAGGCATCATTAACAATGGATCTACACCAGGGAGTTGTCAAAAACTTGTGTTGTGTCTTTATTCACTTTTTACACTTTTTGGGTGAATGGGAAGGGCCATATCAATTCACATGGGGAGGCAGGATCTGGGGGCCCGCTTGTTAAAGGGGGCTTCCAGATTCCGATAAGCCCCCCACCCGCAGACCCCCACAAACACCACCCAGGGTTGTGGGGAAAGAGGCCCTTGTCTCCATCAACATGGGACCAATGTGCTCAGACAGATGATGACTAACAATAGGAGACACACCAAGCCTTAACAAGAGCAAGACTATAATAGATATGCCAATAGAGAACACATCCGTTCCCCTAGATTGTTTTGTTCTGGACTAACACCAGATAGACCTGGACTCCTAGATCCCACTGGCAGTATAAGGCTGTGTACGTATGGACATTTTGAAGTTTTTATGCTCCTGGAAATATAGCCTCCAAGGCTAATCCGATGATGCAGGATTCATAATATATGCTCTTCAACACCTTGGTAGCCTATTTGGTTCATGGGGCTTTGACCTCCGCATGCGTGTGGCGGAAGGACTATCCCTTCCTTTGTTCTATCTTTATTTGAATTATCGTCTACTGGTCGGTGAAACACTCATAGCGGGGATACAAGTTACAGCTCTGAAAATATTAAGCCCGGTTCAGTCCCAGTAGTGGCAATTGATGGACACAGTGTCAGCAATTGAAGGGAACACTAGCAGTAATCGATGGGCACAGTAATGGCAATTGATGAGCACATTGGCAGCAATTGATGGGCACAGTAGCGGCAATTGATGAGCACACTGGCAGCAATTGATTGGCACACTGGCTGAAATTGATGGGCACCGTGGCGGCAATTGATGGGCACCGTGGCGGCAATTGATGGGCACAGTGGCGGCAATTGATGGGCACACTGGAAGCAATTGATGGGCACAGTAGTGGCAATAGATGGGCACAGTGGCTGTGTGTTTGATGGGCACAGTGGCTGCGTTTGATGGGCACAGTGAGGCTGCAATTAAAGGGCCAGATTCACAGCTGAGAAACGACGGAGTATCTCCTGATACGCCGTCGTATCTCTGTTTCTATCTATGCGACTGTTTCATAGAATCAGTTACGCATAGATATCCCTTAGATCCGACAGGTGTAATGGTTTTACACTGTCGGATCTTAGGATGCAGTACTGCGGCCGCCGCTGGGGGGAGTTTGCGTCGTAAACCAGCGTCGGGTATGTAAATTAGGAGTTACGGCGATCCACGGCGGTTTTTCGCGTTCGCTACGTCGCCGCTAGTCTAGTTTCCCGTCGCAAAGTTAGTCGTCGTTTTGGGTGCCTTAACTTTAGTCATCAATCGTATTGCTGTCTAAAGTATGGACGTCGTTCCCGCGTCGAAATTTAAAATTTAACGTCGTTTGCGTAACACGTCCGGGAATACGGAAGTACGCTACGCGTGTCGCCGTTCAAAAAAATTATGTCACGGCGCGCAAAGCACGGCTAGAGTTAAGAAACGGAGCAAGCGCAGTAGGTCCGGCGCGGGAGCGCGCCTAATTTAAATGGCACACGCCCATTTGAATTGGCCCGCCTTGCGCCGGAGGCCGCCGGCGAAGGTTTTCATCGCAAGTGCTTGGTGAATCAGGCACTTGCGATGAAAACTTGCGGCGGCGTAACGTATCTACGATACGTTACGCCGCCGCTCAGCTACGTGAATCTGGCCCAATGTTTTTTTTTTTTCAGCTTTGCCCCCCCAAAAAATGTTGAGCACCAGCCGCCACTGTAGGTGTCCCTCGTTCCCGTCTAATAAAGTTGGGAGGTGTGTGTCTAAAATCAGGTATGTAATGAAATTGGAACGGTTTTATTTAAAAATCCTTCATTGTTAACAAAGGAGGAAAAACTAACCAGGGAAAGTGAAATATAAAAACAGATTACATTTCAGCATTATTATTCAAGAAAAAAAAATGAAAAGAAAAGAAAAAAACAGGAAAAATTTGAAAATATTATTTTTTCGTCTTTGCGCTTTTTGTTTTCTTCCGCATAACACAAGGGAGGAAAGACATAAACATGACTAAAATTATGTTTAATCTTGTTTTTTTTCCCTCCAGCAGTAAAGTTTAGCAAAGGTCGTCTTTGCATGTGCCCTATAGGCTGACATTTTGAAACTCACCATTAGTGTTGTAATGTTTTTATATTGTGTAATAAAAGAGGGAGATGCAATGTTTGTGTTTTTTTTTTTTTTTTTTTCCTTCTTGTGGATGACTCTGCAGCATTGGATTTATAAGTTCATTTGAAGATTTTCCTTTTCTCTATAATATTAGCTGTTAAATGGTGCTAAAGAATGAAGAATGAGAGAGAGAGCAAGAGGAGATTTTTGTAGCCAGTAAAACTTGGTAATGGGGCTGAGAGGAGATGGGTCGGGGGCGGTGTTGTAAAGTGCGGTATATATGGCGGCAACTGAGTGTAGAAATGTCACAGAATTACAATACTTGCTGGACACATATCAAACTGTTAGCTGTAAGCCAGAAAGAAAGAAAGAAATGTAAAACTTAAAAAGGGAAAAAGGTTAACAAAAACATAAAGGCCGAGTCCATGTGGATGCTAGAGAGTTCCTTGGTCTGCACTTCTGCTATTCCCATTATAAAGGGCTCCCACCATCCCTGCATCCCAGACTAGAGCTGTAGATCTGCTGTGCCAATTAGAAGGGGTTCCCATCAGGGACGGATTTGCTCTCCCTGCCGCCCCAAGGCCAGGTTCCACAATGCACCCCCTCCCTGCCAACCGACCCCCCCTCCCCCAAATCAACGGAGAATGTGCGGCACAGTTAGTTCAAATATGTTTTGTTTGTTTTTTTACCACTTTTTTTATTTTTATTTATTTGTAGCTTGTCGCCTACTTTTTTAAATTTTTGTATAATTTTCTTATTATTTTTCTTATTCTTTTCCTTTTTTATTTTATTAATTTAATTATTATTTCTTTGTTATCAATTTTTTTTCACTTAACTTTTTTGCTATCACAAAGGAGAAAAACATTTCCTGTGTGATAGGAATTGGAGGTGACATGTTCTCTTTATTGACCCTGTCACCTCCAAAACAGGAGTCCTAGCACTGTGCTAGAACTCCTGTCACAGCTGAGATGGGAAGAGCACAGCTCTCCCCTCTCACTTCAAACTTCGGCAGCAGGAACAGGAGACAGACTCGATGGTCGGGGGGGAGGATGGAGTGCCGAAGACAGAGCCAGCAGAGAGAGGTATGTGGGGTGGGGGGGGGGGAGAGGGGAGGACAGACGGGAGCACATATTTTACAAGTGATTTCGGCGACATTGCCGCAATCACTTGTTAACGAGCGGGCAGATTCCCCCATAACTTACCGCCCTTAACTGTATGTTCCGGGCGTCGGGGGACTCCATGTCACTGCCGCCCCTTGGAGTCCTGCCGCCCCAAGGGAAATCCAGGCCTGGTTCCCATCATACCTGTGCTGAGTTCCTGGGTCTGTAGACCTGTTGTGGCCATTATGAGGGGTTAATTTTGTTTATTGAAAATCTTACAAACAACAACATATATACAATAAAACCATAATAAATAAATAAATAAAACATATTTACAAAATAATTGAATATGACTATACAAAACAGAAAGAACAAGAACAAAATAAACATAATCCCTACGAGAGAGCCAGACTAAGGAACATCACCGTCACCATGCATGTAGCCTTTTATCAAAAATATATTTGATCTGAAAATCTAGGGGAGTGAAGCAAGGATAGAAAGAAAGCCGCACACCCCAAGATCAACGGGCAGCAGCTACAGAGTCCTGATATTCCTCCACGCCTTTATCCAGGCCTCCTGCTGCCACCTGTTTTTCTCAATACCCCGAATCTTCCCAACCTCACCCAGAATGTCCTGCACCACCACTTCGACAGGGAGGATTTTACTCCGTAAGGATACCTGACACCGTGCACTCCATGTGAAAAAAACGGACTACTAGACTAACTAAAAAAAGTGTTTCCGAATCATAATCCCGATGAGTCTGGAATGCCCCATACACCCACTCTGCATAACTCATATGGTGGAAGGAAGGGTATACTCAGAGCCCTCCCCGCCCTCTTGTACACCTCTATATTAAAAGGGCACTGAAGTAGAAAGTGATCCATTGGACTCCACCACTCCTCCACACTCCACTCTCGGGCAGCCCCGATCACTTATGGAAAGAAACTTCAAGTTGCCCTTTAAATATAGTATTCCATGAAAGGCAAGCCAAGCATGATCCCTAAACTTCATTGGGGTTCTCTCCAAATTAATCAATCGCAAACCCGCCCCAAAAACCAGGCTTGGGCAATCCCTTAGGGCCAGTGGCTCGCAAAAAGCAAAGCTCATGATCCGCTTCTCAAGAAGTTTCCTTGGAAGGGATCTGACTTCTCCTGCCATTACTTGCCACTGCCGAAGCATTTTCAAACACGGGGCAACATAAGCCGGGAGTTTATCATGCTTTACCCTCTAGGCTTTTCACTGGCCCATCCATTTTACCAGTCTCGCTGTTTTCTTATTTATTTTTATTTATTTTATTAATTTTTACACAATAAAAAAATGGGTCACTTTTATTCCTATTACAAGGAATGTAAACATCCCTTGTAATAGAAAAAAGCATGCCAGGTCCTCTTAAATATGAGATCTGGGGTCAAAAAGACCTCAGATCCCATATTTAAACTTAAATGCAAAAAAAAAAAGACACATTTTTCTGCACCCCACAATCCTTAACAGGAACCCTGCAGCGTCGAGGGAGGGGGACTGGCACCGCACTTGATGCACCAGCCTCAGCACCTCTTGCTGCCTCTGCAATTTTAGAAGACACAGAAGGATTGGACACATTCTCTGCAACTGACACCTTACCTACAGACTGGGAAGACACTGGCACACTAGGTAAACGCACAGACAGGGGCACCTCAGACTGGGAAGACACGGGCACACTAGGTAAACGCACAGACAGGGGCACCTCAGACTGGGAAGACACGGGCACACTAGGTAAACGCACAGACAGGGGCACCACAGACTGGGGAGACACGGGCACATTGGGTGTTGGCACAGACTGGGGAGACACAGACACAGGCACATTGGGTGTTGGCACAGACTGGGGCACCACAGACTGGGGAGACACAGACACGGGCACATTGGGTGTTGGCACAGACTGGGGCACCACAGACTGGGGAGACACGGACACATTGGGTGTTGGCACAGACTCAGATGGACTCACAGGCACTCCAGCTGCTGAGCTCTGAGCATCCTCCATGTCCAGGCGCAAGAACTCTCTCATGAGCTCAGGCTTGTTGTGCATTGCCTCAGGACACTGTATATATATAAGGATGTCCCACCGCTAGGGATGAGCCGAACTCCCCCCCCGTTCGGTTCGCACCAGAACCTTTGAACGGACCGAACGTTCGCGCCAACATTTAGAACCCCATTGACGTCTATGGAACTCGAACGTTCGAATTCAAAAGTGCTCATTTTAAAGCCTAATATGCAAGTTATTGTTGTAAAACGTCTTTGAGAACCCGAGTCTTGCCCCAGGGAACATGTATCAATGGACAAAAAGTTTTAAAAACGGTTGTTTTTTCAGGAGCAGTGATTTTAATGATGCTTAAATAAAAAAATAAAAAATAAATTCCAGAGGCCCAGAATCTTCCACAGGCCTATCCAGGGGGCCCCCACCAGGATCCTCCCTAGGATCCAGCATCCCTCCTGGGGCAGAGAAACCAGCAACCTCACACCTCACTGACAAGGAGTGGAATAGCAGTTTCCCACCATCCCTGTGCTAAGTTCCTGGATTTGTAGACCCACTATGCCCATTATGAGGAGCTCCCACTATCCCTCTAAGGAATAGTGCCCCATCATTGGTGTCAGTGGAAGGAATAGTGCCTAATATCAGTGAAAAGAATAGTTCCTCGAGGGCCAGATAAAGGGCCACATCCGGCCCATGGGCTGCAGTTTGGACACCCCTGGGATAAAGGCAAGCAAAGGGCCAAATCCAGCCACAGTTTTGAGACCCCTGTTCTAGGCTATGCAGTCATGTATTTCCATCGATGCACACAGTGTAGAGAGACACAAGTTTAGTCCCTGCATGCAAAGATGGCTTCATAGAATCCTCCAAGAAAAAGTAGCCACCCTGAAGCCAGAAACCTGGGGCAGAGGTCCTGGCACCATAAGTAAACTTATAGACCAGTGATGGTGAACCTTGGCACCCCAGATGTTTTGGAACTACATTTCCCATGATGCTCATCTACACTGCAGAGTGCATGAGAATCATGGGAAATGTAGTTCCAAAACATCTGGGGTGCCAAGGTTCACCATCACTGTTATAGGATGTGCAGCGTCCCACTCAGGACATGTGGGAACTGCAAAAGTATTACTTCTTTGTCATTGCTATATTGCATGTAATTTTGCATTGCGACACCTGTGGTATCCCTGTTCATAGGCTGGTCAAGTGTGCTTCATACTTCCCACCACAAGATGGGGATAGCACCACTCTGGGATATCTATCCCAGCTCAGGTTTATCTGTGGTCAGTTGTTCAGTTCAGGAGGTCAGTGTGCAGAGAAAAAGCAGAGTGTCAAGGTGAGAGAAGGTCAGTCCAGAGAAGGGACAAATTGGAACTGCTCAAATCAAAGGGTAAAAGCCACCAACCGGCAGCAAAGACCTTTGAGAATAAAGGTGAAGGATTTCTTAGCCACCGGCGACCTCACCAATGTCACTGGATTCAAAAGGGACCAGAAACAAGTAAGCATTATACTGAACCACAGCCTGAGTCCAGGATTACTAAAGCCTATTAGCAGTGGATCAGCAGAACTCCTCTATTTCCCCGGAGACTGTATTCTAACTGGATGTTTGTACTGCAACCAAAACCAGTCGCAGTAAAAGTTTGTGAGTTGTATCCTACCACTGTCTACCTCCTTCTTCAACATTGCTACTACAACTGGTTGTACCACCATTAACGGTACTGGCGTCACGACAAATACCATCGAGGGACCCAGCCGCCACAAGCACTCTAAACACCCCTGTCATCACGGGCACCTCAACCACCATCTCGGCTGGCGTTTCCCTATCGCAGAGCGTGCCCCGGAGGATTTCGTGCTGTCTTCCTCTTCACTGTGCGACCGGCCCAGGGAGGCGTTCTGCTAACCGTGAGTAAACCGATGAACTGTATTATTGCTGTCTCTCATCGGCCCACCGTGCACCTCACGTGTTCCCCCTGCGTTTCTGGCACGTCGCACATGTCTTTGTCTGTTTTTCTTTAAAAAGAAAGGGGCAGGGGAGGTCCTCCTAAAAGTGGACAGTACACTCTTCAGCCAGTCTCTAAGTTGGAAAAAGGGAGTGGGGAGCGGGGGAGTGCATGGCACTCCTAGGCTAGGGCATACCTCCCAACTTGCCCGGATTCTGCGGGAACTTCACGCACAGACTGCATCCTCCCGCAGTCCCGCAAAGTGGTTAATTTTCCCGAACAGGAAGGAGAAGAAACATTTCTGAGGGGAGACATGCGAGGAGAACTGACAAGCTGTGCAGTGGTGAGTGGCAAGAACTTCACATCCATCCACGGCAACCCCCCCCCCGGTCACCCACCCCCCTGCGATCGTCCGCCCCCCCGCTCAACAACTAGGATCGTCCCCCCCTCCACAACTTCGATCGTCCCGCGACCCCCCCGCTCAACAACTTTGATTGCCCCCTGCCCTCAACAACGTGGATTGGCCACCCCCGCTCAACAACTTCGATTGGCCGCCCCCACTCAACAACTTCGATTGGCCTACCCCCCCCCCCTCCGCTCAACAAAAATGTCCCGCAGTGGATTTTTAAAATGTTGGGAGGTATGGGCTAGGGTGCTGTGTGTTTCTGTTGATGCACACAGTGTAGGGAGACACAAGTCTAGTCCCTGCATGCAGGGGTGGCTCCATAGGATGATGCAAGAAAAAAGAGGAGCCTGAAACAGGAAACCTGGGGCAGCGGTCCTGTCTCCAGCTTATCCTGGGAACAAAGGCAAGGAATAAAAGATAAAGAAGCTGCCTATTCAGTAAGCGATTAAATCAGATTCAGAAGTGCTGAGGATTTATTATCAATTGAAAGTCAAATTCAGCTTTTTTTTTTTTTTTTACCCGTGGACCCGGTGTGCCCGGGCAGAATATCTGTTTCATTGAAATGCAATGACTGCAGATACAGGTATACCTAGAGTGTATATGTTATCTCGCCTTCATTAGAAGATCTCTTGTACTGAGCTGAGACGCTGTAAATCTCTCCTTCTCCAAATGTGATTTTCTTCTACCCCCATGTTCTGTACATTGCAGCTTGTCACTGAAAATAATCAAGCTGTTATCTTATTAAGTTATGCAGAGTTCACTTACCATGGCTGTCTATGGGGAGGTCTCGCCTTGGGCTGGATTCTTTATTTCAGACTAAAAAATCACAATGGCGCCATCTGATGGTGCTGGGTCACTACTACACCCCCTTCTACAGTGAACATTCCATATACCTTTCCATGTCATGGTGCGTTTCATAAAATGGCACATAGGAGCAGGGGAGGGCTGGCAGCCTTAGGCCTGGGGGGCAAGTCCAGTCAAGTGGCCCGTAGAGCGTGGAAAAGTGATGGATCGAGGAAAACAGTCTAAGATTTTTCATGATCACAAGAGTCCGCACAGAGCCTCCCCTTACATCAGAGTCTGCACAGAGGCCCCCCCTTACATCAGAGTCTGCACAGAGGCCCCCCTTACATCAGAGTCTGCACAGAGGCCCCCCTTACATCAGAGTCTGCACAGAGGCCCCCCCCTTACATCAGAGTCTGCACAGAGCCCCCCCCTTACATCAGAGTCTGCACAGAGGACCCCCCTTACATCAGAGTCTGCACAGAGCCCCCCCCCCCTTACATCAGAGTCTGCACAGAGGCCCCCTCTTACATCAGAGTCCGCACAGACCCATATACATCAGATGTAAGGGGTGTTCTGGGAAACTTGATTTAAGGGTGCATGCTGTGGACTATGGTGTAAAGAGGGTCTCTGCTCACCAAAGCCTGCCCCCCCTCCCCTTTAACAAAGTCCACAGAGCACCCCTTTTTACATACCTCCCAACTTTTCAACTTCAGAATGAGGGACAAATGAGCATACCTCCCCAAACTCAGTTGTTGCACGGGGGGATCCGCGGATCAAAATTGTTGAGCGGGGGGGGATTCCGTGGATCAGAGTTGTTGAGCGGGGGGGGGGGGGTTGTTCGGTAGATCAAAGTTGTTGAGCGGGAGGGGGCCACGGATCAGAGTTGTTGAGCAGGGAAATCGCGGGACAATTGCGATGCTCGCGGGGCCGCGGGATTTTCCCGTGAATCGGGACATTCCAGCGAAATCCGGGACGGTTGGGAGGTATGTCTTTTTATACACTGGGAGGCAGGAGAGACTAGAGAGGGTGAGCTTACCAGGATGGAGGCTGAGGCGCAGGCAGGCTGTCTGATGCTTTTTTGGGTTCAAGCTTCCTGTACAGTGCCCACACATGCCCGGGGAGTGTGGGCAGGGCAGACTCAGAAGGAGGAGGAGCAGATGAGCTCTATCTCTCCTTGTGTCTGTGCAGAGAGAGAAGGGGATATCATCGCTGGTGTGCGCTGAGGCTGAGCTATGTGTGAGATGAGACATAGCTCAGCTCTGCAGCCATCTACCTCGGAGCTGACACAGGCACGGCTGCACAGTGGGAGGTGAGCATTTGGTAGCGGCGTCCGGTGGCTGTGCATAGTGTCACCAGCCTGGGGGGAGATTGCCACCCTGCCAGCCCTCCCCTGCATAAGAGTGCCTGGGAAATGTGACCCGTGAAATCTGTGTGGGTTTTTAACTGATGCAGGATTAAATGGGGCATGGCATCTCAGAAAAAATAATTTGTTCAGCAAAAAAAAAAAAAAATCTGGGTTTAGGGCCAGTTCACACCAGAATGGAATAGGAATGAGGTCTGCGTTTCAATGCGATTCATGCACGTTCCCCTGCAGTGCAATTTGGCAGCCCATTTACTGGGGTGAACTGCAAGTGCATTGCTTTGAAAAAATGTGCAGCACTAAATCTCAGAGTACTATAGTACCATGCGACTAGGGTGACCACATTTCCAAACTGCCATTCAGGGACACACCCCCTCTCTCACCTTCCCCCAAAAAAGATAAACTACCATTCAGGGACACCCCCCTGGAAATGTGGTCACCCTACCTGGCTGTCAATTACGGAGAGCAGAGCGGGTGTGGTTAAAGGTCAAGATTGGTTTGCTGTGCTGAGTGTCCAAAACGAGACCCATTGCATAGAGAGCAGTGTTTCTCAACTCCAGTCCTCAAGGCACCCCAACAGGTCATGTTTTCAGGATTTCCCTCAGATGAAACAACTGTAGTAATTATCAAAGCAGTAAAAGTGATCAAATCATATACCTGTCACCCAATTGGATGAAAGGACAGGTGATCCTATTGGACGCCTAGGAGGAGGGGAGGAGACGCACAGCGGAATCAAGGAGAAGAGTCACCCCGGTCCCTGCCGATGCCTGGAAGCCTGATCCCCGCCTTCACTGCATTGATTGCCCAGTCCCCGCCGCCACTGCATGAATGCCCTCTGTCGCTGTATGGATGCCAAGTCCCCGCCGCCACTGCTGCATGGATGCCCGCCGCTGCTGCATGGATGCCCGCCGCTGCTGCATGGATACCCAGTCCCTGCCACCGATGCTGCATGGATGCCTGCCGCTGCTGCAGGGATGCCCAGTCCCCGCCGCTGTTGCATGGATGCCTGCCGCCGCTGTATGGATGCCCGTCCCCACCGCCGCTGCATGGATGCCTGCCATTCAGGGACACCCCCCTGGAAATGTGGTCACCCTACCTGGCTGTCAATTACGGAGAGCAGAGCGGGTGTGGTTAAAGGTCAAGATTGGTTTGCTGTGCTGAGTGTCCAAAACGAGACCCATTGCATAGAGAGCAGTGTTTCTCAACTCCAGTCCTCAAGGCACCCCAACAGGTCATGTTTTTAGGATTTCCCTCAGATGAAACAACTGTAGTAATTATCAAAGCAGTAAAAGTGATCAAATCATATACCTGTCACCCAATTGGATGAAAGGACAGGTGATCCTATTGGACGCCTAGGAGGAGGGGAGGAGACGCACAGCGGAATCAAGGAGAAGAGTCACCCCGGTCCCTGCCGATGCCTGGAAGCCTGATCCCCGCCTTCACTGCATTGATTGCCCAGTCCCCGCCGCCACTGCATGAATGCCCTCTGTCGCTGTATGGATGCCAAGTCCCTGCCGCCACTGCTGCATGGATGCCCGCCGCTGCTGCATGGATGCCCGCCGCTGCTGCATGGATACCCAGTCCCTGCCACCGATGCTGCATGGATGCCTGCCGCTGCTGCAGGGATGCCCAGTCCCCGCCGCTGTTGCATGGATGCCTGCCGCCGCTGTATGGATGCCCGTCCCCACCGCCGCTGCATGGATGCCTGCCATTCAGGGACACCCCCCTGGAAATGTGGTCACCCTACCTGGCTGTCAATTACGGAGAGCAGAGCGGGTGTGGTTAAAGGTCAAGATTGGTTTGCTGTGCTGAGTGTCCAAAACGAGACCCATTGCATAGAGAGCAGTGTTTCTCAACTCCAGTCCTCAAGGCACCCCAACAGGTCATGTTTTTAGGATTTCCCTCAGATGAAACAACTGTAGTAATTACCAAAGCAGTAAAAGTGATCAAATCACCTGTGCAAAATAACGGAGTGCCTGAAAACATGACCTGTTGGGGGCCTAGGGTGACCACATTTCCAAACTACCATTCAGGGATACCCCCCTTCCCAAAAACCATCTTGTGCTGTAACAAATCACAGCACAGTGATTGGACACAAGAGGCGGGATTTATGATTTCTCTAATCACAAGCAGGGGGCGGGGACTGTGCTCCTCCAGGCATTTCCGGCCAGGACAAGTACTGTCAGTGAGTAAAGAGGTGATGTGGCGGCCTTTTTTGGGGGCCATCAGATTGGCCCGGGGGGTGGGGGGGTGGCTGTGTCAGTTTCATTCCGGGACACTGTATTGTCCTGGAATGAAGGTGCCCGGGACAGACCTGCAAAATGCGGGACTGTCCCAGGCAATCCGGGACACGTGGGCACCCTAGTTGGGGCGCCTTAAGGACTGGAGTTGAGAAACACTGGCATAGAGAATGAAAACCCAGACAGACGTTTTTAGAATCCAGGCAGGTGGAAATCCTGGTACAATTTGAGTTGTGACTGCTTCACTTTTTGGATTTTTTCTGTTGCAATCCCATAAATAGCGGAAAACACATCAATGGCACCACCTGTATTTTCTCAAGAACATAACTTAGCCGAGAACAGGCTATTATGCTTTAATTGCTTTATTAGTAATATTTACTGTCAGGTCGTATTTGTCTCTTTTACAGAGCACTAAAAAAGAGTGTCGACTACAGTTGCTGGAGGGCACTTAATACTCACTTGTGCCGCTGCTCAGTAGCCACAAAATCAATCACCATAAAATGCTTCAACTCTGTATAAAGGTATAAAAAAAAAAAAATCAAAGACAGAGAGAGAGAACAAAGTCCACAATTCCATTCAAGGTAATTCAAGATTCGCCACTTTTATTTCCATTCTAATGGCAATAAAAAAATAAAGGGGAAGCATCTAATACATTTGCAGTGTTGTTTTTTTTTTTTTTTTTTGGGGAGTGAGTACTTTTTTTGACAGGTACCCGCTCCCACTTCTTGAATTCTCACCTAGGTAGGAATGAAGTCCGCCTATTCATGCGTCTGGCCACTGTTGGGTCACCGGGTGCATGAATCACAGCAGCTAGTTTTGTTTTTTTTAGTACCTGATTAGAGCCATAGGCTTCAAAATAGTGTTGGCTTGGGATGCTGAGGATGCATCCGGAGCCCACCCAGGTGTGTTGCAACAGTGATCCACCCCCCGGGCCAATCGGGAAGCAGGAATGATACCTGTCACCCAATTGGATGAAAGGACAGGTGATCCTATTGGACGCCTAGGAGGAGGGGAGGAGACGCACAGCGGAATCAAGGAGAAGAGTCACCCCGGTCCCTGCCGATGCCTGGAAGCCTGATCCCCGCCTTCACTGCATTGATTGCCCAGTCCCCGCCGCCACTGCATGAATGCCCTCTGTCGCTGTATGGATGCCAAGTCCCCGCCGCCACTGCTGCATGGATGCCCGCCGCTGCTGCATGGATGCCCGCCGCTGCTGCATGGATACCCAGTCCCTGCCACCGATGCTGCATGGATGCCTGCCGCTGCTGCAGGGATGCCCAGTCCCCGCCGCTGTTGCATGGATGCCTGCCGCCGCTGTATGGATGCCCGTCCCCACCGCCGCTGCATGGATGCCTGCAGCCGCTGTATGGATGCCTGGTCCCCACCGTTGTTGCTGCATGGATGACCGCCGCCGCTGCATGGATGCCCAGTCCCTGCCGCCGCTGCATGGATGCAAGTTCCCTGCCGACACTGTATGGATGCCCGGTCCCCGCCACCGCTGCTGCATGGATACCCGCCGCCACTGCATGGATGACCAGTCCACGCCCCCAGTCCCCACCACCGCTGCATGGATGTGTCATGCCAAACGCCGCCACTGCGCCATGCCATTGTCACCACTGTGCCCCTAAAATGCCGCCAGATTGCCCCCCCCCGCCTGGCACTTACCTTTCTCGGTCAGTCATCCTCGGATCCTCCTCCACGATCCCTCGAAGTCGCTTCAGCCAATCAGGTTACCGGTAACCAGATCCGGTGAACCTGATTGGCTGAGATGTGTGTCAGTGTTAACCAAGGAACGCACACCACGGGCGTCACCTCGTTAACTATTTGGAAGACGATTAGAGCCCTCAGGCTGTAATTGGAAAGCCTATCAGAGCCGCTGGCTCTGATAGACACTTTCAAAGCCAACCAGCTGCCGTTATTCAGATGGCCGGCACTCACCAGGGGTCCGGCCCTCTGAATAGTGGGCAGCGGCGACAATACATAGATTCGTGCAATGCATGAATCTATGTACTGCTTTTCAGTGGCGGTGCAGGAGAGAGGGGGGCGGCGCTCCTGCGCCCTCTATGGACGCACCGCCACTGAGTTAAAGCCCACAATGCTGTCCCACCAGATAATTTTGGGAAGTTCTTGAAATTTTATTTGGAGATCATTTGGAACTAAATCCACCGCGGAGCAAACAGAATCTTTTTATCTCATCCAAAGGCTTACGATACCCAATAGTGTGGGCAGCTTGATAAATACAGCTATGTCTGCTTCGTTTTACTGGACTAAGCTGAGCTGCCAGAAAGTGCGCTAGCAAATTTAGTGTGGCACTTGATAAATGAGGCTCGGGATGTTTAAGAAACCTTGGCAATGCTCATTACATAAACTGTTTGGTTATCACCCGGGCTGGTTCCGTGACCTGAAAATATGCACGATAAAGCTTTTTCTTTTTCTTTTCTTTTTTTTTTGTGCTGCCTTCTGTTTGAAGAAATGAAGAAAGGGACAAATTTTTCTTCCTTAACCACTTGCCGACTGCCTAACGAGCATATACGTTAGGCAGTATACGTTACTTTGAAAATCCCGCCGTGCGGGCGCGTGAGCACGTGCCAGACGCAAGCTCATTGACCGTGCCCATGAGTCCCGCGGACTAGATGTCCGCCGGTGTCCCACGATCATGTCACTTAGCGGCAGAATGGGGAGATGCCTATGTAAACAAGGCATTTCCCTGTTCTGACTAGTGACAGGACTGATCTACTGCTCCCTGTCATCGGAAGTAGTGATCACTGTCGTGTTAATTGTAGCCCAGCCCCCCCCCACAGTTAGAATCACTCCCTAGGACACACTTAACCCCTTCCTCGCCCACTACTAGTTAACCCCTTCCCTGCCAGTGTCATTTACACAGCAATCAGTGCATTTTTATAGCACTGATCGCTGTATAAATGAAACTGGTCCCAAAATAGTGTCAAAAGTGTGTCCGCCATAATGGCGCAGTCACATAAAAATCGCTGACCGCCGCCATTACTAGTAAAAAAAAATTATAATAAAAATGCCATAAAACTATGCCTTATTTTGTAGACGCTATGGGCCAGATCCACATCGAAATGGACCGGCGCAGCGTATCAGAGATACGCTACGCCGCCGTAACTTTTTCGGCTTTGGTTCGAATCCTGAAAGATTGCGCACCGAAAGTTACGGCGGCGTAGTGTATTTCTGGCGGCGGAATTCAAATCGGCGATTAGGGGGCGTCATTCATTTAAATGAAGCGCGTCCCCGTGCCGATTGAACTGCGCATGCTCCGTTTCAAAATTTCCCGCCGTGCTTTGCGCGAAATGACGTCGCAACGACGAAATTTTTTGAACTTAGACGTGACTTACGTCCATCCCTATTCACGGACGACTTACGCAAAAAAAAATTTCAAATTTCGAAGCGGGAACGACGGCCATACTTAACATGGCAAGTCTATCTATACGCCGCAAAATAGCAACTTTAACTATACGCCGGAAAAAGCCGACTAGAGACGACGTAAGAGAATGCGACGGCCGCGCGTACGTTTGTGGATCGTCGGAAAAAGCTAATTTGCATACCCGACGCGGAAAACGGCGCAAACTACACCCAGCGGACGCCGAAGTATTGCATCTACGTTCCGAATGCGTACGAAGCCGTACGCCTGTCGGATTGAACCCAGATGCCGTTGTATCTTGGTTTGAGGATTCAAACTAAAGATATGACGCGGGTAATTTTAAAGTACGCCGGTGTATCAGTAGATACGCCGGCGTACTCGCTATGAGGATCTGGCCCTATAACTTTTGCGCAAACCAATCAATATATAAGCTTATTGCATTTTTTTTTACCAAAAATAAGTAGAAGAATACGTATCGGCCTAAACTGAGGGGAAAAAAATATATATACATTTTTGGGGGATATTTATTATAGCAAAAAGTTAAAAATATTGCTTTTTTTTAAAAAATTGTTGCTCTTTTTTTGTTTATAGCGCAAAAAATAAAGACCGCAGAGGTGATCAAATACCACCAAAAGAAAGCTCTATTTGTGGGAAAAAAAGGACGTCAATTTTGTTTAGGCGCCACGCCGCCTGACCGCGCAATTGTCAGTTAAAGTGACGCAGTGCCGAATCGCAAAAAGTGCTCTGGTCAGGAAGGGGGTACATTCTTCCAGGGGGGGGGGGGGAAGTGCTTAACCCCCTCCAACCTTTTTTGTACATGAGAAATAAATGTCCCTCTTCTAGCCCCTGTCTTGATGCCGTTTCTCCAACTCAACCTCTGAAACTGAATCATTACAGCTAATGAACTAACACACCAATAATTCTGCTCCTCTGGGGAAAGCAGGTTAATCTGAAGTTTCGTCTAAAGACATGTTGTTGTTTTTTCTTCTCTTTTTCCTTAATAATTAGCATTCTTTCATTTTAATAAATCCCAAAACACACAAGCTGGTTCTGAAAAAAAAAAAAAAACTTATATTGCAAAAAGAATCATCATTAGAGAGAAAAAAAAAAAAAGTATAAAGGAAAACAAAACAGTTGAATGGCAAGTACACTAGTAATTATTTTCACAAAATTTCTATTAAAATGTAACTTAAATTAGCTTATATTACCAAGGGGAAAACAAGGTATATACATCATTTTCTTTGATTCGGCTTTAATGGTGAGAACAAAAACATGCCCGTAAAAACATAACATAACAACCTAAAATTGTAAATGAAAAACTAACTCAATTGTATTTTATTTTTAAGCACTTCAGCCCCGGACCATTTGTCTGCCCAAAGACCACAGCACTTCTTTTGCGATTCGGCACTGCGTCGCTTTAACTGACAATTGCGCGGTCTTGCGACGTGGCTCCCAAACAAAATTGGCGTCCTCTTTTTCCCACAAATAGAGCTTTCTTTTGGTGGTATTTGATCACCTCTGCGGTTTTTATTTTTTGCGCTATAAACAAAAATAGAGCGCCAATTTTAAAAATATATATATATTTTTTTACATTTTGCTATAACAAATATCCCCCCCCCCAAAAAAAAAAAAAATAAATTTATATATATATATATATATATATATATATATATATATATATATATAAAAATCCTCAGTTTAGGCCAATACGTATTCTTCTACATATTTTTGGTAAAAAAATAAAAAATCGCAATAAGCGTTTATTGATTGGTTTGCGCAAAAGTTATATAGGCAGATTCAGAGAGAGTTACGCCGGCGTATCAGTAGATACGCCGTCGTAACTCTGAATCTACGCCGTCGTAAATTTAAGTGTATTCTGGAAACCAGGGGCCAGATTCACAAAGGTTAGCGGATCTTTAGATCCGTGTAACCTATGTGTTTTAAGATCCGCCCTCGCAAGTTTGTGAGGAAAGTGTCAAATTCACAACACACTTACCTCCAAACTTGCGACGGCGGATCCTAACTCCCCCAGCGGAATTCAAATTCCGCGGCTAGGGGAGTGTCATATTTAAATCAGGCGTGCTCCCGCGCCGATTTAAATACGCATGCGTCGTCCGGGGAATTTCCCGGCGTGCATTGCTCCCACTGACGTCAATAGGACGTTTCCTTTGATGCAGCAGGTCCTATTGCACTTTGCAAATTTCATTTCATGCATTTAAGCAGAGCTGCGTTTGAATGTAAGGCAGCGTTTGACAACAAAGCCCATCTACCCAAGTCCCTTTTCTCAGGATAAAATTAGAAATCCTTTCCAACTTTGTCTTTAGATGTTCTCCTGGAGTTCAACTTTAATATTTTGTAAGACGCACCATTTTCCCTTTTAAAACTTCTGATCCTAAAATGTTATTATTCCAATTTTCAATCAAAACAAATGAGAACGGTGCCAGATAACTGGAAAGAAAAAAAAACAGATGTCGGATTTGGCTTGGTATTATTCTACCGCGACACTTTAATGTTTAGTTATAAATTTGATAAATGTAGATGCTTTATCTACATCAGTTACATCACTCCTCCGGGTGTAAGGTCCATCCAGCTGACATTAGTTATCAATGACAACAAAAGGCAGAGGAGAATTAGCTGGGAAGAAATGGATCATCATTTATGTTAACACAACCGGCTGCATGACGTAACCTTCCCTCTCCTCTTATCTGTCACGGCGCACTGTCTTCATAAGAGAGCCGGACTTACATGACATTAAAATGTGCATCCTTTCATGCCAGTCCAAGATATCTTGTTATATATTTTGCATATATATATATATATATACTAGAGGTGCACCGAAATGAAAATTTCAGAACCGAAACGAAACCGAAATAAAAAAAAAAGTCATTCCGAAACCGAAAATGACGTATTTTTTTTTTTTATAATTGTATGTTAAAACACCACCCCCACAATCACCTCCTGCCCCCACCACCCCCTGCCACCATCACCTCCTGCCAGCTCTTGCCGCCATCACCTCCTGCCCCCACCACCTCCTGCCAGCTCTTGCCACCATCACCTCCTGCCAGCTCTTGCCACCATCACCTCCTGCTCCCACCACCACCACCTCCTGCCAGCTCTTGCCACCATCACCTCCTGCCAGCTCTTGCCGCCATCACCTCCTGCTCTCACCACCAACTCCTGCACCCACCACCCCCACCTCCTGCCACAATCGGCTCTTGCCACCATCACCTCCTGCTCCCACCACCACCACCTCCTGCCAGCTCTTGCCACCATCACCTCCTGCTCTCACCACCACCTCCTGCACCCACCACCCCCACCTCCTGCCACAATCAGCTCTTGCCACCATCACCTCCTATCACCTCACCCACCTCCTGCCATGGTGCCACCATTACCTTTTCCACCATCACCTCATGCCCCCACCATCTCCTGCCAGCATTACCTTCTGCCACCATCACCTCACCCACCTCCTGCCACAATGCCAGCCTAACCTTCTTCCACCATCATCTCATGCCCCCACCGCCTCCTGCCACCATCACCTCCTGTTCCCACCACCACCACCTCCTGCCAGCTCTTGCCGCCATCACCTCCTGCTCTCACCACCACCTCCTGCACCCGCCACTCCCACCTCCTGCCACAATCGGCTCTTGCCACCATCACCTCCTGCCCCACCACCTCCTGCCCCCACCACAAAACAAACAAAATTGGCGTCCTTTTTTCCCCACAAATAGAGCTTTCTTTTGGTGGTATTTGATCACCTGTGCGGTTTTTATTTTTTGCGCTATAAACAAAAATAGAGCGACAATTTTGAAAAAAAAATATATTTTTTTTTACTTTTTGCTATAATAAATATCCCCCGAAAATATATAAAAAAAAAAAATTTTCCTCAGTTTAGGCCGATACGTATTCTTCTACATATTTTTCGTAAAAAAAAAATCGCAATAAGCGTTTATTGATTGGTTTGCGCAAAAGTTATAGCGTTTACAAAATATTTGTTTTTATGTTCGTTAATATTTTTTTTTTACTAGTAATGGCGGCGATCAGCGATTTTTTTTCGGTACTGCCACATTATGGCGGACACTTCGGACACATTTTTGGGACCATTGCCATTTTTATAGCGATCAGTGCTATAAAAATGCATTGGATTACTATAAAAATGCCACTGGCAGGCAAGGGGTTAACACTAGGGGGGTGAGGAAGGGGTTAAGTATGTTCCCTGGGTGTGTTCTAACTGTAGGAGGGGTGGGACTCACTAGGGGAAATGACTGAACGCTGTTCATACATTGTATCATATGAACAGACGGTCAGGCATTTCTCCCCTGACAGGACCGAGAGCTGTGTGTTTACACACACAGCTCCCGGTCCTCGCTCTGTAACGAGCGATCGCGGGTGCCCGGTGGCGATCGCGCCTGCTGGGCACGCTCGCGGGAGTCAGGGGCGCGCGCGGGGCCAGCGGGAGCGCCTCCGGCGGCGCGCGCGCACCCCTATTGGCTGCTCCGCGAGATGACCTCGCCCAGCAGAGCCGACCTGCCGCCGTATAACTGCGGCGGCTGGTCGGCAAGCAGTTAAAAGCGGTCGTGTGTACGCGGCATAAGGCGTTGGGACGCCAGCGAACCACGGGGAGAGAGCCATTATCCACAAATTGAGAAAACTTGGAATAGTGGCGAACCAAAATGACTCCAAGAGCACAACGACGACTCATCCAGGAGGTCATAAAATAACCCAGAACAACATCTAAGGAACTTCAGGCCTCACTTGCCTCAGGTAAGATCGGTGTTCATGATTCAACAATAAAAAAGAGACGGGGCAAAAATGGCGTCCATGGGAGAGTTCCAAGGCCAAAGCTACTGCTGACCAAAAATGACACAAAGGCTCATCTCACATTTACCAGAAAACATCTTGATTTCCCCCAAGACTTTTAGGCAAATATTCTGTGGACTGATGAGACAAAAATGTAACTTTTTGGAAGGTGTGCGTCCCGTTACATCTGGTAGAAAACGAATACAGCATTTCATAACAAGAGTCAGACATGGTGGTGGTAGCGTGATGGTCTGAGGCTGCTTTGCAGCTTCAGTGGACGACTTACCATAAATGATGGAACCATGAATTCTGAGCTCTACCAGAAAATCCTAAAGGATAATGAGCCAGATTCACAAAGGAGATACGCCGGAGTATCTCAGATACTCCGTCGTATCTCTCAGAGTATCTATGCGGCGGATTCATAGAATCAGTTACGCATAGATATCCAGAAGATCCGACAGGTGTAATTGTTTTACACTGTCAGATCTTAGGATGCAATACCGCGGCCGCCGCTGGGGGGAGTTTGCGTCGTAAACCAGCGTCGGGTATGCAAATAAGGAGTTACGGCGATCCCCGACGGTTTTTCGCGTTCGCTACGTCGCTGCTAGTCTAGTTTCCCGTCGGAAAGTTAGTCGTCGTTTTGGGTGCCCTAACTTTACACAGCACACGTATGTGCTGTATAAAGTATGGCCGTCGTTCCCGCGTAGAAATTTAAAAATTCACGTCGTTTGCGTAAGACGTCCGGGAATACGGAACTACGCTACGCACGTCGCCATTTGAAAAAATGACGTCAGTTCCCGCAAAGCACGGTGGGAATTTCGAAACGGAGCATGCGCAGTAGGTCCGGCGCGGGAGCGCGCCTAATTTAAATGGCACACGCCCCTTTAAATTACGCCGGCTTACGCCGGAGGCCGCCAGCGTAGGTTTTCATTGCAAGTGCTTTGTGAATCATGCACTTGCGATGAAAACTTGCGGCGGTGTAACGTATCTACAATACGTTACGCCGCCGCACTTCTACGTGAATCTGGACATCAGTTCATAACCCAAGCTCCAGTGCACTTGGGTTATCCAGCAGGACAATGATCCGATACACAACAGCAAGTCCATCTCCAACTGGTTCAAACAAAGCAACGTTTAGGGTTTGGAGTGGCCTAGTCTAAGTCCGGACTTAAATCCAATTGAGATGCTGTGTCATAACTTACACAGGCCGTTCATGCTGGAAAACCCTCCAATGTGGCTGAATTAAAACAATTCTGCAAAGCAGAGTGGGCCAAAATTTCTCCACAGCGATGTGAAAGACCCATTGCCAGGTATTGCAAACGCTTGATTGCAGTTGTTGCCGCCAAGGGTGGCACAACCAGTTATTAGGTTTAGGGGGCAATTACTTTTTCACAGCATTGTGTATACACTATCAAAAGTATTGAGACACCTGCCTTTACACGCACATGAACTTTAATGGCATCCCGGTCTTAGTCCGTAGGGTTCAATATTGAGTTGGTCCCGCCCTTTGCAGCTATAACAGCTTCAACTCTTCTGGGAAGGCTGCCCACAAGGTTTAGGAGTGTGTCTATGGGAATGTTTGGCCATTCTTCCAGAAGAGCATTTGTGAGGTCAGGCACTGATGTTTGACAAGAAGGCCTGGCTCACAGTCTCCGCTCAAATTCATCCCAAAGGTGTTCTATCAAATTGAGGTCATGCCAGTCAGGTTCCTCCACCCAAAACTCGTTCATCCACACTATATTGCCAAAAGTATTGGGCCATCCCTCCAAATCATTTGGTGGAGGGGGAATTATGATATGGGCTTGTTTTTCAGGGGTTGTGCTTGGCCCCATTAGCTCTTAAAGGCTTCAGCATAGCAAGACATTTTGGACAATTTCATGCTCCCAACTTTGTGGGAACAGTTTGGGGGACGGCCCCTTCCTGTTCCAACATGACTGCACACCAGTGCACAAAGCAAGGTCCATAAAGACATGGATGAGCGAGTTTGGGGTGGAGGAACTTGACTGGCCTGTACAGAGTCCTGACCTCAACCCGATAGAGCATCTTTGGGATGATATAAAGCAGAAGAAAAATCATTTCAACGTGCCAGAAATGTAACACTCCCATTGGTTGTACTCTCAACCAAACTGTCAGGCCCCATACACACGATAGAATCCATCCGCAGATAAATCCCAGCAAATGGGTTTCTGCGGATAGATCCTATGGTGTGTACACGCCAGCGGATCTGTTTCCGCGGAGAAATCTCCTCTGGGATGGATTCCAGCAGATCGGATATTTGCTGACATGCACAACAAATCCATCTGCTGGAATCCATACCAACGGATGGATCCGCTCGTCTGTACAGACTCACCGGATCCACCCGTCCAAAGGGATTCCCCGCACGCGTCGTAATGATTTGACGCATGCGTGGAATTCCTTATATGACAGCGTCGCGCCGTCGCCGCGTCATAATAGCGGCGACGGCGCGACACGTCATCGCCAGAGGATTTCAGCGCGGATTTCAATGCGATGGTGTGTACACGCCATCGCATAGAAATCTTCTGAAATCCTCGAGAGTCCGCTGGACCGTATCTGCGGATAAATCCTCTTGTGTGTATGGGGCCTCAAACCATCCAATGGCTGGTGTCATAACTAATCACATGTGCAGCATCGTGGCAGTTTTAGATTAAACAGAGGCAAAGATGGCAGCTTCCTTGGCTGAAAACAATAGGAGGGTTTTCTTACACTTTAACCACTTAACCATATTGCTGGTCAAAGACCAGAGCACTTTTTGCGATTCGGCACTGTGTTGCTTTAACTGACAATTGCGCAGTCGTGCGACGTGGCTCCCAAACAAAATTGGCATCCTTTTTTGCCCACAAATAGAGCTTTCTTTTGGTGGTATTTGATCACCTCTGCGTTTTTTTGTTTTTGCGCTATAAACGAAAATAGAGGGACAATTTTGAAAAAAATTAATATTTCTTGCTTTTTGCTATAATAAATATCCCCCAAAAATATATAAAAAAACTTTTTTTTTCCTCAGTTTAGGCCGATATGTATTCTTCTACATATTTTTCACAAAAAAAATCGCAATAAGCGTTTATTGATTGGATTGCGCAAAAGTGATAGCGTTTACAAAATAGGGGGTATTTTTATGGCATTTTTATTAATAATTTTTTTTAATACTAATGGTGGCGATCAGCAATTTTTTTCATGACTGTGACATTATGGCGAACAATTCGGACAATTTTGACACATTTTTGGGACCATTGTCATTTTCACAGCAAAAAATGCATTAAAAATGCATTGTTTACTGTGAAAATGGCAATTGCAGTTTGGGAGTTAAATACAGGGGGCGCTGTAGGATTTAGTGTTCACCTAGTGTGTGTTTACAACTGTAGGGGGGTGTGGCTGTAGGACTGACGTCATCGATCGAGTCTCGATATAAAAGGGATCACTCGATCGATACGCCGTCACAGTGAAGCACGGGGATGCCGTGTTTACATACGGCTCTCCCCGTTCTTCAGCTCCGGGGAGCGATCGCGACGGAGCGGCTAGAAACGAATAGCCGCGCCGTCGTCCTGGATCGCTCCCCGAGGGAATCCGACCGCCGCATGTAGCGGGGGGGGTCCCGATCGGACCCCCGACCCGCGGAAAGGCGGGACGTACATGTACGCCCATATGCCTGTACGTGCCATTCTGCCGACGTATATGTACATGTGGCGGTCGGGAAGCGGTTAAAGAGGATGTACCTGTACGTACATGTGCCCAGCTGTGCCATTCTGCCGACGTATATGTGCAGGAGGCGGTCCTTAAGTGGTTAAAGTTAATATGCGTGAAAAAGGCAGGTGTCCCAATACTTTTGGTAATATAGTGTATGTTGTTTGCTAAAACTGAATTTTAAAAAAGTAAAGGAAGAAGAAAAAAAAAACGACTGAAAGCAAACTTTCTTATAGAGATCTCTAAAGCTCCAAATTTGAAATCATAGCCTACATATAAAAATCGCGCGGCAAAGTAAATTTTTACCTCCGTCGCGCCAGCTAATTAGACTTTTATTTAACATCCTGTCTTGCCTTTTCCCTGTTAATGGTGTGCATGGCAGTTTGAAATTTTGCTGTCTCCTCCCGGTAATAAAAGCCTCTGTCACATTCTTCCTCATTATTCCTAACATATAGAGTCTCGCCAACGCTTGGCTGTCTCTAGTTACAGTACAAAGACCAGCTGTTCACTTTTTCTAAGACTCCTTCCTGCATCAGGCGTGTGAGCCAAACGCGCTCTACGGAAAGATAAATGGTAAATGCAGGATACGCTAGATAAAAACACATTACCCCAATTTTTTTTTTCCCTCTCTCTTTCTTGTTTCTGAGTCATGTGTCGGCATTAAAGCAGTCGGATTTCACAGCCTGACGTTAAATTCCTATCTGCGGTGGAGACAACACGCGTAAAGGCCCAATATCGTTCAATTCATTCTCTTTAAGGTGGAAATTGGAAAAAAAATGAGCTGAGGTGTGAATACCCGCATCTGACATTGACTCTTTACTGATCTATTTTAGGTCTTGTTCAAATCTAAATTGATTGAATGTAGTATTTTATTCAGTGGCGGCTGGTGGTATATTGTTTGCGTGGGTTGGCAAACAATCCACCCACCGCCATCCACCCCCGGTCGTTAGGTTGGGTCACAGGCACCACCAAACCCTCAGTCCTTAGGTCATCAGCCCCGCTCTTACCCCATCTAGGTCACGGACAGCGATTCCCCCGGGTGGCGGCTTCACCCTGCGTCTCCTCGGTGGATATAATCCCTCCTCCTCCTCAGCAGTCAATAGGATTGCTTCTCCTCTCGGGTGAGAATTAAAGGGGTTGTAAAGGTAAAAGTTATTTTACCTTAATGCATCCTATGCATTAAGGTAAAAAAACATCTGACAGCAATGCCCCCCCCCCCCCCCCCCCCGAGCCCCCTGTTTTACTAACCTCACCGTTCGAAAGTCCCAGGCACGTTCTCGTCATCTTGCTCGGTTCCCAGCCTGGCCGTTGATTGGCTAGGCTGGGCGGATTGATAGCAGCGCAGCCATTGGCTGGCGCTGCTGTCAATCACAGCGGATGACGCGGCGCGCCGGGGGGGCGGGGACGAATGATACAGTCGGCGGCTATGGCCGCTGCTGTATCACGGGAGCGCGCTCGCAAAAGCTTTCCACCATGCAAGGGAGCTCGCATGAACGTGGAAAGCTTTTGCGGAACTAGACAGCTAAGATACGACGGCACAGGCAGTCGTATCTTAGCTACATTTAAGTGTATCTCAATTTGAGAATACACTTAATTGTACGACGGCGCAGATTCAGAGTTACGACGGCGTATCTACTGATACGCCGGCGTAAACCTCTCTGAATCTGGCTATTAATTATTTTAGATCAGCCGGCTCCTACGAACGACTAAGCCAAGCGTGAATGCAAGCTTAGGGTTAATTATTATTTGGACAAAGGTACATTTATTTCTGAAGGCTGTCATTGGAGAATGTAACCGTGACTCTGAGACAGTTAGGAAAACATCAAAAGAAATTTTGTCCTCAACTTTTAATGGGCATAATTATTTTTCCATTTAATTTGCAAGAGGTTAATGGCGGAAAGAAAGAAGGTGACATGTAAATTGTAATCAGGGGCACCTTGATACTTCGCTGTCTCCGACACGTGACCTTTCCGCAACTCCGGAGCTTATAGCGCGTTCCACCAGATATATGTGTGGGAGATCACCGAAGGTTAAGTGAATGTGAGTGGCAGGCAGGGAAAATGTTGCTTTTCTATGACAGCACTTCCATGCAACCCTTGTCTCTGCCCCCCCCTCAGCCGCCAGAGGTCCGGGCATGTGCAAATTAACTTTCAAAGAGCCGGAGGTGAGAAACGCCAAGGTGAGAAAAGTCTCATTGTGATCATGGGAGTTCGCCTGAAGACCTGACATAGAGCAAAGGACAAGGCCGGCTGAACGCGTTTAAAGCTATTTACAGACAAGAGTATCAAGAAGTCTTAAATCACCGGTGCAGACATTGGAAAATTCTTCTTGGCTCTTTTATTCAACTTTAGGAAAAAAAAAAAAACTTGCCAGATAAAATTTCAAATTAAATAGGTTGAAGTGGTTGTAAAGGCTTTTTACCGTCATGTATTCTATGCATGAAGGTAAAAAACCTGTGTGCAGCAGCCCCCCAATAATTACCTGAGCCCAGGGCCGGTACAAGGCAGGGGCGGAAGGGAGCGGATGCCCCGGGCGATACAATTTGCAGGGCGGGAGGAGGCGCAGGTGAAGTGCCGGGCTGGCAGTGTGCTTCACAGTACATACTAGCCGGCTCCGTGCTCCCCCTCCTGCGGCTGCAGCGCTCCCCTCTCCCCCTCTCTCTCGCCGCTCGGCGCTGGCTGTGTTTGTGTTCGGCGAGCGCCCTCCTTGACCGGCTCACGTGATAGCAGTGTTCCGCCTATCACACGAGCCAGTCTAGAGGAGCGGTACTTTGTTACAACGCGCCTGCCGAAGTCTGAACACAGACCCAGCCAACTCCGTGATACACAGCGGGAGATGGCCGCTGTGTATGCATTACTAACCAGGCGACAGTGACAGTGAGTGTGAATTAGTCGGCACAGTGAGACTAATGGGAAAGTCGAGGCTGCATTTGATGGGCACAGTGTGAGACTGTAATGGGCACAGTGTGAGACTGTAATGGGCACAGTGTGAGACTGTAATGGTGGGCATAGTGATGTTGCATTCATGGGCACAGTGATACTGCATTTAAGGGCACAGTAAGACTGCAATGGCTGGCACAGTGAGACTAATGATTGGGCAAGTCGAGGCTGCACTTGATGGGCACAGTGAGACTGTAATGGTGGGCACAGTGTCAGACTGTAATGGTGGGCACAGTGATGTTGCATTCATGGGCACAATGAGGCTGTAATGGTGGGCACAGTCGGGCTGAAATGACAGGCACAGTGAGGCTGTAATGGCGGGCACAGTGAGGCTGTAATGGTGGGCACAGTGAGGCTGCATTCATGGGCACAGTGAGGCTGTAATGGCGAACATGGTGAGGCTGCATTCACGGGCACAGTGAGGCTGCATTCACGGGCACAGTGAGGCTGTAATGGCGAACACGGTGAGGCTGCATTCACCGGCACAGTGAGGCTGCATTCACGGGCACAGTGAGTCTGTAATGGTGGGCACACTGAGGCTGTAATGGCGGGCACACTGAGGCTGTAATTTGGGTGCTGACGATAAATAAATAATAAAAAAAAAAGGGTGATGCCATCCGGGCCCCTTAGAGGTCAGGGTGGGGCTTTAGGTGCTGATGAAAAAAAAAAAAAAACACTGGCCTGTGTTACTCACTTCTGCACCCTGTGCCCTATGTAAGCCTTGTGTGATTTGCACTACATATACCAAGGGGGGCAAGTGGTGAGGAGTTTGCGGGGGGATGAGGAGGGGTGTGAGTACCCGCACCTTTTCACTGAGAAAAAAAGCCCTGCTTGGAATAACTTTCCTCTGGGGTCAATAAAGTATTCTAAATCTGAATTCTGAGCCACAAGCTATACCATAACCTGCATGAATATGAACCTCCTATGCTACCCAATGTGTGTGCCACCTGGGCAAAGATTTAGGATCAAGATCATACCATGACCATGAAAATTTAAACATTTTAAATAAGAAGCAGTGGCGGTGCGTCTATAGAGGGCGCTGGAGTGCCTCTCCCTCTGGCTCTCGCACTGCCACTGATTACAATAACATAGATTCATGCATTGCATGAATCTATGTTATTGTTGCCGCCACCTGAATAACGGCAGCTGGTTGGCTGTGCGGAAGTGCCTATCAGAGCCATAGGCTTTCTGAGTACAGCCCTCGGCTCCTGGAAACTTATCTAAGGGACGTACGGGGGGTGCGTTCCTTAGATAAGACTGACAGGCGTCTCAGCCAATCAGGTTCACCGGTTCTGGTTACCGGTAACCTGATTGGCTGAAACGTCATCGAGGGCGGGAGAAGACATCGAGGGACGTGGAAGGAGGATGGCTGACCCCCAGAAAGGTAAGTGCCGGGTGGGGGGGGGCATTATACAGGGCACAGTGGTGACAATGGGCACAGTGGCATCAATGGGCACAGTGGCGACAATGGCCACAGTGACATCAATGGGCACAGTGGCGACAATTAAAGGGCACAGTGGCAACAATTGGCACAGTGGCGACAAAGGGCACAGTGGCGACAATTGGCATAGTGGCTGCGTTTGATGGCATGGCACAGTGGCTGCGTTTGATGGCATGGCACAGTGGTAACAATTGATGGCACAGTGGCTGCGTTTGATGGCATGGCACAGTAGCTGCGTTTGATGGCATGGCACAGTGGTGACAATTGATGGCACAGTGGCTGCGTTTGATGGCATGGCACAGTGGTGACAATTGATGGCACAGTGGCTGCGTTTGATGGCATGGCACAGTGGTGACAATTGATGGCACAGTGGCTGTGTTTGATGGCATTGCACAGCGACTGCGTTTTATGGCATGGCACGGTGGTGACAATTGATGGCACAGTGGCTGCGTTTGATGGCATGGCACAGTGTTTGCGTTTGATGGCATGGCACAGTGGTGACAATTGATGGCACATTGGCTGTGTTTGATGGCATGGCACAGTGGCTGCATTTGATGGCATGGCACAGTGGTGACAATTGATGGCACAGTGGCTGCATTTGATGGGTCCAGTGGGCACAGTGGCATCAATGGGCACAGTGGCGACAATAGGCACAGTGACATCCATGGGCACAGTGGCGACAATGGGCACAGTGGTGACAATTTAAGGGCACAGTGGCGACAAAGGGCACAGTGGCGACTATTGTCACAGTGGCGAAAATTGGCCCTGTGGCTGCGTTTGATGGAATGGCACAGTGACTGCGTTTGATGGCATGGCACAGTGGTGACAATTGATGGCACAGTAGCTGCGTTTGATGGCATGGCACAGTGGTGACAATTGATGGCACAGTGGCTGCGTTTGATGGCATGGCACAGTGATGACAATTGATGGCACAGTGGCTGCATTTGATGGCATGGCACAGTGGTGACAATTGATGGCACAGTGGCTGTGTTTGATGGCATTGCACAGTGACTGCGTTTGATGGCATGGCACAGTGGTGACAATTGATGGCACAGTGACTGCGTTTGATGGCATGGCACAGTGGTGACAATTGATGGCATAGTGGCTGCGTTTGATGGCATGGCACAGTGGTGACAATTGATGGCACAGTGGCTGCATTTGATGGCATGGCACAGTGGTGACAATTGATGGCACAGTGGCTGTGTTTGATGGCATTGCACAGTGACTGCGTTCGATGGCATGGCACAGTGGTGACAATTTATGGCACAGTGGCTGCGTTTTAAAGGCATGGCACAGTGGCTGCGTTTTATGGCATGGCACAGTGGTGACAATTGATGGCACAGTGACTGCGTTTGATGGCATGGCACAGTGGTGACAATTGATGGCACAGTGGCTGTGTTTGATGGCAGGACACAGTGGCTGCATTTGATGGCATGGCACAGTGGTGACAATTGATGGCACAGTGGCTACATTTGATGGGCCCAGTGGCTGCATTTGATGGGCACAGTGGCTGCATTTGATGGGCACAGTGAGGCTGCAATTGATTTTTTTTTTTTTTTTCGTTTGCGCCCCCCCAAAAATTGAGCACCAGCCGCCACTGATAAGAAGAGTAAGCCATTTAAAATGTGTGCTGAAAAATCCAACAATAATTTATTTAGCATGATCGGGAAACAAGGGCAAATAACTTTCTGACCCTATTAGGTATGCAAAAATATGGGGGGCACCGCTGCCATCAAACAGTTTAACTCACCGACAAATGGTCCATTTCAAAATCGTCATGCCAGGTGAGGTTTTAAGAGCCAATAATCATCGGTGATAACTTAATGTTTAATGAACACAATTATTGTGATCAAGGAGTCGCCATGGTTTGATAGGATACAGACTGTGCCAGGCAAATCTAATTAACTTTCTTAAGCAGTGCAATGGACAAGGATGATTGGCTCGTTATGGGATATTTAGACGCTGCTGAAGCCATTGAACACATTTCGCCGTGTTGTGCGAATAATATATCAACTGAAAATGGCATAGGAGTCTTTCCATTAGGTTTCTGTCCACATTTATGACTTCTTGACCTTGGTTTATGGAAAGTTATGCTTATTGCTACCGGGTGGTAATTTTTTTTTCCCTCTCCATTGATTGGTCACAGGTGGTGGGAGTCCTTCTTTCTGTCCTTCCACTCTTTATCTTATTTTTTTTCTAGTTTCGATAACATAATTCAGCATTACTTTTACTACTTCCCGCCAAGGAGCTTGGATACCATTGGACCTTGTTTAGGCCTAATTGAAGATTAACAAGCAGATCCAGTCTATGTCTGTAGGCTTGCTAATTTTATATTGACTGTGGCTAAGGACAATTAAAAGTATATGTAAATCTAACAACGAACTTCTCTTATTTTCTTCATTTTGGTCTGCTAAATAAAGCAAGCTTTTAAAGCATTGTGTTCTATCGATTTCATTAACCAGTTCCTGCCTGGTTCATAGTACAATGATGGCTGGGTAGGAGTCCTGGGGGGTCCAGAGGTGCAGGGTGCTGTGTTATGTAAAGGGATCCGGAGGTGCAGGGTGCTGTGTTATGTAAAGGAGTCCAGAGGTGCAGGGTGCTGAGTAATGTAAAGTGGTCCAGAGGTGCGGTGCTGAGTAATGTAAAGGGGCCAAGAGGTGCAGGGTGCTGAGTAATGTAAAGGGGTCCAGAGGTGCAGGGTGCTGTGTAATGTAAAGGGGTCCAGAGGTGCAGGGTGCTGAGTAATGTAATGGGGTCCAGAGGTGCAGGGTGCTGTGTAATGTAATGGGTTCCAGAGGTGCAGGGTGCTGTGTAATGTAATGAGGTCCAGAGGTGCAGGGTGCTGTGTAATGTAATGGGTTCCAGAGGTGCAGGGTGCTGTGTAATGTAAAGGGGTCCAGAGGTGCAGGGTGCTGTGTAATGTAAAAGGGTCCAGAGGTGCAGGGTGCTGTGTAATGTAAAAGTGGCCAGAGGTGCAAGAGCTGTTTAATTGAAAAAGAGGCCCAGAGGTGCAGGGTGCTGAGTAATGTAAAGTAGTCCAGAGGTGCAGGGTGCTGTGTAATGTAAAGGGGTCCAGAGGTGCAGGGGGCTGTGCAATGTAAAGGGGTCCAGAGGTGCAGGGGGCTGTGTAATGTAATGAAGTCCAGAGGTGCAGGGTGCTGAGTAATGTAAAGGGGTCCAGAGGTGTGGGGTGCTGTGTAATGTAATGGGGTCCAGAGGTGCAGGGTGCTGTGTAATGTAATGGGGTCCAGAGGTGCAGGGGGCTGTGTAATGTACACAGTAGTGACAAAAAGATATTAAAGGATGCAGAGATATGCAGGGGGCACAGTGGTGTGTTTTTACATTTTAAGGTGGGGGGTGCCAGATAGAGGATCTGCCCCGGGTGCCAAATGCTCTAGGTACACCCCTGAGTAGGACCTCTCTAGCTCTGGGTGGACATCATTTGACATTCTCTGTAGAACATGTCTCACACACACCCCAGGAGCCATGCTGTGGCGCGATATGTCACCCATTGTGTCCACTGGACACAGCGGATGACAGAACAGTGTACAGGCCCGCTGCCAGTATTGTGATCGCTGTGACCAATCACAGCAGATCACATGACAATTGTACACAATAGATAGCGTCCATACATGCCATTCATTATGTACTATTGTGTTGTTTTTTGCAATTGGTCACACTGATCACATGGTACAGACAGGGCCAACCACAGCCCATCTATACCATGTGATTAGTTGTGGCCAATCACAGCTAGTTACAATAGTGAACACTGAATCAATCAATTTCATTCGGTGAAAAAATGGTTGTTTATAAAAGTGATATGCACTGGTATATAAGCAATTATAGTATGCAAAAAAATAAATCCTGATCACCTCCCCAACACTGTGTTGCTCTGGTCACAATATGCAAAAAAAAAATCGTAATTAAAAAAAAAAAATTATAAAAAAGAAAAAAAAATATTAAAGGTGTCGCCAAGTAAGAAGGTTTTTTTTTCCATAATCTTAATTTTATCTTATATGCATTAGGTTTAAAAGCCTTCTGTGTGCAGCAGCCCCCCTCAGCCCCCCTAACACTCACCTGAGGTCCCTCTCTGTCCAGCGATGTCCACGAATGTCTCAGCCGACCGAGATTCTCCTACCTGATTGGCTGATACACATCAGCGGCGCCATTGGCCCCCGCTGCTGTCAATCAAAGTCAGCTAGTCAATCAGGGGAGAGAGGGGGCGGGCCCGAGTCGGGGCAGCATGTCTGAATGTATACACAGAGCTCAGTGACTCAGCTCGGGTGCCCCCATAGCAAGCCGCTTATTGTGGGGGCCACTGAACAGGAAGGAGGGGGACAGGATCAGCGAAGAGGGACTTGAGAACAAGAGGATCCGGGCTGCTCTGTAAAAATCCACTGCAACATAGCAGGTAATTATAACATGTTTGTTATTTTTATAGGAGAAAAAATTAGACTTTTTAATCACTTTAATAGAAAGAAAAAAAAATGCTTTGTTTTTTTGAACATGCTGTCACCAGTCAGTGTGGTTGATCACTGTCACACCAGTTATATGATGATGCTATACTGCACTGGTGATAGTATGTAAGATAAAATAAATAAAATTTGGAAAAAAAAATTTTTTTTAAATGTTAACATTTTCCAAACAATTGTCACACAAAACTCACCATGCTTCTTAAATACCTTGGACTGTCTACATGAAGGTTGACTGATTTTCATACATACAGTTGCAATAAAAAAGTATGTGAACCCTTTTGGAATGATATACATTTCTGCACAAATTGGTCATAAAATGTGATCTGATCTTCATCTAAGCCACAGCAATAGACAATCACAGTCTGCTTAAACTAATAACACACAAACAATGTTATGTTACCATGTTTTTATTGAACACACCATGTAAACATTCACAGTGCAGGTGGAAAAAGTATATGAACCCCTAGACTAATGACATCTCCAAGAGCTAATTGGACTCCTGTTGGCTGACACCTCACTCCAATCAATGAGATGAGATGGGAGGTGTTGGTTACAGCTGCTCTGCCCTATAAAAAACACACACAAGTTCTGGGTTTGCTTTTCACAAGAAGCATTGCCTGATGTGAATGATGCCTCGCACAAAAGAGCTCCCAGAAGACCTACTATTAAGAATTGTTGACTTGCATAAAGCTGGAAAGGGTTATAAAAGTATCTCTAAAAGCCTTGCTGTTCATCAGGGGAACTAAGGATTCAAGCTGCGGGCCGGAAGAAATGGCATGGCGGGCCGTATGTGGCCCGCTGGGCCGTAGTTTGGAGACCCCTGGTTTACACGATAATCGCAGCACCCGGAGGGATTAGACTGACTACGTTGCAGGTTTTCTTCTCCCTCTTTTTTCTTATTGTTGGTATTTTTTAGCGCAGTTTCTTTCCATTTTCCACTCATCTGGAATATGCAGTTCAGTTTTGGGCCCCAGTTCCCAAAAAAGGATATTGGGGAACTGGAGAAAGTGCAGAGAAGGGCAACCAAACTGATAAGAGGCATGGAGGAGCTCAGCTATGAGGAAAGATTAGAGGAACTGAATTTATTCACTCTTGAGAAGAGGAGAATACGGGGGGGGGGGGGGGGGATATGATCATCATGTACAAATATATAAGGGTTCCATATAGTGAACTTGGTGTTGAGTTATTGGGCCAGATCCACAAAGAAATTTCGCCGGCGTATCTAGTGATACACCATGTAATTTCAAAATTCCTGCGTCGTATCTTTGTTTTGAATCCTCAAACCAAGATACGACGGCTTCTGGGTTAGATCCAACAGGTGTACGTCTTCGTACGCCTTCGGATCTAAGATGCAATACTTTGGCGTCCGCTGGGTGGCGTTTTCCGTGTCGGGTATGCAAATTAGCGATTTACGACGATCCATGAACATACGCCCGGCCGTTGCATTTTCGAACGTCGTCTGTAGTCGGCTTTTTCCGGCGTATAGTTAAAGCTGGTATTTTGCAGCGTATACATAGAATTGCCATGTTAAGTATGGCCGTCGTTCCCGAGTCGAAATTTTAATTTTTTATTTTTTTTGCGTAAGTCGTCCGTGAATAGGGATGGACGTAACTCACGTCTAAGTTAAAAAAATTACGTCCTAGCGACGTCATTTAGCGCAATGCACGGCGGGAAATTTCGGGACAACGCATGGGCAGTTCATTCGCGCGGGGACGCGCTTCATTTAAATGGAAGTCGCCCCCAACCCGCCCAATTTCAAATCCGCCGCCAGAAATACACTACGCCGCCGTAACTTAAGGCGCGAACTCGCTGAGGATTCGAATATACGCCAAGTAAGGTACAGCGGCGTAGTGTATCTCTGATACGCTACGCCGATGCAATTGTATGTGGATCTGGCCCATTCACTTTACCGTCAACACTGAGGACAAGGGGGCGCTCTTTACATCTAGAGGAAAAGAGATTTCATCGCCAAATACGGAAAGGTTTCTTCACAGTAAGAGTTGTGAAAATGTGGAATAGACTCCCTCCAGAGGTGGTTCTGGGCAGCTCAGTAGATTGCTTTAAGAAAGGCCTGGATACTTTCTTAAATGTACAGAATATAACTGGGTACTAACATTTATAGGTAAAGTTGATCCGGGGAAAATCCGATTGCTTCTCGGGGGATCAGGAAGGAGTTTTTTCTCCTGCTGTAGCAAATTGGATCTCATGCTTGGCTGTTTTTTTTTTTTTTTTTGCCTTCCTCTGAATCAACTGTGAATTGGGTGTATGGGATTGTACGATATTTTTTATTTTATTTAATTTTTTTATTTTTTTTTATGGCTGAACTGGATGGACTTGGGTCTTTTTTCAACCTAACTAACTATGTAATTAATATGTTTGTCTTGTATGCTGACTGTTAACTTAAAAATAAGAAAAAATAAAATAAAACGTATTTAGCGTTGTCTCACACTGTTTAAAAAGACTCAGCATAGTTTTGTATAATAGGACTTTCCATGTGCTTTTTATCCCTTGTTACAAATTCACTCTTCTCATGATTAATAGGTACCTGGCCTCGCCTACTGAATTTTTCTTCTTTTTTTATTTATTTTTTTATTTCCCAGGTTGTGTGAAGTTGGCGCAGTGACTATAAAGCGACAAGCTTTTAAAACAGACCTTGAGAATCTGAAGTCTATGAAAGAGGTGTCTCTTCCTTAATAAAACTCACAGAATTCATGTACTTAGTACCGCTGATTGCTTCTGGGAATTCCAACTCCTTCAAGTGCATTTTGTCATTTCATAACATTTTTTTCCCCGGCTGCCTTCATGTATTGTGTCTCGCTCCCGTCTTTAATCTTCCCAAAGAAGTTTGCTATTCATTTTTTTTTTTTTTCATTTTTTTTTTTTTTTAGAGGTCTAATTATGAGCTTCCACTTTGCAGCCTGCAATAATGGTTTCAAATGATATACGGTTTGATCTTCAACTAGAGGTGTTAAAAGTGCCTGCGATGGCAGATTCCCCTGGTGCTAAGTCTTTAAAAATTTCCAACCTTTATTCGGTGCACTGAATTTGTGTCACATGGCCTATTGTCTTTAGTTATCCAATCAGGGTGGGCTGTGTACTGTTGCCGCAGTAGGATTGTGATGTCACCATACTAAATGTGCATGAAGTAATTGCTGGCCAAGTCAGGTTTATAGCTGAAATGGACCTAGCATCCAAAAAATGTTCTCATGATGAATGCATACAGTCAATGCTAAATAGTATGTCTTCCCACTATTTATTACATCTCACAGAGATCACATGACTTCCCATAACAATGCATTTCTCTCCAGAAGGATGAACCATATAAAATGTAAAAAAAAAAATGTAAATGCTTCTTATCAATGGGAACCCTGAGCCTGGAACAATGCACACACATGTCCTGATGAAATTAACTTCACATCAGAGGTCCTCCCATCATTTCAAAGGTCCTCTCATCACATCAGAGGTCCTCCCATCACATCAGAGGTCCTCCCATCACATCAGAGGTCCTCCCATCACATCAGAGATCCTCTCATCACATCAGAGGTCCCCCATTACAATAGAGGTTTCCCCCGTCACAATATAAGTCCTCCCATCACATCAGAGGTCCTCCCATCACTTCAGAGGTCCTCCTATCACATCAGAGGTCCTCCCATCACTTCAGAGGTCCTCCCATCACATCAGAGATCCTCCCATCACATCAGAGATCCTCCCATCACATCAAAGGTTCTCCCATCACATCAAAGGTTCTCCCATCACAATAGAGGTTCCCCCATCACATTGGAGGTCCTCCCATCACATCAGAGGTCCTCCCATAACATCAGAGATCCTCCCATCACAATAGAGGATCCCCCATCACAGTAGAGGTCCTCCCATCACATCAGAGGTCCTCCCATCACATCAGAGGTCCTCCTATCACATCAAAGGTTCTCCCATCACATCAGAGGTCCTCCCATCAAATCAGAGATCCACCCATCACATCAGAGGTCCTCCCATCACATCAGAGGTCCTCCCATCACATCAGAGGTCCTCCCATCACATCAGACATCCTCCCATCACATCAAAGGTTCTCCCATCACATCAGAGGTCCCCATCACAATAGAGGTTCCCCCATCACATTAGAGGTCCTTCCATCACATCAGAGGTCCTCCCATCTCATCAGAGGCCCCCCATCACAATAGAGGTCCTCCCATCAAATCAGAGATCCACCCATCACATCAGAGGCTCTCCCATCACATCAGAGGTCCTCCCATCACATCAGACATCCTCCCATCACATCAGAGGTCCCCATCACAATAGAGGTTCCCCCATCACATTAGAGGTCCTTCCATCACATCAGAGGTCCTCCCATCTCATCAGAGGCCCCCCATCACAATAGAGGTCCTCCCATCACATCAGAGGTCCTCCCATCACATCAGAGGTCCTCCCATCACACCACTATTTATTACATCTCACAGAGATCAGATGACTTCCCATAACAATGCATTTCTCTCCAGAAGGATGAACCATATAAAATGTAAAAAAAATAATGTAAATGCTTCTTATCAATGGGAACCCTGAGCCTGGAACAATGCACACACATGTCCTGATGAAATTAACTTTACATCAGAGGTCCTCCCATCATTTCAAAGGTCCTCTCATCTCATCAGAGGTCCTCCCATCACATCAGAGGTCCTCCCATCACATCAGAGATCCTCTCATCACATCAGAGGTCCCCCATTACAATAGAGGTTTCCCCCGTCACAATATAAGTCCTCCCATCACATCAGAGGTCCTCCCATCACATCAGAGATCCTCCCATCACATCAGAGATCCTCCCATCACATTAAAGGTTCTCCCATCACATCAAAGGTTCTCCCATCACAATAGAGGTTCCCCCATCACATTGGAGGTCCTCCCATCACATCAGAGGTCCTCCCATAACATCAGAGATCCTCCCATCACAATAGAGGATCCCCCATCACAGTAGAGGTCCTCCCATCACATCAGAGGTCCTCCCATCACATCAAAGGTTCTCCCATCACATCAGAGGTCCTCCCATCAAATCAGAGATCCACCCATCACATCAGAGGTCCTCCCATCACATCAGAGGTCCTCCCATCACATCAGAGGTCCTCCCATCACATCAAAGGTTCTCCCATCACATCAGAGGTCCCCATCACAATAGAGGTTCCCCCATCACATTAGAGGTCCTTCCATTACATCAGAGGTCCTCCCATCTCATCAGAGGCCCCCCATCACAATAGAGGTCCTCCCATCACATCAGAGGTTCTCCCATCACAGCAGAGGTCCTCCCATCACATCAGAGGTCCTCCCATCACATCAGAGGTCCTCCCATCACATCAGAGGTCCCCCATCTCATCAGAGGTCCTCTCATCACATCAGAGGTCCTCCCATCTCATCAGAGGTCCCCCATCACATCAGAGGTTCTCCCACCACATCAGAGGTCCTCCTATCACATCAGAGGTCCTCCCATCTCATCAGAGGTCCCCCATCTCATCAGAGGTCCTCCCATCACATCAGAGGTCTACAAATATCTCTATGGGGATCCCAGAATAGGAAATAAACCATTCAGTCATAGGGAGTGTAAAAGGACACGGGGCCACACAATAGGACTGGAAAGGAAGCGGTTTAACCCTAAACTGCGTAGGGGGTTCTTCACTATTAGGGCAATTAGGATATGGAACTCCTACAATTGGTGGTGGCTGCGGGGAGCATGGATATCTTTGAAACTTTTAGATGAACATCTTAAATGACACAACATACAGGGATATGGGAAAGCATTATAGACACTGATACACATGCACCCACACAGGTTGAACTAGATGGACCATTGTCTTTATTCAGCCTTACCTATTATGTAACTATGTAAGAGGTCCTTTCATCACATCAGAGCACCTTTAATCACATCAGAGTTCCTCCCATCACCTCAAAGGTCCTCCCATTCCATCAGAGGTCCTCCCATCACATAAAAGTCACCCCTCACATCAGATGTCCCTCCATCACATCAGAATCCCCCTTCAAGTAAGAGTTATCCCTTTATGTCAAAGGTCCCCCTTCACATCTGAGCCCCCCCTATACATCAGAGGTTTCCCTATACATTTGTGCCCTTCACCACATCAGAGTCACCCCATACATGAGTCCCCAATTACATCAGTGTCCCCCCATCACATTAGAGGTCCCTCATCACATCAGAGGTCCCCTTTACATCAGAGGCCCCCCTCACTCGCTCATCCATGTATTTATGGACCTTGCATTGTGCACTGGCGTGCAGTCATGTTGGAACAGGAAGGGGTCATCCCCAAAATGTTCCCACAAAGTTCGGAGCATGAAAAATTGTCCAAAATGTCTTGTTATGTTGACGCCTTAACAGTTCCCTTCACTGGAACTAAGGGGCCAAACCCAAACCCTGAAAATCAAACCCCACACCATAATCCCCTCTCCACCCAATGATTTAGACCAGTGCACAAAGCAAGGTCCATAAAGGCATGGATGAGCGAGTTTGGGGTGGAGGAACTTGACTGGCCTGCACAGAGTCCTGACCTCAACCCAATATTACACCTTTGACATAAATTAGAGCAGAGACTGCGAGCCAGGCCTTCTCGTCCAACATCAGTGCCTGACCTCATAAATGCGCTTTTGAAAGAATGGTTAAACATTCTGATAGACACACACCTAAACCTTGTTGACATCCTTCCCAGAAAGGCTGAAGCTGTTATAGCAGCAAAGAGAGGGCCAACTCAATATTGAACCCTACAGGCTAAGACTGGGATGTCATTAAAGTTCATCTGTGTGTAAAGGCAGGCGTCCCAATACTTTTGGTAATATAGTGTACATTGGATGCCTTTCATGCTAGAAGTGGCCCCTCTGGCTATAATTGTAATAGCCAACAAGGCAGCAAAGCAATTCTAACACATAAACTTTACTAAATAATTGATGCAGAATATTGCTCAGAACAGATTCAGTCGTTTCAGACACCAGCAAAAAAAGCTCTGACATCTTTGCAGACTTCATAGTAATTATATTTATATAGTTTTTAAATTGTTTTGCTGCATTTTGTTTTTACAGTAGTACAATCTCTGTTTTACAAATAAACATAGCAACGGTTTCACAGAGTACTGTGGGTTATCTAAAAAGACTCCTCCTCCTCCTCCTCCTCCTCCTCCTTTCATGGATGTGAGTAGTGATTCTTGCATCTTGTATTGTGAAAGGAGAGGTGTTTACAAACATATCCCTTTGGAAGGTATCAACTAAGTACAAAAAAAGGAAAATGCAGTGGGACTTTAAATATACCTTCAAAGATATGATATAATAACATCAATTGTTTTATAAAAACTATGGGCCAGATTCAGGTAGAATTCCCAAAGCACTTGCCTGTAAACTTGCGGCGGCGTAGCGTAAATCCGTCCGGCGCAAGCCCGCCTAACTCAAATGGGGCGTGTATCACGGCGACGTGTAGAACGGCGACGTGCGTTACGTCCTTTCCTATTTACGGACGACTTACGCAAAAAAAAATCTAAAATTCGACGCGGGAACGACGGCCATACTTTAACATGGCAAGTCTAAATATAAGCCAAGAAATAGCAGCTGTAACTATACGCCGGGAAAAGCCGACTAGCGGCGACATAAGAGAACGCGATGACCGCGAGTACCTTCGTGGATCGCCGTAAACAGCTAATTAGCATACCCGACGCGGAAAACGATGCAAACTTCACCTAGCGGGCGCCAAAGTATTACACCTACGATCCGAAGCCGTACGCCTGTCTGATCGAAGCCAGATGCCGTCGTATCTTGGTTTGAGAATTCAAACTAAAGATACGACGCAGCAAATTTGAAAGTACGCCGGAGTATCAGCAGATACTTTGGCGTACTTCTTTTGTGAATCTGGCCCTATAGCTTTATTGTAACAACTTTAAAATGTACAGGTTAAAAAAAAAAAACTTAAAATCTCAATGGTTTCAATGTAAAATCCATAGCCAGTAACAATACATATTCTCAAAATGAATGGGTCCAATGAGATCACCCTCTGAAGAGTTCAAAAAGTCAAGCATACTGTACAAAGTCCCTTTATAGGTGCACAGTGGCAGCCTATCCATAAGGGGCTTAGGGGCGCGCCGCCCCCCCCCTCCCCATCCATGCTTCCGACTCCCTAATCTACATGGATTCCAATCAGGATTTTATTTTTATTTTTTTAAGCCCGTCATTAGCGCCAGAGCCTCTAATAGGCTTAAAAAAAGGGTGAGCTCGGGCTGTAGAGCACTGCGCCCTGATCCCACCCAGTTGAATGAATATTCACGATTGTCACACTAATTCTCCTCCCGGCCCATCAGGAAGTGGGTCTGAGACCCGTTTCCCGATTGGCTGAAAGGAGAAGCGTTCCAATTGGCCTAGGAGGGGAAAGGAGGAGGGAGAAGACGTGCGGCGTAAGACGCGTGGCGGAAGACGTGGTGATGCCTGCAGGGGATGGGAAAACCGCCACTAATTGCCCATGATGACCAGGAGGAGAGCAGGGGAAGCAGCCACCCATCGCCCGTGATGCTGAGGAGGAGAGCAGGGGAAGGGTAAGCCACCGCCGAGAATGAGAGCCGCTACCCGTTGCGCTGCCCGCCATAGATAGGGTACGTGCCGGTGCTCCTGATGACCCGCCTGACCGGACCGGGGGGGGGAGCTGTGAGTGCACTGTTTGTCGCCCCCCAAAACAATGTTTACCACCAGGAGGCCACCCTAGGTATATCTTAATATCCTAAAATATGGATTTTCTGAGATCCATATGGTATTTGAATAAAAGCATACATACCGTATACTTCTATGTTCCATCTCACCTTGACTGTTACAACCTTCATATGTGCAGCCTTCGTTATTTTCAACCTTGTTGTTACAATCTTCTGAAGATCATTAAAAAAAAAAATGTGTTACTGAATGTGCCGTGTCTTTGTCCTGATTTAATCTTCATTTTCAGTTGTAATAATTCACTCGGGAATAAAACTGGCTTCTTTTTTAACCACATAACTGCTAAAAAATACCGGATTGTTTTAGGCGATTCGATAGTTTTTTTTTCATTTGTAGCTCAATTTGATGTATAGGATGACATAACACAGTGATGGGAAGCACAAATTTAAGAAAAGTATGGGAATTTGGGCTTTAATGTTAAAGTGATCCTAGCTGCTAATTAACGGCTGGATCACATTCACAGGTGACCTGTGATCCGCCACCTTTCCGAGCTTTCCCATCCCACCGGGAAGCCTGGTACTGAAGCTGGCTGTTCTGCTGGCTGACCATAGAGATGACCGAGGACCAGAACATCCCCGATTATCAACTCCTGCTTCTTTTTGGGCGTCAAGCTTCACGCGATGCGCAATAAATTGTGCGACAATTGGGGCAAAGCAGCACTGCGATTTAGGTGCCATTGAAAATAATACATTGAAGGAATAAACTTGCATTTTCCATTGTAGTGTGCTTTGAGATCACGGGCAGAATTGCAGCGATTTTACCGCAATACCAAAATATCCAGGTGTGAATAGCATCTTAAAGTGGAGGCTCACCCGCAAATATCATTTTTTACCCTTAGATTCCTGCTCATTTTGTCTAGGGGAATCGGCTAGTTTTTTCTAAATCGAAGCTGTACTTACCGTTTTAGAAAGTGATCTTCTCCGCCGCTTCTGGGTATGGGCTGCGGGACTGGGCGTTCCTATTTTTTTTTTTTTTTTTTTTTAATTTCAATAGTTTTTTATTAAATTTTTCAAGACATACAAAATTGAACATAGAAGATGCAGTACAGATGTTAATCTTACATAGATTAGAATTAACATTAACAGCCTCAGCTAGGATAGGAGATAGTTTTCCATCAAGGTCCTAAACATAGGCCTTATCCGCACCACCGCCATGAGCGATCCCTCTTATTGGTCGCAGCGGTGATCATGTCGCGATAAAATTCTTTCTCCATATGTGGGTTAAACTATCATCATATATGGCTCTAAACGTTTAGAACATCGTAAGCATCAACAACCAATAAACCATACTTGCACTAAAGATCTCGTAAAGTCAGAATCAAGGCAATGAAGTTATTACAATATTGCTCCCTCGCGGTACCACTTGAACCATGGTTCCCAGGCCCTGGAAACCGAGTCCCCACTGCCTAAAGCCGAGGAATGGAGAACCTCGTACGTACCACATGTCTGAATTGACTGAATGATCTCTGAGAGTCCGGGAGCCACAGGGGCCTTCCAGTGTCTCAGGACCACCAGTCGTGAGCACAAGAGGATATTTGACACCACAACTCTAAAAGGTGGCGGTATGCCCTGTAGTCCTAGAGACAGCAGTGCCATATCTGGGGTTAGTACCTGTCTGTGGCCAATGATAGTAGATAATAAACGTTCAATTTGGGACCATAAGAGGTGTAAATAAGGGCACCCCCATAAGGTGTGGAACAGTGTACCCACTTCTCCGCACAATCTCCAACACAGTGGAGAAGCCCCCTTGTGTATCTTGGATATCCGATATGGGGTAAGGTACCACCTAAGTGTCAGCTTCTGCTGCATTTCCCGCATGTTTGTGGATTTAGTGGAGGAGTGAGTAAGGCGAAACGTTGAACCCCACTGTTGTGGAGAGTATTCTGTTCCAATGTCCCTTTCCCATGCTAGCATAGATAGGTTTTTTATACAAGTGTTCTTGTCCCTCAAACATGTGTATATAACTGATATACCTCCAGTAGTGTAAGAGGGGTTTTGGTAATAGCGTAATAATTTTGCCGGAAGAACCGTGTAGATCAGAGGGTCTTTTTTTATTAGGTGGTGTATTTGCACGTAAGTGTATTTAGTCGTGAGTGGGAGATGGAATTCTTTTTGTACCTGTTCAAAGGGTTTTACTTGCCCCCCCACCATTACATCTTCCAGATATTCAATTCCCCCTTCTACCCACTTATCAATAGTTATGTTTGGTATTAGGAGTTTTAACGCCGCGATGGGGAGTTTTAAGGGGGAAGAGTCGTCGACCTCCTTCGTGTTTGCTCTCAGATACATCCATGCTCTTACGGATGCTAGAATGGGAGGGGCTAATGTGGTGCTTAGGGATCCGCAAGAGGGAGCTGTCATTAGAAAATTTGTTAGACTGCCGTGTGGGATTTGGCTCAATTCCAACTCCTTCCACGGTGTGTTAGCGTGTGGCGAAAACCAATGCTTCAGCTGTGCTAGTATGGAAGCAAAGTAGTAATCCTGTATATGGACATGACCCATTCCTCCCGCGTTTCTACTCTTAATAAGTTTGCTAAATGCACATCTAGCTCTTTTGCCCTGCCATAGATATTTATTCAGTAGAGATTGCATAGAATTGCAATAGGTGTTTGGAATCGTGATAGGTACTGTCCTAAAGAGGTACAGCAACTTCGGGAGTATCTGCATTTTAAATGCTGCTAGTCTACCTAGCCATGATAGCTCCGATAGTGCTATTTTAGATAACTGGGGACCCATCGACTCCATGAAGGGAGTAAAGTTAGCCTTTAAAAGGTCTCCTGATCTAGGAGTCAAAGTGATGCCCAGATAACCAATCCCATCTGACCTCCAGGCATATGGAAACCTCTGTTTGAGCGTGTGCTCCATCTGCCAAGGGACAGTTAAATTGAGTATATGAGATTTTGTTGTGTTTACCTTATAGTACGACACTTCGTTAAATGTTTGTAATGCTTCGTGGACTGCTGGTAAAGACACCTCTGGGTTTGATAACATCAAGATGATGTCATCCGCAAATAAACTAATGACATGTTGTCTGCCCCCTGCGTGAATACCAGATATGCTAGGGTGTGAGCGCAAGTAAGAGGCCAACGGTTCCATCAATAGGTTAAACACGAGAGGGGAAAGGGGACATCCCTGTCTCGTGCCATTGGAAATTTCAAATGGGGCAGACAGAGCACCCGATACATATACCTGTGCCGAGGGGAGTGTGTATAGGGCCATCACTGCCGAGAATATGGGTCCAGAGAAACCAAACTTGCTCAGGACCTGTGACAGAAACTGCCAATGAATCCTGTCGAACGCCTTCTCCGCATCCAACGCTAGGAGCAGAGAAGGCGTTCGACTTCTACCAGCCAAATGTATTACATTTATCAGTCGGCGAGTGGCATCCGACGTCTGGCGTCCCCTAGTGAAGCCAGACTGGTCCATATCTATCAGTAAAGGCAGTATATCCACCAGTCTGGAGGCCAAGATCTTGGCATAAATTTTGATATCATTGTTCAGTAAAGAAATTGGTCTAAAATTCTGAGGGGTGTTCGGTTCTTTGCCCGGTTTTGGAATAGCAACAACCATAGCCCTTAACATCTCCGGAGGAAAAGAGGACGAGGCAGCAGCCGCATTGAAAATATTGACCATATGTGGGGTTAAAATTTCTTGAAATGTCTTGAAATATTCCCCTGTAAAGCCGTCCGGTCCTGGGGATTTATTATTGGGAAGCGTATGAATTGTCTGTCTCACCTCTGCTTCTGAAATGGGAGCATTCAAAGCAGTAAGGTGGTCAGGAGATAGGACTGGAAGTTTAACCTTTTGTAAGAATGACTGAATAAGTGCAGTATCAGGTTGTATTATATTGGGGTCGTTTTTAAGGTTGTAAAGTGAGCCGTAATATTGACTAAAAGCGTCTGCTATATCTTGTGGGTGGTGTCTTTTAGTGTTTGTTACAGGATGTATTATGTGTGGAATCTGTGTTTTGTGTCTAATACCCTTTAGTCTATTGGCCAACAATTTCCCTGCCCTGTTGCCGCTTGTGTAATACGCTAACTTAAGTCTTCTTGAGGCCTTTTCCAAGTCCTCCAGAAACAGTAGTCTCAGGTCAGTGCGAAGTTGCCTAAGTTGTGATGAGATTTCCCCCGTCGGGTTAGTCATGTTCTGTCTTTCTAGTGCCGATATATTGGATAACAATTGGTTCAAATGCTGCTGCCTTATCCTCCTACACCTCGCACCTTGTTGGATCAAGATCCCCCTAGCAAATGCTTTATGGGCATTCCACACAACAAAGGGATCAGACACTGATTGATTATTAATTTCAAAATACTCAGTCAGCTGAGAGAGAATTTTAGACTTTGTCGGACCATCCTGGAGCAGTCTAGGATTTGCCCTCCAAATAAATGTGGGCTTGTGGGTAGAGGTCTCCCCAACTAGGAGAGAGATCGAGGCATGGTCCGACCAAGTGATGGTGTTAATCTTGGCCTCTCTGCAGTTAAATAACAACCATTTATCTACCAAGAACAGGTCGATCCTGCTATAGGATCTATGGCAATTAGAGAAGAACGAGTAATCCCTCTCATCCGCATTGAGACATCTCCAAGAATCAAACATGTCATGCGATCTTAGGGCCTCTTTGAGGGACGGGGGGGACCTCTTTGGTGCAGCTGTGGAGTCCATGAGAGGATCAGGAGTGATATTGAAGGCACCGCATAGTAAGATCTGACCTCTCCTCACTGACTGAATCTTTTTCATAATTCTGTTGAAAAAATGTGTCTGTCTGTTATTCGGTGCATACACATTGGCCAATGTGTATGTGGAAGAGTTTATGTCGCATATTATGATCAAAAAGCGACCCCGAGAGTCTGCGATCATCGAGTGTAGGTGGAAAGCCACAGAGTCCTTGATGGCGACCATCACCCCTTTAGTTTTAGAGTCATCCTTAGCGTGAAATACATGGGGAAATTTAGGGTGTGAGCACTTAGGAGACTTTTGGGCATGAAAGTGTGACTCCTGGACGCACAAAATGTCACATTTATGGTGAAGTGCTTCTTTCCAAAGTGACCGCCTCTTTGCTGGGTGATTCAACCCTTTGGCGTTAATAGATAAAAATTTTATCGCCATAGAAACGTGGACAGTTTATGAGTGGTGTAGTGTCTGTAGATATCACTTACGGGATCCAGAGGGGGTATCCACAGTGGTTCCGTCCCCGGCGCTTCATGTAGCAGTTTTAGGACTCCCACATGAACACCTTCAGAGTCCGTTGAGTCCGCGATATGAAGTCTGACAAATGAGATAGGCAAGTTATAATTCCTTAAACAACAACAGTTAGCAACAGAAGCCATAGGCAGAAATAAAATAAAAAAAAAGTAGAACCAAAGTTTGGGTGTGGCACAGAGCCACTCAGAAAACTGGGGTGACCAAGTTCAAGCAGGTAACAAAGGTAAAAGAAAATAAGATCTTCTTCTCCAGCAGGGTACTCTTAGGTACAAGACCACATCCTGGTTATTTATGAGTACGGGAATTTTTTTGGTTGACTGTGCGCCATTCTGAATTAGGGGATGAGCGGCCGCTCTGACGTTGATTTTGAGGTTGTGCTTCTGGTATAATCCCCCACGAGTTGAGCAGGGCCAGCCCCTTCGCCATTGACTCCATCACATACTCCACCCCTTCCTTAGTGACAATAAGTTTTGTCGGAAAGCCCCATTTGTAACTGAGGTTATGATTTCTTAGGGCTTTTGTGAGCGTGTTCAGGTTTCTACGCTTTTGCAGTGTAAATTGTGATAAATCAGCGTAGAATTGCAGGTTGGTGTATGGCGACGGGAGACCGACATTATGTCTAGTCGCTGTCATCAGTTTCTCCTTTGTATGGTAAAAGTGCAGCCGCATAATAACATCTCTAGGCACAGTCTCAGAGAGGTAAGAGGGCTTAGGCAGACGATGAATTCTATCCACGGTAATGTCCATTTCTGACATATCAGGCAGGAGTGCTTTAAAAAGTTGGGATACATACCCGCGGAGGTCATTATACTGAATATTTTCGGGTATACCCCGTATCTTCACATTATTCCTCCTGCTCCTATCTTCCATATCCGCCATTTTGGTCTTAAGAGCCTCAATTTCAACATCCCTGTCGTCATTGGCATCCACCAAGTCATTTATCGTAACCGCGTATTCCCCCATCTTGTTTTCAACATGTGTCACCCTCTCAGCCATGGAGCCCAGATCCTTGCTGAATTTATGCATACAGGAAACCATATCTGAGTGCAGTGAACTTCTCAGTGACACCAACATTTCTTTTAAAACAGTATCTAATACTGGCTGGTTACTAGTGGGGAATACATCAATGGAATCAGGCAGCTCCCTGGTATCCTCTCTAGTATCATCCCCTGACACACGCAGCTGGCTCACCTCCTCCTCTGTGGCATCCGGTCTAAAACGGGACTTCTCCGGGCTTCCTGAGGACGGTGTAGCTGGTGGAGATCCCAGGGATTTAGGAGGGCTGCTCCTTTTAGCAGTGTTCCTGCTAGTAGCAGGTTGAGTTTTCGATCCCGATGCTGGCGTGGAAGTGGCGCCGGCGCCATATTGCCTGGGCTCCGGCGGGAAGAACTCCGTCAGCTTCTGGGGACGATTTCCCCCTTTCTTGTTCTTGCCCATGGTACTAGAGCTGCCCGCCAGGTTGGGGAGGTAATCCGCCGTGCCTTGGGTCTATTCAAATGCTCGGATGGGTCGCTGTTAGCCGCTGATCTCCTGCTTGCTACGGAGCTCCGCTATCAAGCCTCCATCGCGGTCTCCGGCTAGCTCCGCCCCCTGGGCGTTCCTATTTTGATTGACAGTCTTCCGACAGGCTTCCGACGGTCGCATACATCGCGTCACGATTTTCCGAAAGTAGCCGAACGTCGGTGCGCAGGCGCAGTATAGAGCCGCACCGACGTTCGGCTTCTTTCGGCTACTCGTGACGCGATGGATGCGACCGGCGGAAGCCTGTCAGAAGACTGTCAATCAAAATAGGAACGCCCGCTCCCGCAGCCCATACCCGGAAGCGGCGGAGAAGATCACTCTCTAAAACGGTAAGTACTGCTTTGATTTTAAAACAACTAGCTGATTCCCCTAGACAAAATGAGCATCAATCTAAGGGTAAATTTTTTTTTATGGGTGAACTCCCGCTTTAAGGGTAGAGGATAGATCTGGGGTCTAAGTGCATGACATCGGCTAGAGAGAGCACAATAATTTGGCAAACAGAAAGTGCAAAGGGCATGGCTTAAATACAGTTTCCAAACTCGCTCATCCATGTCCTTATGGGCCTTGCTTTGTGCACAGGTCCAAATAATTTGGTGGAGGGGGGATTATGGTGTGGGGTTGTTTTTCAGAGGTTGGGTTTGGCCCCTTAGTTCCAGTGAAGGGAACTCTTAGGCGTCAGCATACCAAGACGTGTTGGACAATTTCATGCTCCCAACATGGTGTGGGAACAGTTTGGGGATGACCCCTTCCTGTTCCAACATGACTGCGCACCAGTGCACAAAGCAAGGTCCATAAAGACATGGATGAGTGAGTTTGGGGTGGAGGAACTTGACTGGTCTGCACAGAGTCCTGACCTCAACCCGAGCCAGGCCTTCTCACCCACACCAGTGCCTGACCTCACAAATGCGCTTCTGGAAGAATGATCAAACATTCCCATAGACACACTCCTAAACCTTGTGGACAGCCTTCCCAGAAGAGCTGAAGCTGTTATAGCTGCAAAGGGGGGGCCAACTCAATATTGAACCCTACGGACTAAGACTGGGATGCCATTAGAGTTCATGTGCGTGTAAAGGCAGGCGTCCCAATTCTTTCGATAATATAGTGTCTGTCAAAGTTGCAAAACTGTTTTCAGGCGTTAAGATTTGTTTTACCCTCCACCATGAAGGGGTTAGAATTGAAGGACATGGCCAATCACAGAGCGCACTGGATGCGCACAGGGGGCCTGAATCCCGGAAGGATGTTAATGGACACCCTCCCGGAACAAGAGAGCCACACTGTAGCCAATCTTTTGGCTATAGGACGGTAAGGGAGTCGTTAAGCATCATTAAATTCACTGCTCCCCAGTGGCAGCTGGTGCTCAAAATTTTTGGGGGGGCGCAAACGAACAAAAAATTGCAGCCTCACTGTGCCCATCAAATGCAGCCACTGTGCCATCAATTGTCACCACTGTGCCATGCCATCAAACGCAGCCACTGTGCCATTAATTGTCGCCACTGTGCCATCAATTGTCACCACTGTGCCATGCCATCAAACGCAGTCACTGTGCCATCAATTATCACAGTTGTGCCATGCCATCAAACGCAGCCACTGTGCCATCAATTGTCACCACTGTGCCCTTTAATTGTCACCACTGTGCCCTTTAATTGTCACCGCTGTGCCCTTTAATTGTCACCGCTGTGCCCTTTAATTGTCGCTGCTGTGCCCTTTAATTGTCCCCACTGTGCCCATTGTCCCCACTGTGCCTATTGTCGCCACTGTGCCCATTGATGTCGCCGCTCTGCCCTGAAAAGTGCTCCTTTCCCCCCCCCGCCCGGCACTTACCTTTACTGGAGTCAGCCATCCATGTCCCTCGATGTCTTCTACCGCCCTCGATGACTGACAGGCATCTCAGCCAATCAGGTTACCGGTAGCCAGAATAGGCCAACCTGATTGGCTAAGACTCCTGTCAGTCTTATACAAGGAGCGCATCCCTAGTGCGTTCCTTGTATAAGCTTCCGGGACCCGAGGGCTGTACTCGGAAAAGCCTATCAGAGCCGTTGGCTCTGATAGGCACTTCCGTACAGCCAACCAGCTGCCGTTATTCAGATGGCCGGACATGAGCGCCGACCATCTGAATAGAACAGCGGCAGCGGCGATAATAACATAGAGTCGTGCAATGCATGAATCTATGGGCCAGATTCTCAGAAGAGTTACGACGGTGTATCTCAGGAAACACTGTCGTATCTCTCTTTTTGGCCCCGGGTATCTATGCGAGTGATTCCTAGAATCATTTTCGCATAGATACGGCCAAGATCCGACAGGTGTAAGTGAGTGACTTACACTGTCGGATCTTAAATGTAATTCGCCGCTGGGTGGCGTTTACGTTCAGGTCTCATTTGACTATGCAAATGAGCCTGATACGCCGATTCCCGAACGAATTTGCGTCGCTTGCGTCGTTTCCGTAGGCGTAAGGTTACCCCTGCCATATGAGGGGTAACCTTACGCCAGTCCGCCGTATGCCATGTTAAGTATGGCGTCGGGTCCGCGTCGTCTTTTCCCGTCGGGTACATCGTTTTCCTAAGTCGTTCTTGAATATGACTTTACGTCAATGACGCACACGTCGGCGTCATTGACGTTTTCCGTCGTGAGCTGGAGCATGCGCACTGGGCTATTTTTCAGCCCGGCGCATGCGCAGTTCAATCGACGCAGGGGGGCGCGCTTAATTTAAATACAATCCGCCCCCTTTGAATTACGCGGGGATACGGCGGGCTATTTACACTACGCCGCCGCAAACTACGGAGCAAGTGGTTGAAGAATACGACACTTGCTCCAGTAAGTTGCGGTGGCGTAGTGTAAATGACTTACACTACGCCGACGCCATATCTACGAGAATCTGGCCCTCTGTTATTAGACTCAGTGGCGGTGAGAGCCAGAGGGGGCGGTGCGAACCAGCGCCCTCTATGGACGAACCGCCACTGTTGCTCCCTGCAAAATGTTTTGTTTATGCTTTGGTACCTGTCCCCTAGGGCAGTGCCCAGTCCCCCATGTACTTTTCATGCCAATCCCTGGGATATTAACTTCAATACAGAGAATAATGATTTGACCGATTCGGGTCCTTCTGTCTTCAGTGGTGTTCAGATTCAGCATCCGAACATAATGGAGCAATTGATCTTTATCTGCCCTCCATCATCTATGTTTGTTTTTTTATTTTTATTTCCAATAATACACAGATATTTAGTACTACTGATACCTGTGATAAATAAATATATCTGTTTCATTTTATTTCTAGGAGAACAATTTGTTTATTTTTTATTTTAGTAATGTACCTTTGCTTTAATTGCTGTTCAAGGCTCATCAGCAGATAATGGCTTTGCAGAGCGGGTCATTTTGACCAGATCGTGTTGCTCCGCTGTTACCATGGGTTCTAAAATTCCTACTTTGCTGATAATTTGCTGTTGCTGAATTTCCAACTGCAGGTTTATGTTAAAGCAGGGGTGTCCAAACTTTTTTCAAAGAGGGCCAGATTTGATGAAGTCAGGGCCGACCAATTTGCCTGACATTCTTTGAACCCTTATGCCGCGTACACACCATCACTTTATGTGATGAAAAAAAATGACGTTTTTAAAAACGTCACTTTAATTGACTGTGTGTGGGGGAAAACGTTGTTTTATGTCTTGTAAAAAACGACCAAAAAAAATTGAAGCATGCTTCAATTTTATGTGTCGTTTTTCAAAAGTGCACTTTTTACTTCACAGAAATTGACCGTGTGTAGCAAAAAACGTCGTTTTCTAAGACGTTTTTTCATCCACGCATGCCCAGAAGCTACTTATGAAGCGAGCTTCAATGGTAAAACGTGGTGGAACGTAACCTCGCTTTGCTAGAACATTGTGAGAAAAACGATGGTGTGTAGGCAACTTCGTCTTTGAAAATTGAAGTTTCAAAAACGTCATTTTTTACTTCACAGAAAGTGTCGTTTTTTTTTCATCACATAAAGTGATGGTGTGTATGCGGCATTAGAATTCGGTCTAAATGTGCTTGTCCAAGCAACTAATACACGGCCCAACAAGGATTCTCTTGTGTGGTGAAGAGATGAGCTTGGGTGTGTTATTTGGATATATATTTGGATGAGCTTGGGCATGTTATTTGGATATACCATATTTATTGGCTTTTAACATGCACCTTCACTTCAAAATGGGAAGTTTCAGGAAAAAAATGTTTTTTAAATAAAGAACTGTGAATCAAAATAAGCGCCAGTGCCCATCAATGCAGCCTAATCAGTGCCCATCTGCATCCTCACCATTGCCATGAATGCAGCCTCACTATTGCCATGAATGCAGCCTCACCATTGCCATGAATGCAGCCTCACTATTGCCATGAATGCAGCCTTACCATTGCAATGAATGCAGCCTTACCATTGCCATGAATGCAGCCTCACTATTGCCATGAATGCAGCCTCACTATTGCTATGAATGCAGCCTTACCATTGCAATCAATGCAGCCTTACCATTGCAATCAATGCAGCCTTAACATTGCAATCAATGCAGCCTCACTTTTGCCATAAATGCAGCCTTACCATTGCCATGAATGCAGCCTTACTATTGCAATCAATGCAGTCTTACCATTGCAATCAATGCAGCCTCACTATTGCCATAAATGCAGCCTTACCATTGCCATCAGGGCAGCCTGATCGATGCCCATCTGTAGGGGACAGGGAGGGAGCAGAATGGGCGCCAACAAATTACATACATGAGAGTCTCCTGTTTACTCGGCGGCCTCTTAATACAAAGTCCCGCCTTCTATGATAGACAGAACAGTCGTCTAATGGCAGCCCAGGAGACGGGACTTCTTATTACAGATGCCGCAGAGAAAACAGATTCTCCTGTATGTAATTTCACGGCACTTGTCCTGCCCCCTACGAGGCAGCGCCGATTAATATGTTATATATGTAAATACAAAAGATATACTGTATATAGCCAAATCAACAGGAGGGCCGTATTAAACCAGAACGAGGGACATGCAGTTAGTTTTGCACAGAGTGGCCCCGATCCTCGCCTTTTGGGGTCCCTCGGCGGCTGTCTCGGCTTCTCCCCGCATCAGCTAACCCCCTTCATGGGAAGCGCTCTCCCAAGGGGGTAAGCTTGCCGGCACGCCCCCGTGATACAGCTGACTGTTTCACTAGGCCCGGCCCCCCAGCGCGCCGCGTCATTGGTTTGATTGACAGCAGCGGGAGCCAATGGCTGCGCTGCTTTCAATCATCCAATGAATGAGCCGAGAAGAGCCGAAAAGCCCGGTCGAGAAGCCTGCTCGTTCACGATGCGGGACTTTCGAGGGCTCAGGTAAGTATACCGGGGGGCTGGGGGGCCGGAAAACATAATGGCCCGGATTCACAAAGCACTTGCGCCGACGTATCTCAAAATACGCCGCGTAAGTGCAAATATGCGCCGTCGTATATGTGCGCCGTGCCCACAAAACTAAGATACGCCAGAAAATAGGCTTCATCCGACCGACGCAACTTGCCTACGCCGTCATAGAGTGGGCTCATATTTACGCTGGACGTATTTGGCGCTCCCATTGATTTTCTATTCACATATGCAAATGAGGGAGATACGCCGATTCACGAACCTCCGTCCGACGCAGTGTGCGTAAAGTCATACATCCGGCGTAAAGTTATGCCCCATAAAGGAGGTGTAACTCAGAAGCATCCATGCAAAGGTCTGCACCAGGGAACACAAGCTGACGTATTTTACGTAGTTTACGTAGGACGTGAATATGACTAGGCGTAGGTTACGTTCACGCCGTAGGCAGTGATCCGACGTATCTTAGGCAGTTGTTCCAACGTGATTGTGAGCATGCGCACTGAGATGCGCCCACGGAACGGTGCATGCGCAGTTGGCGATACGTATCTGTCTGGCGCTCGGCCCATCATTTGCATGGGGTCACGCCTCATTAGCATGGCTCACGCCCACTTCCACTTACGCCGACTTACGCCTTGGAAACCCAGCGCAGATTTGGAAGCACTGGCTTTGTGAATTCAGTGCTTGCCTCTCTGCTCTGCGTCGGCGTAGTGTAAAGGAGATACGCTACGGCGGCATAAATATGCGCCAGTGTCTGTAAAATCCGGGCCCAGATGTTTTTTCACCTTAATGCATTGAATGCATTAAGGTGAAAAAACATGAACCTTTACGCCCCCTTTAAAGTGTGTTTATGACCCTAACCTTCTTTTGGGGGTAAGGGAAGGATCGAAATTGCTGTCTGTATTCTGCCGGGAAGATTCTTCCTTTCTATTTGCCTTTCTGATGCCGCGTACACACGATCAGGCTTTTGCCCGGCCGAATCACATCGAAATTCCGACGGAATTCCATTCGAAAAATATAGAACATGTTCTATATCTAAAGTCCGATGGAATTCATCGGAATTTCCGATGAAAAAACTCTGATGGGGCTACCCACGATCTGAAAATCGGATGGAAAAAGTCCATCAAACTTTTTTCATCGGAATATACGATCGTGTGTACGGGGCATTAGACTGGAAGTGATGGGAAACCCAAGCTTTAATGACCCATTCACACCTCTACAGCACTCAACACTCCGAATGTATCTACGACTGTATAATTAGAAGCCATAAATAGCATGATCAAGACATATTAAAATTCATTGAAACATACATTTTAGATTTTAACCCTTTCATGCCTATGCCTATGTATGACATTTGGTGTTTACAAGTTAAAATCCATATTTTTGGCTAGAAAATTACTTAGAACCCCCAAACATTATATATATATTTTTAGCAGAGAATCTAGAGAATAAAATGGCGATTGTTGCAATATTTTATGTCATACGGTATTTGTGCGGCGGTGTTTTAAACACAACTTTTTGGGAAAAATTTACTTTCATGAATTTTAAAAAAATGAAAAAGTAAAATTAGCCCAATTTTTTTGCATAATGTGAAAGATGATGTTATGCCGAGTAAATAGATACCAAGCATGACACGCTTTATAATTGCACGCACTCGTGGAATGGCGACAAACTACGGTAACTAAAAATCTCCATAGGCGACGCTTTAAACTTTTTTTACGGTTACCAGGTTAGAGTTACAGAGTAGGCCTAGTGCTATAATTATTGCTCTCGCTCTTACGATCGCGGCGATACCTCACATGTGTTATTTGAACACCGTTTTCATATGCGGGCGCGACTTCCGTATGCGCTTTCTTTGCTGCGCAAGCTCGCGGGGAGGGGGGGCGCTTTAAAAAATTTTTTTTTTGTTTTCTTATTTATTTATTTATTTTTTCTAATATTAAATTATTATTTTTTTTTTTTTACATTTTGATCACTTTTATTGCTGTCACAAGGAATGTAAACATCCCTTGTGACAGCAATAGGTCGTGACAGGTACTCTTTATGGAGGGATCGGGGTCTAAAAGACCCCCGATCCCTCCTTTGCACTTCAAAGTATTCAGATCGCCGAAAACGGCGATTCTGAATACTGTATACTTTTTTAAATCCGGCGCCATTGGCATCTGAGAAACCCGGAAGTGACGTCATGACGCCGCTTCCGTGGTTTCGATGCGGACACTGAATCAAAGCCGTTTACGGCTTTGTTTCAGAGCGCGCCGAGACGCTGGAGGCGCCGGATCGTGGATCGGGTCTCCCGGTGGGACGGGAGGCCCGGTCAGAGCGGCGAGAGGCGGCGGGAGGGGGGGGATGTCCCCTCCCGCTCCTCCGGCATAACAACCGAGCGGCTTTTAGCCGCATCGGTTGTTATGTTTGGAAAGCCGATCGCCGGCTCTAAACAACGGTACCGGGATGATGCCTGCGGCTGCAGGCATCATCCCGGTATAACCCCTGAAAGCCGAGGACGCATATATGCGATCCGTCGGCGTGAAAGGGTTAAACAAGGATAACACTGCTATTTTAATTTTTTTTTTGTCATTATTTTTCATACCACGTTTGTTTTAATCAGTTTTGCTATATCTTGGTCACAATATTTACAGTTTCCAATTATACAATCATATAATTGTTATATTCCAATTTTAAAAACTTCTATAAAAAGACCAAAAATATTGTTAATATGCATTCTGAATTCTGAATGTTTTATATAAGTTAATTGTTTTTGATTCTTGTTTTTTTTTTTTCTTGTTCAAAGTTATTTGTTTCAAAAAGAATATACAAAGAAGGGGCTAGATTCAGCAACGATTTACGCTGGCATATCCATAGATACGCCACGTAAATTCAAAGCTGCGCAAGGGTATCTACTTTCTGTATTCAGAAAGCAAGATACGCCGACATTAGCCTAAGATACGACTGGCATAAGTCTCTTACGCCGTCGTATCTTAGGGTGCATTCTCACGCTGGCCGCTAGGTGGCGCTTACGTCGTTTTCGGCGGAGAGTATGCAAATTACCTAGATACGCCGATTCCCAAACGTACGTGCGCCCGGCGATCGTTTTTTACGTTGTTTGCCTGATGCCGGGTACACACGAGAGGATTTATCTGCGGAAACGGTCCTCCGGAACGTATCCGCGGATAAATCCTCTGGCGGATTTTGATCTCCTGGTTGTACTAACCAGGAGATCAAAATCCCCGCGGAATTCCGTCCGTGGTGACGTGTCGCGGCGATGATGACGCGGCGACGTGCGCGACGCTGTCATATAAGGATATCCACGCATGCGTCGAATCATTACGACGCATGCGAGGGAGGGAATCGGACGGATCGATCCGGTGAGTCTGTACAGACCACCGGATCGATCCGCTGGAGCCGATTCCAGCGGATAGATTTCTTAGCATGCTAAGAAATTTTTATCCGCTGGAAATCGGTCGGCCCGAAATATATCCGCTGATAAATATCCGCTGGATCGTACACACCAGCGGATCTATCCGCTGAAACCGATCCGCGGATCAATTTCAGCGGATCGATCCTCTCGTGTGTACGGGGCCTAAGGCTTTTTCGGCATAACGTTGTGCCTGCTTCTATGAGGCGCACTCAATGTTAAGTATGGACGTTGTTCCTGCTTCGAATCTTTGAATTTTTTACATCGTTTGCGTAAGTCATTTGTGAATAGGGCTGGACGTAATTTACGTTCAAGTCGAAACCAATGACGCCCTTGCGACGTCATTTGGAGCAATGCACACTGGGATATGTACACGGACGGGGCATGCGCCGTTCGTACAAAACGTCAATCACGTCAGGTCAACACACATTAACATAAAACATGCCCCCCCTTACACATTTGAATTACGCGCGTTCACGCCGGCCCCATTTACTCTACGCCGCCGCAACTTACGGAGCAAGTGCTTTGTGAATACTGCACTTGCTCCTGTAAGTTGCAGCGGCGTAGCGTAAATACGATACGCTGCGCCGCCGTTAGATTGCGCGCCCCTACCTAAATCTAGCCCAAGCTCTTTAACTACTTCAGCCCCGGAAGAATTTACCCCCATCCTAAACAGAGCACTTTTTGCAATTCGGCACATATGGGAGACAACGAATGGTAACGAATTGATAGGACATAAAGAATGTAATAACAAATCCTACTTGCGACAGTGGGCCATGCGAGTGAGTTTGCGGACTGTGGCTGGAGTGAAACATATCGGGAAGGTGTAGCGTAATGCCGTGCATGAGGCAAAACAACGAGGTGTAGAAAATAGAACGCGAGAAGTGCGTACGAATAATTTGTAAGCTCCACTGCGGGAACCGAACATATGGTACGGGTGACACCACGAGTGGCCACAAATTTGACATGACAAACAAGGTAACGAATCCTACCTGGAACAGTGAACGTGCGACTGGGTTTGCTTTGGACTGGAGCAGGTGTGCAACACATCCGAAGAGTGTGGTATGGCGCCATGCATGACGCACAGGCAATAACTTTGGTAAATAAATGAGAGAGAAGAACTGTGTATAAACAATTTGTAAGTTCCGCTGTGGGAACTAAAACACATGGCACGTGGGGAAACAACTAAAGGCAACGGTAGAAAGTATGCAATGTATCTGATAAAAAATACTGTAGGTTGAAAAATGCATGAAATGAATCCGATATGAATCGGTAGTAAGTAGTGTTGCTCACGAATATTCGCATTGCGAATATTCGTTACGAATATGGCATATTTGAATATTCGCGAATAACTCGAATTTTGCGGCCAAAATTCGCTATTCCGAATATTCATATTTTTTCAAATTTATTTTTAAAACAGATCACATCCTATCGACGTCTAAAAGCATTGCTGGTATGATTAGAGACCCTGGGCCGAGTAGCTAAGCTGAGGCGATCCTTTTATGTTGCCGAATATTCGCAATCGCGAATATTCGATTTCCGAATATTCGCGAATACTTTCTCCGCCCTTCTTGTGCATCAGAGCCAATCAGAGTTGTCAAAATCTCGCAATCAATTTCGCATTCGCATTCGCGAAATTTCGATAAAATATCACCAATATTCGATTTCCGAATATTCGTGAATACTTTCTCCGCCCTTCTTTTGCATCAGAGCCAATCAGAGTTCTCCTACCACAGTTGTCAAAATTTCGCAATAAATTTCGCATTCGCGAAATTTCGCAATTTTTTTTTTTATAAAATATTAAGAATATTCGATTTTAGCGAATATTTCACGAATATTCGTCTATATATTCGTGATATATCGCGAAATCGAATATGGCGTATTCCGCTCAACACTAGTAGTAAGGAGTTTTGAACGAATCTGATACGAATTGGTTGTAGAGTGTATGCTACCCCTTGCTTTGAAACTGAACACCTACCAACCACCCACCCCCCCAGGCCTAATCAAGTGCAGACAAGGCACCAGGTGGGTCTAATTACCACCTTAATCTGCCAAAGAACCCATACAAACAATACATGCTAATCTCCAAATGGATGAGATGGCAACCCCATGGACAGTGAATTTTATAACCAGTGGCGAGTGATATCAGACAACGATCGACAGTGGCTCGGAGGCTTGGATTTACAAATAAATCGTATGTTTGGCAAATGTACAATGCCTGTGCCGAATGATGTTGGAGCATGAGCAACAAGAACTCAGAGGCAGTTTTTTTTACAAAAGGGATGCAGGATAGGAAGCATGATGAATTGCAAGATTGCACATGATACGAAAAGGTTTAAATACTACCTGCGACAGTAAGCGGGAACTGCTGACGAAGACCATGAGCGGAGAAGCCGCAATGCACTTGCGATTGAATGCGCAGACTCACAGACATGAGGTGAGCTGGGAAGAGTCGGCCCAGTGACGTGTAGTACCGCACACTGAACCAACAAAGACCATGTGTGAATGGGCTGCTTAAATACCCTCCGGGCTCCTCCCAAAAACTCAGGCCACCATATTGGCCTTCTAATATACAGTGGCGGTTCGTCCATAGAGGGCGCTGGAGCGCCACCCCCTCTGGCTCTCGCCCGCCACTGAGTCTAATAACATACATTCAGGCATTGCATGAATGTATGTTATTGTTGCCAGCTGCCGCTGGTCTATTCAGAGATGGGTGGAACTTGAGCGCCGGCCACCTGAATAACAGCAGCTGGTTGACTGTGCGGAAGTGCCTATCAGAGCCAGCGGCTCTGATAGGCTTTCCGAGTACAGCCCTCGGCTTCCGGATGTCTTATCCTCGGGACGTACGGGGGGTGCGTTCCTTGGATAAGACTGACGGCCGTCTCAGCCAATCAGATTCCCCAATTCTGGTTATCGGTAACCTGATTGGCTGAAGCGTCACCAAGGCGGGAGAAGACATCGAGGGACGTGGAAGGAGTAAGCGCATTTTACAGGGCACAGCGGCGAGAATGGGCACAGAGGCGACAAAGGGCACAGTGGCATCAATGGGCACAGTGGTGACAAAGGGGACAGTGGCATCAATGGGCACAGTGGTGATAAAGGGCACAGTGGCATCAATGGGCACAGTGGTGACAATGGGCACAGTGGCAACAATTAAAGGACACAGTGACATGCACAGTGGTGACAATTAAAGGGCACATTGGTGACAATTGAGGGGCACAGTGGCTGCGTTTGATGGCATGGCACAGTGGCTGTGTTTGATGGCATGGCACAGTGACTGCGTTTTGATGGCATGGCACAGTGACAGCATTTGATGGCATGGCACAGTGACTGTGTTTGATGGCATGGCACAGTGGCTGTGTTTGATGGGCACAGTGAGGCTGCAATTTTTTTTTTTTCGTTTGCGCCCCCCCCCCCCCCAAAAAATTTTGAGCACCAGCCGCCACTGCTAATATATATATATATATATATATATATATATATATATATATATATATACACATACACTTTTTTTTAACATTTCTTAATTTCGTGCCTGTTCCTGCGGTCCTTAGAATCTTAAAAGTACCATATTTTTTCTATTTTTTCCTCTTTAATTCACGGTGGAAACTGATATCAACCTTACAAATTATCAAATGTCAAACACGTTCCTCCTGAATGACAGTGGACAGCAATCAAAGTGACTATGGAGAAGTTCTAAATATCCCTCTTTCCCCGATAACTGGTCTCTGTAGCACTTCGTATGTAGCCAGGAAGCGTTCCACCCGGCAAACGTTATACATGCGAAAAGTAAAATAATTACTTAGTTTTAAATTAAGGTACATTGTTCTGTCCCCGACAGTTATCCCCAGAGGGCACGACTTTCTCAGATAATGAGATTTGAAATATCTAGATTAACCATGGCTACCCATGATAATCTGGAGTCAAATAATTACATAGACTGTGCTTATTAGATGGTTTGATTGCCATCTTGTCATGTCCTTTTAATTAAATATTTGGAGAATAAAATTGTGCCACCACTATTTAAGATGGTTCTTTAAACGGAAAACAAACAATTAATGGAGTTTTGTGGATGTCAAACTCAAAGGTAATATAGCAGGTTTACACTTGATTGAGGGGCGGTCCACGGGGTCTTAAATCCCCCCCCCCCCTCAAGTAGCAAAGGCTGGGGGTATACACATGTCACAGCCACAATGCAAAGTGCAGCGAAAATGATCCCCTCCGGCGAATTCAGCATACAGTACCGACCACCAAACTTGAGAGACCATACCACAGCTACACCACTACGGAATGGTAGTGTGGGCTTTTAGGGGTTAGGAAATATGATGCCTCCTTGGTACCTGTTTGTGGATCAAATAATTTGTTGAAATTTTTTCCCACAATTTGGCACTGAACCACTTCAGCCCCCGAGGATTTGGCTGCCCAATGACCGAGCCCCTTTTTGCGATTCGGAACTGCGTCGCTTTAACTGACAATTGTGCGGTCGTGCGACGTGGCTCCCAAACAAAATCAACGTCCTTTTTTCCCCACAAATAGAGTTTTCTTTTGGTGGTATTTGATCACCTCTGCGGTTTTTATTTTTTGCGCTATAAACAGAGAAAGAGCGTCAATTTTGAAAAAAATGCAATATTGTTTACTTTTTGCTATAATAAATATCCCCAAAAAAGATATAATTTTTTTTTTTTCCCTCAGTTTAGGCCGATACGTATTCTTCTACATATTTTTGGTAAAAAATATCGCAATAAGCATATATTGATTGGTTTGCGTAAAAGCAGGGCCGGATTAACAAGGGGGCTGATGGAGCTGCAGCTCCAGGCCCCTTTCTCAAGATAGGCCCATTTGCCCAAAAAAAAAAAAATTCATAAAAAATAAATAAAAAAAAAAGATCGACTTCGGGGGTTGTAGCTCGATGACCAGAGGTCACAGAAACCCCACATTTGGGGGGTATACAGTTGAAGACCTACACCACAACTGGTCAAAATATGGGACAGCTATCATTTATGGTTCCGGAGATACGGGCCTGCTTGCACAGCCTGTCAGAAGCTACATTCAGAGCGGCCAGTATAAATACAAGCTGCAGCAGACTGAGAGGATCACAGGGCTTATAATAATTATTTGTATAATTAACCCCTTGCCACCCAAGCCAATTCTGACACTTTTCTACTACATGTAAAAATCATAATTAGTTTTTTGCTAGAAAATTACTCTATGGTGGTCTTTGCACTTTTTATGTTGCAGGGTACAGAGCTGCACGATTCTGGCTAAAATGAGAATTGCAATTTTTTTGCTTAGAAGATAGATCACGATTCTCTCACAATTGTTGCGGCGTAACATCATCTTTCACATTAAAACCAAAAAAAAAAAAAATGGGCTAACTTCACTGTTTTGTTTTTATTATTCATTGAAGTGGGAAAATGCAGTGTGACATAAAATATTGCAGCAATAGCCATTGTATTCCCTAGAGTCTCTGCTAAAATATATATAATGTTTGGCAGTTCCAAGTAATTTTCTAGCCAATAATATTGCTTTTTAACTTAAAGCGGGATTCCACCCGCAATTTTTTTTTTAAAAGTCAGCAGCTACTAACAGTGTAGCTTCTGACTTTTAATAAGGACACTTACCTTGTCCTACTTGCCCGTGCTGATAGCCCCCCGATGCCGATCCCACGACTGATGCAGGTCCCGCGCCGCCATTCACACTAGGGGAAACAGGCAGTGAAGCCTTACGGCTTCACTGCCCATTTCCTACTACGCCTGTGTGAGTCTCGTGCCGGCTTGTGAATGGGCGGCTGCTCTCTGGGAACACACACAGTTCCCAGAAAGCAGCGCGCCCCATTCACTAGGAGAAGGAGAAGACGAAAACACACCGTGGTGCCGAAGAGGCAGATTACGGACTTCCGCATAGCAACAGGTATTTCGGGTGAGTATAATTTTTTTTTTCACTTTTTTTTTTTTTAGGATTTTTGGCCAAATGTTGTTTTCCTGGGTGGAACTCCGCTTTAAGTAACAAGTGTTGGACTTTAAGTGGTTACATTTCCTGCATTTACACACAGAAGTTTCATCTAAGAAGATAGTTGGTTACAATGTTTCATGTTGTTTACAAACTTGAGGGATTTTTTCTTTACACACAGAAGTGTATCCCTTTGATCTAAGAAGGAAACGTTAGTTACAATGTTTCCTGTTAAAAACTTGCTCCACTGATTATAGAGGAGCTAAAATAAATGTACCTTACAGCCTACCCTAACCTAGGAGGATGCTACACCTTTAAATTTAAGTTATTTTTTTGCTCAGGGTTTAACTTTAAAAAACGTACTAACCCCCTATATCTTCTCTCAGGGGTGTCTCTTTACTCCTACTAGTCTCTGTAACAACTAAAAGTTCTATGAAGTTGGTGTTAGAAAGACGTGAGGACTCAAGGACTTGACTTTCACACCCAGCTTCCACTAATCCTCTCCGTCCCAGGTGGCCGGTGCTTTGGCTTTTGGCAGGCCGGGGATAATAATGCTTTGCTCCGTTAGGCTGGAGATGAGAAGAATGAAGATGTATGCACTGCGACAATTATTGTGTCTCGCCGTCAGACAACAAAGCCCTCCGTTCAATTAACAAAGCAAAAACAAAAACAAAAAAGCCGCCGCATCAAAGACACTTGAGGCTGGGGGAAGACTTTTATTTTTATTTTTTCTCCCATACAAAGAAAGTCAATTATGTTTTTTAAAGTGAACGTCGATAATATCTTGAGATATACACACACCGGCCACTTTATTAGGTACACCAGCTTTTGCGATTCGGCACTGCGTCGCTTTAACTGACAATTGCGCGGCCGTGCGACGTGGCTCCCAAACAAAATTGGCGTCCTTTTTTTCCCACAAATAGAGCTTTTCCCTCGGTTTAGGCCGATACGTATTCTTCTACCTATTTTTGGTTAAAAAAAAACGCAATAAGCGTTTAGCGATTAGTTTGCGCAAAATTTATAGTGTTTACAAAATAGGGGATAGTTTTTTTGCGATCAGCAATTTTTTTCATGACCGCGACATTATGGCGGACAATTCTGACACATTTTTGGGACAATTGTCATTTTAACAGCAAAAAATGTTATACAAATGCATTGTTTACTGTGAAAATTACAATTGCAGTTTGGGAGTGAACCACTAGGGGGCGCTAAGGGGGTTAAGTGTGACCTCATATGTGTTTCTAACTGTAGGGGGGCGGGCCTGGACGTGTGACATCATTGATCGTGTTTCCCTATATCAGGGAACACACGATCAATGACAGCGCCACAGTGAAGAACGGGGAAGCCGTGTTTACACACAGCTCTCCTCATTCTTCAGCCTTGGTGGACCGATCGCGGGACTCCAGCGGCGATCGGGTCCGCGGGTCCCGCGTTCACGCAGCTTTGGACCGGGTCGCGCGCGCCCGCGACCCATGGCTGGGCACTTAAAGAGGACTTACGGGTACGTGCCATTCTGCCGATGCATATGTGCAGGAGGCGGTCTTTAAGTGGTTAAGTGACTTTGAAGGTGGCATGGTGGTTGGTACCAGACGGGCTGGTCTGAGTATTTCAAAAATTGCGGATCTTCTGGGATTTTCACACACAACCATCTCTCGGGTTTACAGACAATGATCCGAAAAAGAGAAAATATCCAGTGAGTGGCAGTTGTGTGAAGGAAAATGCCTTGCTGAGGTCAGAGGAGAATGGGCAGATGATAGAAAGAGAATAGTTCCAGATGATAGAAGGGCAACAGTAACTCAAATAACCGTTTGTTACACCCAAGGTTGCAGAATGCCATCTCTGAACGCACAACACATCGAACTTTGAAGCAGATGGGGTACAGCAGTAGAAGACCACACCGGGTGCCACTCCTGTCAGCTAAGAACAGGAAACTGAGGCTACAATTGGCACAGGATCACCAAATTGGAGAACAGAAGATTGGAAAAAACGTTGCCTGGTCTGATGAGTCTCGATTTCAGCTTGGACATTCAGATGGTCGGGTCAGAATTTGGTGTAAACAACATGAAAGCATGGATCCATCCTGCCTTGTATCACCGGTTCAGGCTGGTGGTGGGGGTGTAATGGTGGGGGGGGGGATATTTTCTTGGCACACTTTGGGCCCCTTAGTACCAAGTGAGCATTATTTATACACCACGGCCTCCCTGAGTATTGTTGCTGACCATGTCCATCCCTTTATGACTACAGTGTCCCCATCTTCTTCTTTTTTTGGTGCCCCGTGTGGGGATCAAATCCGTCTTCTGATGGCTCCTTCCAGCAGGATAATGTCACCATGTCACAAAGATCCGATCATCTCACCGCTGGACAATGAGGTCACTGTACTCCAACGACCTCCACACTCACCACATCTCATCCAATAGAGACCTTTTGGGATGTGGTGGAGATTCGCATCCTGGATGTGCAGCCGACAAATCTGCAGCAACTGTGTGATGCTATCAGGTCACTATGGAGCAAAATCTCTGAGGAACGTTTCCAACACCTTGTAGAATCTATTCCACCAAGAATGAAGGCCAAAGGGGGGTCCAACCCGGTACTAGCAAGGTGGACCTAATAACGTGTGTATAGTTGCAAATATGTGATGGTACAGTGGCTGCGTGTGATGGCACAGTGGCAACAATTGATGGCACAGTGGCTGCGCTTGATGGTACAGTGGCTGCGTTTGATGGGCACAGTGGCGAAAATTGATGGCACAGTGGCGACAATTGATGGCACAGTAGCTGCGTGTGATGGTACAGTGGCTGCGTGTGATGGCACAGTGGCGACAATTGATGGCACATTGGCCAATAGAGTACCAAATTATAACTCGTCACCACTCTTAGCTGGAGTGGGTGAAGTGCCCCCCGGACAGACCCCTCTCACAAGCCTGGCAGCCGAAGTGTCACTTAGGATTTTCTGGGAGGAACAGATCTCTCTCACAGACCTGGCTCTAGGGCCTCTGCCACAGGCCAATTACTTTAAATGAGCTAAGTGGTTGAATGGAGCGAATCCTCCCAGTAGATTTCTGCATAGGTCACCAGATGACAGCAAAGCATACCTGTCAGCATTCCGGTCACCAGATCCCCGATTGGTTCATTCAAGCCCTGTTGGACAACCTGCCTCCGGGTTCTCCTCAAGCCGACCCCCCAATCGAATGGCACCCAGCCTGGGATCCTCTCAATAGAACTGGGAACCCAGTAAGTCACTGGGGTCCCCTTTTACCTCTGGATGAGGGTTTGTGTAGCCTGCAATTCTGGCCTGGTGGGCCGCGCTGGCGGGGTCCATAGATGGGCTCACCCTGAAGGTGGATGCTGCACCTGGAACTGGGACCCCGCGAAACTTGTCCAGCACATGACACCTGTCACAGATATACCCCTCCCCAGCAAGCCTTGCGAGGGAGAAACTTCTCTAATTGGCTGCTGGGGAAAGTTGCTCTGCCAGAACCCCTCTGGTGCCAACTGCTGGCCAGGGATGATATTGCATCCCTGGAGCACAGACTGACCCAGTGGACGTTTCTGGAGTGACAGAAGTCCCAATTTTAGCAAATTGTGAATGGGAGCAAAATAACTCTCCCATTCCCCACTAACTTTAGCGTAGTGCCCATACTGAAAGTAAGGGGGCGCTACATATATATATATATATATATATATATATATATATATATATATATATATATATATATGTATATAAATATATATATATATATATATATATATGTAATATATACACTCATTTGCGCAGCCGTGCGGCGGTTGGCAAGCGGTTAAGCGACTCCAGCGCTGTGTTCGGTAACAGAAATTCCCTTCCATATCAAAAATGAGAACTGTGAACAATGCATTCAAGGTCACTTCCAAGGTCAAGGTCCTTTCCGGACTGGGCGGCCTAGACGGTGACATGGCGCTGTGCAAAGCTTGTTGGCTGGTGGCGGAGTCTCAATGCGAAGCCACGAGCTATAAGAATCAACAAAGAGAGAAAACACTGACTGTGTCGCAGTAATTTCCCCTGTGAGCCGCGCTCGGTGTTATTTCTGTTCTCTGTTAATTTCTCATGAAGCTTTCACAAACATGGGAATGGGGAGAGAGAACCTTTCCTTGTACGAGTCCCAGAGCGGGAGATAAGTAGGAGTAGAGAGTGGAGTTTGTGTAAAGGCTACAAAGGTTGATATTTCAGGCTTTATTTTTGTGGGATACAGTGACAGTTTGCTCTGGGTAATGTCTTAAAGCAGAACTGTGCTATCTAAGGGGCAGATCCACAAAAGCATTACGCCGGCGTATCTCTCGATACGCCGGCGTAATTTCAAAGTTCCCGCGTCGTATCTTTGTTTTGTATCCACAAAACAAGATACGACGGCATCTGGGATCGATCTGACAGGCCTACGTCTTAGTACGCCGTCGGATCTTAGATGCAATATTTCGGCGGCCGCTATGTGGCGTTTCCGTCGATTTCCGCGTCAAGTATGTAAATAAGCTATTTACGGCGATCCACGAACGTACGTCCGGCCGGCGCATTTTTTTTACGTCGTTTTCGTTCGGCTTTTTCCGGCGTATAGTTAAAGCTGCTGTTATGAGGCGTACTCAATGTTAAGTATGGCCGTCGTTCCCGCGTACAATTTTGAAATGTTTACGTTGTTTGCGTAAGTCGTTCGTGAATAGGGATTTGCGTAGAATGACGTCACCGTCGGAAGCATTGGCTTTTTCCGGGTTAATCTCGAGCATGCGCACTGGGATACCCCCACGGACGGCGCATGCGCAGTTAAAAAAGAACGTTGTTTACGTCGGGTCACGACGTATTTACATAAAACACGCCCCCATTACATCCATTTGAATTCCGCGCCCTTACGCCGCCAGAGATACACTACGCCGCCGTAACTTACGGCGCAAATTCTTTGTGGATTGGAAATAAAAAAAATACGTTGCGGAGGCGTAGTGTATCTTAGATACGCTGCGCCCAGCGTATTAATGCGCCCAGGTACGTGGATCTACCCCTAAGGGTGCATGGCATACTTGTACATTGTGCCCAACTTACCTCTTATGCCGCGTACACACGATCGTAAATTCTTACAAGAAAAGTCCGATGTGAGCTTTTGGTTCGGAAGTTCCGACCGTGTGTAGGCTCCATCGGACTTTTGCTGTTGGCATTTTCCACCAACAAAAGATTGAGAGGTGGTTCTCGATTTTTCCAACGGAAAAAGTTCCTGTCGGAAATTCCGATCGTCTGTATGCAATTCTGACGTGCCAAAAAAAACACGTATGCTCTGAATCAATTTGACGCATGCTCGGAATCATTGAACTTAATTTTTCTCGGCTCGTGTTGTACGTCATTTTTGACAGTCAGAGTTTCCGTCAAGATTTGTGTGACCGTGTGTACGCAACACAAGTTGGAGCCAACATTCCGTCAAAAAAAAAAACCACGTTTTTCTTAATGTAATTTTCGATTGTGTGTACACGGCATTACCGTATATACTCGAGTATAAGCCTAGCTTTTCAGGACATTTTTTGTGTGCTGAAAATGCCCTCCTCGGCTTATACTCGAGTCACCTTTTTGCGCCTGATCTTCTGGACTAATGGCCCTTTAAGTCAGGACATTTGCTATATGATTATCATTAGTAGTAGTCATAGTAGTAGTAGTAGTAGTAGTATGTTTGTTTGTTTTTTTACACTATAATGGCCCTATTTTATTTAGCTAAATTGGTTTATTTATAAAAAAAAATAATATTAATCATCATCATAATATTTATAGTAATTACTAGTATTAATATTTTTATTATTTTTATTAATATTTCTTTCTTCTTTTTTTTATGCTATACTGGCCCTTTAAGTCAGGACATTTGCTATAAAGGTGCCTATTTTATGCTCATCCAAAGCTTTATTTTTGTGTAAATGTCATGCATTTCTTTCAGGTCATGTCAATGATTTTCACACATTGAGCCCAGTTAAAAAAACATGTGATTCTTGGGTGAAAGTTATGTGAGTCTTGTATGAAAACATTTAATAATAAATAATTGGCATCCACTTAGATTAGCTCAACAAATGTATTATAACAATTATTATTATTATGTTTGTTTTTTATACTATAATGGCCCTATTTTATTTAGCTATATTGGTTTATTTATAAAAAATAATATTAATCATCATTATAATATTTATAGTAAATACTATTATTAATATTATAATTTTTTATTAATATTTCTTTCTTATTTTTGTTAATGCTATAATGGCCCTTTAAAGGAACACTAAAGGTACAATTATTTTTTTTTTTAAATAACATACATGTTATACTTACCTCCACTGTGCAGCTCGTTTTGCACAGAGTGGCCCCGATCCGTGTCTTCTGGGGTCCCTCGGCGGCTGTCTCGGCTCCTCCTCGCAAAAGCTTTCCACGTTCATGCGAGCTCCCTCGCATGGTGGAAAGCTTTTGCGAGCGCGCTCCCGTGATACAGCAGCGGCCATAGCCGCCGACTGTATCACTCGGCCCCGCCCCCCGGCGCGCCGCGTCATCCGCTGTGATTGACAGCAGCGCCAGCCAAAGGCTGCGCTGCTATCAATCCGCCCAGCCTAGCCAATCAACGGCCAGGCTGGGAACCGAGCAGGATGACAAGCACGCGCCCGGGACTTTCGAACGGTGAGGTAAGTAAAACGGGGGCTCGGGGGGGGGGGGGGGGGGGCGGTGCTGTCAGATGTTTTTTTACCTTAATGCATAGGATGCATTAAGGTAAAAAAACTTTTACCTTTACAACTCCTTTAAGTATTATTATTATGTTTGTTTGTATGTTTGTTACAATACAATGGCCCTATTTTATTTAGCTATATTGGTTTATTTATAATAAATAATATTAATCATCATTATAATATTTATAGTAAATACTATTATTAATTATATTATTTTTTATTATTATTTCTTTCTTATTTTTTTTTAATTGCTATAATGGCCCTTTAAGTATTATTATTATGTTTGTTTGTTTTACTATAATGGCCCTATTTTATTTAGCTATATTGGTTTATTTGAAAAAAATAATATTAATCACCATCATAATATTTATAGTAATTATTATTATTAATATTTTTTTTATTATTAATATTTCTTTCTTCTTTTATTTTAATTTTTTATGCTATAATGGCCCTTTAAATCAGGACATTTTCTATAAAGGCACCAATTTTATGCTCATCCAAAGCTTTATTTTTGTGTAAATGTCATGCATTTCTTTCAGGTCATGTCAATGATTTTCACACATTGAACCCAGTTAAAAAAACATGTGATTCTTGGGTGAAAGTTATGTGAGTCTTGTATGAAAACATCTAATAATAAATAATTGGCATCCACTTAGATTATCTCAACAAATGTGTTATTACAATTATTATTATTATTATTATTATTATTATTATGTTTGTTTTTTATACTATAATGGCCATATTTTATTTAGCTATATTGGTTTATTTATAAAAAATTATATTAATCATCATTATAATATTTATAGTAAATATTATTATTAATATTATTATTTTTTATTAATATATATATTTTTTTAATGCTATAATGGCCCTTTAAGTATTATTATTATTATGTTTGTTTGTTTGTTTGTTTGTTTGTTTGTTTGTTACACTATAATGGCCCTATTTTATTTAGCTATATTGGTTTATTTATAAAAATAATATTAATCATCATTATAATATTTATAGTGAATATTATTATTAATATTATTATTTTTTATTATTATTTCTTTCTTATTTTTTTTTAATTGCTATAATGGCCCTTTAAGTATTATTATTATGTTTGTTTGTTTTATTATAATGGCCCTATTTTATTTAGCTATATTGGTTTATTTGAAAAAAATAATATTAATCACCATCATAATATTTATAGTAATTACTATTATTAATATTATTTTTTTTATTAATATTTCTTTCTTTTTTAATGCTATAATGGCCCTTTAAGTATTATTATGTTTGTTTGTTTGTTTGTTTGTTTATTTGTTTGTTACACTATAATGGCCCTATTTTATTTAGCTATATTGGTTTATTTATAAAAATAATATTAATCATCATTATAATATTTATAGTAAATACTATTATTAATATTATTATTTTTTATTATTATTTCTTTTTTTTTAATTGCTATAATGGCCCTTTAAGTATTATTATTATGTTTGTTTGTTTGTTTGTTTGTTTGTTATACTTTATTGGCCCTATTTTATTTAGCTATATTGGTTCATAATATTTATAAAAATTACTATTATTAATATTATTATTTTTTATTAATATTTCTTTCTTTTATTTTTTATTTTTTATGCTATAATGGCCCTTTAAATCAGGACATTTTCTATAAAGGCACCTATTTTATGCTCATCCAAAGCTTTATTTTTCTGTAAATGTCATGCATTTCTTTCAGGTCATGTCAATGATTTTCCTGAGCTTTGATTTCACTCTCTTCTCACCTCTGGGAAAGTTCCTGTGATAGGCGTTACATTTATAGAAGGATTTGAATACGATAAAAATAACACAGATGAAAGCGCCATCGGATCAGTGCCACCTGATGATACAGGATCGTCCCTTGGAGCCACTTTCATTAGTAAATGTCACAAGAGTGGACAACTCAATCCCCGACCAATTAGGGCTGTAGTACATTCGCAGCTGCCGCACGCTCAGGCAGCCCCCACCGCGCCGGCCAAATGTGATTTCAGAGCTGGCTGCAGGCACACCACATGCGAACGGCACAGGTCTATAAATTGGACTTTCAAGCAAGCAAATTGCGTATTTCAGTGAGATGAAGTGGGCAATTAGCAGCTTCTAATTCCGCAAACGAAGGGCCTTATTTGTCGCGCAGGCAACGATGGGGAGCGCGGCGCTGAATGAAAACCAGGCTGCAAATGGCGTTCAAAGGCCCAGTCACGTGATTGCGTCTCTAATCCCCCACATTCCGTTTTCTCTTTTTTGTCTCCCTGGAACAGCTGGCCTCATTAAAACCGTATCTACAGGGATGGGCAAGCAGCCTCGCTGTAACCTCTTTGGTGCCAAGTTGCTGCAACGTGCAGGCAGACAGTGAAAAGCTTTTTTCAAGCTGTATTGTACTGTTACAAAGACCGAAAAGTATCTGGGCCAGAGAGAACCGTGCGGCCAGAGAAGGCTGACCAAGCCTTTAGGTCAACAGTAAATGCTCATAAAACTCATAAATAAAGGGGACTACCAAGGACTCATAATAAAATCTCATATTACGAGTCCTTGATAGTCCCCTTTATTGAGGAGTAAACCATTCTGAAAAGTATTTCGGCCGGAGAGAACCACAAAACCAAGACTTCAGGTCAGCGTTAACCCACCCCCTGCCCACCTCTCATAATAAAATCTCATATTATGAGTCCTTGATAGTCCCCTTCATTGCGGAGTAAACCATTCTGAAAAGTATTTGGGCCGGGGAGAACCACAAAACCAGCGAAGGCCGACCAAGGCTTCAGATCAGCGTTAAACGTTCAAATAAGGTTTACAACTCTTCAATAAAGGGGACAACCAAGGACTCATATTAATACCTCACATTACGAGTCCTTGAGAGTCCCCTTCATTGAGGAGTAAACCATTCTGAAAATGACTTGGGCCGGAGAGAACCAAGAGACCAGCAAAGGCTGACCAAGGCTCCAGGTCAGCGTTAAACGCTCAAATAAGGTTCACAACTCTTCAATAAAGGGGACAACCAAAGACTCATATTAATATCTCATATTATGAGTCCTTGATTGTCCCCCTTCATTGAGGAGTAAATCATTCTAAATTAGGTTGTGTTACCCAGGAGTCACTCCAGACTCATTACTTGGAACCGTTCTTCCTTTCAACTTTAAGCATTTCAAGGAATTTAGCCAACGTCATTGCAGACCCCATCATACCTCCTACCATACCCTCCTACTATGCCTTTGAATTGAGAAAGAGACATAGGGCATTTTTCTTCAGAGAACCTGAGCATGTACTCCACCCTCCCTTAAGTCCCCATTTGTCTCCACCCCCTGCCCACCTCTCATAATAAAATCTCATATTAAGAGTCCTTGATAGTCCCCTTCATTGCGGAGTAAACCATTCTGAAAAGTATTTGGGCCGGGGAGAACCACAAAACCAGCGAAGGCCGACCAAGGCTTCAGATCAACGTTAAACATTCAAAGGAGGTTAACAACTCTCCAGTAAAGTGCACTACGAAGGACTCATAATAATATCTCATAATATGAGTCCTTGATAGTCCCCTTCATTGAGGAGTAAACCATTCTGAAAAGTATTTGGGCCGGGGAGAACCACAAAACCAGAAAAGGCTAACCAAGGTTTCAGGTCAGCGTTAAACGTTCAAATAAGGTTTACAACTCTTCAATAAAGGGGACAACCATGGACACCTATTAATATCTCATATTACGAGTCCCTGATAGTCCCCTTCATTGAGGAGTAAACCATTCTGAAAAGTATTTTGGCCGGAGAGAACCACAAGACCAGCGAAGGCTGACCAAGGCTCCAGGTCAACGTTAAACCTTCAAATAAGGGTTACAACTCTTTAATAAAGGGGACAATCAAGGATTTATAATAATATCTCATAATATGAGTCCTTGATTGTCCCCCTTATAGAGAAGTAAACCATTCTGAAAATAATTTAGGCTGGAGAGACCTGTGAGACCAGTGAAGGCCGACCAAAGCTTTAGGTCAGCGTTAAACATTCAAAAGAGGCTAACAACTCTTCAATAAAGGGCACTACCAAGGACTCATAATAATATTTCATAACATGAGTTCTTGATAGCCCCCTTCATTGAGGAGTAAACCATTCTGAATTAGGTTGTGTTACCCAGGGTCACTTCATTATTGGAATTGTTCTTCCTTTCAACTTTAAGCATTTCAAGGATTTTATCCAATGTCATTGCAGACCCCCATCATACCTCATACCATACCCTCCTACTATGGCTCTGAATTAAGAAAGAAGGAGAAGGCTTTTTTCAGAGAATTGGCACAGATACTCCACCCTCCCTTAAGTCCCCACTTGTCTCTACCCCCTGCCCACCTCTGAGCACCATCCCTTGTCTCCCCCCCCTACCCACCTCCCAGTACCGCCTCTATTTAGTGAATACAGAACCAAGTAGAGATGAACCAATAACGGTGTCAGTGCCGATACTGAGTATTCTTACGAGTATTCCCGATGCTAAAACACTTTGCGGTGCGAGGATGGGGTGAATAGCTCAATCTCTGTATTTTCGGACGATACTAAGCTAAGCAGGGCAATAACTTCTCCGCAGGATGTGGAAACTTTGCAAGAAGATATGAACAAATTAATGGGGTGGGCAACTACATGGAAAATGAGGTTCAATGTAGAAAAATGAAAAATAATGCATTTGGGTGGCAAAAATATGAATGCAATCTATACACTAGGGGGTGAACCTCTGGGGGAATCTAGGATGGAAAAGGACCTGGTAGATGACAGGCTGCTGCAATGGCATGCAATGCCAAGTTGCTGCAAGCAAAGCAAACAGAATATCGGCATGCATTAAAAAAGGGGATTAACTCGATCATTTTACCACTCTACAAGACACTGGTCCGGCCGCACCTGGAGTATGCTGTTCAGTTCTGGGCACCAGTCCTCAGGAAGGCTGTACTGGAACTGGAGAGAGTCCAGAGAAGGGCAAAAAAACTAATAAAGGGACTGGAAGACCTTAGTTATGAGCAGGGGTCAAGTCCTGGGGGAAAAAGTGTGGGAACTCCCACCCAAGATCCACTCCCCCACCAAAAAAAATAAAATAATACGCTCATATGCATAATTACTAAACCGCATGTTTTTTTTTTTCGATCCACTGTACCTTAGTAATCCTTTATGTTACTAGCCGCTTCCTGTATATGGATTCATCGGGTAGCGGGATTCTTTCTAAATCCTGCGATAACTTGCGGCAGACCTCTGCAATGACAAAAGCTCCCAGGAGACATTGCGGCATCGAGGAAGTGACGGAATATCCGCACACTACCTGATGAATTCATATACAGGAAACGGCCAGTAACATAAAGTAACATAAAGGATTACAAAGGTTCGCCTTCCCCTGACAGTGACTCGAGCTGGGCATCGCCGCTTAGTGAAGGATTGGCTCGGGCGGCTCGGCTGCTCTAGTCCTGCAAAGGGAACTGCGTTCCTGCTGTGAAAAAAGTGCAGGAACTCCGTTCCCACGCGTTCCTGCAGGACTTGAGCCCTGGTTATGAGGAAAGGTTATGAGCACTGAATTTATTCTCTCTGGAGAAGAAACCCTTGAGAGGGGATATGATTTGAATGTACAAATACCATACTGGTGACCCCACAATAGGGATAAACCTTTTTTTGCAAAAGAGAATTTAATAAGACGCGCAGGCATTCACTAAAATTAGAAGAAAAGGGGTTTAACCTTAGACCCCTTTCACACTGGAGCGTATTGCATGCGCTATAGCGTTATAAATAGTGCCTGCAATACGCCCTTAAAAATCTGTCCCCACTCTCCTGTAGTCCAAGGGAGGAGGCGAACACGACACTAAACACCAGGGAGAAAGCCTTGCATTACTGTGTGGAGTTACAGACAGAAGAACAGGAAGTGAGGATTTCTTAGAAGAAATAAGGACATTTAAAAGCAAAATGCAAGGATGAGGTAAGTGAAGGAGGACTGCACTAAGGTAAAGGAAGCTATTTAGGATAAGAAATTCCTTTACAACACCTTTAACTTTAAAAAAAATAATTGTAAAAGTGAATTAACTAGAGGTGCACCGAAATGGAAATTTCAGAACCGAAACGAAACCGAAAAAAAAAAAAAAAGTCAGGCCGAAACCGAAACCGAAAATTACTTTTTTTTTTTTTTTAAATAATTGTATGTTAAAACACCACCCCCACCTCCTGCCACAATCACCTTCTGCCAGCTCCTGCCCCCACCACCCCCTGCCACCATCACCTCCTGCCAGCTCTTGCCGCCATCACCTCCTGCCCCCACCACCTCCTGCCAGCTCTTGCCGCCATCACCTCCTGCCAGCTCTTGCCGCCATCACCTCCTGCTCTCACCACCACCTCCTGCACCCACCTAGACCCTCCAAGAGACCTCAGCACTCCTTCCCAATACATTTATTGCTGGAGGTACCGGAACTGAATTCTTGCTGGATGTAACGGGGAGGGAATACTTAAAATATATATGAAAATGGGGGTTCTAAGTATTTTCTGAAAAAAAAAAAAAAGCTGCTTTTTACATGTAAACAAAAAATTCCTGCAATAGTAAATGACAGCAGCAGGAGGTATCCAGAGATACAAGATGGTTTTATCCGAATGCAGACAAATACTGCCAGGTCAGCACATCATTTTATATGAATGGGACACACCTAATGGGTACAGACAACCCAGGGCCATAACATCTTTTAAATATTGTTTCTCAAATACAAGGCAGGCCAGTGTGTCTGCACACTACATAAACATGCTTGTTTGGCTGTTGTGAGTAAACCTGATTATGCATGTTTGGTGGTCATGGACTGGTGGTCTGTGACAGTCAGTCACAGACATTACCTTAACTGCTGGCATAAGCGAGTCCCGCCGTCAGGTGATGAAATCAGCAGCTTGCTCGAGGGGTTGGATGGCGCCCAGCCCCCACAGAGCGCGGACTTGACTGAGTCTGAGGGGGAGCCGCATGGACAGCCGCCGATGGTCAGACTCGCACCCGCCAGTGACTGGCTGCGACGTCATGACGTCGATGCTGGCGGTAGCAGAGCCAAAGGTCAGGGGAAACATTAAACGAGCCATACGCACGGTAATTAAGTCCCGCGCTGAGGTGGGACATTATCGGCCAGTATTTTGTTGTTTCGGCATGCCCCTAAAAACGCGATTTACGGCCGATATGTATCGGCACCGATATATCGGTGCACCCCTAGAATTAACCCATTAACTCTCTTTTCCACTCCATCCAAAACTCAACTCTATTGCCCCGTACACACAGTCGGTATTTCCGAAGGGAAAAAGTTAGTTGGGAATCCCGAAAGGAAAAAAGAGAGCCAGTTCTCTTTTTTTTTGCCGGCCATTTTTGGCAGTTTTCCCGTCGGCAGCTCTCATCTGAGTTTTTCCGACGGGAAAACCGGCCGTGTGTACGAGGCATTAGATTGCTTCCCATGAATGTAACATCAGGCAAATTTCCTCCAGATATTGGATAGACGGTGGCAAGCAGGTTTAGATGGAATTAATGAGGAAGTTGAAGGTGTCTCATAAATCCAACAAACCTTTCGATGGAGGCTTAGCGACCTGTAAATTGCTCTTTCCTTGTTTTATCAATTTAAACACAACTTTGTCATTTCTATACTTCACTGTAATGCGCCGGTCTTTCATTTTTTTGGGGGAATCGCAGACCTCAAATTCTGACACACTTTCTTGAACATTTTGATCTGCTAAATTATGAAGGCTCAAACTTGCTTGAGTTGTCTGAGACCTCCGCTGTTTCCATAACCCAGATTGACAGAGCACAAAATTGGGTTAAAGTTTTCTTAGTAAAGTGTCACTCCAGGACCCTCGATGAAGCGCGCTGACATGACAACATTTACATATTCATTGTCAGCCCATCTGCTCTCGATATTGTTTTTTCCTTTATTTTCTTATCTTTTTGTGACTGACAAGTGAAATTATTTTTTTCTTTCCAAAGCCTAGGTGCAATTTGAAGGGTGGATATTTATTTTTTTATTTTCCTTTTCCACTTCAGAGCTCGATTTAGCCGTCGAACAAATGCAATAGTCAAAAAAAAAAAAGTATATTTGTCTAGTTTCGTGTTTTCCTGTGGGGAGTCCCGATTGGGTCTAATTTGTCTGGCAGCTGATTAAATATCTTCATCATGAGTAGGCAGTGTTTCAAAGGAACATTTTCTCGGCGTTTGAATTTCAAGTGAAATCAATCACAGCGGTTTGATTGTTGAGCCTTTTTTAGGATGTATCAGTGCTCTCTTTTTACCAGTTAAAGAGGCTATATGTTCAAAGAAAACAATTACATGGATTTTAGGCATAATTTCGGGATCTGCTTTCAAGGGGAAAAATATGGATAAAAGGCAGATTGCATTGGTATGGTGCATGGTGTAGCTCACAAAAATACCTCCAAGGTAACTTTGGTTGACAATAAATAAAAACTATATTTCATCTGTTTTTCAATTTTTAGATTTATATGCTAATCAGATTAGATTCAGCTTTGCATAAAAAACAAACAAAATATATAGCTTGGGAAACGTAAAAATAAATTAGCGGCTTCTGATGCAATGCTCATCTATCTCATGCAGAAGCTTCACTTCGCCACTAGTGGTCCCTAGTCTTTCAGGTTGAACAATGGTCAATGGCCCGGATTCACGTAGAAGCGCGTATCTTTGTGCGGGCGTAACGTATCCTATTTACGTTACGCCTCCGCAACTTTGACAGGCAAGTGCCGTATTCTCAAACCAAAGTTGCGGCGGCGTAGCGTAAATAGGCTGGCGTAAGCCCGCCTAATTCAAATGTGGTAGATGTGGGCGTGTGTTATGTAATTTTATTGTGACCCCACGTAAATGACGCTTTCTACGAATGGCGCATGCGCCGTCCGTGAAAGTATCCCAGTGCGCATGCTCTAAATTAACCCGCAAGAAGCCAATGCTTTCGACGTGAACGTAAATGACGCCCAGCCCTTTTCGCAAACGACTTACGCAAACGACGTAAAACATGAAAAATCCGACGCTGGCCCGACGTCCATACTTAACATTGGTACGCCTCATATAGCAGGGGTAACTTTAAGCCTAACGTAAACGGCGTATCTGTACTGCGTCGGCCGGGCATACGTTCGTGAGTTGGCGTATCTAGCTGATTTACATATTTCTAGGCGTAAATAAGCGTACACGCCCCTGGCGGCCAGCGTAAATATGCAGTTAAGATACGACGGCGTAAGAGACTTACGCCGGTCGGATCTAATACAAATCTATGCGTAACTGATTCTAAGAATCAGGCGCATAGACACGACGGCTCAGACTCAGAGTTACGACGGCGTATCTGGAGATACGCTGGCGTAACTCATACGAGAATCCGGGCCAAAGTCTTCAAGCTACCACCTATGGGCCGGATTCACATACATTGGCGCATATTTATGCCGGCGTAGCGCATTGAATATACGCTACGCCGACGCAGCGCACAGAGGCAAGCACAGTATTCACAAAGCACTCGCCCCCAGTCGCTCTCAAATCTACGCTGGGTTTCCTCGGCGTAAGCCAGCGTAGGTGGAAGTGGGAGTGAGCCATGCTAATGAGGCGTGACCCCATGTAAATGAAGGACTGAGCGTCATAAAGTTACGAATAAGGTACGGCGCATGCGCCGTCCCGTGGACGCATTCCCAGTGCGCATGCTCAGAATCACGTTGAAACAACTGCCTAAGATACGTCGAATCACTGACTACGACGTGAACGTAACCTACGCCCAGTCCTATTCTCGTACTACGTAAACAATGTAAAATACGACGGCTGTGTTCCCTGGTCCATACCTTTGCCTGGCTTGCGCCTCCTATATAGGGAATAACTTTACGCCGGACGTAGGACTTACGCAAAGCGTGTATATTATGCGCCGGGCGCAAGTACGTTTGTGAACCGGCGTATCTCCCTCATTTGCATAGGTGCATAGGAAATCAATGGGAGTACCACTTGCGGCCAGCATAAATATGCGCCCACGATACGCCGGCGTAGGAAAGTTTACGTCGGTCGGATGAAGCCTATTTTCAGGCGTATCTAATTTTGTGGGAACGGCGCACAGATACGACGGCGCATATTTACACTTACGCGGCGTATCTTGAGATACGTCGGCGTAAGTGTTTTGTGAATCCAGCCCCACAAGCCCAGCCTATCATGAAGCCATGCCCTGGGGGTTTGTCATCGCACCAGCCTAGGTTCAGAATACTAATGCATTAAAGACAACTCAGATACACACAACAGTGCAGCTGAACGTAAAAAACAAACAAACAAGATATTGGATTCTTTAATAAAAGTACATAATATAACTGGATACTAGTATTTATAGATGAAATTGATCCAGGGAATATCTGATTGCCTCTCTGGGGATCAGGAAGGATTTTTTTTTCTCCTGCTGGAGCAAATTGGATTATGCTTTGCTGGGGTTTTTTTTCCTTCCTCAGATCAGGGGTTCTTAACTCCTCTCCCCAGGGCCCACTAACAGGCCAGGTTTGCAAGACAACTGAAATACATCACAGGCGATATCATTTGCTGCTCAGTGATTGCAGTATACTAGTCTGCATCTCCCCAAGGTAATACTTAAAATCTGGACTGTTAGTGGGTCCTGGGGACAGGAGTTGAGAACCACTGCACTAGATCAACCATAGGCGTGCGCACAGGGTATTCCGGGTGTGCCCAGACATACTCTAATCAGCCTGTGCAGCAAAGATTCCCCCTACTGCCCTGGCTCCCCCCTCCTTCCCTCTGCAGCACTACCGGCTTCCCTCCTCTCCTCTCCTGCCTGATGTTGCTGCGGGTATGTTTTAGGATGAGTGAGGGAAGGGGCTGGTAAATATGTGTTTATCAGCCTCTTCTCTTTCTGAAAGCTGACTTCTTCTCTTGTCCCTCCCAGGGCAGCCATCACCATTTTTTGGGCCCCTTACACAGCTTTAGGCAGGGCCCCCCTGGAGCAGAGAACCGAGGGGGGCCCTCCTCTTTCCTGCTGCGAGACAAGTGTGTGGGGGGGGTCATCTCTTCTCTTCTCTCTCCTGCCGCAAGTTTCTAAAGGTGGGGGGGTCATGCCTGTACCCCCCTGATGGTGACCCTGGTCCCTCCTGTTGGCTTTCAGCTGCTGTAGAGGGAGTCATACAGAGGATTGCTTCCAGGAATTCCCCCCCCCCCCCCATGCACCATACATTTCCCCCTGCTGCCTAGCCCCCCTGTGTGCCCCCCCCTACCCCCTCAGTTCTTCCGGCTTCCCTCCTCTTCTTTCCACCAGAATCTGCAAGCACGCAATAGTACCCTTCAAGGTGGAGAGTCGGGGGAAGGGCCCGGTAAATATACCATATATACCAGCCCCTTCCTTTCTTGAATCAACACAACGAATGATCGGTATCAATCACTGTGTTCATTCATAACCAAAGCATTGGGGGCCCATGGTTTCTAACAGCAGCCCTGGCCAAAGGATGCACAATAAACACCAGAGGGTGGAAGGTTGGGCACCAGAGTACTCAATTATCAAAAATTGCCATGGCAGCTTGAAGAAATTATTTTAATTTAGCATTGAAAAAGTTGGTATGGGTTAGGGTAAGAGGCTCAGGCCTCGTACACACGATAGGTTAACCAGAGGACAGCGGTCTGATGGACCATTTTCATCGGTCAAAACCGATGGTGTGTGGGCCCCATTTAAATTTAACCGATGGATTCCTAACCGATAGGTCAAAACCGATCGTTAGGCACAACCATCGATTAAAAATCCATGCATGCTCAGAATCAAGTCGACGCATGCTTGGAAGCATTGAACTTCGTTTTTTCAGCACGTCGTTGTGTTTTTTACGTCACCGCGTTCTGACACGATCATTTTTTTAACTGATGGTGTATAGGCGTGATGAACCATCAGTCAGCTTCATCGGTTAACCAATGACAACGGTCCTTCAGACCATTCTCATCGGATGGACTGATCGTGTGTATGAGCAGGGCCGCTGATAAGCCAGTACAACTGACCCTGTTGTAGTGGGCCCCGGGCCAGCAGGGGCCCGGATGGCAACCCCATTTTTTTAGGGGTCCGGAGGTCCCCAGGGGCCCGGAGGCCCACAGGGCCCCATATGACAACTCCCATTTTTTTTAATTTTTTTTTTTTATAAAAAATATATATATTTTCTAATATATATTTTTTTTATTTTTTATTAAAGGGCCAATTTTTTTTCTTAGGGGTACGGGGGTCCCCAGGGGCCCGGAGATCCCCAGGGCCTGGGATGAAAACACCCCTTTTTTTATAAAAAAAATAAATACATGTTTATATATTTTTTTATTTCTTAATAAAATCTTTTTTTTTATATTATTTTATTTCTTTTTTTTTCTTTTTATTCCTTGTTTGATATATATATATATATATTAAAGGGCTCATGAGGTCTCCAGGGCCCCATGTGGCAAACCCCCCTTTTTTTTATTTTTTATAAATGTTTTTTTTTTTTTATTAAAGGGCCCAGAGGTCCCCAGGGCCCTGGATGGCAACCCCCCCCCCTTTTTTTTTATAAATGTTTATTTGTTTATTTTATATATTTTTTTATTATTTTTTTTTCATTTTAAATTTTTATTAATAGTTTGTAAAGGGCCCCCCTCCTCTTCTCAATTCGCGGCAGCCCCCCCCCTTCTCAATTTCAGACGGCAGCACCCCCCCCCCCCGGTTCTCTGCTCCAGGGGGCCCATGACTGAAGCTGTGTAAGGGGCCCCATAATTCCTGATGGCGGCCCTGTGTATGAGGCTTCAGGGGTTAGGAGTTAGGGTTAGGGTTAGGGGGTTAGGGTTAGAGGGTTAGGGTTTAGTTTTTGCTCCAAACTGGAAAACAGACCAAACCATGGATGACAGACTGCTATACTGAAAGGCGATAGGAAACTTCACAATTATCAACCCAAATTGCAAAAAGTTTTTTAGCCAGCTTCGTTTTTCTTTTTAACCGAATAGGGTCTTTGTCCGATCCAGGCACGTCGTGTTTAGCGGAGCCCTCCTTTAATTATACCGATGTCTTTCAGGACTCTTCACCTAAAATAAAGCCTCTTGCCTCTCCTTCCGCAGCTCGGAGACACATCCGCATGCTTTCCAATTCAGCTGGCGAATTTGCATTTTGATGAGCTCTCGAGTCGTTAAAAGATTACAAAGTAAGAAAAAAAAATAAGATACAACAGATAGAATGGGAAAGAGGCTTTTAAGCCCGATGGCACCGGGAGGTCAAATGAGCTGTGCATTGATAACAGCTGAGGTCAGCGAGCCCGCACCGCTCTCCTAAAATCATTTTAAGAAATGAAATGGATTTCTGATTTGCGCGGCTCCCCAGTCTGAACGAACGCTGTTTAAATGTCTTTTTTTTTTTTGTCCCTCTTTCGGCATACATTCATATGTTTGGATGTTATTTCTTTTCATACCTAGCCCCGAATGTACAAAGTCAGGAATTGCCTGCATAGGTATTTGTGTCTTTAGTCATCATAGGGAGGAAATTGATGTCACAGCTATGTCGACCCAAAGAGGACGAAGGTAAATTGTACACTTTTGCCCCCCCCCCCCAAAAAAAATAGCTGGTACCAAATAACAAAATTAAAATCCCCATTGCCTCGAAATATTATACAGGATTTATATAGCGCCAACAGTTTGGGCAGCGCTTTCTAATATTGGCTAATCTGAGCTGACATACAATGCCTAATTATTTTAGGCTAACGGGCCTCTTTTGTTCAGCGGTGGCTGGTGCTCAAATTCTTTTTGGGAGGGGCGCAAACAAACAAAGAAAAAACATCAATTGCAGCCACTGTGCCCTTTAAACGCAGCTACTGTGCCAAACGCAGCCACTGTGCCTTCAAACGCAGCCACTGCACCCATAAATGGCCACCACTGTGCCATCAAATGAAACCACTACCATCAATTGCTGACACTGTGCCCATCAATTGCCGCCAGTGTGCCCCATCAAATGCTGCCAGTGTGCCCATCAATTGCCGCTACTGTGCCCCATCAAATGTTGCCAGTGTGCCCATCAATTGCCGCTACTGTGCCCCATTAGATGCTGCCAGTGTGCCCATCAATTGCCGCTACTGTGCCCCATCAGATGCTGCCAGTGTGCCCATCAATTGCTGCTACTGTGCCCCATCAGATGCTGCCAGTGTGCCCATCAATTGCCGCTACTGTGCCCCATAAGATGCTGCCAGTGTGCCCATCAATTGCCGCCACTGTGCCCCATCAGATGTTGCCAGTGTGCCCATCAATTGCCGCTACTGTGCCCCATAAGATGCTGCCAGTGTGCCCATCAATTGCCGCCACTGTGCCCCATCAGATGTTGCCAGTGTGTCCATCAATTGCCGCTATTGTGCCCCATCAGATGCTGCCAGTGTGCCCATCAATTGCCGCTACTGCGCCCCATCAGATGCTGCCAGTGTGCCCATCATTTGCCGCTACTGTGCCCCATCAGATGTTGCCAGTGTGCCCATCAATTGCTGCTACTGTGCCCCATCAGATGTTGCCAGTGTGCCCATCAATTGCCGCTACTGTGCCCCATCAGATGCTGCCAGTGTGCCCATCAATTGCGGCTACTGTGCCCCATCAGATGCTGCCCGGTACTTATCTGTCTCGCAGCGGATCAGCGGCGGTCTTCTGCATGTTCTCCATGTCATCCTCTCGCAGGCGTCCAATCACAGCGCCTGACGTTTCAGCCAATCAGGTATCAGACCCGCCAACTTGATCGGCTGAGAGGCGGTTCAGTGTTAATAAAGCAAATTCCTTTGCTTTGGTAACACACTGAGCTGAGTGTATATAGTAATTATATATATATATATATATATATATATATATATATATATATATATATATATATATATATATATATATATACACCTTTACAACCCCTTTAGTAATCAAGATGTTTTTTGGTAAACGTGAGATGAGCCTTTGTGTTCCTTTTGGTCAGCAGTGGCTTTGGCCTTGGAACTCTCCCATGGTCGCCATTTTTGCCCAGTCTATTTCTTATTGTTGAATCATGAACACTGATCTTACCTGAGGCAAGTGAAATTAACAACAGGTGCACTAGATGGGCAACAATGAGACGACCTCCAAAACAGGAATGTTTTTTCAGGTGGGGGTGTCTGACATTTTTCTCCCTACTCATCTTTTCTGACTGTTTTTCACTAGTTTTGCATTTGGCTAGGGTCAGTGTCACTACTGGTAGCATGAGGCGATACTTGGACCCTATAAAGTTTGCACGGGCAGTCCAACTCCTCCAGGATGGCACATCAATATGTGTCATTGTGTCACGTACCTGGTACAGAGCAGAGCCTGGCGTGCAGGGAATGGCAACTCTTGCTCCCCTGACTCCGGAACCCCTGGTAGAGCAGACAGGGAGCGCTAGAGTTCAGAGTCGCACAAGCGCCAGGAAGGTGCCGTGCAGGTCCGCGGTGGTCTCCTGAAGACTCCACAGATGCTGTGCAGGAACTGCAGAGATGCTGGAGGGTAAGACAGCAGACAACAGGAGCTTGGTTCAGATGGCTGGAACAGGCAGCAGGTGGGAGGTGCGCTGTAGTACAGATGCTGGCAGAGTCAGGCAGGCCGGGTCAAACACAGGCGGGCGGATCAGGTACAGGGGGAAAGCCAAAGCAGAGTTGTAGTCCAAGCCAGATCAGTAACAGGCGGGCAGCAGACCGTTTGGAAGGAGGAGGAGGAAGCGAAGTCAGACAAGCCAAGGGTCAGGGCAGGCGGAGAACAGCAGGGTCAATGGTAAGCCAAGGTCACAGGAAACAGAAGCCAATCAGGTAACAGGTAGGGTAAACAGGAACGCTGTTGACTGAGCAGCAAGGGGCTATGGGGAGAGCCCCATTAAATAGCCTAAGTGGCGCCAAAATGGCGTCAGCACGTGCCTGCGCGCCGCTACCGCTATTGCGCGTGCCCGCGCGCGCCGCTATTGCGCGCACCCGTGCGCGCCGACGTGCCGCGAACGCGCGCTCCCGTGCGTGCTAATGCGCTATTGCCGCTATTGCGCGCCGGTGCGCGATTAGCGCCACCTAGTGGTCTACCAAGTCCATGACACATTGCCAGAAGGTTTTCCGTGTCTCCCAGCACAGTCTCAAGAGCATGGAGGAGATTCCAGGAGCCATGCAGTTACTCTAGGAGAGCTGGACAGAGCCAAAGAAGGTTCTTAACCCATCAGCAGGACCGGTATCTGCTCCTTTGTACAAGGAGGAACAGGATGAGCACTGCCAGAGCCCTACAAAATGACCTCCAGCAGGCCACTGGTGTGAATGTCTCTGACCAAACAATCAGAAACAGACTTCATGGGGGTGGCCTGAGGGCCCCACGTCCTCTAGTGTGCTCTGTGCTCACTGCCGGACACTGTGGAGCTTGATTGGCATTTTCCATTGAACACCAGAATTGGAAAGTCCGCCACTGGTGCCCCATGCTTTTCACAGATGAGAGCAGGTTCACCCTGAGCATATGTGACAGACGTGAAAGGGTCTGGAGAAGCCGCGGAAAAAAAGACAGGAAAAAAAGCGCCTCTGAGTCATCTGATTTAATAAAATAATTAATGTAGATATCCAACACTTACATTACATATAGCAGGAACAAGGGTGCAAGTGAGGATCTATGGATAAGAGCCAGATCCTGTATCAATCCTGATGAGCCAAGTCCGTGGCTGTGTATGAGCGGTGCAGATGCACGGCGCTCAGTCCAATAGATGATGAGGTCAGCGGGACGGTGGCTGGCAAGGGCCAAAACGATGTGGTTCAAAGCAAAGCTAGACACAGCGCTCGTTCCGAAGGGGGTGACGTCAGCAGGACGGTGGCTGACAGGGACCAAGAAGGCACACAATGCGTTTCAGAGCCAGCGCTAGTCAATGGCAAGACTTCGCGCTCCTTTTTCAAGTGTCAAATTGTCCAGAGAATACAGCTTCAATGCATGGACTGATTGTATTCCCATTGATGAACTTTTAACTATTTGGTTCTAATTTTATTCATAATTGCTGCTGTCATCCTGCATTTTAACCTTTTTAACCCCTGCTACTGATTGCTGTCACTTGATCACTCTGAGCGCTGTTTTCTTGTAATTTTTTCTGGAGAAGCCGCGGAGAACGTTATGCTGCCTGTAACATCGTTCAGCATGACCGGTTTGGTGGTGGGTCAGTGATGGTCTGGGGAGGCATATCCATGGAGGGATACACAGACCTCTACAGGCTATGCAATGGCATCCTGACTGCCATTACGTATCGGGATGAAATCCTTGGACCCATTGTCAGACCCTGCGCTGGTGCAGTGGGTCCCGGGTTCCTCCTGATGCACGACAATGCCCGGCCTCATGTGGCGAGAGCATGCAGCCAGTTCCTGGAGAATGAAGAAATTGATACCATTGAATGGCCCCCACGCTCACCTGACCTAAATCCAAAAGAACACCTCTGGGACATTATGTTTCGGTCCATCCGGTGCCGACAGGTTGCACCTCAGTCTGTTCAGGAGCTCAGTGATGCTCTGGTCCAGATCTGGGAGTAAATACCCCAGGACACCATCCGTCGTCTCATTAGGAGCATGCCCTGATGTTGTCAGGAATGCATACAAGCACTTGGGGGCCATACAAACTACTGAGGACCATTTTGAGTCGTTGCAATGAAATTTCAGAAAAATGGACTAGCTTGCTGCGTAATTTTTTCACTTTGATTTTTGGGGTGTCTTTGAATTCAGCCCTCTGTAGGTGGATCATTTTGATTTCCATCAAATGATATGCCATCCTTTCATTCCTAACACATTACCCCGTCCATACCAGTATAGATCCCAACACATTACCCAGTCCATATCAGTATAGATATCCAGAATGAGATTTTTGCCCGTTGAGATCTGATATGTTTTCAAAGTGTTCCTTTACTTTTTTTGAGCAGTGTATATATGTTTCACATTTTTCTTTACCAACTTAGACTATTGTGTTCTGATCCATCACATATAATTCATATTAAAAAAAACATTAAACTAAAGGCTGTAATGTAACAAAATAGGTAAAAAGCCAAGGGGGTGAATACTTTTGAAAGGCACTGTAATTTAAAAAAGTCATTACAATCAATGGTGGAACCAAAGAAAGCAAAGTATGAGTTTTAGCTTTAAAGAGTTAAAAAAAGAAGGCGCTCATATGCCTGATGCTCCAGACTATTTTTCATTACAATTTGCTAAACTTTCAAAATGATACAAATCACATTTTGCACATTAGCGGGAAAATTCATTGTTTGGTGACCCCTGAGCTCAGTATACTCCTATCCCTCATATTCTCCATGAAAAGGGTCTGTGTGTTTGTATTTTGACCCATTCCTCAGATCTGTCAGAAACCCTCCTGTAAGTGTCTGCTCCTCTCTGTAAATTTTTTACGGCTCAACGGCGGTCATGGCCACCGGTATATAGAACACCTTTAATAGGGCGCAGGTTACAATGCCTGAGCCTTCCTAGCTTTTAATTAGTGTCCTGGGAATCCTTGTCTGCCAGCAACTGTAAAATGACGGAAATGTTTGTTGTCTCTCCCAATTATGGGGTCTGGAGTGCAGAAGAACACTTGTGACGTGATTATAGGCTCCTGTTATACTGAGGACCTGTCGGTAGGTTGTCAGCATTTTTCATGTATTTCCTTACAATGCCTTGATTGTGAAATGCAGGCTAGAAACTGACTGAGAGCTTAAAGAAAAACTGTTGTAAGGGAAATATGGAGGGAGCCATTTCTGAACTTTGCTTCTGATAATGCGAGCTGCCTGGCTGCCATGGGTTATCCAATCTTTCTAAGTTACTGACTTATTTTGGGCTCTTTTTCTTCAGCTTGCTTTTATTGCATGTTTGTGTCTGTGACTCAGAAGTACTGAAGCCAGACATAGCCAGGCAACTAGCACTTTTCAGAAGGAGGTAAAAAAATGGTAGACCCCATATTTCTCTTATGACTTGGAAAAACTTATGCCCAGGGTCCTATCCTCCTTCCCTTTCCTTTCTCTTTTCTTTTTCTCTCCCTTTTTCTTTTCTTTCCCTTTCTCATTCATTTTGTTTTCTCTTTCCTTCCCCTTTCCTCTCCCTTTCCCGATCCTCTCCTTCCCTCTCCACTCCTCTCCTCTCCTTCCCTTACCCTTTTTCTCCCTTGCTTTTCCTTTCCATTTTTTTTCTTTCATTTTTTCACTCCCTATTCCTTTAATTTACCTCTGTCTTCCCTTCCCCTTTCCTTTTCTATCCCTTTTCTCCCCCTTCCCTATTATGTCCCTTTCCTTTTTCTCTCCCTTTCCCTTTTTCCTTTGCTTTTCGCTTCCTTTCCATTCTCTTTCTCTTTTCTTCTTCTTTCCATTTCTCTTTTGTTTCCTTTCCCTTTCCTTTCTCTTTCATTTCCCTTTCTCATTCATTTCTCTTTCTCTTTCCCTTTCTTTTCTTTTTCTCTTTCCTTTCCTCACACTTTCCTTCCCTCTCCCTTTTAACATTCTCTTTTCTTCCTCTTTCCATTTCCTCCCCCTTTCCCTTCCCTTCCCCTGTTCCTTTCCTTTCCCTTTCTTTTTTCCTTTAATTTTCACTCCCTATTCCCTTTCCTTTACCTTTCTCTTTCCTCTCCCTTTCTTTTTTCTCCTTTCCTTTTCATTGCCTATCCCTTTTCCTTTCTCGTTCCTTTCCTTTACCTTTCTCTTTGCTTCTCCTTAACTTTTCCTCTCCCTTTCCTAATATCTCCCTTTCATTTTTCCTTTCCTTTTTCTCTCCCTTTCCCCTTTTTCTTCCCTTTTCTCTTCCTTTCCTCTCTCTCTCTCTCTCTTTACTTTCCTTTCCCTTTCATTTCTTTCTTTTTCCTTTGCCTTGCTCATTCATTTCCCTTTACTATTATCCCCTTTCCTCTCCCTTTCTTTTTTCCTTTCCCTTTCACTCCCTATCCCTTTTCCTTTACTTTTCTAGTTCCTTTCCTTTTTATTCCCCTATACCCTTTCCTATTATCTCCATTTCCTTTCCTCTCCCTTTCCTTTTCACTCCCTATCCCTTTTCCTTTCCCTCTTCCTTTCCCTTTCCTTTTCCCTTTCCGATTATCTCCCTTTCGTTTTTTCTTTCCTTTTCTCTCCCTATGCCTTTTCTTTTCCTTTTCTCTTCCTTTTTCTGTCTCTTTTCTTCTTTTTTCCCTTTATCTTTCCTTTCCATGCCCTTCCCCTTTCCTCTCCTCTCTTTTTGTTTCCTTCCTTTCCTTTCATATCCCTTTCCTATTATCTTCCTTTTCTTTTCTCTCAGTTTTGTTTTTCTTTTACCTTTCTCTCCCTATCCATTTTCCTTTCCTTTTCTCTTAATTTCCTCTCTTTCTTTCTTTTTTCCCTTACCTTCCCCTTTCTCTTTTCTTTTCCCTCTTCCTTTACCTTTCTAGTTCCGTTCCTTTCCTTTTTATTTCATTTTCCTGTTATCTCCCTTTCCTTTCATCTCCCTTTCTTTTTTCCTCTCCTTTTCACTCCCTATCCCTTTTCCTTTCCCTCTTCCTTACCCTATCCCTTTTCCTTTCCTCTCCTTTTTCCTTTCCTTTTCTCTTTCTCTTCCTTTTTCTCTTTTCTTCTTCTTTCCATTTCTCTTTCCTTTCACATTCATTTCCCCTTCTGTTTCCTTTCCTCTCCCTTCCCCTTTCCTTTCCTGCCCTTTCCCCTTCCCTTTCCTATTATGTTCCTTTGCTTTCCACCCCCTATACATATTTATTTTCCTTTTCTCTTCATTTCCTCTCTCTCTCTTTTCTTCTTCTTTCCCTTCCCTTCCCCTTTCCCGTGCCTTTCACTTTCCCCTTTCTCTCCCTTTCCCATTCTTTCCTTCCTTCTCTACCTCCCTTTGATTCCCCTGCTTTCCTTTTCTTCTATTCTTCCCACCTTCCCTTTTTACCTTTCTTTTATGAAATCGTTGGAGTAGAACGTACAATGCCTTGTCTAGTCAGCCACACGTTGGTTTTAACCTTTGATCACACAGACACCCTTCCTGCAGCTGACAGTAGCCGTGCAATCATGGACTAGACTTGGCATGATTAGAGAAGGTGATATGTGTCATTATATCTATCAAAAGGCTTTAGAAATCAGAATTTTTAATGCAGAAGGTGGCTGCCTCATCCTCTCCATAGCGACTCTCATTTGTGAAAAAAGATCAGTTTGGATGGTAAATATTTTTTGCCCAACAAAAGAGAAAGTGCATCGGTTCCTGCAGAACGAGGACAGGATCCCTCAGCTCGAAGGAAGGCGGCGATGAAATTTTAAACAAAGACGTAAATTGTAGCCTCATCTGACTAATTGTTCCAATGTGGAAGCCGGCCTGGATCATAGTAATTAATGTTATAGTCACATAATCCCAAGAAACAAAGGCTGGGAGGAGATGAGCCAATGGATGCTGTATGCCGAATTTCCAGCCCCGCAACTTGTGTTTAATCCACGCGGGGGGCTTGGCTACCCGTCCTCTTTGTAATGTGTTTGTCTTCCGGCCAACAAACATGTTTGTAATTAAGAGGAAATAACAAATAAATCAAATGGTTCTATTGTCAAGGAATAAAAAGCATCAATTAACGAAACACGGCCTAATGGAATTGTAATCCGGACAAGTCACCCAAGGATTGAAGGAGCCATGTTTCATTGGCATGATGGATGTGTTGGAAGAGTCTACATTTAGGGAGAGAGCACATTGCAAGGACATGACTGCATAATACTAACCAGATTAGGGTATTAGAAAGGGAATCTAGAAGGTATTTGGGCAAGTACATTTTTCAGGTTTTAATCCTAACATTCAAGTCTTGCTTGTTTAACCGATTGCCGACCACGGCACAACTATTTATGTCGGCAAAATGCCACAGCTGCGCAAAAGGACTTACTAGACATGTGCGATTCGGTTCGTTAGAATTTGTTAGTATTCGTACATTAGGATCAATTCAGGGAGACTCCACTGCTGCGGTTTTTACCTACAATCGCTGTTTTTATCCTCCTTAATGTAAGTGTTCCTACCTACATTAAATTGTATTTATATACAGTATTATGCTATGTGCCCTTTTCTTTTTCCTTCAATTTACATCCCATTGGCTCGACTTCCCGGCCCTCATTGGGTCTCCACCTGGAAGCTACTTACCATCGAAGCACCCTCTTGTTCACGTTGATTGGTGTGGGTATTGTCAGGGGTGGACCGACAACTCATGGGGCCCCTGGGCTTACAGATGGCCACCACGCCAGGAGGCCGTGCAGAGGCAGGGCAGCTAAAATCTCAGGATTTTCACATCAAAAGCATGTCGGTTTCGGACATATCAGGGACAGATGTAAAAAAAACCACTGATTTTTACATACTGTCCCTGGTTTTATTGAGCTTGGCAACCCTGATGGGGCCCCCTAGTGGCATTGGGCCCTCGGGCAGTGCCCGAGAGTCCCAATGGTCAGTCCGCCCCTGGGTATCGTTTGTTCGGGAACTGCAGCTGAGGATCCAGTTCTTCTAGTGGTTCATACCATGCCCAGCTGACCCTTTTGGAAGTGATGATTTCTCAGAAGAAATAAGGACATTTAAAAGCAAAATCGAAGGATGAAGTAAGTGAAGGAGGACTGCACTAAGGTAAAGGAAGCTATTTTTTTTTTTTTTTTTTACCTTTCCAACCCATTTAAATAGGCTCTGGCTGATCTAAGATAGCTGGTAAAGTCACATGGGGTGGCAGCATCCAATTGGATAGCTTCCCCAGTGACCCAGGAAACCATAGAGGAACCATCTTCCTCTCCAACTGTGATGCCGCTGTGGAAGAGCTCCGCCTACAGTGGAGAAAGTAGACTGCAATGGCCTACATGCTACTGTGTTGATAACAATATGGCTCTCCAACTGTTGTGGAACTAGATTTCCCATGAGCTGACCAGCACCATAAACACCCTTGCATGGGGTGGAGAAGACATTCTAGCAGGAACCAGTGAGCAATGTCTGAAAAGTCTCCACAGGGTTTTGAAAGTCAAATTTGGGCAAGAGTTATGTAGCGCTACCCCCGATGGAGCCGCTGATTGTTTTGGGATCGGCGTATTAAGTTACCCTGCAGTGTGTCTAGGGGTGATAGCAGTGAGCCAAAACAGTGAGCGAATGTCCAGACAGTAAATAACGTTTTTTTCCAATGCTTTATTTCCAGGCCAACATCAACAATAAGTGGGAGGAGCATGTTGATGAAGAAAAGGGAGAACCTTGCAGTATCAGGCCTGGATATTAGTTGAGCAGTCCTTGCTCAATAGAGTACCAAATCATAACTCGTCACCACTCTTAGCTGGAGTGGGTGACCATTTTGAACATATGTTCTTTTGGGTTCACTGCCTTCGGTAAGCCTCTTCTATATTGGATGGTGGCGGTTGCTTTCACTTCACGTTCCAGAATATAGGGACTATCATCACTTTATTCACTGAGGACTTTTTTATGAACATTTAATAGTGACTGTTCAATTCAATTTCTTTGGTGATATACTGTACATATATTTATTCATTTGTTCATCATTCACTGTTGGATACCATATGTAATATATAGGTGTCTATTTACTATATATGCGCTGCACTTTTTTATGTCAATTCAAACATCCGAATAGCTGAAAGAACCAAATTACGAAATTACGAATAAGCAAAATACGAACTTACGAATGGACAAACTTACAAAAAATACGAAACAGTAAAAGAATGAAAATTACATCTATAACAAATGTTTTGCATTCCGTATTTTCAATTCTTTGTCTGTTTGTAATTTCATTCGTGTGTTCGTAATTTTGTATGTTCGTAATTTCGTTTGTTCGTGTTCTCGAATTCTTTTGAATGGACAGTGTAAGAAAGTGTATGTTAATCATACATATCTTAATATGTTTGTTCGTAATTTCGTATGTTCGTATTTTCATTCTTTCTCTTTTCGTAATTTTGTGTTCTCGAATCGTTCTTTCGAATGGGCTGTGTAGTGAGTGATGTATCTTACTTAATATCTTAGCCAATCAGCTTATCTCTTTTGTGTCTGAGTCACAATGCATTCCTGAATCTTTTTAGATTCAGTTGAGGAGACTGAGTTGGGTCTCGTGACTGAGGGAGTGGACTGGGGGTAAGTACAGGACTTATTAGAAATTAACCACTTCCATACCGGGCACTTACGCACCTTCCTGCCCAAGCCAATTTTCAGCTTTCAGCACTGTCGCAATTTGAATGACAATTGCGCGGTCGTGCTACACTGTACCCAAACAATTTTTTTATCATTTTGTTCCCACAAATAGAGCTTTCTTTTGGTGGTATTTGATCACCTCTGCGGTTTTTATTTTTTGCGCTATAAACAAAAGAAGAGTGACAATTTAAAAAAAAAAACACAATATTTTTTACTTTTTTATTTAATAAATATCACAATTTTTTTTAAAAAAAGTTTTTTTTCCCCCTCAGTTTAGGCCGATACGTATTCTTCTACATATTTTTGGTAAAAAAAAATCGCAATGATCATATATTGATTGGTTTGCGCAAAAGTTATAGCGTTTACAAAATAGGTGATAGATTTATGGCATTTTTATTTTATTAATTTTTTTACTAGTATTGGCGGCGATTTGCGATTTTTTTACTGTCACCGTGACATTGCGACGAACACATCGGAAACTTTTGACACGTTTTTGGCCCCATTCACATTTATACAGCGATTAATGCGATAAATATGCACTAATTACTGTATAAATGTGACTGGCATTCAAGGGGTTAACACTAGGGGGTGAGGGAGGGGTTAATATGTATACCTGTATTGTGTTCTAACTGTGGGGGAAGGGGGGTGACTGGGGGAGGTGACCGATCGGTGTCCCTATGTACAAGAGACACAGATCGGTCTCCTCTGTCCCCTGACAGGACGAGGAGCTCTGTGTTTACACACAGAGCTCCACGTCACTGCTCTGTCGTTACCGATCGCGGGTACCTGGCGGACATCACGACCGCCAGGCACGCGCATCGGCATCTCGGGGACGCGCCGGCGCGCGAGCGCGCCCCCCAGTGGCCGGAGGAATACAGGACGTCAAAAGACGTCCTGTTGAATATTCAGAGTCACCGTGAATCCGTCATTTGACAATGGCCCGGTGCTCAAGTGGTTAAGCAAGATACACCCTCTCAAAATGGCGTACAGGGGCGGAGGCTATAGCCGCGTGTTGAAAACAAAACTAAAATACGAGATTGCGAATGACTGCGATGTATTTACGAAAGTACGAATCCATTCGAAGCACGATAGTAGACACGAATCAGTGAAAACAAAACAATGTTACGAATCAACGGGAAAGGCAATTTCACAAAAGGAACAATTACTAAATTACGAGTAGTGTACCAAATAAACAAAAATTATTATCTAACAAAATTACGAATTTCGAATCAAAGAAAATAAATTAGACAGGATTACGAATCAGTCAGTATCAACGAAAATAAAACTGTTACGAAAATACGAACGAGTCCGAATATGAAAAATTTGCGTCTTACGAAATTACAAATCTTTACAAATCTACGGAAATGAGACGAAACGAAACACATTTTTTTGTTGTGCACATGTCTAAGACTTATCTGTACGTACCTTTTAAATCACGGTATTGTGGGTGCGCCCACCGCGAGCTCCGTACGTGAGACTGTGGGTCCCGCGGACACGATGTCTGCCGGGTGCCCGTGATCGTGTCACAGAGCTGCAGAACGGGGAGATGCTTACGTAAACAAGGAGTTTCCCTAATTCAACATCAAGTCGACTTGTTGTGATCCCAATCACACATCCAACAATAACACTCTCTGCCCTGCTCTGCTCTGCTCTCTGCTACTCCCTCTCAAAATGGTGTCCAATTGGATAGCTTCCCCAGTGACCCAGGAAACCATAGAGGAACCATCTTCCTCTCCAACTGTAATGCCGCTGTGGAAGAGCTCCGCCTACGGTGGAGAAAGTAGACTGCAATGGCTACTGTGTTGATAACAATGTGGCTCTCCAACTGTTGTGGAACTAGATTTCCCATGAGCTGACCAGCACCAAAAACACCCTTGAATGGGGTGGAAAAGACCTTCTAGCAGGAACCAGTGAGCAATGTCTGAAAAGTCTCCACAGGGTTTTGAAAGTAAATTTTGGGCAAGAGTTATGTAGCGCTACCCCCGAAGGATTGTTTTGGGATCGGCGTATTAAGTTACCCTGCAGTGTGTCTAGGGGTGATAGCAGTGAGCCAAAACAGTGAGCGAATGTCCAGACAGTAAATAACGTTTTTTTCCAATGCTTTATTTCCAGGCCAACACGGCCAACATCAACAATAAGTGGGAGGAGCAGGTTGATGAAGAAAAGGGAGAACCTTGCAGTATCAGGCCTGGATATTAGTTCAGTAGCCCTTGCTCAATAGAGTACCAAATTATAACTCGCCGCCACTCTTAGCTGGAGTGGGTGAAGTGCCCCCGGACAGACCCCTCTCACAAGCCTGGCAGCCGAAGTGTCACTTAGGATTTTCTGGGAGGAACAGATCTCTCTCACAGACCCGGCTCTAGGGCCTCTGCCACAGGCCAATTAATTTTAGTGAGCTAAATGGATGAACAGAGCGAATCCTCCCAGTAGATTTTTAGCATAGGTCACCGGGTGACAGCAAAGCATACCTGTCAGCATTCCGGTCACCAGATCCCCGATTGGTTCGTTCAAGCCCTGTGGACAACCTGCCTCCGGGTTCTCCTCAAGCCGACCCCCCAATCGAATGACACCCAGCCTGGGATCCTCTCAATAGAACTGGGGACCCAGCAAGCCGCTGGAGTCCCCGTTTACCTCCGGATGAGGGTTTGTGTAGCCTGCAATTTTGGCCAGGTTGGCCGCGCCGGCGGGGTCCATGGATGCGCGCACCCTGAAGGTGGATGCCGCACCTGGAACGGGGACCCCGCGAATATTTTAGAACACATGACACCTGTCCCAGATATAATCTTCCCCAGCATGCCTTGCGAGGAAGAAACTTCTCTAATTGTCTGCTGGGGAAAACTTGCTCTGCCAGAACCCCTCTAGCGCCAACTGCCGGCCAGGGATGGTACTGCATCCCTGGAGTACAGATTGACCCAGTGGACATTTCTGGAATGACAGAAGTCCCAATTTAAATAAATTGTGAATGGGAGCAAAGCAACTCTCCCATTCCCCACTAACTTTAGCGTAGTGCCCATACTGAAAGTAAGGGGGCGCTACAGTTATTTTGGTAGTGTTCCCACCGTCAGTGTGTCTACATTGCAGTCTTTTCCTACCCATCGCCCTTACCTCTTCTATTGTGATATATAAAGGGTTTTTCTCCTGGGGATGGGCACAGTAAAGCTGAATTACCCATAAGTGCGGGCAGTGATGAAAACCTGTTTGTTTATTCAAGAAACCCAACGGTTGATATTCTAATGCGTTCTACCGAGTGACTCATAACTCCTATCGGTTAATACCGTGCCTAGTATATATTTTGTATAAACAATAACAGCAGGAATCAGAAACATGACTTTCTGTAATTGCTGAAAATCAGCATCATCACGAAACCCAGCCACCTCTGTCTCCTCGTGAGATCTGAATTGCTTCCTTTTTTTTCCACTGTAAATCTCTTGCAAACCCCTGCAAAGATTCCAGTGACATGTCAGAAGAAGCTGTATTTTGTAATGCCAGCACATTCTTCAGCCATAGATGAAACGTCTTGGGGGTCCTTTAGCCTTACTGTTTGGGGGGGGGGGGGAGTAAACAGTCACCCCTCCCTTAAGCTTCAAAGGCAGCAGATGGGGGTTCACAGTAATGTTGCCACCTGTCCGGGATTTGAATCATGTGTCATTCCCCCTGAAACCCGGACACATTACTCAGGCCCAGTGGCATCTTAAGAGCATTATAGGCCCCCGGGCAATACAGTGCACTGGGGCCCTGTCTACACAATCGTGCATGAGAATTTACTGACAAAAATCATGAAATTTACTGCCAGAACCACATTTTTTTTTACTGGCACTGCAAAAAAAAGTACCTAAAATTACAGTTTTATAAATGTCTTCATTGACATGAAGGTTAGGTTACTATAACCCAGCCTTCTCAGAGTTTCCTCTTACATCAGAGTCTGCAGGATTCCCCTTTACAGTGAAAGGGAACTCTTATGTAAAGGGGAACGCTGCAGATCATGATGTAAGGGGGAACTCTGATGTGGAGGGGGACTCTGGTGACCAGAGACTACCTTATATCAGAGTTCACTGCGTTCTCTTTACATCAGAGTTCCCACTTACATCAGGGTCCTTGCACTGTAAGGGGGAATCCTGCAGACTCTGATGTAAAGGGGAACACCAGGAACTCTGATGTGTGGGGCACTCTGGTGACCAGAGACCACCTTCCGTAGAGTAAATACACTAAGGTAAGAGGGGGTCACTAATATTTTTGAATTCACTCCCCCCTTACATCAGAAACCACCCGCCCCTTAGACTGGCCTTGTGGCGCTATCACTGACCTCCTCTCAGGTGCAACATGCACGGCTCAGTCAGATGGCTCCAGCTTGGCTGCTCTGGTTTTATCCTACCGTCTCCTCATGTCTGACTTCTCCCGTGACCCCCATCCCGAAGGCGCTCCCACTCTTGACTCCTCTTCAGACTCTTCCTCAGAGACTGTAGACACGATACAGTTCTACAGTTCTGACCCGCTGCTCTCCACCATTTTTTACTGGGGTCACTGGGCAGCCGATGGGGGGCCCCCCAGGCAAGTGGGGCCCCCGGGCAACTTCCCAGCGTGCCCAATGGAAAAGACAGCCCTGCTCAGGCCAGACTGTGGTTGAGGGACGGACAGTGTTTGGGTACTCAGTACCATTCAGGGGATGATAGGAAGGACAATCAGTGGTTCCCCTTCTCTCCCGATTCCCCTCCCCTCACCCCCAGTTTCCGGCTTTTCATCCTCACGTATCCCTGGCAGAGGATGTGGTGGTATTAGCCTGCAACCTGGACACATTATTCAGACAGGACTGTGGGCATAGCTTCAGGGGGCCTGTGCCGACTCCCTTTACTAGAACCGATTGGCTGCATTTTACTTCTGTAGCAGCTGAAAGTTGGCTTCTCCTCCTCTCCCTTCTGCTGAGATTCAGCTGCTGCAGGAGGAAAATACATGACTAGCGTAGATTAGATAGTTCAACCTTTTACTCCCACCTTTTAGAACCCCCCCAAATTCTTTAAACATTTCCCCAGTTTCCCATTAACAAGATCGACACAGGAGTTGGAGTAAAGTCGGCCACGACAGCCTATTTTATTTTTCAAACCAAATGAAATATTTAAATCAAATTAAATAATTCCAAGTAACCAAAACTTTATTCATTAACATTTAACCAAAATAACTTTATTAACCACTTCCCGACCGCCGCATGTACATTTACGTCCGCAGAATGGCACGGACAGGCACATCAACGTACCTGTACGTGCCTGCCTAGACGTGGGTCGGGGGTCCGATCGGGGCCCCCCCGGTATTTGCGGCAGTCGGATTCCCTCGGGGAGCGATCCGGGACGACGGCGCGGCTATTCGTTTATAGCCGCTCCGTCGCGATCGCTCCCCGGAGCTGAAGAACGGGGAGAGCCGTATGTAAACGCGGCTTCCCCGTGCTTCACTGTGGCGGCGTATCGATCGTGTGATCCTTTTTATAAGGGAGACTCGATCGATGACATCAGTCCTACAGCCACACCCCCCTACAGTTGTAAACACACACTAAGTGAACACTAAATCATACAGCGCCCCATGTGGTTAACTCCCAAACTGCAACTGTCATTTTCACAATAAACAATGCCATTTAAATGCATTTTTTGCTGTGAAAATGACAATGGTCCCAAAAATGTGTCAAAATTGTCCGAAGTGTCCGCCATAATGTCGCAGTCACGAAAAAAATCGCTGATCGCCGCCATTAGTAGTAAAAAATATTTTTTTATAAAAATGCAATAAAACTATCCCCTATTTTGTAAACGCTATAAATTTTGCGCAAACCAATCGATAAACGCTTATTGCGATTTTTTTACCAAAAATAGGTAGAAGAATACGTATCGGCCTAAACTGAGGAAAAAAAATGTTTTAGATATGTTTTTGGGGGATATTTATTATAGCAAAAAGTAAAAAATATTGATTTTTTTTCAAAATTGTCGCTCTATTTTTGTTTATAGCGCAAAAAATTAAAACCGCAGAGGTGATCAAATACCACCAAAAGAAAGCTCTATTTGTGGGGAAAAAAGGACGTCAATTTTGTTTGGGAGCCACGTCGCACGACCGCGCAATTGTCTGTTAAAGCGACGCAGTCCCAAACTGTAAAAACCCCTTGGGTCTTTAGGCAGCAATATGGTCCGGGGGTTAAGTGGTTAAATCAAATTAAATAATTCCAAGTAACCAAAACTTTATTCATTAACATTTAACTAAAATAACTTTATTAACACCCGTCCAATTTTGTCTTTGACAGCAACCCCACTTAAACCTTTTATTTTCCATTACACTGCATTACCATTACCATATCCGGCCCCCAGCCGACTCCAGCTCGGAGACACCCCCTTTTACACCGCAGTGTACCATAACTGGAATACCGTTCCACTGGAATAACACCATACGGGGGCCATCCCACCGATGAGCCCCCCCCCCACCATTTCCATTCCATCTGTTAACTGTCACCATTAAAGACCGAAGGACACCGCCCACACTGTCTTGACAACCCCTCTTCCGAACCTGAAAGAAAAGAAAACAGACGCACAACACCAAACATACCACAAAAACAGGGAGGGTGGGTGGGAAAACCTGCCTCCCAGCGTGCTAAATTTTCCGAGTGACCCACGTGCGCCCCCGCCCCCCTCATAAAGGGGCTCCTCCTACCCAGTCACCAGACCTCCTACGGCCACTCCCCTGAAACACCTCCTTCTTTCCTTAACCCTCTGTTTCACTACTCCTCACACAGTCATGCCCAGCCCTCGGTTATTTGTCCTTTTTGTCATGCCACTCCGGGCCTCCCTGAGGTTGTTGGTGTTAGAAGAAGGAATAGTGCCCCGTTGTTAGTGTCAGTGGGAGGAATAGTGCCCTATTGTTGGTGTGAGTGAGAGGAATAATGCCCCATCAATGGTGTCAGTTGCATAGTTGCCAACATTTGAAAAAAATTTCCAGGGACACTTTGCAGCACAGCTATTAATTAATTACCACACTCACTTCCCCGAAGCTCCACCCACTCCGCATAATCTTCGCCTGGCGAAGATTATGCGGAGTGGGTGGAGCTTCGGGGAAGTGAGTGTGGTAATTAATTAATAGCTGTGCTGCAAAGTGTCCCTGGACAAATGTTGGCAACTATGCAGTTGGAGGGATAGTGTCTTGCACCCAGGGGGGAGGAAAAGTGCCCCAAGGGCCATATGAAGGCAAGCAAGGGTCCACATCTGGCCCCTGGGCCGCAGTTTGGAGGCCACTGCCCTATACCGACTCCCCTTCCCCTGTACACTGGCACAGTGCCCCCTACAGGAAGCAAGAATGCCTGCACCTGCCTACAAGCAGATGAAGCAGTCACAAGCATGCCCAGTAAGAAGAAGAAACCCTCCCAGGATGTTTGTGCTTGGTGCAGGTCATTTCTCTCTGATTGTTGGAACTAAAAGGTACAGTTTTCCTTTAACCACTTCCTATCCGGCCATCGACAATTGACGGACACAGGATGGGTCTACAATGTCAATACACGGCCTCTGGCCTCTCGCCGCTGGGGGGTGCGCGCACGTGCCCGCCGCGTCACTCAGGTGTCGGTGAGCGTGCCTGGCGGCCGCGATGTCCGCCAGGTACCTTCGATCGGCAGTCACAGAGCCGGGGACGTGGATCTCTGTGTGTGTAAACACAGAGATCCACGTCCTGTCAGGGAGAGGAGACCGATGGTGTGTCCCTTGCACATAGGGACACCGATCTGTCTCCTCCCCCAGTCAGTCCCCTCCCCCCACAGTAAGAATCACCTATCAGGGAACACATTTAACCCCTTGATCGCCCCCTAGTGTTAACCCCTTCCCTGCCAGTCACATTTATACAGTAATCAGTGCATATTTATAGCACTGTTCGCTGTATAAATGTGAATGGTCCCAAAAATGTGTCAAAAGTGTCCGATGTGTCCGCCGTAATATCGCAGTCCTGACATTACTAGTAAACTAGAATTACTAGTAAAAAAAAAAATAATAAAAAAAAAATGTCATAATTCTATCCCCTATTTTGTAGACGCTATAACGTTTGCGCAAACCAATCACTATACGCTTATTGGCCCAGATTCTCAAAGGGCTTACGACGGCGCAGCGCCATGTACGCCGTCCTAAGTCCTAATCTGACCCGTCGTATCTATGAGACTGATTCTTAGAATCAGTTACGCATAGATATCTATTAGATCCGACAGGCGTAAGTATATTACGCCTTTGGATCTAAACTGCATTTTTTTTTTTGACCGCTAGGTGGCGCTTCCGTCGAATTCCGCGTTGAGTATGCAAATTAGCTAGATACGCGATTTCCCGAACGTACGTGTGGATGACGCAGTAAAGTTACAACGTTTACTTTAGGCTTTTCCCGGCGTAATGTTGCCCCTGCTATATAGTGCGGCGCAACAATGTTAAGTATGGCCGTCGTTCCCGCGTCGAAATTTGAAAAAGTTACGTCGTTTGCGTAAGTCGTCCGTGAATGGGGCTGGACGTCATTTACGTTCACGTCGAAACCAATGATGTCCTTGCGGCGTACTTTGGAGCAATGCACACTGGGATATTCCACGGACGGCGCATGCGCCGTTCCGAAAAAAACGTCAATCACGTCAGGTCACAGTAGTTTTGCATAAAACACGCCCCCCTGATCCAAATTTGAATTAGGCGGGCTTACACCGGCCGTATTACGCTACGCCATCGCAACTTACGGAGCAAGTGCTTTGAGAATACAGCACTTGCCCATCTAAGTTGCGGGAGGCGTAACGTAAATCGGATACGTTGCGCCGCCGCAAGGATACGCCGTTCTACAAGAATCTGGCCCATTGTATTTTTTTTTACCAAAAATATGTAGAAGAATACATATCGGCCTAAACTGAGAAAAATAATATATTTTTTTTTTTAAAAATTATGTTTATTATAGCAAAAAGTAAAAAATATTGGGCTAGATTCAGGTACCTTTTGCGCTTTTTTTACGGAGGTGCAGGGCAACGTTTTTGCCCTGCGCCCCCGCAAATTTTCTGCGCTACCTGTGATTCACGGAAATTGCGTGTGCGCTCCGGCAAAATGCCCGTCATTTGCTTCAAAGTGAACGTGAATGGCGTCCAGGGGCAGCCTTACGCGAAAACCGCCGTACGCAAACGATTTAACCTGCGTACGCAGGGAATGCGTAACGTTGTGAATCGGCGTTAGTATGCAATTTGCATACTATACGCAGAGCACAACGGGAACGCCACCTAGCGGCCATCGCAAGAATGCAGCCTAAGATATGCGGGCATAAGAGCCTTATGCCACGCATATATTAGGCTGCAGTCGGCGTAAAGAGGTTCCTGAATCAGGAACAGCTTTAAAATAAAAAATTTAGCCTTTCAGGACAGAAAAATCAGAGCTCCAAAATGCAACTGCACAGCAGAAGGCGTCAAGCTTCATATTTTCCTCGCGGTGTGGCGATATATAACGTCCTTTTGCCCTCTTCTAAAAATGATTCTGCAGAAGAAAAAACACAACGCCGTCCAAACAGAGGGAGCCAGATGTCTTTGCTTTACAACGCAATTGTGTAACTCTAACCAGAAGCTTCAGTGACTCTGCAAACCACAGAGATGATTTCAGCACAAAGCTCAAAAAGAGAGGCGACTTGATTCCTACCTATCTAGGTCATGATGACGTGTTCAGAGGGACCGCCATGCTGACTTGGCTTCATGCTTCATTCTCTTTATATATAGTGCAGCAGCCGGTGCCATTGGAGAGCAAAAGGTTTGTTACAGCCTGTTACAAAATGTGACTCTCATTGCTTAAAAAAAAAACATTGGCCCAGATTCACAGAGAGCAAGGCGCACATTACGCCGCCGTAGAGCAAACACCGCACGCCACGCCAATGTAGCACGGAGAGGCAAGCATTGCATTCAGCAAGCCAGTGCTCCCAACGCTGCGCCAGCGTGGCGTGAGTTTCGAAGGCGCACGCCGGCGTAGGTGGAAGTTGGCGTGACCCCATGCAAATGAGGCGTGACCCCATGCAAATGATGGGCCGAGCGACAGACAGGTACGTATCACGAACTGCGTACGCGCCGTGACGTGGACGCAGAGGCGGCTCTAGACTTTGTGAGGCCTTAGGCAAAACTTGACATGGGGCCCCACTCACGGCCATGATGGGAAAAATAATTTAAGAGCCTCTTCCCGACAACCCTGGCCGGTGGTTATGGGGGTCTTCGGACATGGGGCTTATCGGAATCTGGAAGCCTCCTTTAACAAGGCGGTCCCCATATCCTGCTCTTTAATAACTAAGGCCCCCTTGTGACGTCATTGACTGAGGGCATGCTGGGTCATTGACGTCACAAGGGGTGGTGTCACTGATATTCACTGGTTGTTAGGGACGCTGGCGGCCCCGCTCCTGAGTCAGGGCTCTTAACGCTGCCTGAGCACAGCAGTGTTAAGGTCCCCTGTTCCTCAAAACTGGGGTAATGCATTGGGTAAGTTAGGTGGCCACGAGGCCCCTGTGAGTTTGAGGCCTTAAGCGACCGCCTAATTTGCCTAATTAAAGAGCCACCTCTGCGTGGACGCATGCACAGCACCCCCCTGCGCCTGCTCACAACCACGCCGGCACAACTGCCTAAGCTACGCCGGATCACAGCGTATGCCCATCCAGACACACGTCCAACGCACAATACGCCGGCTTGTGTTCCCTGGTGCAGACCTGTGCATGTCTGTTGCCGGGTTGCACCTCATTTATGGGGAATAACTTTACGCCGGACGTACAACTTACACGCATCTCGCGTAGCATGCGCCGGGCACACGCACGTTCGTGATTTAGCATATTTCCCTCATTTGCATGTTTGAATGGGAGCAGCACCATGCGCCCAGCCCATATGTGCGCCCACCCTACCCCGGCGTGTGCAAGCTACGTCGGCGGGGTGTAGCCTGTTCTTGGGCGCATGTTGGTTCGTGGGTCTGCCGCACACATACGCCGGCGCACATTGGCACGTACGTCTGCGTAACGTGTTATACGTCGGCGTAAGTGCTTAATGAAACTGGGCCATAGTGTCTACCAAATAGGGAATAGTTTTACTGCATTTTTATCAATATAATTTTTTCTAGTGATGGCGGCGATCAGCAACTTTTTTATCGTGACTGACATTATGGCGGACACATCGGACACTTTTGACACTATTTTGGGACCATTGTCATTTTTACAGCGAACAGTGCTATAAAAATGCACTGTTTACTGTAAAAATGACACTGGCAGTGAAGGGGTTAACCAGGAGGGGGCGCTGTAGGGGTTAAGTGTGCCCTAAGGAAGTGATTCTTACTGTAGGGGGGAGTGGCTGTGCGTGTGACGTCACTGTTCGACGTTCCCTATGACAGAGAACAGACGATCAGTGACAGGCTCACTAGGAAGCACGGGGAGAGGTTTGTTTACACTTATCTCTCCCCGTTCTTCATCTCTGTGACCCGATCGCGTGACACCGGTGGTAATCGGGTCCGCTGTTCCCGCAGGGACAGTCACAGAAAGGAGGTCCTGGTCGCGAGCACGCCTCCGGCGATGTGTTCGCGACCAACGGCTGGGATCTTAAAGGGGACGTAGATGTACGCCCTTGTGCCCAGCCGTGCCATTTTCTCGACGTATATCTGCGTGCGGCGGTCCTCAAGCGGTTAAGGCAAAACTCCAGGAAAAAATTAATAGACTTGACTTGTATGAGAAAAAATGTTGCTGCAATACCTTCAATCTAGTGCTGTCCCCCGCAGTAATTCCTCTCTGCCACAAGATGTCACCAAACCTTCTAAGCTAAATGACCGGCAGTGTCATTCCACACCTTTCTTTGAGTGCAGGCTGACATACAAAGAGATGTATGGGTTTTTTCTAATTTAAAGCGGAGGTTCACCCAAAAATCCACTTTCTGTCACTAGATCCAGCATACTGCTGACATCTGCAGTATGCTGGATTTTTTTTTGTACTTATCGTTTTAGCCGTATTTCTTCTCCGGCTCCGAGCGGGGAATCCGTCGGGGAATAGGCGTTCCTAAATCAAGCGCAGTTGATTGACGGACTTGGATAGCGCGTCACGCCATCTGGAAATAGCCGACATGACTCTCGGCTGCTTACGGCGCAATACAGCTCCTGTGGAACACCCCCTGCCTCCAATAACCCCCTGCCTCCAATCTCCCCCTGCCTCCATTGCCCCCTTCCTCCATCCCCCTCTGCCACCAACACCCACAGCCTTCACCCCCCTCTGCGTTGCCACAATCTCCCCCTGCCTCCCATCTCCCCCAGGCCCCCTGCCTCCAATCACCCCCTGCTCCATCCCCCCCTGCAGTGCCACCAACAACCCCTGTCTCCATCCCCCACCCTCTGCGGGGCCACCATTCCCCTCTGCGGTGCCACCAACACCCCCTGCCTCCAATCATCCCCTGCCACTAACACCCCCTGCCTCCAATCATCCCCTGCCACTAACACCCCCTGCCTCCAATCTCCCCTTGCCTCCATCCCCCTCTGCGGTGCCACCGCAGGCACCATCACCCCCTGCCTCCAATCTCCATGTGCAGTTCCAAGCTGAACCGATCTCAGCTATTTTTACTGGCACATTCCCGCAACCACGGACATTTACGAACGGGGGGAAAAAAGTTCCCCGTTTTTACGAACTGTCCATAAAAATACGGACGGTTGGCAACACTGGGTCCACTTGGTCTTTATCTGCCATCATTCCTTTATATTTCTAAAATCTTTTAACCACTTGCTTACTGGGCACATAAACCCCCTTCGCTCCCAGGCGAAATTTCAGCTTCCGGCACTGCGTCGCTTTAACTGACATTTGCGCGGTCGTGCGACGTGGCTCCCAAACAAAATTGACGTCCTTTTTTCCCCACAAATAGAGCTTTATTTTGGTGGTATTTGATCACCTCTGCGGTTTTTATTTTTTGCGCTATAAACAAAAAAAGAGCGACAATTTAAAAAAAATATATATATTTTTTACTTGTTGCTATAATAAATATCCCATTTTTTTTTTTATATATTTTTTTTTCTCAGTTAAGGCCGATACGTATTTTTCTACGTATTTTTGTAAAAAAAAAAAAAAAATCGCAATAAGCGACTGGTTTTCGCAAACGTTATAGCGCCTACAAAATAGGGGACAGAATTATGATTTTTTTTCATTTTTTTTTTTTTTACTAGTAATGGCGGCGATCTGCGATTTTTATTGTGACTGCGATATTGCGGCGGACGTATCGGACACTTTTGACACAAATTTGGGACCATTCACATTTATACAGCGATCAGTGCTATAAAAATGCACTAATTACTGTATAAATTTGACTGGCAGGAAAGGGGTTAACGCTAGGGGGTGAGGAAGGGGTTAAATGTATTCCCTGGGTGTGTTCTAACTGTGTGGGGGAAGGGGGGTGACTGGGAGAGGTGACCGATGCTGTGTCCCTATGTACAAGGGACACAGATCGGTCTCCTCTCCTCTGACAGCACGTGGAGCTCTGTGTTTACACACAGAGCTCCACGTCCCTGCTGTGTCACCGCCGATCGCGTGTACCCGGCGGACATCGCGGCCGCCAGGCACACGCATCGGCTCTTCAGCGATGCGCCGGGACAGTGTTTACCCGCTGCGCGCCACCCAGTGGTGCGCGCGGGTAATGCTTTTAAAAAGACGTCCAAAGACGTTCCACCCGCACTTGAGAGCCGCGCTGTTGACGTCTTTTGTCAATAGCGCGGGTCTGAAGTGGTTAAAGTAAAGAGTTACTGTATATAAATTAGTGTGAAAGGGCCCTTCCTTATGATGTTAACCTCTTTGGCACAGACTGCTGGAACAAACCAACAGCAGCTGGTAGAAGCAATTAACAACATTTAATTTATTAATTAACAAGTTTAGAGGCACCTTAATACTCCTACAAAGTACAAAAGATTACCGCCTGTGGGAGACTCCCTGGTGTATATGCACATTAACTTTTTTCTTTTTTTTTTTGCCGAAAACTCTTCTGCATCTGGCAATCTGTCTTTAAACTGGGGGGAAAAAAAAAATAGTGAAAAAAGGGATTTTGCTCAAGCTCAGCATATGTCCCTCTGCCAGTCTGAAAAATTGAAGCCTTCAATGACAAGTAAATTCACAGATGTTTTTGCGTGAAAAGAGAAATTGGATGTTGTGTAAGTAATTGCTCCACGAAAATTGCACGGGAAAAAAGGAATCAAAAATTAAGGGCCGTAATCCATTTGACCCCGTTTGTCAGAATTCGGTTATTTCTCCAATAAATCCCCCCGCCGAGAATTGGGGCAGGTTGATATATATTGATATAGCAGTTAGAAAAGAAAAACAAATGATTTGGTTTTAAGTGGATTTTTATTTATTTTTGTAGATAAATAGCCAGATTCAGAAAGACTTAGGCTGGCATATCAGTCTGAATCTGCGCCGACGCTAATTTAAGCATATTCTGGTAACCAGATACGCTTAAATTAGGCTCAGATACGAGCGGCGTAAGTGTCTTACACCGTCGTATCCTAAAGTGTACTTTTTAGGCTGGGTGGCGCTTCCATTGCGGTCGAGCCTAGAATATGTAAATGAGTAGATACGCCGATTCACGAACGTACGCTTGCCCGACGCAGTAAAGATACGCTGTTTACGTAACGCACTTTCAGGCCTAAAGTTATTCCATCAAATAGCTGGAATAGTAATGTTAAGTATGGCCGTCGTTCCCGCGTCGAAATTTGAAAATTTTACGTCGTTTGCGTAAGTCGTCCGTGAATAGGGATTTACGTTATTTACGTCCACGTCGAAACCAGTAGGACCGTGCGGCGTACTTTGCCGCAATGCACACTGGGATATGTACACGGACGGCGCATGCGCCGTTCGAAAAATGAGTCAATCACGTCAGGTCGACCCCCATTAACATAAAACACGCCCCCTCAGCCGAATTTGAATTAGCCGCCCTTACGCCCACCCGATTTACGCTACGCCGCCGTAACTTAGCAGGCAAGTACTTTGTGAATCATGTACTTGCCTCGCTAACTTACGGCGGCGTAGTGTAAACACGATACACTACGCCGCCGCAAAGTTACGGCGGTCTTTGTAAATCTAGCTAAAAATCCTGAAATTTTCTTTTTATAAAAAAAATATATGTATGTGTAGCCAGCAGGGCCGATCCTAGGGTCACAGGCGCCTGGGTGCAGAAATATTTCTGGCGCCCCCACATGGGCGTGGTCATTTTACTAACTCCTCCCCTTTACAAATGTTTCTATGGCAATTACTCAACCACAGAGATGCTCCCCAACAAAGTCTTCATTACCCTGAGATCCTTACATGATCTCTTAACAATAAACAAAATACAGGAAGAGAAGCAGAGTACTTTATTGGGACCTGCAGGGGGGCCTCTCTGATGGACACAGAGAGGGCTTCTGTTAGAAAGAGCCCCCAGACATACTACAGACATGATACAGGAGATGGTCAGAGACTGCAGGCTTAGTACAGGAGACAGTCAGAGACTGGAGACTTAGTACAGGAGATGGTCAGAGACTGCAGACATAATACTGGAGATGGTCAGAGACTGCAGACACAGTACAGGAGATGATCAGAGACTGCATAGATAGTACAGGAGATGGTCAGAGACTGCAGACACAGTACAGGAGATGATCAGAGACTGCAGAGATAGTACAGGAGATGATCAGAGACTGCAGACATAATACTGGAGATGGTCAGAGACTGCAGACACAGTACAGGAGATGATAAGAGACCGCAGAGATAGTACAGGAGATGGTCAGAGACTGCAGACATAGTACAGGAGATTGTCAGGAGAGAAGGAGGGGGGGAAACCCTGCCACTTCGGCGCCCCCACCTCTGCAGGCGCCTGGGTGCAAAGCACCCTGCCTAGGATTGGCTCTGGTAGCCAGTGCCGATCCTGACCTCCCTGGGGCCCTAAGCAAAATGACATGTCACATTAAAGTTGAGAAGCAGGGGGGGGGGCATTGGGGGGGCTGTCGAAAATTACATGTCACATTAAGGTTGAGAAGCAGGGGGGGGGGGGGGGTGTTCTTCTGTCGGAAATGACATCTTACATTAAAGTGAGAAGCTGGGGGTTGCTGACTTCTTACCTTTTTTCCCATGCAGCCAGTGAGTTGAGGAGCGGGGTGAGGGGCCGAAAATTACTTCTCACCAGACGGGGCCTCAAGTTATTTGGGGGGCTCTCCGCAGATTTGCGGGGCCCTAAGCGGCTTGCATAGTGAGCCTATTGGGCGGATCAGCCCTGTGTGTAGCACTACCCCCGCATGAGCTGCTGGTTTAGATTTTGGGCGGGAAACATTACCTATATTCTCGCTGTCCAGGGTGAAAGGAGAGTCTGAAGAATTTCAATGTCCACACACAATGTACCTCTTTTCTCTTTGGATTTATTTTGAAGAACTTTAGACTTGTAGAAAAGAGGAGTAAGGGGGTGGAAGGGTGAGAAGGTTCAGGTGCACAGTCACAAAGTAAGGAAACACTCCTGTTTCCAGGAAACAGTTCTCGTCGCCACTCTAGCCAGAGTGGGTATTGCTCACCCGGATAGGTCCCTCTCACTGGCCCAGCACCCGGGATGACACACGAAATTAAAGTACAGTCTCTGCCACAGACCTTCCTTTCTCGGTGAGATATTTCGGTGCGGAATCCTCTGCCAAAGGATTCAGCACCCAGATCTCTTTAGCTTTTCTCACTAGAACCTTTAGACCCGACAGGCGACACTGCCAGAGAGGTTTCCAGGCCTTCTCCTAAGGTATCAGCCTCTTGCATGGTCCTTACCAGGATAGGTCCTCCCCTGGTCTCCTTCATTAAGTGGCTTCCTCCCGCAGGAGGGACAGCACAGGATCACCTCTGCAGTACGGGCCCCAGCCAGACAACTGGGCCTACCAGACGAAGCCGCGGCCCAACGTTGTCCCGTAGCTAGGATGCACAAGGCGGGCCACGAGGCGCGAACGGACCCCGCACCAATGGCGTCTGTCCCTTAAAGACCCCTCCCCAGCATGCACAGTGGGGTAACCACTCCCACTAATTTGTTGCTGAGAGGGGACACTCAATATACTATAACTGGGCTGCTGCCACCCTTGGCCTGGGGTGGTAATAACACCCCCAGGCTATCAATGGTGGATCACTCCCAGCACAGCCATGGCTAGAACAGAGGCTAAATGTTCCCATAATCACTCTGGTCTGAGCCAAATAACAGCTCAGACCCCCACTAAATTTGAGGCAGCGCCTGTTCATCAGGAGCAGGGCGCTACATATATATATATATATATATATATATATATATATATATATATATATATATATATATATATAAATTAGGGCTGTTACTGATTACAGTTTTCGTGTTCGATTAATCATTTTATTTTTTTAATTGATTCATCGACTAATTTCGATTAATTATAACGCACATACAGATCCAACTACTTTTAGCTGATCTCCTTGCAGGCTGATTCCCAGTGCAGCTACCAACCACTGGAAAAATGGATAGCAGGATACAAAAAACACACAAAGGCAGCGCTCGATGGGAATAGCATTAAAACTTTTATAGTCTTCAAGTAGGTAACCAAATAAATATTGCACTGGAGATAAAATCGATGTAGCTGTAAAAATGGTGCGAGTAATACCAAACGGTAGCAAAAGCAGTCATAAAAACATGTAGCTAAGTATGATACTGGTATAAAAATGTGCACAACGATACCACTGCTGCATCCAGATGAGGAGAGGTTAACATCAGTCCGTCGGCATGTAGATGTTCCGTGAAGGGAACTATCACAACTCCCAGTGGATGGCTGTAGAATTCCAGGGTGATAGAGGGAAGTGATAGAGGGAAGTGTAACAGCCCTTGCGTGTGGCAGATAGTAAGGTCCCGCCGGCATGCAGATATGAAGGCACAGCAAGATGGACACGGCAAGCCCCGCTGGTGTCCGTGACGTCACCAGATCTCCGACGGAACTCCCTGAAGACCTTGAAGCCGGTGGAGAGATGAGTACCGATCAAAAGAATTTTGATCTTTTTTTTCCTTTTTAAAAAAATAAATAAATAAATAATAATTTTGATCCATCAACAAAATTAACGATTAGTCAAGGAATTAATAGTTCATTTCCACAGCCCATATATATATATATATATATATATATATATATATATATATATATATATATATATATATATGTGTATATGTATATATTTTATATATATATATATATTTATGTGTATATATACACATAAATAAATAAATATATATATATACATATACATATACACACACATACATATACATATATATATATAAATATAAAATATATATATATATATATATAAAAAAAAAATATATATATATATATATATATATATATATATATATATATATATATACAGTGAGGAAAATAAGTATTTGAACACCCTGCTATTTTGCAAGTTCTCCCACTTGGAAATCATGGAGGGGTCTGAAATTGTCATCGTAGGTGCATGTCCACTGTGAGAGACATAATCAAAAAATTTTTTTCCAGAAATCACAATTTATGATTTTTTAACTATTTATTTGTATGATACAGCTGCAAATAAGTATTTGAACACCTGTCTATCAGCTAGAATTCTGACCCTTAAAGACCTGTTAGTCTGCCTTTAAAATGTCCACCTCCACTCCATTTATTATCCTAAATTAGATGCACCTGTTTGAGGTCATTAGCTGCATAAAGACACCTGTCCACCCCATACAATCAGTAAGAATCCAACTACTAACATGGCCAAGACCAAAGAGCTGTCCAAAGACACTAGAGACAAAATTGTACACCTCCACAAGGCTGGAAAGGGCTACGGGGAAATTGCCAAGCAGCTTGGTGAAAAAAGGTCCACTGTTGGAGCAATCATTAGAAAATGGAAGCATTGGCAGACAGGCTGCCATATCTTTTTCTTTTTCTCTTCCTTTCTTTGATTTTTCTGTGATTATTTCTCGTTGTCTTATCTATGAGGATGGAATCCTCACTATTTCTCATTCTCAGGGTGTTATGTTTAGGTAAGAAAAAAAAAGAATATATTATAAACATTTGTATTTACCTATGTTTAGGTTTTTAAAGGATTACACCAAACTTTTGGGGATATTAGGTTTGAGGAGGGTATAGAGAATATATGATTATAGAAACCGGTGGGTTTTAATAAAAACTATTAGAGGGAGGGAGGGGGGATTGAAGGGGTTGCTTGATCTCTTGGACACAGGCAGTTCCCGTTGGGGGTGTCAGAGAGGTTATTGTTCTCCAGAAATCCTATCCTTTATTTGTTCCGTGAACTTAGGTCTAGTACACACATGGGGATTTTTTTTTTCTCTTATATATAATTTATTGTGTGGTAACGATAGCCCTAAGGGATCATATAGCATATTAAATTGTTGTTTTATTTAATTATAAATTATTAGTTACACCTAATTTTTCTCCTTTGCTTATATGAACTGTCTTAATCTCACCGTATGGTGAAGGACATGAGAAATGGATAGATGTGATGGATAGTTACTATGACAGGAATGTCTAATATGTGGAGTAATGTACTTGCTTTACTGTTTTCTGTATATTATTGATTTGTATACTGCTGATATAATACAAATGTATGTACTTTTATTGAAAATAAACTTAAAATTGAATGAAAAAAAAAGAATATAAAAAAAAAAGAAAATGGAAGAAGCTAAACATGACTGTCAATCTCCCTCGGACTGGGGCTCCATGCAAAATCTCACCTCGTGGGGTCTCAATGATCCTAAGAAAGGTGAGAAATCAGCCCAGGACTACACGGGAGGAGCTGGTCAATGACCTGAAAAGAGCTGGGACCACCGTTTCCAAGGTTACTGTTGGTAATACACTAAGACGTCATGGTTTGAAATCATGCATGGCACGGAAGGTTCCCCTGCTTAAACCAGCACATGTCAAGGCCCGTCTTAAGTTTGCCAATGACCATTTGGATGATCCAGAGGAGTCATGGGAGAAAGTCATGTGGTCAGATGAGACCAAAATAGAACTTTTTAGTCATAATTCCACTAACCGTGTTTGGAGGAAGAAGAATGATGAGTACCATCCCAAGAACACCATCCCTACTGTGAAGCATAGGGGTGGTAGCATCATGCTTTGGGGGTGTTTTTCTGCACATGGGACAGGGCGACTGCACTGTATTAACCACTTAAGGACCAGCCCATGTACATATACGTCCACAATATGGCACGTACAGGCACATGGGCGTATGGGTACGTCCTCGCCTATTAGCGGGTGGGGGGTCCGATCGGGACCCCCCCCGCTACATGCGGCGGTCGGGTCCGCTCGGGGAGCGATCCGGGACCACGGCGCGGCTATTTGTTTATAGCCGCTCCGTCGCGATCGCTCCCCGGAGCTGAAGAACGAGGAGAGCCGTGTGTAAACACGGCTTCCCCGTCCTTCACTATGGCGGCGCATCGATCGCGTCATTCCCTTTATAGGGAAGACACGATCGATGACGTCATTCCTACAGCCACACCCCCAAACAGTTGTAAACACATACTAGGTGCACCCTAACTCCTACAGCGCCACCTGTGGTTAACTCCCAAACTGCAACTGTCATTTTCACAATAAAGAATGCAATTTAAATGCATTTTTTGCTGTGAAAATGACAATGGTCCCAAAAATGTGTCAAAATTGTCCGAAGTGTCCGCCATAATGTCGCAGTCACGAAAAAAATTGCTGATCACCGCCATTAGTAGTAAAAAAAAAATAAAAAATAAAAATGCAATAAAACTATCCCCTATTTTGTAAACACTATAAATTTTGCGCAAACCAATCGATAAACGCTTATTGCGATTTTTTTTACTAAAAATAGGTAGAAGAATACGTATCGGCCTAAACTGAGGAAAAAAAATGTTTTTATATATGTTTTTGGGGGATATTTATTACAGCAAAAAGTAAAAAATATTGCTTTTTTTTCAAAATTGTCGCTCTATTTTTGTTTATAGCGCAAAAACTAAAAACCGCAGATGTGATCAAATACCACCAAAAGAAAGCTCTATTTGTGGGGAAAAAAGGACGCCAATTTTGTTTGGGAGCCACGTCGCACGACCGCGCAATTGTCTGTTAAAGCGACGCAGTCCCGAACTGTAAAAACACCTTGGGTCTTTAGGCTGCATATTGGTCCGGGGCTTAAGTGGTTAAGGAGAGGATGACCGGGGCCATGTATTGCGAGATTTTGGGCAACAACCTCCTTCCCTCAGTTAGAGCTTTGAAGATGGGTCGAGGCTGGGTCTTCCAACATGACAATGACCCGAAGCACACAGCCAGGATAACCAAGGAGTGGCTCTGTAAGAAGCATATCAAGGTTCTGGCGTGGCCTAGCCAGTCTCCAGACCTAAACCCAATAGAAAATCTTTGGAGGGAGCTCAAACTCCGTGTTTCTCAGCGACAGCCCAGAAACCTGACTGATCTAGAGAAGATCTGTGTGGAGGAGTGGGCCAAAATCCCTCCTCCTGTGTGTGCAAACCTGGTGAAAAACTACAAGAAACGTTTGACCTCTGTAATTGCAAACAAAGGCTACTGTACCAGATATTAACATTGATTTTCTCAGGTGTTCAAATACTTATTTGCAGCTGTATCATACAAATAAATAGTTAAAAAAATCATACATTGTGATTTCTGGATTTTTTTTTTTTGATTATGTCTCTCACAGTGGACATGCACCTACGATGACAATTTCAGACCCCTCCATGATTTCCAAGTGGGAGAACTTGCAAAATAGCAGGGTGTTCAAATACTTATTTTCCTCACTGTATATATATATATATATATATATAAATATATATATATATATATATAAAATATAAAATATATATATATATAAAATATATACATATATATATATATATATATATATATATATATATATATATATATATATATATATATATATATATATATATATATATATATATATATATATATATATATATATATATATATATATATATATATATGGGCTGTGGAAATTAACTATTAATATATATATATATATATATATATATATATATATATATATATATATAATTTTATTTTTTTATAAAAATAAAGATTCAGGATTTTATCTAAAAAAAAAAAAAATCCACTTTAAACCAAATCAGATTTTTTTTTTAACTGTTTATGGAATTTGGATGTAGCACCGGCTAAAATACATTTCTTTATTTCTTTATTTTTTCTTGGCATTAAAACAGAGTGGACTGTAACATGGATTTAAAGCCCTTGTGTATGTAGCAGAGAACAGAAAGTAATTATAGCTCTCCGTATTACAGGTCCGGGCGCACGTCCACCTGTATCCCAGTATTGATCGGTGGACTAGTCAATCAGGGCGTTCAGGAACTACACTACATAAAGGTCTCGGTCCAGTTCTCCTTATTTTTTTTTTCCCCTTCACTCTATGACCTTTCTGTGTGACATTTTCTTTTGTCTTTACTTCTTGGCAATGCCAGTGTATTTTTTGCTCTTTCAGGAAAACGTACGACGTGACCTCAAATGTTCATAAACGTTTTCACTTAGTTTAAAGCAGAACTCCAATCAAAACGAAAAAAAATTAAAAAAAATAATAATTATAATACCCCATTAACCACTTCCTGACGTCCGTACGACTTTATACGGCCACAGTGTGGATGCCAATTACCGGGAGGCTGTCTATATACGGCCTCCAGCCACTGGGGGGCGTGGGCGTGCCTGTCGCACCACTAAGATGCCGATGCGTGTGCCTGGCGGCCGCGATGTCCGCCATGCGCCCGCGATCGGCGGTTACACAGACAAGGATGTGGATCTGTGTGTGGAAACACAGAGATCCACGTCCTGTCAGGGAGAGAGGAGACCGATCTGTGTCCATAGGGACACAGATCGGTCACCTCCCCCAGTCAGTCCCCTTCTTCCACAGTTAGAAACACTATGCAGGGTACACATTTAACCCCTTCCTCACCCCCTAGTGTTAACCCCTTCCCTGCCAGTCACATTTATACAGTAATCAGTGCATATTTATAGCACTGATCGCAGTATAAATGTGAATGGTCCCAAAAATGTGTCAAAAGTGTCCGATGTGTCCGCCATAATGTCGCAGTCCCAATAAAAATCGCAGATCGCCACCATTACTAGTAAAAAAAATAATAATAAAAAATAATAATAATTCTGTCCCCTATTTTGTAGGCACTAATAGGTAGATTTAGGTAGAATGGAATAAAGTTACGGCGGCGTAGCATTAGCGTGTTTAGGCTACGCCGCCGTAAGTTAGCTAGGCAAGTAATGATTCTCAATGTACTTGCCTGCTAATATACGGCGGCGTAGCCCAAAGCGGGCTGGCGTAAGGGCGCCAAATTCAAATCTGTGTTAGGGGGCGTGTTTAATGGTAATAAGGCTTGACCTTACGTTTTTGATGTTTTTTTGTTACTGCGCATGCGCCGGACGCCTACATTTCCCATTGTGCATTGCGGCTAAGTACGCCGCACGGGCCTATTGATTTTGACGTGGACGTAAACGACGTAAATCCCGATTCACGGACGACTTACGCAACCGGCGTAAAAAATTTGAATTTCGACGCCGGAACGGCGGCCATACTTGACATTACTATTCCACTAGGGCCAAGCTCTAACTTTACGCGGCCTATCTCTAACTTAAATGGCGTAAAAGTACTGCATCGGACGGGCGTACGTTCGTGAATCGGCGTATCTCCTCATTTACATATTCTACGCCGACCGCAATGGAAGCGCAATGGAAGCGCCACCTAGCGGCCATCCAAAATATTGCAATCTAAGATAGGACGGCGCAAGCCGTCTTATCTTAGATATGTTTATTAAGCGTATCTCTGTTTGAGCATACGCTTAAACATAAGTCGGCGTAGATTCTGAGTTAGGTCGACTTATCTACTGATAAGTCGGCCTAACTCTGAACCTGAATCTACCTATATAACTTTTGCGCAAACCAGACGCTTATTGCGATTTTTTTATTTTTTTTATTACCAAAAATATGTAGAAGAATACGTATCGGCCTAGACTGAGAAGAATTTTTTTTTTTTTTTTAAATTGTGCTATTTATTATAGCATCAAGTAAAAAATATTGGGGTAGATTCAGTAACAATTACGCATTTTTTACGTAGGCGCAGGGCACCGTTTTTGCCCTGCGCCCACGCAAATTTACTGCGCTACCCGCGATTCACGGAGCAGTAGCTCCGTAAATTGCGTGTGCGCTCTTTAAAATTGCCCGGCGTAAATGACCCCTTAGGGGGCGGGAATCATTTAAATTAGGCGCGTTCCCATGCCGATCGTAGAGCGCATGCTCCGTCGGGAAACTTTCCCGACGTGCATTGCGGCAAATGACGTCGCAAGGATGTCATTTGCTTCAAAGTGAACCTGAATGGCATCCAGCGCCATTCACGAATCACTTACGCAAACTACGTAAATTTCAAATTTCGCAACGCGGGAACACGTAACATTGGCTTCCCCTGCTAATAGCAGGGGCAGCCTTACGCGAAAACCGCCGTACGCAAACGACGAAAACTGCGTATGCAGGGCTCGCGTAACGTTGTGAATCGGCGTTAATATGCAATTTGCATACTATACGCTGAGCACAACGGGAACGCCACCTAGCGGCCATCGCAAGAATGCAGCCTAAGATATGCGGGCATAAGAGCCTTATGCCACGCATATCTTAGGCTGCATTTGGCGTAACGAGGTTCCTGAATCAGGAGCATTCGTTACGCCGGCGCAAGTAAGCAATTGTGCTGCGTAACTATGGTTACGCAGGCGCAATTGCTCTCTGAATCCGGGCCAGTGTTTTTTTTTTTCCAAACTTTTCACTATTTTTTGTTTATAGCGCAAAAAATCAAATCCGCAGAGGTGATCAAATACCACCAAAAGAAAGCTCTATTTGTGGGGAAAAAAGGACGTCAATTTTGTTTGGGAGCCACGTCGCACGACCGCGCAATTGTCAGTTAAAGTGACGCAGTGCCGGAAGCTGAAATTTCACTTGGGCAGGAGGGGGGTATATGTGCTCAGTAAGCAAGTGGTTAAAGGATAAAAATTTGCCGCAGTAGTCATCAGGCTAGTTTCACACCTATGCATGTCGGCATGCGTTTTTACCGCGATTTGCGTTTTTTTTTATTATTTTTTTTTTTTTAGCTGGCAATTTACATTTTTTTACATTTCCTTTAACAACCAGCTATAAACAACTTTAAAAAAAAAAATGAAAACCGCAAATTGCGACAAAATTGTGGTATTTGCGTTTTGGATGCGGGTCCATTGAATTCTTTTACATGCAAAACGCTGCTTTTTGCGGGTGAAAAAAAGTCCCCGACCCTTTCCAAAAACGCAGAGGCACAAAAATGCATTGATGTGAACGTGTTCCATAGGAACCCGTGTTACAAAAATGTACCTGGATTTCTGCAAAATGCAAAATGCATCAAAAAACGCATTAGTGTGAATGGAGCCTAAAGCTAAATAGGCTGCTAGGTTTGGTTAGGCAAATTTACCCTCACCGGACACATTATTTGGTACACCCAGTTTAGTAGCGTGGGTTGTCAGCGCCTGGGGCGAGGCAAGTAATCTGCGCCCCCCTGACTCATGGACTTACCTATTTTTAGCTAGCTCCAGTCTGGTCACATGATCCACTGTGTGAGACAGCAGTGGCTGTAGGGAAGAGGAGAGCGTGCTTGATAATGACTGGTAAAGCCTGGAGTGGTGACATCATGCATATGTTCCTATGTCCCATCTGTTGTTGGCGCTCCCTCCTCTCCACACTCGTGACAGCGCCCCTCTAAATTTTGCACCCGGGGCGGTGGCCCCCCTTGCACCTCCCACGCTACGCCACTGCTTGGTAAAACAAACTGCTAATCGGCCAATCATATGGCAGCAACTTAATGCATTTAGGCCTCTAGGCATGGTGAAAACGACTTGCTAAAGTTCAAACCAAGCATCAGAATGGGGAAGAAAGGAGATTTAACCACTTGATCACTGGGTAAACCCCCTTAATAACCAGACCAATTTTCAGCTTTCGGTGCTCTCACAATTTGAATGACAATTACTCAGTCATACAACACTGTACCCAAATGAAATTTTCGTCCTTTTTTTCACACAAATAGAGCTTTCGTTTGGTGGT